>NC_069728.1:6648735-7363735 GCF_027358585.1 Pangasianodon hypophthalmus | reverse complement strand
GACAAGTGAGTGAGTAAAGTTAAATATGTTTAAATACTAAATACAATAGCTGAGCTGTTTTTATTTAACATTTTTCAAAGAAATGATTCGTGTTGCACGGTTTTAGTTTTTTTTTTTTTTGCACTTCTCTCAGCATTCGGTCTACAGCTGAGGAATGGTATACCATACTAATTATTTTTAGAAGTTACTTAAAACCCTTAAAATTACCATTTTAATGGGTATTATATCCTTGACCAGATACAGTGTCACAGCATCAGCGATGTCTTTCCAGCACTTACTTGTTTTCTCATAAGTCATGCCTTTTCAAATGCATTTGTTACATCAGCGCTGTTTAAGGCTCCAGTGGATTTATGTTCACTGTAAAACATCTACTGGCAGCAGAGTTGCTGTGAAATTTACATTTAGTACCTTATAGTATAGTTCACACTAAATCACTGTAAAACATATTTACAGTAAAGCACTGTAATATCCTACATAGTATAGAATAACACACAATCCAGTACATTTGCTCATTGGGCTGATGCTTAAAAAACAACTTATAATTAAGGCAGGATACAACTGAGCAGAAGGTTAAGGGTCTTGCTCAATCAAGGCAGCTTAGCAGTGAAACCTTCTGTTCTATAACTCAAAGCCTTAACCACTGAGCCACCACAAGGAGCTCAACTAGTTTGCAATGAGTCAACTACCTCGACCACTGTATTAACTCACGCTAACAGATGTATTTCAGTGATTTATTAAATCAAAGTTTTTGATAGCATATAAAATTAAACTCAAGCAGAGTTTATATTTGCCTAAAATAGTTGCTAAAATAAAGGGCACAAAAATGATCCACTAATTTGCGGATGTCGAAACAAGGTGAATTTTTTACCATTCTCACCCCTGCCAAAAACATTAGATATCCCACAAATAAATACTGTACATTTACAGCAATTTGTTACAGTGCTAATGTACTCACCATGTTATCTGGATTCCAGCATTCTCTTTGGGGGGCTTTCTTATGATCCTTAAGATGGTGATAGGAAAGATATAAGATATATGTTAAGATATAACATATAATATAATAGTGCCCAGCTCTGTGAGCAAGACCATGAGCCATTCCTGTTTACCTTTATTGGGCAAGCCGACAATGTGAGATAAAGTTAAATTGAAGGTTGACTATGCCGTCCAGGGCTTGCTTTTTGAGTGTGCTATGCATTGTGCATTTGAACCCTTTGTTAGACTATTCCAAATGTATTTCTAATCACAGTGGAGTGGTACATGTAATTTAGTCTGCTTTTCCTGATCAATTGTGATTTCTATTCATTTGTTAAAAGTATAATATTGGCTGAGGTATAATGAATTGAGTAGGTTATAAAGCATCACTGATAAAACAGTTATCTGAACTTGGCAAATGAAAACCTGTGTCACTGTGTCAAGAGTCTGATGGAGCAGCTTTGTAACATGACTGCACTTATTGCTATCACAATCCACCATTGCCTGACATGCTCTGTGCATTTTCTCCACATTCCCAGGCTATGACCCTGCTCTGAATCTCTAGGGAGCACAGAGTTATCTCACTCTCATTCTGCCTCAGGACATAACAATAGCATAGAACAGGGGTTTCCAAAGTGTGCGCTGCAAACCCTAGATCTTCCAAGTTTTATCTGGGGCCCTTATCAAGAGAACATGTTTCAGTTACTAATATTGTAAGTATAAGTAGAAGGTCCTGGGTAGCACAGTGCACAGCAGGTACTGTTGCCGCCGAACGGCTTGATGTCTGGTGGATGTGTGTGCAGAGTTTCTGTGCATTTTCTTCCTGTGTCTGCTTGAGTTTCCACCAGGTTTTCTGGTTTCCTCCCACCTCCCAAAAAACATGCCAGTAGGTGGTCTGGCTATGCTAAATTGCCCCTAGGTGTAACTGTGTGTACATGATGCTTTGCAATGGACTGGCATCTCATCAAGGGGGTATTCCCTACTCACACCAAGTGTTTCCAGGATAAGCTCTGAATACAATGTGGCCCTGACCAGCATAAAGTAGTTATTGAAAGTGAATGAGTGTAAAACATCCTGGCGGCCATCAGTCAGTTTACATCATGTGACCTACTGAAGCCAAAGCCTTACATTTGCACTTCAATTGCTTATTCTCAACTGGCAAAAAAAGCAACTATATGGGGCTCCTAGAGGCACTGAATTCCTCACAAGCTTGATTAAAAAGAGCAGCACGACAGATAACACACATACCGGTCATTTGTATTACACAAGCTGTCAGGTATGATATAGTACAACTAATGATGTTCGTAACTGAACAGTTGAATTGATAGCTTTGCCCAAGCATTCTTGTCTGCTTACAACCTAAACAGAAACTCGCAAGTTACAGCACTGTCCATGTACCTCTTTGGATCCTGTCCTCTAACAGCCCGAGAGAAGTCTGTAACTGAGAGACTGTGAATTATTTGTAATAATATACTTTGAGAAACACTAATCTAATCATATAACATGGTGAGGTCTGTTATGTTCTGCTTTAGTATTGGTTGATATACATTACATGGCCAAAGGTTTGTGGACACCTGATGATATGTGTTTGTTGAACATCCCATTGCGTATTTATTCCCCCTTTGCTAGTATAACAGCCTGCACTCTTCTGGGAAGGCTTTCCAGTAGAAATCCATGCAGGACACTTGAGTTCTTCCACACCAGCCTTGGCAAACCATGTCTTCATGGATCTCACTTTGTGCACAGGAGCATTGTCATGCTGGAACACATTTGGTCTCTTTAGTTTCAATGAAGGCAAATCTTAATGCTACAGCATAAGACATTTTAGACAACTATGTGCTTTCAACTTTGTGGCAACAGTTTGGGGAAGGCTCACATATGGCCATGATGGTCAGGTGTCCACATACTTTTGGCCATATAGTATAGTTCATACTTCATCCATGTGCCCCTTTGTAACTTTAAGCACCTTCCCCTCTTAGGGTCCCCTCACAGCCCCCATAACTTACCAAGCAACTTGGTTTAATGAGCTGTGAGAGCTACTGTATGAACTGACTAATTCTCAAGTCAAGTGGGTTTTTATTGTCATTCCTGTATACATTAGAATGAAATGTCATGTCTCCAGAACCATGGTATAACACATTATACAGTAGCACAGTACATAGGACTACATACTGCAGATATACGACAGTGTGAAGAGAGTGCAAAAAATACAATAAATAAACAGGACAATAAATACATAGGATAGTGCACATTAAGTACAACAGGACAGTGCTGTATGGGAGAACCAGTGCAAACAACTGTCTGTAAACTATTGACTCTGAAGAGAAGTGTAGCAGCAATATCAAGTGAGAGGTAGCAAATGATAGTAAAAAACAAGCAGTGTCCCATAGCAGCATAATAAAGTGCTGGTTTGCAGTGATCGCTGAGCGAAGGTGGGTGTTGGGAAGGTTTTGACTAGTCAGGGTGAGAATTTTGAGAAGTAGCAATGTGGTAAGTGTGTTCTCCTGCTTCAAAACAATTCTTATTAACTCACCATCACATCCGATTACAAGGAAAAACAAATAGTTATTTAAGAAAAATGAAATGAGAAGACTCAAAGTTGCCTCTCTGATGTGGTTGTTGCAGGAAAGGCATATAACAGAAGCCATTACAACTACTAATAAGGCCAATAGACAAAGATGGAAGGTGGAAGTGAGGTCTGTGTCACGTAAAGAGGGCAGTAACCTGACATTCTCTTTGGTTTCTTTACTACATTTTCAGTTAAAAGAACTGCACTCCTTCTCTGTCCTCCCAGTCTACTAGTTAAAATCATAATGTGCTCCTTTGCCTTTCCTCCCTCTTCGCCTGTGTTCCTTTCACATAAAGCTCCACTTGACCTCCATTCCTGTCAAGGAAACTGGAGCATCTGTCGGCCTCCCCATTATTGCAGACTTTTTTCCTCCCCTGTCTATGGCGGTAAGAACCCAGCTTCTCAGTTCTTCTCACATCGTCTATCAACCCTCCCAAACTCAGACAGACACGAGCAGTGTCCTAATTCTCTCTGGTGTCCTCTACATATATAAAGCTGTAGCAGGGTCTTCTGTTGGTCAGCAGAGTTGATTTAGTCATGTGTAAAAAGCAAAAGCTGTTTGTATAAGAGACGTTATTTTCACCAGACCCAAACCATATTCATGTTTCTCTGTGCTGCTGATTGAATAGCACTCATGCAATTAGAATATGGTTGGTTAAACAATGCTAAGGTTGTCAGATAACTGTCAGGTTTTTGGGGGCCCGTATACATCATTTCTTCCTGCGCAGTCACATAGACATACAGTTTGCAGTCATACAGGATATGACTGGCAATACCAAAGTGTTAACTATTGTGTGTGGTTTTGTGTGATGTGTAATCCATTGCAGCCTCAAGATATATTTATAACCATGCAAGCCTACAAACACCCTTTAAATAAATAAGACAGGCTAAAGTGTGGTATATCTGTTCAAGAGCAATAGATGTAGTTCAACAACCTTCAAGTGCTATTACAGTGGCCACTGTGAACCCAGCAGCAGACAATTCAACAGTTTCCACTCACTCAACTGTGTTCAGAATAGGCCAGCAGACACACTGAGTGTGTGCAACCTTCACAGGAAGAAAATGCATTTATAACATGGCCTTCCTCTAGTCATTTCAAGGCAACTGCTGAAAGAGATTCAATGACTCTCTGTTTGCACCATTATCATAGGTATTCTAAATGATATAAGACCATATCAGCTGTCTATGCTGGGTAGCAAGTACAAGATATTGAGCTATTTAAGGAATAAAACACGACAGGGCATGCTGTTAGAGAAAAATAATAAACGACAAGGTGGTAATGTGGGCTGATACAAAGCGTAGTAACTGTTATCACCAGAAAGTTGATTATTTCTTTGTAACAGAACGGCTGGCCTGTCAAAGTGTTTTATTCCACAGCAATTTGCCAATAATTATAATTTTTTATACATTTTTTGACACATCGCACTTTTTAATCAGCATATAGTTACATTTAATATTGTTGAACGTCCATGAAACGTCCAAGTTACTTCCTGTTATCATTTGTGTTATAATAGCTATAAAGAGTCACTCCCACACCAGCCTCTCTTTTTTCTCTCAATTGACAAAACAGCTTGTCAAGTTACCAAGGAACTGCGAAGTCCTCCATCCCGAAACTGTTTCCATGTAAGATAACTTGTAAGAAAACCCGTTAATGTGGTGTATCTATCTTGTGTGAGTTGTTACTATAAAAAAAAACATAGCATACTAAAACTAAACCTTGCAGCTGGCGCTGCTGTCCGAGCCATGCTGTTATAGAAATCAACACTGTCTGGCAAATCAGATTTAAGACTTTAACAGTGCAGTGGTATAAATCATCTTATATGCCAACAACTATGATGAATTATCACAGCATGTGTATGTGGACTCATTTCTGGCCCAAACTGTAGGGAGGATGATATAAGTGATGCAGTCACATGAATATCATCTGTAATGATCAGTGCCAAAACGCACAGTTGATGCTTATGACTAATTTGCTCATGTTTTTGCTTGTTGGTGTTCAGATTGTAATGGCTAATTTGTGTGCGCTTGTGTTGGCTTGGCTGTAAATTGTAGTGACTAATGAATGTGAGTGTGTTTACCGATTGGACCACAAAGTGTCATGAATAATTTAAATGTGTTCAAACCCACCATCTGGGTTTAATATTGGGACAGTTTTTTGTTGTTGTGCACCACCGCTCCTGACAGCTAACATGTTTGGACAGCTTCTGAAAGAGACAGAGAGAGAAAGATGGAGCATGTTTGTATACATGTTACAATTTGACATGAATCAAACTTTTTTTTTCCCCCCACTTCTTGAGTAGTAGTCAGTCTGGCAAACTCATGAAAGATTTCTCTGTTTTGTGACTTTATAGAATAACAGTTTGTTTCAAGAGAGCCATAGGAGCAATTGTTTTCAAAGACTTTAGAACTACAGGATCACATTTTTATTATTTTTTAATCCTCAGCAAATGGTGGTCCCTGGCCATTTCCAACTTCATGAAAAAAAAACTTCATCAAATGCTCATTTCATTTTGGCCAATAAGGCATGGGACTGTATTTTTACTGTCAGTCTTTTGTAAAACTGGAGGATATTTTGTTCATGCCTGAGTTTATCACATTTTGTTGTAGGGAAAAGACTAACACATTAGAGATATGTGATGTCTCATTATTCCAAATTATTAAAAAAACATATATTCTGAAGAAATGTTTCCTCTGAAAAGCTTCAGATCTTGTCTTGTAATATCTCCTCTGATATTTACAATGCCAGGTTGGTTGGTGTAATCCTGTATATATCATTAATAATGCTGCCTCACAGCTCCAGGGCCCCCGCTTTTGCATGTTCTCCCTGGGTTCTCCGGTTTCCTCCCATCTTCCAAAAACAGTACGTGGATTGGCTATGCTAAATTGCCAATAGGTGTGAATGAGTGTGTGAATGTGTGCATGCATGTTGCCCTGGATAGGCTCTGAATGCACTGTGATCCTGACCAGGATAAAGTGGTTACTGGAAATGAAGGAATGAATGAATGAATAATGATTCCTTTCCATGTCTTGTCCTGAAGTGACCCATAAACACACATTGCATACTTCTCATTTAGATTGAAGAACACTTGCCATTTCTTTTCATGCTTCTTGATCCAGCACCAAGGAACTTTACAACTTGATCCAATATTGCAGTCCAAAAAAACAGTATGATCACACACCAGTTGAAGCAGAAGGCATGTGTGAGCATTTGCACTGACATTAGTGCTGCTAAATGATTTCAAAGCACCATGGTGCCTCACACCTCACCTCCATATGACCTTCTAAACCTGACAACTGACAGCACTTTAGTGCTGCACCTCCAGATCTGATGTACGCAGAGTTGTTCTGGGTACAAATTTGGATGGCGCTATAAGGGATCAAGCTTTGTTTAATCAGTGAAGTCTTTAGAGCAAAAAAGAGAGGGAAAGTTTAACTTTTATCTGAGCTGAGAAGAGCAAGATATCCTCATAAATCCAAACCAAACAGCTCTGAAGCTTTGCCAGAGAGAAAGTGTCTGCTTACATATTTATTTCTGCTATTTTTGTACAAGTGTGTAGGACAGCCAGATCCAATTTAGACATCCCAACACTAGTAACAGGGATTCCCTGTTTCTCTGCCTGGAAAATTCACACCAACACTGCCTAAATTACAAATATACACATTAGCACTGGGACTACTATGTCACTGTTAATCCTGTTACATTTGCTGAAGTAGAGCAAAGTCTTCAAAGTAGAGGTATTTTCTTGGAGTATTCTATCTTGGATAAACAGTTTCACAACTGGATGAGACACGAATATGACAAAATAATGTAAAAATGACTAAGGAAATAAAGAAAGAACATATACAGCACCCATTAAAAGATTAAAAACATCTGATGGAATATAGGAGAACATGGTGGTGTAGCAGATAGTGTTTGTGCCTCACAGGTCCAGAATTTCATCCTGAGCTTGGTTATTGCTTGTGAGATATTAAGATGTCTTCGGAATTGTAAAATAATTAAGTTGATGCCAGTGAATTCGGGTAAACTCTTGCCCAGCCCATGACAGGTCTAATGTGGCTACCTCAGGAAGCTGGTTGATTTAATGCCAGATTGTGTAACACTGTCACCAAAGCTGTTATTATTATTATTTGTCACATATACATTACAGCACAGTGAAATTCTTTTCTTCGCATATCACAGCTTGTTAGGAAGCTGGGGTCAGAGTACAGAGTCAGTCATGATACAGCGCTCCTGGAGCAGAGAGGGTTAAGGGCCTTGCTCTAGGGCCCAACAGTGGCAGCTTTACAGTGCTGGGGCTTGAACCCCCAATCTTCTGATCATTAACCCAGAACCTTGAGGGTTAAAACATTTATTCATTGGGTTAACACTTTTTTCATTCTTAAATGTAGTTATTCAGTGTCTACTATTTAATATCACAACTTATTCTATGTGGAATAATGGATTCTTTGCATTCAGTGTTATGACACCTTTCTGTTTTGTTTCCAGCAGCGTTGTTTACATTTATCAGTACAAAGAGACAGCAACTTGTCCTTCAGGTCTATCTAACACCACATCCACAACAAGTGTCCGCTGTGAGGTATTTTAGACAGAACATTTTCCCAAACAAATTAAGAAATATTCTGAGCACTACTGTGTCCTTCTGTGCACATCATCCACAAAAAGGTTAACAGCTTCCGTAGCTTCCTGGTCCAGAGTGATCTCAGGAGACGATGGTTAGTAAACATACAGTATTTCAAAACATTTCACCATTTTACCCTGAACATTTACCCTGAGGTAAATTGTCAAAGAAAATCACACATAATAATCTAATGCATGTGTCTAGAAACTAATAACATGGACGGTATGCAGTTTCACTCCATTGGCAACAGCACAAGCTACTTTGTAGTGAACTGTGAGGGCTAACATTAGCTTGGGTGTTCATTTCAGTTAATGTTCTTACCTTTGTGGTTGTGTATGTATGAATGACGAAGAAACCAGTTCACTTATTTCAGCTTCATAGAAGGGGCTTTGCAAGTATTCTTACTGACTGTGAAACCAGAAATGCAGGAGCAGTACTAAGAAAAATGTGGAAGTGTTTGTGCAATGAGCCCATAGTAAATAATAAAATATTAAATAATAGTAAGTGAAAAAAAGTGAAAATTAAGCCTTTCTGTGAGGAATGCATTTAGTCAATTTCAGTATTGTTTACACCCAGTGAATAGCTGTACACATACCCGTAGCTGGACATTTACTAAAGTGGGATATAATCTGTATCTGCAATCCAATACATAAGCATTACATCACTACACCAAAATATTTATTTGTCACCAAGTGAAAGTGTAGAAAGCGTGTTTACTGCAGTGTTTTACAAAGCTTTGATTATAATTAAGATGATGAGTAGTTTGCTGGAGGCTACCAGGCTAAGCTCTGAAGCTCTGTGGTGTAGAAAAAGCAGAACATTTATCTCTGGGTGGAAAGACTGAAGTCGTGCCTTGGTGCCAACACTGACCTATTTTAAATGTGGTGTCATGTAGTGACCGTTCATGTTGAAAGTGCTTAACTGTAAAGCCCAAAAACAATACTCCCCACTTATGTGAATTAAGCGATGCATAAACACCCACTCTCTCCATCTGTCTCTTACCATCTTTAAGCACATTCTTTCGAACTACAAGAACCACAGGGTCTCATAGAGCTACACCTCTCTCTTTTAATCTTAGTATCTTCGTTTTGTTTTTTTTGTTTGTTTGTTTCGAAAGATTTTACACCCTGAGACTCTGGCATTGTAATCCTAAGCATCGCTGATCCCAAACCATGACATTATGGAACTCAAATAGCTATGTTGTTAAAGATCCCATATCCATATTCCATACTAAACCCTAATCCAGGGATTGTTTTGTGTACACAAGAGAGATTTTGACCTTTGTGCTCAGTCACAGGAGATCTACCGGCAGTATTTTCTCCTAGTCAAAGGATTCCTTCCTTCATGTCTTGATTACACCATGTGACCTTTACAGAAGATGAAGCCTTTCTCTTCCCCTCCTGATGCACTCCTTATTAATGGTCATTTCAAAACATCCTATTGTTGATGCTGGTAAGACTGGTAAGGAAGCAGAAAAACATAGAGGAGCTCCAGTCTAAAGTATTTTCTTGTTAGTATTCAGTGTATATATTATTCACATATTCAGTGGCACAGTAAGATGTTTTCTTCGAGAAACAATATTGTAGATGGTAAAACTGACATCACATGGTCACCCATGAGCAAGCAGAGACAGTAGTATTAACAAACCACACCATCTTAACCTTGATACTCCAGTGTATCTTTCTCCCTTCCTTTCTTCCTTTCTTCCACATTCTCTCTCTCTCTCTCTCTCGCACACACACACACACAGAGTTTCATCCCTCATTGCTTCCTATCACTCTCACTCCCCCTTCCTTTCTTCCACTCTCCCTCTCTCCTTTCCTTTTTCTCCCCCACTACCCCCACCTCTTGTCGCTGGTGGGTGTTGGGAGGTGCTGACAGTTGTATTAGCAGTCGATTGCAGGGTCACTCACACTCAGCTCCTCCGAGACTCAACCACACAGAACAGTACAGTACAGGACAGCAGAGCACAGCTGAGCAGGGAAACTGAGAGAGAGAGAGAGAGAGAGAGAGAAAGAGAGCCCAGAGCAAATATTACCCATTGGTGCTTTCTGTGTATGCCTTGAAAGTCTCTCACTGAATGCACAGTGAAATGCCTTCACATAGCTCCAAACTGAAAAAAAACCCAAGAAAGATTTCACAGTTCTTCGGCTTAGCACTATAGAGGAATCCATCTGGAAACAGGAGGGATTCATTTAAAGGGTAACCATAAAAACACAAAAGGGTGTTAAGTCCAGAACAGCAGTATTTTATCCAGAGCAGCTTGCACTGACAGATTTTCTTTCTGAAACTAAGCTGTAATATGTTCAAGCACACAGCGATGAGCACAGCGGGTCCATCCCCTGACTTTTTTTTTTTTTGCCTGCACAGCCACAGCCCTTTTTTTTTTTCAGGAACAGCATCAGCATTGGATAAATTTGAACAATTCCAGGCTTGACACAGCAATGTAAGAACACAATGAAAGGACAATGTTATTAGGAGCTGTAAGGATTTAAACAATGGGAATCATATAGCTGGACTATAAGGCACCTTACTGCAGTGCCATAGCTGTGAGCTTGTTATGATTATCATTGCAATGTTTGCATGGTTATTTAGACTACAGAGAAACTAAAAGAACCACTCAGGGTACAAAATCCCAAAGAATTCCAAATCCCATTGAAAGTGCTTGAATTGCGGGAATGGGCTCACTAAGGGCCGTGCCACAGCAAGCTGACTAGCAGCAACCAAAGCCCACTGAGGATTCTCTTCTGTTGCCTCATGACTTCAGTGAAAAGTCACACTCGCACTAGCAACGAATTCTACAGCTGCCAGCCGGCATCTGCACCTGAGTAAAAGGAACTAACATATCATACCAGGAGGTTTGAGAAATAATGAACAGTTGTGTGTGTTCCCTTTTGAAAGTTGCATTCTCTTGCTTCTTTTCCTCTTCAAGCTGCATTCACAGTAGCTGCACATGTTGCTTATAGTTTGTCTCTTGTGGGTTTGGAGTGAGCGATACTGCTGTCGCTTTGGGACGTGTCCTGTCCGTCCAGAGTTTTTAGAGCTGATGAGAAAGGCTAGGGGCCAAAATGTAGCCTACAGCACACGATTTACTACAATATACTACTTAAAATATATTTAAAATGAATTCTAATATTTTAATAATGTGCAAAAGTGTGAAAATTGGTAATACAGGCACCACTATATGCCTCTATATCCATATATCTTCTGACTAATTAAAGACTAATTAAATAATGCACTAATCAGTGTGAAATTTGTAAAAGATTTACATGCTTTGTGACAGCTTTCATATTAGATTTCATTTAATGAGAGGCTGTATATGACAGGATAAGAATCAATGCAATTTTTTGAATCAATGCAAATTTATTTACACAGTACATTTCATACACAAAGGCAATTCAAAGTGCTTTAGATAAGTACAGTCAAAATTAAGACAAAGAGCTTTAAAGGATAAAAGAGAAATATAAAGATATAAAAAACAAAAAGTTAAAATTAAAGTGCAAAGGACAATAAATTAGAAAATAAGAATAGAAATTAAAAGCTTGATTAAAAGATGATTAAAACAATCAATTTAATGAGAAGTCATTAAAAATTAAATAAAAATGAAATTTTAAATTAGAATGATTAGAATGATAAAGTGCCATTACAGGATAGAAGAGCAGTAGTGCAGTAAAGCTAAAAGTACGGTGTTTTAAAATGAGCTGAATGCCTGCTCAAATAAGAGCGTTTTCAATTTGGATTTAAAAGTATGTAGTGTCAGGGCTCTTCTAATGTTCCCTGTCAGTTGGTTCCATTTAAGAGCAGCATAGTAGCTAAACACTGCCTCTCCTTGCTTAGTCTTTACCTTAGGCAGGACTAACTGACTAGTTTCCAAGGATCACTGCAGAATATCAGATAAATACACTGGTCCTGCACCATTAAGCGATTTATAGACTAGTAATAATATCTTGAAGTCAATTGGCAGTTTATAGGAATTAATTGCAAGAAGGAACTAAAGTTGTGAGAAGGGGAATAAAAAAATATTGTACCATGTATGCCATAAGATTCGAGCCAGTTGTTTGGATTTGTTGCTTTATGGTATTGTATCTAATTTGCATAAAGTTGAGAAAATCTCAACTTACATATCGCTTTGTGGCAGGCCACTATAGAAAATGAGTATACATAGAAAAATGAATGGCCGCCTGTTGCTTTGTCACTTGCTAGTGTTAATATAGGGTCACTCACACTTATTTGCTAGGCTGAACAGCCAATCAGTTCAGTCAATGGCCATATAAGTGCCAATGGCATGGGATGCACCAAAAAAACTACGGGTGATGGTCAACTACCAGCACACGACGGCATCTGATGGCTGACAGTCAGATTGGTGTGTTATGTACATAAATCATAGATGATTTTATCTTGGGCATCTAACTGACTTACTAAGGCGGGTTCCATCTGCTCTGATGGAGGTTCTTGGTTAGTGTAAGACACTGCAAGGGGGCAGAGCAATACAGAACAAGACAGTCAGAGGAAATATTCCTCTGAAATAACACAAATAAAAATAAAATAACATAATAACATGAAATAACATAAATAAAAACCATCCACTTGCACCATAAGCAGACTTACAAGAGGCTTCAGTATCATAACTTCATATCATTGGACAATGATCTGGTCTTGCTTTGGAAATATTCTTGGTTTTGGCTACTTATTTCATTGAGAGTGGGGTTTCCCATCCTGGTTGAGATTATGAAATCACTACCTGTGCTGTTCTCTGTTGTCTGGTTCTTTTTGGTGTCTGTCAGCCTGTAAAAGGATCTGTGAACTAAAGTAAATTCTTTTTTATTTCCCCATAGGGAACATATCCATCAGCCACAGAAATGCCTTCATTATTGCTGATATGAAACAGATGCTATATGGCTGTGGTGTGTAGTCTGTAGTGTCAGTCTCTATGCTCTTCAGCTCCAAATCAGCAGGGGATTGAGATGAGAGGAGGGTTACATTGTTCTGTAGCTCTCGTCATGGTGGCTGTAGGTTGACGTGAGGCTCCTGTGAGACTGTCTCAGGCTGTTTGTATGGCCTCAGGCTATACAGAGAGCTGCTCCATCTCTGAGGACATCATACACTCTGCACACAGACAAACACGCAATGACAGAGACAGACAGAGAAACAGAACGCATACATAGGCGTGGGTTCACCATGATGTGCTCGGAAGTGAATTAAATAGACCTGAGTACAGAGATAATTATGGAGAAACGAAGATTCATTGTAAAGGAAGTAAAAAGTTTTTAACAGTGGAACACACCATTCTGCTGTCATCCTTCATTGATTTTCATCGCTCACGTATCTCTCTGATTCATCCTCAGTGCTGTCATAATTATTTGACGTGCTTTGTGCTGTTCTGTCTTCACCAAAACCTTTTGTTTAAATGTTAGTCAGAAAACCAATTAGTGTATGAGTAATGAGTAATGTATTCAAGATATGAGTAAATATCACATGACACAGCTGTACGATATGAGTCACAACATCTTGCTCATCTTCACTAACAACATAGCACATCTGACTTTTGACACGTGTGATCATTTCAGGATCTTCATGATAACAGATAACTTTTGCTTCTTGGCAATTGAATAATGAGCTATATTTTTCATAACAAACAAAGAAATAATAAATGAGAAAGCTTGGCTAGGGTGGCACTCTGGATAAGAGCATTTTTTTGGGAAAGGGCATCTGTCAAATGCTGTAAATGTGGGAATGTTGGTGAAAACTACTGCACTGTATATGGTGGTGCAGGTGGTAATGTGGCACAGAACATCATGATTACAAAAAAGGATGCCTTTTAAAAAAAAAAATAAAGACATTAACAAGAGATGTGGTTAGACTACTGCAACATTGAAGTGACTTACAATTACATTTCATGTACAGAATTTAATTAGTGCTATAACCTTATAGTCAGGTCTGTAAATATTTGGACATTAACACTGACAAAGTTATTGTTATTAATCACGATTATTGCAGACAAAAGGTCCAGAGTTGATTTCAGGTAGAACAAGCAGGAACTAAAGTCAGCTGCAGTAAAAGCCTGGCAGAGCATCACCAGGGAAGAAACCCAAAGGATTTGCTACCAAGTATTAAAAATGAAAATTTCATTCATGATTGTTAGTTTGTCCCTTAAAAAAAAAAAAGGGGGGGGGGGGGGGGGGGGGGGGGTTTGCACATATATAAAGTGCTGTAATTCCTACACTGTTTATAGACGTAAATATACATAAATTAAAGCTGAAAGTCTGCACGTTGAGCTCATATTCATTATTTAATTTCAGCTCCAATATACTTTGGTAGACAGCTAAAATAACAGTAACTTTGTCAATGTCCAAATATTTATGGACCTGACTATATTATTATGTATATTAACCATTCGTATAAATTATTTGCCATTGAGAATGTAAAACCACACTTCCAAAACCTTTGTAGTGAGATTTGTGGATCACTGATGCCGTAGCTTGTGAGTCCACCTGCCTCAACACACAGACTGATCCTCTGTAACAGCCAGCACTGGGCACTAGAAAGGGTACAGGAGGGGGTATGTAGGTGGCACGGGAGTGTCACAGCCCCGACAGAGAGAGCACTCATCGGCACACCCCAGGTGACAGAGCAGCCTCAGAGAGTCTGACTCACTGGTCACTAATGACTCATTGACTGAGCATGCTCTGTGGGCTGCACTGTGGTGTTCTCACTGCCTGTAAGGTGAAAACAGCAGGGGGCTATTGCAAGTTCTAGACAAGCAGGTGTGCATGTCTCCTTCTCTCTCTCTCACACACACACATACACACTCTCTTACAGTTTTGAATTAAGGGTTTTTTTTCTTATTTGCCGATTCCACTTGTGACATGTGACATTGATACATAGTTAATACACAGTTAATATGCCTGTTCTAATAAATACAAATTTCAAATACTGTAATTATATGGCTCTGTTTTAAACAGCTGGTCTTTTGGCTTGTGTGTAGCTCACTGCAGTGTAGTATGTCCATATTCATCTATATTCTGCTCACCTCTTAACATTATGCTCCTCCGCTCAGTGAAACCATCTCCCCTCCAGGCGCCACAAAACTGTGATCAGGGGAAAAAATTAATTTTCTGTTTCCTGCCCGTGGGTAGAGGATGGAGGGGGTAGGAGGTAAGGGGTAGAGGGGTGAGTGGGAGATTTTTTTTTCCCTTTCTGAAATAGGCCAGCTCCAGGTGTCCAGCAGAGATAGAACAGAGTGAGTGTATGAGTGAGATTGTCAAGGATGGGTGCTTGAGCCAGTGTAGAGAGTCAGAGAAAAGTGGTGACTTGTCTGGATTTTCTGCTGGCTGATGGCATCAACACCTCTTTGCTGCTTAAAGTGCTGAGTTTCAAGGGGCCTGTCTCCTCCAATTTGCTCTCAATGTCTCACTCAGACATTTTCTGAAATGGCTCCAGATTGAAGAGTGAGAGGAGGCTTGGGCTTTTTGGAGGAGGGTGAACTGATTCAAATGTCAGGCTGCCTTAGCTCTTGCATGAGAAAAGCTGGTTATATAACAACTGTGACAAATTGTAAGACAGCCTGTTTACACCATCGGTTTTGACACAAAAATAGAGATTGGTGTTAATATTTTTAGGAATCAGGTCATAGGCTATGGTGTTGTGTTTCACAAAACAATTCCAGTCTGTTTCAGTGAGGTGGTCACACTGCAGGTGTTCCTGAGAGCAATGGTGCTGAAACAGTTATCTCAGTCATCTTTAAAGATTTTACCCTTTTAGATCAGGGCTCACACACACACACACACACACACACACACACACACACACACACACCTATGTCCTACTTTCCCCAAACACTCTTTCCACCCTCTCTTCCTCCTCCTCCACACCACTGTCTCTTCAGGAAGAATGAGGGGCTATATCCTCAGCACCAGGAGTTACCAATATTTTAGTTTTGCTAAGGAAGTTGATTATTCATAAAATAAACTGTAAGTGAGTTATCTTTAAAAAATTGTATTCTTAAAAATACTAATATTATTTAAAAATAAATTTGCTGATTTAATTGCAGATATTGTCATGAAAAACCACATAAGTTATTATACACTGTATATTTTATGTTTATTAAAATATATGCTTAGGTTGAAAGCATGGTTATTGTGTCAAAATCTTATTTAATTAAAAGGTGAAGAAACAGTCATATCTGAATCCATCACCAATTCTGGAGCCACCACAAATCAACACGCCAATCCAATCCAGAAATGAACTCAATTTCTCTCACCTGTCTATTGAACCGACCTGTTACCTGGGAACACTCATTGACTTCTATGTATTTATACCAGCTCTTTTACCACCAATCTGTATGTGGTTTGGTTTTGCCATTCCAGTGTCCTGTGGTTTGCTTTCTGTGTTTGTTATTCCTGATTTTCAAACTTTTGCTTTTGCCCATCGTTTTGATTTTGATTTCCGTGCACTGTAAAAAAAAACCCAACTTGAAAAAAGTTTAAAATGACTGGTTTTGTTGTGTTGGTTGAGCAAAAATCCATGCAAAGGTCAGTACAGCTACGTTTAATACACTTATTCAACCTAACAAAAAACAAACAAACAAAAAATAAACTTAAAAAGATGAGTTTTGTGAACAATGTTTCGCAAGTTCATCCAAAAAGCCTCTGCAAAAGCCCCCCTCCCATATAAGAGAAAGCAAACGCCAATTTTGGATTAAAATCTAACCATTTGTTTACTATGAGACAATGAAAAAAATGGCCGTTTAGTGATTTTTAAAAGAAATTAACAAACCTGCCTACTGTGCATATTGAATTGAGCTTTTGCATCAATTGTATAATTGTGTGTTCTCTGTTTACTGCTCAAATTATACATGAATGAAAGTTTTTTAAAAGTATTTTAAATCCACACCAAAATATACTCAAAAGGGTTACTGTAAAAGGGTTAAATAAAAAAGTAAGCAGTAAAAAGTGTGGATTCTCCATGGAAATGTGGTTGAGTGAGTGTTTTCTGTGATTTTTTTTCCCAAACAATTGATAATCGTCTTACAATATATTGCCTTTATTAATAATGTTTTATGGTCATTTACAGATTTTATCACCTTTCTGAAATGTGCAGACTTTGTGGCAAAAGTGAAGGTTAACCTATTAAACTCACCAGCTTTATCAACAGGTCTGGACTTAAATTCCTCTCGCTTGTAACTAGATAGCGTTTCTATTAGTTTCACTGCAGTAATATTAGTTACTGAATAGTATACTTTAAGATGAACTAAATAATAAGCTCAGAGATTGAGGTTTAAAGGCTTAAATTATCATCTATGTACTGGGTTGTAAATAGATAAAAAAGTAAAATTTGAGGGAAAAAATAGATTAAAATCATACATATTATAAATTTAAGATATAAATATTTTTTACATTTTATACATATAGCATTGGAATATCTTTGATTCCAAGCAATAAGGAAGCAAAACCAACATCTCAACAAAAACACGAACATTAACATTACTCCAGATCTAACACACGAGCATAAACAAAGAAACTTCAAGTGTCCCACATGCAAATACCATGTATTACATGATACTGGACTATTTTGGTGCTGAAATGGAACTGGCTGTATTTAGGCATGTGGGTGCACCAGATGAGAGCTGGTAAGTGGCAGGCTGGTGGACTGAATCATGGTGAATCACCCGCCAGTGTGTAGGCTCTCAGCACAGTAGTGAATGGAAATATGACCAAACGTATCATAGTGGGAGTGTGTACCCTCTTCCCACCACATACACAGTAGAACCCACTAATGTGGTGACCTATTAAAGACAAACTGTTAAAGCCTGCTTTCTCTCGCTGAGTGCTGGCGTGATGCTGTGGGAGCTCCAAGATATGGTGTTTATCTGCTTGGGTGGGTTTGCATGTACTGAAGTACATAGTCATCTCTATGCCAGTATTACTAAGTGTCACTGATGTAATGCATCTGTCTGTCTGACTCAAAGGCCAGTCTGGAACACTGATATGCCCAGCATGTGTGGGGAATAGTAATGATATAACAGCGGGACATCATGTGTGGCTAGTTATGGTTGCGTAGGTTAATCCTTCTGTTTTCAGTTCTTAATTTACTTTCTGTTTGTCCTACTGAAATCTTGCAGTGATGGATATAAAGTTGGAGAAAAAAGAGAGTTCAAGAATTTACATGGATAACTTTCCCCCATTTCATTCTCACCTTATTTTCTCCTGTTATTTCTCAAATGCAGTGTTTTCTGTCTTTTCCATCACCCTACATTGTCCTGTCAGACCCGTGTAATAATTCCAACCACATTGTCCTACCTTTACTTCCCTTTTCTCTCAGCCTGTACTTTTTCAGATTTTCACCTAGAAGAAATCAATATAGATAAGGGGTTTGTGTGTATGTTTGTGTTTATATGTGCATGCCATAGATCTTAGGCTGGAGTGCATGAAAGACGAGAGCTCTCTTATGGGATTGGCTTAAATGCTAGTCGTGAAGGAAGTATAGTCATGGCTGAAGTTTTATGAATGAAACAAAGAACTTGGAACTGATCCCGTTTTCACTGACAGGAGTCACAAGGTCTCTTCATTTTCATTTTCACATAGGGTGTGTTCAGAGTTATGTGTGCATAGTGAGGACTTAATGACATTCAGACACTGGACATAACTAATGATGTTGTGTTTGACCTAACTGGGAATTTTTTGCTTTTTTGTCATGAAAGTATGCCATTTTTGACCTCTGTTTGTTGGAAAAATACATGCAGCAATCTAGCTATCTAACTGTAATGAGTGATTTTTATATATTACTCCTCAAAATTAACTGTATAATCATTTCACATGTCTCTATGTTGATTGATCCAAAGCAAATACTATTATACACAGTACCAGTACAAGTAAAGAAGCGCTACTTTGTTTACTGTTGATGCTGTGAGCAGCCATGTTGATTTGATGTCACATGCTGAACTTGGGGATGATGCGACCTTCCTGACGTTCCAAGTATTGGAATTCTGAATTCTTTGGCTTTTCCTAGGTTTATGAGTTTAGAATTGAGTTTAAAAGATTTTAAAAGATTTTTAGAGTTTAAAAATGTTGTTTTTATGACCATTTTTGGCCAAAATTTTCTTTTCATCACGAATAAATATAGATAATTGGTGTTAACTATATATGTATCTAATTTTAGTTAAGTGGTAGGTTTGACTGATTGGCTTATCTGCCGTTTTTATTATGAATAAAGTAAGACTGCTGTTTTGGCGTATTATTGAGTGGTGACGCATTCTAGTGTACTTCAGTGTTAAAATGTGGAACTTTCATTTCATTCATTAACTTAAAAACTCAAAATCGCATAATGAAAGCAAGACAAAGTACATCCTGTGCACATGACCTCAATTTTGTATCTTATTGTTACATGCATCCAATTTACTACATCAGCACACCAAATAAATAATAATAATAATAATAATAATAATAATAATAATAATAATAATTGTTTTTATGACTGGTTCTCTCACTTCTGCATTTCCAATTCTGCCCAAGCTTCATGCTGTCTATTGCTGGCAATACAAAATATTAGGCTACTTCTAGTTCTTCTTGTTAAAAACATGACATGCTATATCAAGTCCTATTTTGTAGGCTGGTAGGGTGAACCCCATATTGTTAAATTGAGAATTTTAATGATATAAAATTACAGTGAATATATTTACAGTATATTAGACATCCACTATTAGATGTTCATTTGAAGCCTTGCCTACTCATTGAGAAGTCATTGAATCTAAACTGTATTTTCTCTCTTGCTTTTATGCTTTTATGCTACATCATATTACATATTTTTAATGGAATTAAAGGCAGCAGTCTAGACACAACTCAAAAAAAAAAGCTGTACACAAGAACACTATGGCAACCTCAGAGGTGTGAACTGCACATGAGTAATTTTAACAAAAAATCTAGTTAAACACTTGCATAATATGAGTCTGATTATGGAGATGTAACTTTTAAACTTAAGTCACTAACTCTGAATATGCCGTTAGTGATGACCCAAAGGCATCTGCATTCTCTGTTGTAAATCCTCACATCAAAAGTGCTGTGAGTGAGCGAGTAGTGATACAACTTGTAAGAAGCACAACACAGATGTCATCTGATAGAGATGTTACTGTTTTGTCTTATTATAGGTGATTTAAAAGTGTAGCATGTCACTATTGCATCCTTCACACAGCATCACAGAGGCTTCTTTAATGTTGTGTTAGTAACAAAAACTTTCTGCTTAAAGCGATTCCTATTGTATACTTTCAAAAAACAAATTCCAGTAAATTGCAATACAGAGAAATGCCCACTTTCATTTTTCACATATTGTTTCCTGAACCTGAAAGCCAGTAGTCTTTTTTATGGGGATGATTCCTTGACCAAATGATCTGCTATTCCTGACTCCACTAGATCAGTGCCACTAGATCAAAGTGACTCAAGACCCACTAGCCCTGGGGCATTGCATGCAGTGATAGACATATGCTTAGTGTTGAGAAAAGGCCTCAGGCCAGAATGCTGTTCGTCTGCCACTATGAAGCTGCCATGTGACAGTACATGCCTAGAACTGGCAACATGGCCTGCGGATTGAATTGTGATGGATGCTGACTGTGGAAACCTGGTCCTAGAGGCACAAAAAAAAACAAAACAAAAAAAAAAAGAACAGTGCCCCACAGCACCACCAACACTTCTTTTGTTGCTGGAGGTCTCAATAATTGTAACAGTACAGTACCCTGTAAATGGCATTACAGGTCTCGATAATTGTAACAGTACAGTACCCTGTAAATGGCATTACAGGTCTCGATAATTGTAACAGTACAGTACCGTGCAAATGGCATTACAGGTCTCGATAATTGTAACAGTACAGTACCGTGTAAATGGCATTACAGGTCTCGATAATTGTAACAGTACAGTACAGTGTAAATGGCATTACAGGTCTCGATAATTGTAACAGTACAGTACCGTGTAAATGGCATTACAGGTCTCGATAATTGTAACAGTACTGTACCATGTAAATGGCATTACAGGTCTCGATAATTGTAACAGTACAGTACCCTGTAAATGGCATTACAGGTCTCGATAATTGTAACAGTACAGTACCGTGTAAATGGCATTACAGGTCTCGATAATTGTAACAGTACAGTACCCTGTAAATGGCATTACAGGTCTCGATAATTGTAACAGTACAGTACCCTGTAAATGGCATTACAGGTCTCGATAATTGTAACAGTACAGTACCATGTAAATGGCAAACTCTCACAGGAGTGAAGATGTGTGAAACATGAAAACTGTGTGTGTGTGTGTGTGTGTGTGGAGGGGTTTACAATAATGGTGCTTGTTTATCCTTCTGTGGTTGTTCATTATTCTGGGTTTTTCGGAGTAGAGCGCACAGAGTATAATACTGAGCTGATTTTGTGCATTTTTGATGGAGAAATCCCCTCCGAATGCTAGTGCGAGTATGCAGATGTTCAGAGGTGCACTCACATCTATCATCATCAGAAAGGCGTCACTAAGCTGTGAGGCGGGCGCCCACAGGCGCCTGGGGAGAAGGGAACACTATCAACATGGCTTCAAACATTACAGATGCGCTATCAAACGTTCTCTAAGCACTCCTCTTGCGAGAGCTCTGCATGACGAGGCGGCAGCTGCTTTTTGCTTAACACACACTCACACACACACACACACACACACACACACATTTTCCTCTTCTGTGCAGTGCTATAGTGAGAGTTAACCACAGTCTATATTCATATTCATCTCTACTATACCTCTTCCTCGCTCATCCTAATTTACCTCTGTCACTCATTCCCTCCGCCTACCCTGAAGAAGCATAGTGGATATGTCCAGCAGGGCTTGAGAGAAGAGAGGGGCGGGGGTGGACGTGAAATGGTACAGTCTGATAGATGGAGCGGGGGAGAGACGGAGAGACAGAGTGTGTGAGTGGAATAGCAAAAGAGCCCCAGAGATGAGGGGAGAAGAAGGGGGGAGGTGAAGGCACAGAGCCAGAAAATTGCCTTGCTTGTTTGGTGATTAGTTTACCTCCTGGGTTCTTCTTTTCTCATTGTGGTCTTACTCGTCTTTTCTTCCCCTCGCTCCTCGTGCTTGCTCTCTTGCCCAGATCATCCCCCCATCATTCAGGTTGTCTTTCTTTTTCTTTGATTGCCACACTCTATAGCTCTTGAGCTTCCTCAACTTGTCTCAAGGCTGGAACATTACACTTTGCCTTGACACAGTATCTCATAAGCCTAGGCCTTATTTCCTTTTGAACACAGGAAAGGATGCATAGCTGCTTCCTAGTCAACTGATATGTAAGGGAAAAAGTCCTTTTGAAAAAAAAAAAATTAGCATAGGTCTTTGTGCAGAACGCAGCAGTGAAACCAGGCTATTTACAATGACAAATTACTCACTTATAAATGCAGACGCCAGCAAACACTCTGCAAAGTTTGTGTGCCTTAGAACTCAGAAAAGGTTTTGCTTGTGGGCTGCCACTGACTGCAGGCCATCATAGGAGCACAAAACACCAGGAATCAGTTCTTTGTAAAAGAACTTTAATAATGAGCCACAATTTCTATTTACTATCCCCAATGTCAGTATCCTGCACTCTAGTTGGGTCAATTTCTATAGCTAGCAATCATCTGAAAGGCAACTAGGTCAAGCTCTGTCTTTTCATCCTGGCTTAGTCAAGCCTCTTGTTTGCTTGATGTGAGCCGTCATTCTCCAAAGGAACAATAAAGCATCTCATCCGCTTCCATACAGTAGAAATCCCCCACTCTCCTACTTTCTGTTTAAAATCAATACGAGCTGCCCTGTGTTTTTCTGCTTCGTTCTCTTATTGTTGTCCAAATCATAACAACTAGCAAAAATCCCTTGTGTCCTTTTTGTTTATCAGATGAAAACCTTGTATCTTAAAAATGGTAACTTTTTTTAGCCGCTTCAGTCGTTCTGCTAGCGATATGATTTTAAACATCCAATCTTTCATGTTGTGACAACAAACTGGGTTATGATGTTGTCTGAGTAGTGTCTTTATAGGAGGTATGAATCCAGATTTGACTGCCAATGGACTTACCAAATATTGGTCCATTTACTGCTAAAAGTTCACACGATGTAAAACATGGCTGGCATTTTCAAAGGGTTTTAAAAATTTGTTACAAGGTCAGTTATGAATGTCATATGAAATGTTTCACGTTCTATTAGGAAGTGGCCCAGTGGTTTCTGTTAAACATTTTTCTCTCAGTATGTAATGGTTTCAATGATTAGGATACATTACAGGTCTAATTGACCAAACTGTTGTCTTAGTGTAACATGTTAATCATTTCAAAATATATAACCATGATGTTTCATTGCACAAAGCTTGAAATATCACAGAACTGTCACAGAAGTCCATTAGATCTGTTACCTCACCAATAGCATGCCATTTATTACCACAAGGTCACCAAACTTCTGTAGGACTGTAGAATCTTATTCGAAATCAGTCAAACATGTCTAGAAGCAGTGATTGTCACCATTAAGGCTGTAGCCATTGTCATGTCCATGATGAGCCCAAAACCAGTACTACTTGTGATCTAGTCAGGCCTGAATCTCAAGGTGGTCGAGGCCAAGTCAAGATTGAGTCCAAATGAAAGCAAGAGTCAAGATCAAGACTGACATCCATCAATTACACCATATGTGCTTTTTAAAAAGCCCATTCCAGATTTAGTCCCCCTTTTGCTGTTAGTTCTCTGTGGCAACAGTTTGGGGAAGGCCCACATACTGGTGTGATGGTCAGGTGTCCACAAACTTTTGGCCATAAAGGTGTACTTTTCAAGGCTAAGCCTTTACTGCAACTAATTAACTAAATAAATTAATTGCAGAAAACAAGCTATGTTTTCTAGAAGAAGGAATTAAGTCTTGTCAAACATTGTGCATGCACAAAGAAAAGACAACATGAGTACTTGAATGCCAATAAGTCTGAGACAAGTCCCAGTCAATACAGAAAATTTCTCGAGACCAGACCCAAGTCCAAGACCGGATTTGAGTCCTACAGCCCTAGTCACCATACTGTATCTTTTTCATTGTGGTATCAACATAATAAAAATCACAAACTACCATCACAAACCATTACAAAACAACTGGGAGCTAAAAAAAAAAAAATCTTTAATGGTTACAGTTATTTTTTTTCAACAAGGCAAGGAATACCGACAGTAGCAGGAAAAGGTCACATGGGAAACTTGGCCATGTACAGTAAGGCCATGTGTGCTCTGTGTGGTGTAGATAAATGGACCAGTTAACAGGACTCTGAGCACAGTGCTAATCTACTACTCATATGTATCCAGCCACAGGAGAGCAGAGCATCTATTTACAGGAGATCATTGCCTGGTAGAGCCATGGCCACTGTTTTTTTGGCTAGAGAACAAATTCAAAAGGGCAAAGCTTCTACCCAATTTGCTGCTATTTACAACCCCAGGGCAACAGTGCTGTGCATGTGCACGTTCTGACTGTGATGAAGGAGTAGCATGTAAAATGCTTTTTGTAGCTGAGGATTTCTTCTCAGGAACTGGGACACAAGGACAAAAGCATACAAGGACAGTGGATCTGAGGTTTGGCATAGAGAAGTCGCATAAGGTCTTGAGACAGTTTCCTACATGATGGCAAGGTAATATTTCCTCATTACGAAAGCGAGCACAACTCTGTACTGATCATGATGACACAGTTCGAGTCTCTCCTCCCAAGCCTTGATGTAAACTCATTAATCAGAGACTAATATGGCAGTCCAGGTGACAGTGAATGGGAGGTCACGGATGACTGCATGGCCGTAGCTTGCACTGCCAGACGGAAGCAGTTTTGCTTTCGTCACTGCCATCTCCCTCCTCCTCCCTCTCACGGTGAGCTCATGGTCATGTGATCAGCAGCCTTGCCACCCCCATAAGCAGGCGGTTGCTAATAGTGACAAAATGTGGCCGTGTGGAGCCAGGCAGAGCGTGAGAGACTCAGAGCTCACTGATGACTGGGAGCTGTGAGACTGTGGGAAACACACACACACACACACACACACACAAAAACACATCCAAGGGAGTCAAGCTTTTGTTTGCAAATAAAATCCAGCTTTATTGGATTCACTGGTATAAAACCTCTTCACTGGTATATTTATTGCATCAGTATTGAATTTAGCTTGAAGATTAGTTTAAACAAGGCCTACACTGACATATGTGTCCAAAAATACCCTGTACATCCTAAAGAGATTTTAGTATTGTTAATTATTTGAGCTTTCACCATAAGAGGCACTCATGCTGATTTCTCAGTTCCATTGGCGCATTAGTCACTATTTGACAAAGGAAGTTGTTTACTGCCAGTGAAACCTTTGAGGAGCTGTGGCGCTGTCACAACACTGTCAGTGAAGGTCTAATGTACTTAATCTGCACGTCTCTCTCCTTCTACTCTCATTTTCCTGAAGAGTTCCTTGTGTCTCTGTCTCTCTCTCTCTCTCACACACACACACACACACACACACTTACACAAACATGCATACGTATTCGCTAGACAGTTGTATGGAGATGTAGTCAGTGATAACTTAAAGGTTATCTGCAGTGACAATGAGAATGGGGACTTTATGACAACAACAACAAGAACTTTGGGGTTTTTTTCCCAACTCTGGCTTGCTTTTAAACACTTACCCCCTTCTCGATTACACATATTGTGTGAGTAGGGGACATACAGAAACATTCTTATATACACATACACATTATGCATGCACAGATATAGGCAGTCCCATTATGGGGAAGCAACCAGGGAAGCTGTCACATGTCCAGATGTAATGGGACGCCATAGGCGGGTTTAGTAGTTAATTGGCATTCAGAATAAAACTGTCTGAAATATATCTATTTGGTCACACAATGATGGTCAAAAATGTAGACCTATGCATCATTTGCAACTCATCATTCGCAAATTTCCCCTATTTTGTAAAATGGTTTGGTATGCTGCATTTTTCACAATAAGAGCTTTCACATCCACTGAAACATTCTTGGCTAATTACAGACATTTTTATCATAGGTACAGAGTCTCTGGCTATTAGGTACTTTCATTCCTGAAAGTGTGCTAAGATGTCAAGTAAGTCAGGCACATAAAGAAAAAGAAAACGGGAAGAAGGACTGGTTAAGTTGAGCGAGTATATGGCAACCTTCTTAAACCACTATTCAGTATCACATTAGAATGATCGATTCGACTATGTGTTACAGCTGTTTACGTTTCATGGGTTTTGTGTGTGTGTGTGCGTGTGTGTGTGCGTACTTCCTTGGGGGCCCTTTTTAAATGGTTTGTCCCAGACCCAGGCAATATACATGGCAGGCCTGGATAAGGCTTACTCAGGTGCTCTCCAATTCTCTCTCTCTCTCTCTCTCTCTCTCTCTCTCTTTCTGTCTGTCTGTCTCTCTCTTGTTCTCTCACCATGTCTCAGCAGGCAGACCACACTGCTCTATTTGACCTTTCTATCACTTACTCTCTATCTCTTCATGAGGTGATAGCAGTGAGGTGAAAGTCAAATGCATCGCCTCTAATCAGCTTCATGTCACACTTACCCCTTAGCTAATGGTGTGTACAGCATCCCCACTATGCCTCATTATTAAGAACGTGGCAGACTTTTGATTCATCTTCCTGTATTATTATGCTTTTTTTTGGTGAAATTAGTTTTAACATCTCCAAGAATCCACCATGAGTTTTGCAACAATGTTTGGATTTGGCACGATATTTTTATGGGATTGAATGGTGTAAATCTGATTAGTTGTGAGAACCATGTAAACAGGTCCTGCTTCAGCTTTTCCAAGGGTGTGTGATTAATCAAGTGATTGATGTATTTGAAAAAAATAACAGCCAAAAAAACAGCACAGTCTTTGTTTTGCTCCATGAGGATTTATGCTGTTATGCCTATTAAATAGGCATAATAGCACAAGTGTACTTTGTTACACACCATGTTGCAATGGCTCCCTGCTGGATTAGATTTTGTAAATTCCTAATTTCAGCCTGCAGAGATGTTTAGAAAAATTTCTTACTTCATGTTGTTTAAATACAGCAGTTGTACTGAAGCAGTCAGTTTTTTATATTTGATTTATGATTAGGTGTGCCTGGAAGTCTCAAACGCTTCATTCCGGTCTTTGTTTAATCTTCAACTATCCAGTTCCAGTGAGCCTGTGCACACTGTAGCCTCAGATTCCTGTTCTTGGCTGAGAGGAATGGAATGCGATCCATCTCAAGGTTCGACATGTTGTGCATTATGAGATGCTTTTCTGCTCACCATGGTTGTAAAGGGTTATTTTAGTACAAATCAGTCTGGCCACTCCTCTAAACTCTCACATCAGCAAGGTGTCTCCTCCCATAGAACTGCTGCCCACTAGATGTTTTTTACACACTATTCTGTGTAAACACTAGAGACTGTTGTGTGTGAAAATCCCAGGAGCTCCACAATTTCTGAAATACTCAAACCACTTTGTGGTTTGCCACAAACAACCAACAACTGATGTTTGATGTGAACATTTACTGAAGTTCTTGATCTGTATCTGCATAATTTAATGCACTGCGCTGCAGCTGGCTGCTTGGATAATTGCGAATGAGCAGGTATACAGGTGTTCCTATGAAAGTGGCCATTTAGAGCATGTCATGTGGTGAAATTACACTTTATGTGGAAGCAAAGAGTTAAGCGGTCTTCTCAGGCTTACTTGAATCATTGTGTCTCCTGTCACAAATATTATGTGGGTTTCATTGATACATAGAAAGGCTTTTGTGTCCCACTGGGAACTGTTTAAGCCCAAACTGTCTTAAAATGAGGCATTTTCCTGCTTCCTCTGGGGAGGATCGGGAGACTTTAAATCTGCTGCTGTCACACTTTCATAAAAGCCCAAATTGAATTCCCAGCCATTTGTATGTTTTTTTTCTCTCCTCACAGTGAATAGGACTGCAGCTATAAATACTTCAGACACAGAGTGCCAAACATATTCTGTATAATAAGGGGAACCTGAAAAGAGGCACAAAGTCAGGAGAGACAAGAAGGTGAAGAGAAACAAAAGGTGGTCTGGAATTGAAGCTTTCACAGCAGGTAGTGTAGCAAACCTCATTGACAGTCTCAGCAATGTTCCTTCTCAGCTTCATCGAGTGACTCACTGAATGAGTCATATGAATCCTGCTTCACAAACACATACCCTTCTCATCAATTACACAAACAAAATCACATTCGATATGCAGACCTTTTACAGTCAACCCTCTCCACAACTGAACGGCCCTTTTCTCATAACACACAAACGCCTGTATCCAAGGCAGCCAAGATGTCTTCTGTAGCGTGCAGCAGGGGTTACTCACATAGCTCCTGATCATTTCAATACAGTGTGTACCAGTCAGTATGTCTCCTGGAGTCTGTAGTATTCAGAGTTCATAGTAATCACCTTGTGTTGCCTGTGACTATTGATGGCTGGTGGCAATATAAGATGGGGGGGAAAAAATTAAAGTTTTTTAAAATCTTTCAATACACCGACAATGAATTATTAGGGTTGGACAATGCACTGTATCACAAGGTCTCAGTTAAAGACATATAGACAGCTGCATTCCTGATTTTTTATTTTTTTAAAGTGTTTAAAGTTGGTAATACCCTACTGGATCCATGCCGTGTTTCCTCCGAATACCAAACATGGTAAACAGAAACATTGTAATCCTTTGATTCAAACCAAAAAACACAAAGTTTGCAGTTTTGTCGTCTTTTTTGTGTAATTTATACTTATTCTATTTAATATTAGTTTCTCCTTCAGTGGATTTTAGGGGAAAAAAGGATGATAGGAGTAAATCATTCACTTTATTTGTGTTCATTACACCAGACACTGTATTTCACATGCATCTTCTCAGTCATTGCTTTGTTGTGAATGTGTCAGCAAAGCAGACTGAAAAATATCAGCCCAAATGCACACAAACTCTAGGGCGTGTTTTGTTCTTTGTAATCACCTGACACAGCCGTCATTGTTAGGCTGTATGAATTTACTGTCTGGGCTAGATAGAAATCAGCCTCAACGTTGCTTCTTCATAAAATTCTGTGTATTTTTTTTTTTTATGATCATTGGTGGTGTTATTGCACTTGGTCCTGATATTAAACCTGATATTGATGTCTGTTTATCTTTGAAAGACGGGGAGGCTTAGCCCCACTAGGCCATTCATACCAGCCACCCCTGCATGTGAGCATCAGCTGCACCTGTCTATCTGTTTAATAGTTAGCTCCTGCACAGCGTGAGTGCACGTGTAGTTTAGCTTGTTTGCTTGTATGCATGCGTCTCTACTCCACCTTTTATCCCCTTGCCTTTTATACTTTAATTCCCATCTAGACAATGCCTGGTCTTCAAGCAAGACTTAATTAAGCAGAAACAATACACTACAGGCCTTGAATCATTAGTCATTAAAGGATGGGTGCAGTAGGATATGGGTTGGATCAGTGGCACAGACAGGCAGAGCACTTAGACATGGCTTGGCCAACTAAGCCAAGTACAGGCTAGCTAACGAGGCGTGAGCAAACGCTATGATCTCAGCACGAATAATTCATGGGAGCCATGTTTCAGGCCACAGCGCCGCAACAAGAGTCAGTGAAGAGCTTCAGACTGTCTGCACGCTCAAATCTGACAGGAAAACCTGTTGTACATGCCTGTCAGTGTGTGGATGTGTACATTTTATAGTAATGTCGCCATATTTATGTTTCACAAGAGTTATGGATCTTTCACTTTAATTGCATCTATGGAAAAATATCCGCCTCCCATGGGAAGCTAGTAATTGAATTTTATTTATTTAATTTTGCCCATTCATTTGCTCTCTCTTATCTTGCTTACTGTTGCCGTGCTTTGTATTGAGGTCTGAATATAGTGTTTCACTGTGTATTTGAATGAATTATATATGTACAGAAGAAGGCAGAGTTACAGAATTGCAAAATTGCAGAAATATGTTTTTTGATTTGATATGTATCTGAACCATTACTTGTAATGCAGCGTGCACAGAAAGAACTGTTGCCTTGAAATCTAGGATAATTCATTGCTTATACCAGGAAACATATAGATATATACATACATACATACAAGTTTCAATTCATTAATAAAAATACAAAAGAGAGTCAAGGTGTTAATATACATGTATTTGACAAACTGAAATGTAAGATGCTTCAAATAACAAGTATTGCCATTTATTATAAATATTTCACATTCAGTGTAGCCTACTCAAGGTCCCAAGGGGTACTTAAAGCAAATCGTTTTGACACAAAAGTTCAGTAACCCCTTGCTTATAGAATCCATTGCTTTGGGAAGTGTTAACTGTAAATGAGGATTTAAATGGAGTTAACTGAGGATTTCCTATTGTGTTGAAAATCACTATTATTTCAGGGAATAAGAGACAAGGGCATGTGTTGGGGGCTTTGTCTCCTAGCACCCCTGACATTTACAACACTAACAGAAAATGTCAGTGAATGCCAAATGTTACCTCGGGTTATGATGTAGCTCTTGAAAGGCTTGAGCTATTGATCCCTAATTTCTCTTCTATCCCCTTGTTCACTTCTGTCTCCCTGTTACTACTCTTATACTCTTATCCTTCAGTCCGGATTACTTGAGCTTGCTCACTGTTCTGTGCTTAGGCACTTGTTAAAGATCTAACATGCTGTGCACCACACATACAGTATGGCGGCTAATATGCCAAGCTTGGGTTTGCTACTAGAACATAGCCCAGTAGTCTTACGCATGCCTATACTAAGTCGACAGTGTCTGATAAAACACCAAGAGATGTAGCTGTCTGTTTTTTTTTTGTTTTTTTTGCTAAAAGCTGTTGCTGAAATGCTGTGACTGAGGCTGTTTCTGCTTCAGCTCATCAGTTTGTGTCCCACGTAACAATTAATGTCCTTTGAGTAGTAATCTCTCTATAGTATAAAGCATGTGCAATTTTAAACATATAATACAGTCAGGGATGGCTTGTGTAAATGGGCTAGCATGGCTAAGGTCCCCCTGTCTTTCCACAATAAAAAGTCATATAAGGCTTTGTTTTTAGAATCCAGATCAGATTATTTGCTGTTAACAATAGTCTTAAGCTGGGTTATTTTGGACTTTTGTCAAACCAAGTGCAACCAAATCACCACAAACGGTTCTCAGAACGATATGAAGAAGCGGGCTGGGGCTGATTTCTGCCTAGCCCAGACAGCAGTTTGCCAACAATTAAATTTTGTATTATTTAAATACAGCTTTTATTTAATTCTAGTTATAGATCTGCAAAAATAGTTAGGTCCTGTTACGATGTAGCGGCTATAAACACTCCTATAAACATCTCCTAATTCATCTCCTGAATAAGACCAAAAAAAATCTCCTTGCAGAAAGCTTCACATATCAACAGTATGTTTTTAAATCTGTTTATTAGTCTTAGATTACATAGAACCTCTGTCATAAAAGCCCTTGTGAATTAATTATAGAACAGATCATGTATTAGAACGAGTGCATTAATGCAATCATGTGATTTGTCTTGCAGCTGGCACTGTTGTCAAAGCCATGCTGTTATGGAAAATTAATCAACATCTTCCGACCAGTGAGATTCCAGATTTCAGAAGCATCTTGGTGGTGCCCCAGCTATCCATGGCCACAATTGTTTAAGGCTTTGTATCAAAACATGCACTATGCAAACATGTAAGAAAGCAGCATAATAAGCCTACACAAACTCACCATATGGTGCTAACCCTGAGGAATATTCTCGTATTGACCAATGTCAATGGTAAGGCTTAAACAAAATTACACAACTACAGCTTTTTCTTCCTCTCTGGAATAGTGAAGGCTAAGGCCAGGCTATTTCTGTCCATTTCCAAGTTATTGTCTTCGCTTGACTGGCCTCACATCATTATCATGAACCAGGCTCTTCTGTTCCAGCAGAGATTTCCCAGCACTACAGACACTGCGGGCAGGCTTTCTCTGACTTTACAGTGCCGTAAGTCAAACTAAAGAGCACTCCAAGTGCAAGCACGGGTAAACGAGAGAATTTCAAGTGGCAGAAAATATAAAGAAAAAAGATGCCTTCACGTTTTTTTTTTATTATTATTTTGATGTACTGAGTAACATGTAGTTTGCATTGAACTTGCTCTCCTGAAGATAACTTGCTTTACTGGAGCCTACAATGAAGCCTTTTTTGTTACCGTTGTTAGTGATGTTTGCCACCAAATGTTCCTTGCTCTTTTTCATAATTACCAGCTCCGATTGCAGCCATTACACTCTGCCACAAACACAAAGATGATTATGGCTCTAATTAGCCACATCTGAGTGCAGAGTGGCAGGGAGTGATTATGTTTCATTCAAAATACGTTCTAGTGATGAATTTCTAAAGATAAAAAGCATAAAGAAGTCAAGAGTCATTTAAAAATATTTCTTGTGGGACTCAAAGAACATTCAAGGAAATAATGGTTACATACTGTATACAGGATAAAATCTATGTTAAAAATTTTTTTGGCCATAAAAAATATTAAATGCACTGCTCCTGTTTTTTCCCGCGTATTACAACTTGTATTACAACAGTAGTACAACTTTTTCCACAAACATTTCTTAGCTGTGGAAAGCACAGAACTTCCAGACAACATAAGGAAGAAGACTTTCATCTTCTCCATAGTGCTCTATAGTAGAACTCTGTCATTCTCATATACAATGCTAGTGGAATGGGAAGGAATTCCCTAAAAATTCTTAGCAGATAAAATATGCTCATTTCTTTCCTTTTACACTGTAGTGTATGTAATTACACAAATACGCTTGTGCATTTTTAGACAAATAAGCAGTTCATCCATAGGGGCAGGTGGGGATGAGTGCTCACTGCCCCATTTACCTCCATAGAGTTATTATTGCACCGAGTGTTCAAAAATACAAACTGCAACAAGCACTAACAGAGGCCCATTGGGGCAGGAATAATGCTGCTCCATGCTTGTTCTATGAACATTTTCAGTGGAGGAGAAGCAGCAGACAGGGAGGTTAATGGCAGGGTTGCCAGGGTGACATTTTTTTTTTTTTTATGACAAAATGGGGTAGTTTAAAAATACTCTGTGGCCACCAATGTCTTGTTTTATAGCAAATAATCAGAATTAAATCTAATAACTTTCTGCAAGCAACAGCAAACCATTTCTATTTTAAGATATATTGTGAAGTTTGGGTAATGTAAAGGGGGATTATGGAGTGGATAAATGTCCGCACTTCAGAAATGCATGTGTGCCACAGTGACCTTGTTTGGCTGTGAAAAAGAAGAAAAAATGTGTCAAATGTGTTTGGGGTCTGATGGTTGCTCCTTTAGGTTTACAGACATGTTGCCTAGTAAAGAAAGTCTCACCTTAAATCTTTTTTGTTTATGCCACTACTTGCTTTAACCACATCCAGTTTGAAGATATGCCCCACACACACACACACACACACACACACACAGTATGATTTCATTCATTCATGACTATTCATTCATTCATTCCTCATTAGTACATGCTTTATCCTGATGAGGGACACAGTGGATCTGGAGCCTATTCCAGGAACACTGGGTGTGAGGAAGCCATATATCCTGGATGGGACGGCAGTCCATCGCAGGGCACCATACACACACGTTCACACACTCAAGCCAGTCCATGTGTACTCGCATGTTCTTGGGAGGTGAGAGGAAACCAGAGAACCCACAGGGAGAACCTGTGAGGCTGCTTGTTTGATTTATTGTAATCTATATAAATGAACAAGCCTTTACAGCTCTAACTGTATGCTGAAACACTATGGAGGCAGCTATCTTCTAGACAACCCGAGTCATTACACCTCTAGGCATTTTTGTATTATTTTATACATAAAACCCCCAAAAAGGATTAGTGTTTAAATTCTCAGCTTTCTGCTTTCTGGGCCACAACATACCCAAATGAGAGGTGTGCTGTTAAAGCTGAAAGAATATCTTTGCTAAATTTACAAAATTGTTTATTTGAAAATAAGATTAAACAAGTATACTTTAAGAAGATTCAGGCATTTATTTAGAGAGAAGATTTTGGATGAAATAGACTTCCATTACTAGCTACAGTAGTCTAGTAGCTCCAAATCAAAACTAAAGAACTAAAGTCTATATCTGTGGTAAATGTCAAACTGGGTGAATTACAATTTTTGCTGAAGCATTCTTTCAATGTGTTTGGCATCACATGGGTTAAAGAGTAAACAGTGTTTTTTTTTTTTTTTCTAACTGTGCAGTATTAAGTGCCTCAGAGCAGATGGCTCAGTTATGGCCACAAGAGTAACAAGGCTGTTGTTGGCTGCTGCAGCAGCACTCCTAGCTGCAAGTCACACATTCATTTCAAGCATCTTACTAATTTAATTTTAATTATAATAATAAAAAAACATGTACTTATCATACATGATGTGCTCGTATGGAGATCCACAGAAGTAAAAAATAATTACTCAGAATTAAATTAGACTTTTTATAAAATCTATTTATTTTTTTAATAAAATTTATTTTTCCTGATTCCTTCATAAAGTTAGCGTTTTAGAAGAAGGAGTATAACCTAAAAGTCTGTTGATCAAATGAAATGTATAGTCACACCCAGTCAATCAACTATAGCATCTTACCCAACAAGAATCTGGACTGAGTCTTTCAGACATGTATGTACAGTATTTATATAACATAAGCATTGTTTTCTAATTAGGCCATTCTACAGTTGTGAGGGAATATAACAGATACTTTTTCTCTTTTTTTTCCTGGTCAAAATTTTAAATCAATATATTCAAATATATACAAGGTCATAAAACTCTTTAGGCATTTTAATTTTAAAAAAATTGAAAAAATATTGCAACATAAAAGGGTAACAAATGCATGTTTGCCGGTGATGTTACAGGTATTTGATGACAAATACTGAGTTTTTATGTTATTTCTAATCAGGGTTTATTTAAACATTTTTTTTTAAATATATATTTTTAAAAAAATATATTTTGTGGAATCATAATTTGTCAAATAATATTTTAAATTTTGCAGAATTTCAAACCAGTAAATTAATCATGTTATTGATTATTTTTGTTGTTATTTTGTAAATAAATAGGTTTGACCATAACATATGCTATTAATATTTAATATATGCTCTTAATGTTACTTCCTATTGTTTGTTGCCCAAAACCTGGGACCAGGCTGATAAATTCTAACCTGACCCACCAAATGAATTTTGAATTTGTATTCCAAATTAAATTCATCTTGTGGATGGTAATTAAAAGATTCAGGGAAGAAGATCCACTAAAGCAGTAAACTCAGGGCCATAAAGTCAGCTACTGTGCTAAATGTGCTAAAGATATGTAATTTTTCATCAGCAACCAAAACAATCTGACTCTATAAACATGCATCTTTCCAAAATAATATCCCAATTTCCAAAATGATATCCCCCCTTCCTATTTCTATAATATGGACTATTTTATGTAGGTTATTAATTTACAATGTGTGTAGTTACGTACTGTATATACAGTATAAAACAGTAGAGATGGTAAAAGTTCAGCATAGTACACAATGTTTCCAGTGAAACAGAACATTCGAACAAAAGTCCTACATTGGTCGTGCAAACAGAGTGCTTCTGAGGGTGGAGTGAAACGAGTGGATATTCGAAATGCTTGAAGATTTGGCTGTAGTCAAAAAAACTTAAAGATTAAAAATAATTATATATATTACAGTTCTCATCAATGATATGGATTTTTTTGTTGTTGTTTGAACTGCTGTTTAACTGGACATGGTAAGACACCTGTATGGCCATGAATACCTTTACAAACAAGGCAGTAGTTAATTATAGTGTTTATGTAATATAAATAAACAGGTAGCTATCTATAGATAGGAATATGCTGCTGAGCACTTCATAGTGCTGTGTTCCATCTGTAGCCCTGCAGACTAATCTCACATAAAAATAATGTTATATAGAAGTTTGTTAGGGAAAATAAAGTAAATGTCTTTTCAGAGAAGGTTTCTGGCCCAAAATGGGCTTCATATATATATATATATATATATATATATATATATATATATATATATATATATATATATATATATATATATACATAAATAAACCATGCAAGATAATATACAGCCAAGATTGTGGCAACTTGACTGGCTGGCTAAGAGAGGAGAAAAAAGGACAGGATAGTGTGCAGACAACATGAAAGGGTCAAGCATAAGGAGCATGTTGGGTGATCAGAATGGAAAGAGCAGACATGTGAGGGAAGAGATGGGCTATAAGCCTGTCAACCTCCTGATCAACACTAACCTTACATGCACATTATTCTCTCCATCTTAAAATGAAGAGGTCATTGGTGTAGAATACACACTGGCAAATTAATAAATTGGTAATGTCCAGTCAGGGCTTTTAACCAAGCCAAAAATACACCGTAATTAATTAATTAATTAATTGCAAGAAGTTATAAAACATGAACAGCACAGAGTCTGGCTTATGCAGGGCTTCAGCACGCAGTTACCTGTCTCAATCCTCAAAAGTGAACAAATGTATAAATATCTATTGGCATACAGAGCATTCACACACAGTATATTATAACCCACACTACACCACAAACCAAACGGAAAGCGTGAACATGTTAAACAGTGGTCTGGAGGCTCACACCAAAAATCACTATCCTAGTTCACACTCGGCCTTGTCCTTAATCTTCTCACACTAGATCTAGTCTTATGGCTGCCAAGTTGTGCAACAGAAAAGTGTTCAGCCTGTTTTCAGCAGTTTATGTGTTTGAATTGCAAAAGAGAACCACCCGTGGCCAGGAGTCAAGAATGCATAATCGGCTGTGCTGTCTGGGTGGGAGGGATGGCATACTCTCTCTCCCCTGTCAATCACAGTGACTCTAGCCAATCGTAAACATCTAGAGGTCATGTATGTGGAAGAGGGAGGATTGCGCTGTCCTCCGAGTGTGTTACGCTGCCCTGTGACGCAGTATGTACAGCAGTTCATAAAAGAGGAAGGAAGCATTTTTTAGCCTTCATCCTCCCTGTATGGTAGTTGTCGTATGAATTAGCAGGTGACCAAACTAGTGAGAGAAATTATAATAAATAAAAAATGTAATAAAATTATAGAGACCATACACGCAATATATCATTTACACCAAATGCTTTGCTCAACCAACCAGCTAGCTTCTCTTTTGGGTTTTCTTCTGGATCTTCCACAAAGAATTATTATATAGTTAATGTCAAAGTCTATTTGAAATCTGACATGTAAACAGTACAGAGAGAGAGAGAGAGAGAGAGAGCTGGGGCATGACACTATCCCGGGCCAACATAAGAATTATTTGAATAGATATAGTTTAACTTAACTCATTATGTTAACTAGATAATTCATACTGGTCTCTAAATGCAATTCCAGCCCCATCACCACCCTAACCAAGATTACTGAAAATGAATGAATGAATGAATGAATGAATGAATGATGCCGTTCCAAAGGGCTAATGTATTTTTCTAAATGACTTCACATTTGCAGAAGCTTAAGAAGCTCTTAAACAGTTGCATTACACATGTACATTCAGAAAATCTGTTCAGCATACCATGACTGACATTCTTCAAATCTCCAGAGCAAATAATGTTTGCAATGAAGGGATCATTTGATGGGTATTTTTTGTGGTTGCTGATAATTTGCAAGTCAGTTTAGGCCAAAGGTCTGTTCACACTAATGGCAAATTTAGGTGACACAGAAATGTAAATGTGAACCGGCTAGGCAGATTGGATATGAGCAAAAGGTTTGAATTGAATAACAATTGTAAGCTTTTTCTACAACATTTCATAGCTTTCTGTTGTACATTCACACATGCTTTTCAAAATCCAAACTCAGGACATACATGGTATCCCGCAAATTAACCAAAGGTGTGGCCTCAGTCTTTAAATAGCACGTCTCTCACATCTGGGAGGCAGGATTTTCCGCTGCCTCATTAAAAAACATTAAGACTTAGAAGGTAGCACTCTCTTCATAGGCATTGGCCTTCACTGAACTGTTACTGAATTATATAATTATATTATGAAAATATTTGGTTAAAAATGAAGTCTCACTGATGTTGTCTGCTTTGTAGTGAAATTCCCAGAGAAATGTTGAGATCATGATATTCTCCAGAGAAACAGAGCATTGGACTCAGCTGTGTATCACATTCAGCAAATCTTGCAAAGTAGTGAAATGTACCCTCTAGTGGTGCCACAGACGCACCACAGCTATTTTTGTGTTTTAGCTTTAGTAAGCATTAATCCTGGGAGTGCCATTCACCTCACTTTGACCTTATCATCATATTTTAAATAATGATTCAATATCAGTTGCTTTTCTCCACCTGTCTCAGGATACTTAGATTACATCCATGAAAAAATCAGCTAATTACTCTCACATTCTCACACAAGCAGCAAAATTGGTCCACAGTCAGGTGACTGTTGTATTGTTCTGTAATGGTTCCTCTGAGGTTAACTTAATACTGAGATCCCAGACGTCTGATCTCAGACTATCAATTCCAGATGGTTGCTAACATGGAACCCTCTGTCTCCATGGCATCTCCAGACAGACACCTGCCTCCTACTGGCCATTTGCGTGTTGGCAGGATCCTCTGGAACCTCACACACACCACACACACCCACTCAGCATGCCCAAACTACAGTAATTTAATTCCAGTTTATAATTGCACATATTCAATTCAAATGGCTGATTCCACTGTAATATCAATGAGTATGATATTTCAATAATATTTCAATAAGTAAAATTTTATTTACACATAAATTTTTTTACACACACACACACACACACACACACACAGGAAAGCTGAAAAAGGAACTGGTAGGCTGCAGTCCTGTGATCACTGATTGCTCGATTAAGCAGTGATGTGTGGATTCAGCCATCACACTTTGATGATTGCTGATGACTCTGAACAGCAACGCTATTTGTCTTATGTGCCATTTAGGATAATTGTCCATGTCAAACGTAATGGTGCAATGTTTGCATGTTACCACCTTACTGTCAGATACTACTGTGTGAAAATCTGATTTGTTGCTGCGGTGAACAATTGCATAGTTAAATCCACTACCATAAATTATTTGCAATACCTAATCTGCATAAATCAAAGCTTAGGAACATAAAATGTTCCTTCTGTACTGTAAATTACTGTTTTATTTTTCCACATACAGTATGTTAAAGGAGATTTATCTTTCTTTCTTTCTTTCTTTCTAATTTATGGTTGGTGTAATTCCCTGTTGTTTCCTCCAGTCTCAGACTATCCCTGCTTTCTTTTCCTTGTGCATCTGCATCCTGCAGGTATATCCGGACCATGTACCTCGGCATACAGAGTCGCAGGCAAAAAGAAAATCAGCGGCGTTTCTATTGGGCCATGATGTTCGAGTATGCTGATGTGAGCATGCTTCGTCTCCTCGAGACCTTTTTGGAAAGCGCCCCACAGTTAGTGCTCCAGCTCTGCATAATGATCCAGAAGAACCGCGCTGAGACGCTGCAGTGTAAGGAATGCCCCAAGGCTCAGTGCTAGGACTGCTGACGTTTCAGCATCATGTTACATTTAAACTGCGTCTGTGTTTTGAAAACATAAATGCCACAGTGCCCTAATTTGTGTGACTAGTCGAATTGTTAGGATTTGACGATTTATGAAATCTTAGAGAATTAATATATAGCAAAAGTAATTTTTACAATTATGTATAGTTGCAAAACACTGAAAATACTACTGTTGTACACTATAGAGGTTTCTGATGCAATGTTTACTTGAAATTGTTTTGATTTACTTTTCAGAGATATGTCTAATTTATTATACACATTGCATACATAAGCTTTGTTTCTTGATTAGAAATTAGTTGAAGATTTACTTTTAAGTTTTTCATGCATACTGCAAAACATAATGCATTGGAGACAATTCTGCTTTTGAAGTCAGACTAGAATATGATTCCCTGGATCTCATGATTTTGTGTTGCATCTATCCATTAACAACTTTATATTAATGTACAGATGATGCACATCATTACCTTTCCATGCTGTATATTTAAAAAAATATGACTGACTTCTGTATGAGTCAAAACAGTCTAAGAACTGTTATGATTGACACTTTTGAGTATCCAGAATTTGTGGGGACAAGCCTTTTCTGCAGCTGAACAGATAAATGTAGGACCCTTTCTCACGTTTGAGGTGACAGAACTCACAGCAACGCAGAAGTCTCTATGAACATCCTGAAGAACACTGAGTTGAGCAGGATGAATAGTAAACTTGGCTATGCTTTAAAAAAGATACATAGAAAAAACAAGAGGTAAGTGTTAGAGAACACATCTAGGAATAAGTATGAACTGAAGACATGCATATTACTTTGAAAGAAACAAAGTAAGAGTTTAGAATTAGTTTGATGTAGTGCTCATTTTCTTATATTAGTGCATTTTGTTTTGGCATACACTGTCAAAATGCATGAGTAATGTGGCTAGATCATTTCAGTTTTCTTTACATTATTAAAAAAAACTCTAGCTATTGTAGTCTTTTATAGAATGTACCTTATACCTTCATCCCATTTAACTTTTTGCTCGAGACAAACCTTTGCCCACCATTCAGTATGCTGTACACAACAAAGACATGTATGGTCAGTTTTATTCTTTTTGCCTGTTTGTCTTCCTTCTGTCATTCCTCCCCACCCTCACTGCAGGCGTGTCAGCAGTTGCCTCTCTCTTGTCTCTCTCCTGGGTGCTGGCTTCCTACCATAAGCTTCTGCGCGACTCTCGCGATGACCAAAAGAGCATGAGCTACCGAGGAGCTCTGGTGCATCTCCTGTGGCGCTTCTTCACCATTTCCTCACGGGCACTTTCCTTTGCCCTCTTTGCCTCGGTTTTCCACATCTACTTCGGCATTTTTGTGGTGCTACACTGGTGTGCTATGGCCTTCTGGGTGATTCATGGTGGCACTGACTTCTGCATGTCCAAGTGGGAGGAGGTGCTGTTCAACATGGTGGTTGGTGTGGTGTACGTCTTCTGTTGGTTCAACGTGAAGGAAGGCAGGACTCGATACAGAATGATAGCCTATTACTCACTAGTGCTGGTGGAGAACACTGTCCTGACTGCCTTGTGGTATGTCTACAGAGACCCCGTCACCACTGACTCATATGCCGCATCTGTGCTCTGCGGCGTCTTCCTGTGCTTCGCCTCAGGAGTGGCCTGCATGGTCCTCTACTATGGGGTTTTGCATCCTATGGGTCCCAGGCTGAGGGTCCTGGCAAGCTCCTGCTGTGCTGAGCTCCTCTGGGGCCTCCCCCTGCCCCCAGAGGCTGAGCCTATGGCCCCGACCCCAGGGCCTCGTGGCTCTCAGGCCACCCCCACTCGGGGCATGGCTTCAGGGGAATATGGAGAAGCCGAGGAGGCTGCCACGGATACCTGCTTACCTGTTTTCCAGGTGAGGCCCACAGAGCCCACTGATGCAGCAGGCCGGCCCATTCGCCCCGAGGGGCCCCTGATTAAGATTGACATGCCCAGGAAGCGATACCCAGCCTGGGACGCACACTTTGTAGACCGTCGTTTGCGGCGGACCATAAATATCCTCCAGTACATCAGCCCCAACGCAGTGGGCATCAGGTACAGGGATGGGCCTCTCCTCTATGAGCTGCTCCAGTATGAGTCCTCCCTATAAAGGCACCCCCCCCACCCCTCTCTCTCATACAGACACACACACACACACACACACACACACTATCTGCTTCACCTCTCTCCATTTGGGTGCTTATTTTCTTCAGTTTGATTCAGTTATTCAGCCAAGTTATTAGAGTATTTCAAAGGTCTAAAAAAGGTCTAAACAGAGAAAATGTAACATTTATTTTCACAAATAAAGAGAATATTATTACAGAAATGGAGAACTAAGTAAAAAATAAGCAGTCCTTAAATGGGGCCCTTGTTATATGGATGTGTGCCACCAATATATATATTGGATAGTGTCTTTGTCCCTGTTAACTCTGAGATGTGCAAAGTCTCATGGGAATGATGGAGGACCATAGTACTCATGATCTTAATTTTCGGATTTCCTAGTAACTATTTTGTGCCTATTATAATTATGAGTGATTGTGATGAAATAGGGCCGAAAAGGGATTGGCACTATCTAAACAATCCAGCAGAGCACATTTGTTTGCAAAAGAAAAGCACACAAAGAGCATAGCATGTTTTACATTTCTTTATCAATAAAAGGGCAAAGGTTTCTAAGTTGCTCCTTACTGACCTCTGCTGAAGTCTCACAGATATTTGATTACCCATTACTGCCATTCATTTAGTTTCCAATAATCAGATATTTAAAGACCCAAATTAAGAGTAATAACATTGCAATCACTGGACAAATAACACTGCCATAAACACTTTATTAATTAAGAAGGCCTTACAATATGAAATGCATTTCTGTGTTCTTTTCATGTCCATTAGTGGAAGGAGTAAAATTTCATCAAAAAAGTGCATGAGTGTTAGGCCATGTTGCATAAACGTATGTATTATTTGTCAATGTTTGCACAGTTGATTCGATATTTTGTGTAGATGGATAAAAGCTTATTAACTGTAAGAGTCATTTATTTAAACAATTTCTGTAAGTGATGAAATCCCAAAGATTGGAAGGTTCAGGGTTTAAATTAACAAAACAATGATCAGTAAAAACACCTGTACCTTATAACTCAAAAAAAAAAAAAAAAAAAGAAAGAAAGAAATCCTTGTAGAATGCGGTGCTCAGATTAATCTCTAGGATTCCTCCATCATTCCCTATTCTTGTGACGGTTCCAAATTGGATGGTTGTTAAAAATAAGCTACGAGTGGCACAACATTTGTAAATTGTGCACTATTCTTACTATGAGTTTTTCCATTAGGAAGCTTTTATTATGTTGGTGTGCACTGTAATACACAGAAAAGAAGGGGTTATTTTATCTGATTTTTATTATAAAGGATGCATGCTAAGGCTGTGTACTTTGATGAATAATTGGGTTCTCCTTATGTGCCAGCCAGTGTGTGAGTGTTTCAATGGTGCTGCTCTTTTGCAAAATAACTGTAAGAGTTCTGTCGCGTTATTGTCAATCTCTTGTACATAGAGCACTGCACCTCGTTGGAGGAAAAAGTACACTAAAAGGGAATGTGGCGTGTGATGAGTTTGCCATGAGGACTGATGACGCATATATATTATCATCAGTTGCACAACACAAACAGTTTTTCACTGCGTGCTATAACCTTTAGAAATTTGTTTCTAATAAGTCTCAGCAGCTTAATAGGTACTTCTACTACTAATAATAATAACATAGGATGCCAAGGTTCACTGCAAAAATGGAAACATGGGCTACTACAGACCCCTTTGTGCCTGCTGTGATTTCAGAAGCAGACTTCAGACTGGTTGTAGTGGATGGGGTGATGGGTTTTTTGCCAAGGATGGAAAAGAATGAGTGGACAGACAATAATGTGTATGTCTTTGCACACACATTTCTATTCCACTGATCTTAGGGTCAGTTGTCCAACATTTTGGCTCCATCCTTGGTTGCTGCTTTGACCCTTACACCCTTCTCATGAGATTAAGATTGGGTAAATTCTGATGCAAATATTTTATTCCCAAGACAGCAGCCAGAAAATCATTCGTACCAGAATCTAACAATTTCAACATGCTCTTTTAAACTCTCTTGCTTTTGTTCTATTGAGAAGAATAATTAGCTTTAGCAAAAAAAAAAAAAAAAAACCAGCCCAGCAAGTTTAAGCTATAGAGTAGATCCAGTAGCATTTGTGTGAATTGTGTAATATAGCTGGCTACACCTGACGAACCCAGAGGCCAACAGCTTTTCTAGGTGCTTGGCACATTATCGCACTGTTGTTTGCTGGGATATTCCCTGATTCATGATAGTGTGAATGATTAAATGAATGTGATGGTTGGATGAGTTGGCTGCCTGGCACCCCCTGCTGTGTTCACACTTCACATACAGACTCCGCTACTACAGTATTAACAGTCTTTCACGAGAGAGATACACATTTAACCAGGTGCAAATACACTGTGATTCCTTCTCTCCTTGCTCACTGCTATACCTGAAAGAATTTATATGGAGAGTTTGCATGGGGACTAAGTTGGCAAATGGAAATATGTTAATATGTTTAGATTACTGCCTTACAAGACAATAAATGACAGATGAGCTGTGTAATCAACAGACACTTAAATCCTTCACCACATAAAAGTACACAGAAAAGAGTGGCCAACAACAGTCATGTATTAACAGATACTTTGTGGTGCCTTGATTCACTGGGTGCTTCTCTCTAGCCATGGCAGCCAGTACAGCAAACAACAATGCCAGTGTCTCTTTCTCCTTTCATATTACACACAGTACTGTAACCAAGTTTAACCTAAATGAATGGATGAAATGAAATGGGCTCGACATGCTGACATTCCTAACCTTAAGAGGCTTGGTCTTTGCAAAACTAAATTACCAGAGAGATATGAACGCAAGGCAATACTTAACATCTGCTTGAATATTGGGTTATATGTTTTCCTAATATGAGCAGATATACTGACAGCCTCTTTATGATTTTGGTCAAATTGGATTTAATACGTAACTAGAATGTTCATTATTCAACAGGGTTCAGTTAAGTGATACACAGGTGTGAAGATGTTTAGCAATTAATTTGATGTATTTCTGTCTATGCCTTCCTCTGTCTTGCAAGATGAATGATCTGTAGTGCCAACAAGTTAACCTTTTACTGTCTGTTGTTTGTCTTGTGAACCAAAATGTCTAGCCAAATGGATTTCTGCCTGCAAAAACGTATGTAGGAACAATATGAGTAGGACAATTATGTTGTATGTAGACAAGGTGTTGACTGGGTTATTTGTGGAAACCTGTATCAAGGACGGTATAGGAAGCATCAAAGTTTCGAAAAGCATATAGTGCTGAATTCACCCAGAGACTGCCCTGACATCAGTCGGCTTCCTAGCATGTCCACAGAATGCCTCGTGCGGTGAAGCGTCCAATATGTTTGCATGTTAGCTTTCCTGAGTGCAGTGTTTCACTCTTTAACTGGGTTCCTTCGAAGCATTGCCAAGTAGTGGCTCATTGCGCCAGGTTCAGTTTCAACCTGTATAGTTGTGCCATCTGTATTAAAACAGAGCCAAATGTTCTTTAGACAAAGTAAATTTAAAAAAAAAAACAAATGGTGCATTTATGTTCGTCGACCTGGTGCTTACAGACGAATTCTAAAGGTGCTACCACAGAATGTGGACTGCAGGACTCCATGTCGTGGCTCTCAGAGCAAGGCAGCCATCTGAAGGATCTGCTCCTTTAATCTCACATACTCTTTAACTCTGGAAGAACAAGCACCTCAACACAGTTTACAGCTGAACTTCAGTCTCTTAAATACGGTGGCACTTATTATTTCTCAACATGCACAAAGAAGCAACAGTGGAGGAAGAATTCAAGTCATTTCATCTGTTTTTATAAACTTACCTTGTTTTGTATCTGCACTAGGGTTTCCTTTCCGAGTGAGAAAAGATACAAATCCATCATTTCGACATTCATTCAGAGGCATAACAATAATGCTGATAAAAGGAATTGCTGACAAAAAGAAAATGCAGAAGGTGATTGCTGTGGTGTATATTCCTGTCATCTCTATGTCCAGAACCTGTGTGTATCTTTTTTTTTTTTTTTTTTTTTGTCGTTATTGTTACTGTAGTTGGAAATCAATCTTATCAATGGCTATGGTTGTCAGATGAAATGCTGCTGATTTTAGAATTGTTATCAATGCTGTGAGAGACTGGTTTGAATAATACTGATTACATTTTAGATTGTGTTAAAAAACTGTCAATGTACTTGATGAGTATGTAACCATATCCCAGAATTACATGGGGTATTTAAGAGCATTGATAAAATTATTCAGCAAACGATTTGCTACTGTGTGTAGCATTTACTTCTCTGACTATAATATTTACTTATGCTGAAAACATAAAGAAAGGTTTATTTGATGTTGTCAAATATAAATGAAAGTAAATTGTTTCACTGGATCCCCATTATTTGAAAATAAATCTGATGTCCAGTATTGTATAATGCCCTATGTTTTAGGGAACAACATTAATGATGTTAATAACACATGGTGCTACAGTTGTTTTTGTATACTTTGATTTTTAGATGAAAAAAAAGGTATATTACAACAGAAGAGAAGAAAAAAACTTGTCAAGCTTTACTGTCAGTCATTAGATGAGAATTTTCAGTTAAGACACAAAAAGGAATATACAGCTTGAGTGTGTGTGCAAATATACCATAAGATGTATACTGTATACACATGCACAGTTTGCCCAATGACAGATCAAAAGTGGTTATATACAGATGTATATGTACAGATGTGTATGTGAATGTACTGATATGATAGAGATAGACTTCCCAGAGTAACATATTGTTGTTTAATAAAGAATTATTACATTCTATAATTCACTCTATCATGACACTTCTTGCTCCTTTTTATAAATAGAACAACAAGACTTACTATACATGTAAAAAAAAAGAAAAAAAAAGAAAAAAGATTATGTGGTGTTCCTAGGATTTCAGTTTTCCTGGGTCTTAAAGTGGGGTTCAGGGACCCCCGGGGCAGACGACGCATAGCCAGTGGCGCTGTGATTTTCTTTTTCTTTCTTTCTTTGTTACATTGTTGGAATCCACCATTACAGAAGTTATTATATGTATTATTGATCTCTTACAGCTATTATCCTAAATAATTTACATTTACATTTATGGCATTTGGCAGACGCCCTTATCCAGAGCGACTTACAGAAGTGCTTTGAAGTCTCTATCAATAAATACTTCCTGATACTGGTTCGCCAGGTCACAGACTAAGAATACCATCAGTCCAAAAACTCTGTTGGGGAGACAATACAAAGTTTTTTTTTTTTCTCAAAGTGCTAATTTAAGTACTTCAGGAAGAGGTAAGTCTTTAGAAGTTGTTTGAAGACTGCTAGTGACTCATCTGTTCAGATGTCTAGGGGAAGTTCATTCCACCACCAAGGTGCTAGAACAGAGAACAGTCTTGATGCATGCTTTCCTTCTAACTTACACTGTCACTTGAATTGAATGAGTTTAATAACCCCAAAACAAATAGACCTATGAATAATGTCAGCTTGAATTTAATTATAATTTCAATTTGTGTTTTGTGAGTGGATCGCTCAGGAAATAAAGAGCTCTGCTGCTTCAACAAATATCCAAAATATTACTGCACACATTTAAACAATGAGACTAATATAATTGAATAGTTGGATTATGCTTAATATAAATCTGTATTACAGATTTATTTTCTAAGCATAATCCAACTATTGAATTATATTATTAAATATAATACTACTACTACTACTACTATTAATAATAATAATAATGATAAAATGTACATATCATATTTTATGATAATTTCTTCAGTTATATCAATACAATAATTAAAGATGTAATAACCATTCAAACCCATTACATTCAAAAAAATGTGACGGGGTTGAATGTCTACAAAATAATAGACATAATAACTGCCTTAGCTAGCAAATATCATACCACCATACCACGGTATTCAGTCAACATTTGTTATAGTTTGCACCAAGAAAAATATTTTTTCTGTACAAAATCAATAACTGTGATTTTTTTCCCCCCATAACAGAGTTGAAAGACTGAGCTTCACAAGGTCCATATAAGTGTAAATATAGTGAAATACTGATAGAGACTTTAAGAGAAACTTCCCTCTGTTTGAACCAGGCAGCCAAAAAGACTTTGATGATGTCACTTCCTCCAATATGATGTCAGAAAGATCAAACCATTATTTTTAATAAGCTGAAGTTTGTAATACTTTGACAAATTCTGCATTTTCTCAGAAAATCCATAATGTTCTACAGAAAAAAGTCCATGAAAAGTTAAATCATGATAATTACATGTTAATAAAAGAAAAAGGTAGCTGCAATTTTTTTTTTTCATTCTACATAAACCATTAAAATGTAACAGTGAAGAATGCGGACATGCAAAATGGCTGCTATTGCAAATATTGAAACAAACATTTTTAAAAAATTGTGATTTTATGTATATTTATATATATAAACATATATATATATATATACAATACACACACACACACACATATTACACGTTACGAAATATGCAAATCTACTAATTAATGTGACTGGGTGGAATATCTGCAAATTCTCTTGTTAGTTATATAAGTAAAGTCTTGGGGACTGAAAGGGCACTGAGACTGTTCCTGATAAATTTTTTAACTATTAAAAAAAAAGAGCCTGTGCTCTAGACCACTATAGAGTAGAGAGCATTAGTTTATTGATGAATTTATATTACCATCTTGCTTTGAAAACAGAAATAAATATTATAATACTTACATTTTAGGCCAGTTAGTGTAAAATTCCAGTCATACTGGAACATGTCCACTATCCATCCTGTAGCTGTAAACTTTCCTGCCCTCGCAAAGCATTCTGGGTAAAGCGTCCTACGCCCAAAATGGCGGCACGATTGAAAAGTTTGGTGCTGTTTTTGTTCTAGTTTGAAGTTTTTCTTTTCTTACTTTGCCTGCTTTAGTTCTTACACATGTACCTGCCCTGAAGTGAAGAAAGAAAGCTGTTTTCTTTTTATATTGCCATAAATAAGTGATAGAGCTGCGGTTTTATTTCAGTTTGTAGAGTTTCCGAGCGGGGGAACACTGCTCAGATTAGCGTTACTGAGAGAGAGAGAGAGAGAGAGAGAGAGAGAGAGCACTGGTTACTGAAGCAGCGCGATTTTCAAGCCCTGATAGTCTCCTCTATCCAATTAAACATGAATAGCACTTGTACATAGAGATGGGGGATGATGAAAAGAAAATTAAAAAGGTAAGTTGTGTGCCTGTCTGTCAGACTTTGTGTCATGTTTTAGCGGTGTAGCTAAAGACTACTTATTTACAGGAGCAGGCTAGCTAGCCTCCTAGCTTAGCCACAGAGCTAGCGAGTTCCCTAACGCTGCGTTAAACAAGTATAATACTGTTGAACCGCTGCATTCAGACTGTTGGACTGTGTAATTATGGATGCTATTCATATTAATATATGCTCCCAGACTGTGATGCAGTGTGTCCTTACTAACAGTGGTTCTGAAGTTTTATTTGAATAAAAATAACACTGCCAGAGTAGGGGTTCTCAAGCCCTACAGTCAGGGACCCCTGTAAAATTAACTATAAAATCAAATAACTCCATCTGAACATAAACCAACTGCTCAAATATTAGGCTCATTATTAAACTGTGTAGAATAATATTTAGGCTAATTTTCTTATTCCTTTCTAACTTTCCATGGACACTACCCAGTAGGTCCAAGTTGATATATTTATAGGCCCATTTGTTTATAAGTTACTGAGGTTTGAAATCAACCCATTCAATTCAAGTCGACTTACAATTATGCACATGAACACAGGAGTAAAACACGACGGAACATGCTGCTATAGAAAAATAACCAACAGTGAGGTGGCCTGACATGAAGCGGAGTAACTGTTACCTCCCCAGCATTGATTATTTTCTGATAACAGCACTTCCTGAAGTGTTTTATTCCTCCATTGCTCAACAGCAGTTTGCCAACGATGACATTTTTTAATGTATTAATGAGTGACACGATGTACTTTTGTATTTGTTTATATTTAAACATTTAATGATGTGGAACACCTACGAAACAAGTTACTTCTAGTTATATCATCTCCCTCACCAGCCTCTGGTTCTTTCTCTCCCTTTAAGTTAATAAGACAAAAATGAAGCTTGTCATGTTACTGAGGAAGTGCAAAGCCCTTCGTTTCTGAAGACGTTCCAGCTTTAGGCTTTCTCTGACTGTTATAAAGCGCTGAGACTCCTTCCATAAACATCTCCTCTCTGAAAGCTTCACCATATCAACAATTACGTGGTTTTAATCCGGATACATGGAGCGTTCATCATACAGATTCATGTGTAAGTTGTTACAAAAAAAAATAAAAATCACACATTAGAATGAGTGCTTTAATATAAACCTGTGATTTGCCTTACAGCCAGAGGTGATAATCAGAAATGCTGTTATAGAAAATTAATCAACACCTTCTGACCAATCATCATCAAACATTCAGTAGCCCTGTGGGATAACTAATCTTAAAGCACACCGTTTTGCAAAACAGAAGTTGATTACGTTTTTACCCAGAAGACTGATATGAGTATTGTATTGAAAAATGGAGTTAAAAGTTAATTCATTATTAGTACGTCATTAAATATCATTGTCATTTCTGTATTATATCATTTTGTCTTTGCTTAATCTCTGTTTATCTCTGAATTATTTCTTCAGGGCGTTTGTTTTTATACATACAGCCCCCAAACATTAGGGATATTCCCGAGTGTTCGTTTAATAATCTCAGTAGAAAACACAAGGAGAAAGACTGCCTCAGATTCCTGTAGTGTAAAACACTGTGAGTCCTAGAAAACACTCCTTACCTTATCTTGTGTAATGACTGTTAGTAGATATAAACCTGAGCATGTAACACTGCTAGTTTAATATCTTGTTATAAGATTTTCATATCCTACTGTAAATTTGTAAGACCTTATTTTGTAATCATGCGCTGCAAGGAAATATTGTAGCATCTCGAAAACTTCATTCGGCCGTGTCGTGTGTATTCATAGGCATGCCAGCCCTGCCTTGTAGACTTTCCCTCACCATACACAAGGGAGAATAAAGGGCAGGGCTTGCTAAAGACTCAGACAGGATATGACTCCCCCGTGACTGCCTACTCGGGAGCCAGGGAAGGAATCTCCCTAGCGTTGTTTCTTTTTCTTGTTAATCTGGAAAACAATAACACTCCTTCAGCTGAGCTGTCATCGTAGGGGTTTCTCAGGGAGTTTACAGACCATGTTGAGGAAATGAGTGCCGTTTGCTCCGTCAGCAGGTGTGGCAGGCTTCTGGAAGCGCCACTAGTTTTTTAAATTTATTTATTTATTTTTCTTTTTCAGTCTTGTGTGACTGAAATCAAATTCGTTATTTGGATTCAGTTGTTCACACACTGTAATAACTGCACAGATCATTAGGTGACAGGACATTGTTATTTTAATTGTTCATCTTCAGAGGATTAAAGATCCTGTGGAAATTGTTTAGTGGTGTGTGTGATTTGATCCCATATGTTGCTACATTTCCTTCTGGAAATAGGAAGTTAGGGTGGGATGTGTCGAGGGCCTGACTGTTTTCCCATGTCAGTGACCAGCATTCCCAGCATGCGTCAGTATGGAGGACACACACGACTTTAAGAGTGATTCATTGGTAAAAAGGTGGCCTGCAACAATTTGGAGATTACACAGATTATGAAATTTTATTGACATGGATTTTTATTTTATAGTCGAAATGTCCTTTACTTACCTAAAAACAAATACATGTTATTATGTAAAACTGCTCAGTCCTTTATTTTTGTATAGAATGTAATACACTACTGAGGCAGTTGGAGGCAGCAGAAGCGCTACTTTTTTTTTTTTTTACAACATATAACACTGTGTGTGTGGGATGCTTTGATTTGGTTCATTTATCACAAATATAAATAGATATGGCATTAAACACCTTTATACCACAGCTATAACTATAACAAAAGCTCTCACTGCAAGGCAAATCACAGGTTTATATTAATGCACTCGTTCTAATTATGCGACTGTTTCTATACTAACAGTTAATTCACAGCAGCTTCTATGCTAGACACTCCACATAATCTAAGAGAAATAATAAACAAAATGTCTTTGTTATTTAACAAAGAAGAAAAAATTTAAATGTATAATGATGGTGAAGATTTCTGCAAAGAGATGCTTAGATAACATTTATGGAAGGAGTCTCTGGCGTCAGCACTTTGTAATATAAACATTTTCTTCCATGGGAGAGTCTTCAGAATGGAAAACTCTGCACTTTTCTGTGCTTTTCCCCCCTCTTTTTTTCCCGAAGAAAGACCAAAAGAACCTGGTGGGGTAACAACTGTTTACCACCTTTAATGTAAGTGATAATAGGAACTAACTTGTTGCCACCAGGACACCCACCAAGATAAGCAGAAGGAGAATGAATGAATGAATGAATTTGTTTCATGGACATTCCACAACATTAAATGTACCTATAAACAGATTAAATGTATGATGTGTCATTCTTTGATGTGATGCTGTAAAGGGAAAATAATAAGGGTGGTAACAGCAGCTGCAGTTTTCATCTGACTGCATTAAACCAGCCTGTCATTTATTATTTTCCTATAACAGCATGCCTTGTTATGTTTTATTCTGTCCTTTATTATTATTTTATAGATACAAGAAACAGACCGACTGATTTAACTTGTAACACGTACGCTGCTCGCTCAGATTCTAACAAGCCAGACACCATCAGACTGAACAGGTTGAGGGGTACTTTAAAACAAAGGTCTCTAAATGACTACAGTGAGGGACTGTTATTAAATTTTGGTTTTAGGTGAAATGGTAGAAATGGAGTATATTCACTTGAACAATACAAACGTGGTGCAGTGCCATGGCCTTTCATAGCAACACATTGATGATGCATGAACATTTAAAATGAACGCTCGTACTATTTTTATATTGTTTTTATGATCGTACAGTCAACATTGGTACGTTAATGAGATGATTAAGTTTAGCCTGTTTAGGTTTGGCTTTTTAGATTAATTATAACGTAGCATGTCTGCATGTAGGCTAGGTTATAAGTAAAGAGTTTGTTCCTATATCATTATTTAAAATTGTTATCCAGAGTGTGTTCCTGCCTCATGCCCTGTACAGGCTCTAGATCCACTGTGACATTGATCATGATGAAGTGCTTACTAAAGATGAATTAAATGAGTCTTTGCATTTGTTATCTAAATTGGTTATTTTTACAGGAACAGGGAGTAATCATTAGTCAATTATAAAAAAAAAAAAACAAAAAAAACTGCTACTTGTGATTCCCTTGGGAAAACCGGGTGAAATTATGACATGATGAAACTTTCTACTGTATATAATTCTGATAAATAGATATTTCTCTTTCGCATGTATCTCAGTTAAGGTTCTAGCATTGAAGGTCTGTTACCTCCAGACTGAATCATTTTGACAGCTGGTATCTTATTACAAACTGAATTGTTTAGGCTTATGTCCATTTCGCTATAGCACGTATCTATCCAACAGCTTGATCAAAGCCTGACATTCACCGTGTGAGGAAATCACACTTAGCTAGCGAGGGTTTAGAGATCTTTAGACAGACTGACTGTTGTTACCACTGCATTTGTTAAACAGGCTCCTTACCCAACATGATCTTTGCAGCAAGATAGCCTAGGCAAGATTTAAAAGGAAGAAAACAAACATTTCCATGCACAAATTTGGTATTATGATTGTTATTATTATTATTAGTAGTAGTAGTATTGTTTTTTAAATCAGCGAAATTTCATCCATCAAGCTTTTTTTTTTTTTTTCCCCGCCTCGCCAACTGGTGTGACCTGGAATAAAGATTTAAATATTTGTTTAAAAAAAAAATTTGAAAAAAGAGTGTGCACAATTAAAACACTGCTCCCTGCCTCCGCACACACATATGCGTAGGACCCACTTCCTAAAGTGCATTTTTCCAATCTGCAGAACACAAGGGTGTACCTACTCTTTAATTATTCAGTAAGATCTTACTCTACCCTCTGATTAATAATAAAAAGCCTGATACTTTGCAGTGTATTGATTATACACTCTAAATAATTGTAAAACCATCAAGGCGATGCAGATTTGCATTGATAAATAAAGCAATCATCCCTTCATTAATAGTTTTGTGCTCGCTGTGTCTGCGGTTAAAGTATAATTTGATTATTTGTGTCCTTTTATCCTGATAACTGTTCACCTCTCCAGTACACAACATGCATCATAAAGCAAGCAGCAGTGCTGTCAGACCGTCACGCTGCCTCAGTTGGTGAAAAACACATCATTCTAGATGCTTCGAACTCGTAATAGTGTGCCATACAGCTCAGAAGTTGATAAGATTCACTTGACGCAGTGCAACTATGACTGAAATGTAGTGATTAATGGCGTTGAAGAATACAGAGCCTGCACAGCAGGGATGATATCCTAGGTGATAGGTACACTATATGGCCAAAGGTTTGTGGACATCTGATCATCACACCCATATGTGGTTCTTCCCCAAACTGTTGGAAGTACACAACTGTATAAAATGTCTTTGTATCTTGTAGCATTAAGATTTCCCTTCATTGGAACTAAGAGGCCCAAACCTGTTCCTGAATGACAGTGCCCCTGTTCACAAACCAAGGTCCATGAAGACATGGTTTGCCAAGGCTGGGGTGGATGAACTTGAGTGTCCTGCACAGAGCCGTGACCTCAACCCCACTGAGCACCTTTTACTATGAACTGGAAAGCTGACTGCATCCCAGACCTTCTTGTCTGACATCAGTGCCTGACCTCACTAATGCTCTGGTGGCTGAATGAGCACAGATCACCACAGCCACACTCCAAAATCTAGTGGAAAAGCTTTCCCAGAAGAGTGGAGGGCTGAAATGGAATGGGATGTTCAGCAAGCACATATGGGTATGATAGTCGGGGTGTCCACAAACTTCTAGCCACCTAGTGTATATTTGTCAGCATGCTTGAGCTGAGGTAGATGAGGGCAGCGTCAGCGGTTTTAGAAAGCTGCAACTCCAGATAAGTAACTTTTGTAGCGTTTTTGTTTATGGAAAGTATTTAATTGGACGCAAAGTTACTATTTACCTCATGTTGCAGGGTGGATGAGTCATCAAAATCTCTTAGATTTGTATACTTTCTACTGTTTTTACGGAAGTAAAAGTTTTTAGGGAAGTAAAAAATTATATGTATAAAATGAAACAATTTCCGCGTTCTGTGTACTTCCAGATGTCTGTGTTGTCCGTAATGACACAATACATGTAAAAGACTCATTTTGATTGCATGGGCTCTTTAAGGGCTCATGTTAGGCAATGTTATCCAATCATATTACCACATGGTGGCACTGTTGGGGCAAAACAGTGTGGGGAGCCTGCACACTAACCAGCACTGTAAACACATTGCACAAGTTTCCTTATAAATCATGAAGCTGTCATATTAAAGGGTTTTGGGTGTGTAAGGTCTGAGGGATTGCATAGAATGGCTACAGCTGCAGTGAGCAAATAAGGGTCAGCTATTTTTAAGACATAACATTTTGATAAATGGTTTATTACAGTGGTCTTTTTCAGGCCAGCTAATCATATTGGCTGACTGAATACACAGTTTTAAAGGGGATGCATCAATTTCGAGAATTGCAGGCTTGAAGCGGTTTTATTTCTCTTAGCCTCGTTCACCTGTAGCGTCTCATGTTCTCATATTACATGTAGAAGCAGACTTGTGAAATGTTGATGCTCCTGTAGTGTCCCAGCCCTGTGCTTCCTAAATAATTAAAGTAGTTACGAGACCAGTGAGTGGAAGGGAGGCACAGAAAGTTTGTTACTGAAGAGGTAAAAGTTTATTTTTGTTTGAACCAGGGAATGATCTAATAATGTGTAAATATTAGTGTATGTCCCACAGGCTTAAGTGCTTTGTAGGTTTTGCTATTCTACAGAAGATTTGAGATTTGATTTATACTTTATTTTGCCATCTATTCATTAGCAGAGAAGCCATGGGTTGTGAGCAGGAACAGCTAGAGTGAATAGTGGCAGTTTCATGTACATTTTTAAGTTTCATCACAGGAAGCTGTGGTCGCCCATCTTCCTTTTCGCACGCACTGCAGCACAGTTGAGTGTATAAGCGGTTGCATTAGTGTGTTTTTGTGCGGTGGAGTGTGCTGTATTTTGCTGCTTTGACGGTTGCTTGCTGCTTTGGTGGCTCGTGTGTCATTCGTCTTGTGCCACGTGCCACCTGTTGCGAGTGGAACAGCCGCAACCGGGTTTGTAAAGGAGCATTGTGTTGAAGACCACTGAAAACAACAGAAACTCTTGTATATGCTCTATAGAGTTTCTAGTGAGAAATCATGGAGACAGAGGTAGGTTTACCAGAAGCATTTTATTTCTGCTATTGGAAGTTAGCATTGCAAGGTTTTCTGCAAATTTGAAAAGGTGCTTTTTGTTTAACATGCACTTCTTAAGCTTGGAAAATGAGGAAGGGAAAATGTGCACAGCTCTTGTATTTGCTGCTAGGCCAACATTAGCTATTGGTTTACCACAGAGAAAATAGGGAGTTTTAGTACCAGTCTGAGGTCATAATCCTTTGCTAATATTTATAGTTTTCTAAAAACCGTCAGATTAGCTGTTATTTTCTCCTGCTTCTGTGGTATGTTTAAGAAACAGAGCATGTTGAATACTGTGGGGCTACTGTGCATTTGTGCTCTGCAAGAATAGTCCATCCATCTTGTTTTTGTTGGTGCAAGAGAACAGATGAGGAAAAGACTGGCGTCAGCATGTAACTTAGCTGTCTGTGTCTGTTTGTCTGTCTGAGTCTAAATTAGCTTCAAACTACCTTCACAAGAAAAGCTTCTGGTCACTATGGACACAGATTTCACAGCAGCTTAGGTGACACAGATCAGTTGTGCTTAGTAGAAGTGTTATTCCATGACCACATCCGCATATCAGTGCAATCATTGTGCACCGTTTCACCGGTATCTAAACTATCTCGCATCATGATTGTGACTTACAGAGCACTGTATGTAGAAATTCTTCTTTGCTCTTTTCTCACTCTCCCCTTCCTCTGTCTTCCCCATGGGCACAGCCGGGTATCGTGTCTCCGTTTAAGCGTGTGTTTCTGAAGGGGGAGAAAGGGAGAGATAAGAAAGCTCAGGAGAAGTGCACTGAACGACGGGCTCTTCACACTTTTTCACTGTCTGTCCCCGACCACCGGATTGACCCAGACATCTTGCTCAACGATTACATCGAGAAAGAGGTTAAGGTGAGACTAACCTCAGTGGACTCGCAGCATAAGAGATACACAGTGTAGGACTTACCTAGCCGTGGTGCATCTCTGCTCTTATGTAAATGGTGTCAAACGATATGAAGCAGCACAGTGTGTTAGTTATCTGAATCTGGGGTTCTCAAATATTTGGCAGCCAGGGAAAAACATTCCATAGACCTGGTCAGTACAGATTTATTTTATGAAATATTCATATATTAGGCTTATTATTCAGACAATATTCTGGCACTTTTAGAGCCATAACGGTCCAATTTGACATTCATTATTGGGTTACTTGTTTTTCAGTTATTAAGATTTGGAGTAAATGCAGCTAATTCAAGTGAGCAGTCAAGCAGGCTTATAACTATTAGAATGTAATAATAAGTACAGATTTGATAAAGGTGGGTTGTTCTTTACACTGCTGTAACAAAAAAATAAATAAAAATCCCAGACTCACTGGCTATACTTAATGGACCTGACCTAGAAAACCACTGATCTCAATAGTAGTTAGTTATCTAGCCTGTTTTCAATTAATGACAAAAGAGGCAAAGGAGTTATATGTTTTTTTTCTTCCTTACACCTATGACCTTATATTGACTTTCATTTGTATGTATTTTGTCATATTGTAGTATCTGGGGCAGCTGAGCTCAGTCCCAGGTTACCTTAATCCCTCCAGCCGCACTGAGGTCTTGCAGCTCATTGACAATGCCAGGGTGAGATGACTAGTGCATGATTTCATTTATTGTTTATTCTAATCAGACACAGAACTAGTTGAATCTGTTTTATTCTTTGTTTGTTTCTGCTCCCAGAAGTCTCACCAGCTGGCAGGTCAGCTGACATCGGAGCAAGATGCCGTGGTCAGCCTGTCCGCGTACAACATCAAGCTGGTGTGGCGTGACGGAGAGGACATCATCCTGAGAGTACCTATCCATGACATTGCTGCCGTTTCCTACATTCGAGATGACTCCCTACACCTGGTGATTTTGAAAACAGGTACGTTCACACTCTCGGGTCTCTTAGTGTAATGATCTTGTTTGAATACTGTCTTTTTACACCTGAAGCAGTGTATTATAGCATATTATTAATACATTTTGATACAATGCTTTTATGCTAATTGTGTGTATGTATGTGTGTGTGTTTGTGTGTAGCTCAAGAGCCCGGAGGCTCGCCTTGTCCCAGCACATGTCCGGAGCTGTCGAAGTCACCTACTCTGAGCTCTTTGTCTGAGAGTGGAGCTGTGGACGTCTGCTGCCTGCTCGTGCTGGCCGTCGAGAACAAGGTCCCTAATCTTTTCAGCTCAAATCCTACCATTTACTAGTAATAAGACAAAATCATTTGTTCACCAAGTGTGACACAGCAGTTCTTTGTGCCTCTAGTTAGGCTAGGCTGTATGATAATAGCATAGTTATATCACAAAAAATCTTTTCTGAGATATGGGTACTCAGAACTTTTATAACACTGACCGAGTGACTCTGTTACTCACAGAAACACACAGCTGATTGGATTTTAAGATATTTTTAGGGGTGAAATGATACAAAATTCACATTCGAGACAGTGGTTTCTCGATACATTTTCTATACAGCAAAAATAAGCATTGCCTGAATTAAAACATTCACCTGTATAAAAGAACAGTAACTGAAACTTACTAACGAGTGTTTGCGTGATTCAATCAGACTCTTAGCAGCAAATAAAACAAAAGCTGTGCATTAGAATGTAACAAACATGGCTAATTAAAAACATTAGCTCTGTGGCCTAGCTTTCGCTGGTCTCATCAAAATATTCACCACAACTACTTCTCAGAAAACGCACAAAAACACCTGAAACCTAGACCAAAAATATCAGACACTGGAAAAGTGAGACACAGATTTTCCTCTTTTTCCCCGCCTGTTGACCAATTGTATCATAACTTCCCTAAATAGGTGCAAAAACTGCAACCCTGCTGGTATGCTAGTATGCAAGCATTTTTGCTTGGGGAAAAACAGAGTATTTAAGTTTTTTTTTAATACCCATAGCTTCTCTTGAATTTAGATAAAGAGGAAGCTAGTTTTTCAGAGGAGGGAGAGACGGCTAGATTAAGTTTAAATATTTATTATTCCTCACATAACATAAGTGGTGTTTTATGATGAATAACCTACTTCATTATGCAGAGCGTTGTATGTATTGTACAATACTCAGACATATCGAATTGAGAAATGATGCCGCATGCTGTATCTTTACACCCCTAATATTTTTTCACCATGTGTTTCATTTTCCTTCCTTCTGTATTTTTGTACATGTTAAATGAAATTATAATTGAATCTATAGCATTTTCAAAATGCAGCACTACAGTTTTCCTAGACTTTTATAGTTTAATACGTTTCTTCCATTGTTTGCAAAATGTCATCTTGTATTGGTGAATGTATTCAGGACTTTATTGATGGTCACTGCTGGTTGTATTGTTTCAGGCAGCAGCAGAGGAGCTCTGTCTGCTCCTCAGTCAGGTCTTCCAGATAGTCTACACAGAATCTACTATCGACTTCCTGGACAGGACCATCGACTTCCTTGATGGAGCTACAACGCCCACTCGGCATCTCTCCCTCTACAGCGGTGAGTGCAAGGGAGACGATAATCACATGGTGGTTATCACAGCAACACACACATCCAAAAAAAAAAGTAGATTGAAGATCTTTTAATGTTGGTTCATCTTGGAAGTCAGTCCACATTCTTGGAGTTGTCTGAACCTATGGAATCTAACTGAAAGACATTTGCAGTGTCAGTTCAGTCACTCTGAAAATAATGTTTAATTGGTTTTAACTGTAATGTTGAACTTTTCAGTTACTCTTTAACTTCTTGATTATTTATTGAGTTCTGAAACTGTTCAAATGGAGGGGAAATAGGATTTTTTAAAATCTAGTTTTAGATTCTTATCTATATTGCAAATGTCATTGAACAGATCTGATTTGTTTGTTAGTTGCGTTTGCACACAGAGCTGCATACCTTGTAGTTGTTATAGTAACAATGCAGTTATCCATAAATTCACTCAAGTTTTGATATCAAGAAGTGCCACACACAGAATTACAGGGTAAACATGAAATCCAATCCAGCTTGAGTTGCTTTCCCATCTGCCACATATAATATCTCCCAGAAATCAGATTTGAGCTGCCTGTTGGAATAAAACCTTTGGCACTTTTATTCAGCATTCTTGCCTGTATTGAATGGGTTGATAATTGAAGAACTTGGGGTAGCAAAAGGGAAGCTAGGTACTAAATAACACATGATGTAAGTCATTAATCACAAGGCTTGTGTTTATTTTAATCTCAAGATGACTCATCAAGCAAGGATGTTAAAGAGCCATTTGAAGGAGGCCCAGGCAATTTGTAAGTATTTACCTGATTCCAGTATGTGTTAATCAGATTTTTATTTCTGTGATTTCAATGAATTCTTGTTAATTAACTCAACAGTCTAGCCACCATTGGTTGCATAGGATGCTAATGGTAAACATTTTGGCCAATCACAGCTTGTTTCAGGGCTCATTAGAGGCAGCAGGACATTCTCCGTGTTCATCACCATCATCCACACCAGCATCACCACAGGACAAAACAGCCAGCGAGAGTGAACTAAGCACAACAGCAGCAGAACTTCTCCAGGACTACATGACCACGGTGAGTGTGCGTGTGTGTGCACAAGCGAGAGATTTTGCTGTGCTTATTTAGTGATTTCCATTTTTAATGATTGTCCATAGCCTTGATTTGTTTCTTCAGTGAATATTTTGTGAAGTGCTGAACTCTCAGTATGTTTGTGCTTTTTGTCTTCTAGTTGAGAACAAAATTGTCCTCTCAGGAGATTCAGCAGTTTGCCACACACTTGCATGAGTACAGAAACGGTGCCTCCATCCACGAGTTCTGTATCAACCTGAGACAGCTCTATGGAGACAGCAGGAAGTTCCTCCTACTCGGTGAGCACGGTTTCCTGTGGCTAAACAGCAAGCCGCAGTTTTCAACAAGAGCCATATATGAACCATTTTGAAGGCTATGTGAAAAAGCGAAACTGTACACAGCCCTTTCCGTCAGCACTGTTGGAGCCTTCATGAGCTTTTCCTTTGTGTCTTATGCATGTCTTCTGTCTTCCTTGTTGACGTATTAGCACAGATCATTGCTTAGCACACTAAACCCAAGAAACATTTTAAACCTTCTGACGCAATATTGCCGTCAACATTTGCAAGTTGGAAAAGAGCAGCTTTTCTCTCTGTGAAACATAGACTGGTACCTAATCACAAACAGAATTTTGTCATGTAGATTAACAATACAGAAACCCCACCTCTTTTACACCAATTGTCTGTAGTCAACATTTGATATATTTGGAGTAAATTGGTTTAGAAAGAATAACACATTTATTGTCACACATACAGGTACAGTACAGTGAAATTGTCCTTTCACATATCAGAGCTTTTTAGGTGTTTGGGGTCAGAGTGCAGCTTCAGCTACGCTATATGGCCAAAAGTTTGTGGACATCACACCCATATGTGCTTTTTGAACATCCAATTCCAGATGTAGTCTCCCTTTGCTGTTATAAATAACATCCCCTCTTTTGGAAAGGCTTTCCTCTAGATTTTGGAGCGTGGGTGTAAGGATTTGTCCATGTTGGCCGAAGAGGCCTGGGGTGTAGTCTGCGTTCCAGTTCATCCCAAAAGGTGTTCAGTGGGGTTGAGGTCAGGGCTCTGTGCAGGCCACTCGATTTCTTCCACTCCAACCTTGGCAAAACATGTCTTCATTGACCTCGCCTTGTGCACAGTAGCATTGTCATGCTGGGACATGTTTGGGCCTTTCAGTTCCAGTGAAGGGAAACTGTAATGCTACAGCATACATTCTAGACAATTGTGTGCTTTGTGGGAACAGTTTGGGGAAGAACCACATATGGGTGTGAGGGTCAGATGGTCCACAAATTTTTGGCCATATAGTGTATGTAGAGCTGTTCCTGGGCTATTGTAGTAGCTTTTTGAGCATGAAACAATGTATGAACTAATTATTTCTACAGAGATTATTTTTCATGGAATAAAATTACATGTTCAGCAGTATTTCTCCACTTTTTAATTAGCCTACTAATTCTCCTGGTTCCTTGGCAGGCCTTAGGCCCTTCATCCCAGAGAAGGACAGTCAGCACTTTGAGAACTTCCTGGAAACCATTGGCGTGAAGGATGGCCGTGGCATCATCACTGACAGCTTCGGCCGCTACAGACGTACAGCCAGTTCAGCTTCTGACTCGACCACCAATGGCAACGGGGCAGCAGGAGGATCAGATGAAGGAACGGTGTCCTCTGAGGGTGATGAGTGGGACCGCATGATCTCAGACATCAGCAATGACATTGAGGCGTTAGGGTGCAGTATGGACCAGGATGGTGTGTCACCCTGACAGCAAAACTTTCACAGTGTGCTTTAGCCAATCACCACTTGATATACTGACTGTTACATAGTTCACTGGTCCAAGTCACTTTGTCAAATGATGCTGGAATGTCAATATTATGCCACCTCAGTTTAATCATGGCTTTTATGTATTGTTGTGACCACATTACAGTCATTCAACTGGATGATGGTGCTTTTTGAGACACTTGAAGTGCACGTGGACCTTCTGTAACTGTGCATGGCACAGATAATGCTTGACTGTTTATTGGCAGTATCTGCTATCGGTAATGAGACAGTGGCTTTTTAGGCTGATCTGAGACCAGCATTTAGGTTTCTTTTATGAAGGCGTTAGGATAATAGCAGGATTTGAAACACCATTTTAATTATTGAGTGTTAACATTTAAGATTCATGCAAAGATTTGCAATACCATTGGAGTCAAGTGGTGATACTGTGACTGATGAGACACGAAATGAAGTGGAATAGCTCTATTTTTATGAAGCACATTAAAATGATTCATATTAGTCTGTGGATTCTGAGGTAAGTCATATGCCTAGATTTCACTGGAAAATCAAGGCAGTCGTTCGGGTACCTTCAGTATCAAATGCAGATTCTTGAAAAGATGGTTCTGTCTTCACAGCATGAGCAAGGGATTTTGGGGAGTGGGCTGGTGCTGATGCAACAACTAGAACATAAAAGGCATTATAAAAGATCAGGGTTTCCAGGGAGGTGTTTTGACTTGCCCATATTAGCAGCATTTTGACCCCAAAAATTCTAATTTTTGCTAGGTATATTGTGAGATTAGTAAATTGGGTGTCTGCCTGAAGTCATAAGTCAAGCCAAGGGGTGTTCTCCGATTCAGTTTGGGTTTCATTTAGCAGTTGTGTGGATCAGTGGTTTCTTGTGTCTTGTCACCTATGAAGTGCAGCACAGTTTTTCTTTCCCAGTTTAGCTTAACTTCCAATCCATCAAGTGTTTTTATTTCTCTCATTGTATTAACTGTTTGATGTGTTATTCTAATTTTTATTGCATAACATTTAAACACATTTTACTATTACATTTTTACAACTAGTGCTGGTTGTAATTACCCCATGATTGTTTATTTGCAACGCACCAGGTAGAGAACGTAGCGCTATATATTTGTTGGTTTGGGCTGACATCTTGGAGTATTTAGATATTTGACAAAGCCAGTTAGCTGGCTGATGGTTTTCAGTGTTTTGTTACACTGCAGAGCAAATATGTCTTGTTATATGTTGTAGCCTTCTATGAGTTTTTGGTAGCTTGACATTGTGCCTTGCAGAACAACTGCTTATTATATCATCCAACAGGGATGTAAGAATCATTCTGTAATCTGTACAGACTGTGACCAAGGAGTTGTATTAAATATTATGTTTAGTATTCAGAGTGTTGTGAATGTACTATAGGTGGTTGTTTGGATATTCCTGTGTTTGGTCCAACCTGCAACCATCAAGTCTTTCCTATTAAGGCCAGTGTATGAAAATACTACTTTGGTTTACATGTCAAAAATCACTTTTCTACTTTGATTTAAGGCAACCTGCATTGTAATGGCAAGTTGTTTCAGGATCGGCATGCCACCGTTCTGCACTTAATACTGCTCTTCAGTTCACCATCGCACTTAATCCAGTATATACTATATGTGGCAGCTGGGGAAAACCCTTCACCCTTCTACATTTTCTAATTGACATTTATAGTCTCTTTGTTTTTCTCGTTTTTCTAAAGGGCAATATTCAGTATTCAAATGTAGCAAATTTACTACCAAATAAGGAGTTACAGAGCAGTTAAACTGCCTCTTTATTTTTGTAATGTAATCTTTGCACAAAGCCTAGGCAAGGCAAAGGCCATAGCATGTAAGTGATCATTTTCATGCTCATTAAACTATACAGTGAGGTGTGCTGTGGATGGGATCATTGTCATCCTAGAAGAGACTGCCACCATCAGGGTACAAATGGTTTTTAATCATAGGATAAAGCTGATCAGCCAGAATAACTTTATATTGATTTGCAGTGACTTTTCCCTCTAAGGAGACAAGTGGACCCAAACAATGCCAGCAAAATGCCCCCCACAGCGTAACAGCCACCGGAAATCTCAACTGCCAGGGTCATACGCTGAGACCTATGTTGTTATTTTTGTGTGTGCTGCACATGAAAGTCTTCTCATCTGGACAGGTCACTTTTTTGCCACATCTCTGTAGACCAGTGCCTGTGGTTTTTGCACCACTGAACTCTCAAGTGTACATCTTTGTAATGAGGGAGTTCATCCCTCTCTCTGTAGTTGATGAACTATTCTGCATTGATATTCGCAGTCACCTGAAGAACAGCTGCTCTTCTGTTTTACCTTACGTATTGCCCTAATATACACGCATCACAGTCGCGTGCGTTTTTTACCACTTTTTTTTTTTTTTTTTTTTTTTTTTAATAAACAGTGTAAGGGCATTTTCTGCAATATGAATAATAATGCTGGTCATCTTGCTTTTTATTTCATATTGGCTGATGTTAGATATTAAGCCAATATCAGAGGTCAGCTGTCATGCTTTGGAACAGTTACCTGCTTTGATAATTCACTGCTTCACTGCATTAATTCAACAGAAATTATTCAGCACCTAATGCTAATCTTAGACTGTTAACCAGCTAGGTAATTAACACTCACTCACTTTCAGTAACTGCTTTATGCCAGTCAGGGTTGTGGTGAATCCAGAGCATATACCAGTCACACTGGAATACACCCTGGGTGAGAAGCCAGTCCAATACAGGGCGCATCACACACATTCAGCCACTCACTCACAACCAGGCGCAATTTAACTTAGCCAATCAACCTACTGCGGGTGTGGGAGGAAACCAGATAACCCAGAGGAAACCCATGGGGCAAACATGCACAGAAATGGCACAGACAGTAAACCGAGCTCAGGATCGAACTGGGGCCCTGGGAACTGTGACGCATCAATGCTACCCACTGCCTAGATCAACAATAACTAAAAAAAATAAAATAAGTTTCCCACCTTTTTGTATGTTCTCAAATTGGTGCCTAAAATTTTTTGATGTTAACAGTATTCTCATTTTCACACTGCATATTAACATGTATCTGAATCTTTCACACTCAAACAGTGGTAAATATGGCCGTGGATGTTTGATAGTCATGTTTTTATCAGTAGAAGAATAAATCCTCTCTAGCTGTCGTGTGATGCTGTTATCCTCCAGGAAGGTCCATGAAAGCCCCGAGCACCACCAAGCTGCCACTGTTGGGCCCTTGAGAAAGGCCCTTAACCCTCTCTGCTCCAGGAGTGATGTGTCATTTGTAACACTTCCATGTGCCAGTTTTCAGTAAGGAAAAAACTATGGCTTTGGTAGACTGGTGTCTTTAAGATCTTATTAAGTAGATGTTCTCAAAGGCACACATTCTACCAGAAATATGCCCTGTGCAGCATTTTTTTGAGGATTAGCAACAGTCAGATGATTTGGCTATCAGATGTGTCAGTCATGCTCTAAGTAAAGAAATTTTGGTTAATTTTATAATTTTTGGTTGCATTTATAATGTAAGAAATTAATGACTATTGAGATTGATTGCTTGTTTTTCCTTCTCACTTTGATGTTTGCCTAGATTTGTAATATATCTAATATATAATTCATAATATAAATTGAATTTATTTAATATGAAATTAGTTATATAAAGAAAAAAGTTTCCTTTCATTTTGGACATACACCCATGCATAGGAACAGACCGTTAAAGGGATCTCTTTAAATAGGCATAAGCCTTTGCTGATGGTCTGAGCATGCAACTTTCTCTTCTAGATAAAGAGGATTAAATGATCCCAGGGTGGATAAGAGAGGAGCCGTGCTTTCTCCAGCCTGGTATGACCTCAGCCTGGGTTACCTGCAGTGATGCTAAAAGTAGAGTAGGATTAGTCTGTGCTGTCCTAAAGAAGCGAAATCTTTCATCCTGGTCAGGTCTTGGACAGAAAATATAGTAGCAAGCATTTCTTTCTGTATGACTCGGGTGAAGCCTCTACAGGAACAGGTGCTGACTTTGGCAACCCTGATGTAAATGTACACCACTGTGTTACACAATCTCTCCTGGTCAGGACGGCTTGGTGTCTGCTGCAGGCGGAAAACCGCCAACTTCCTTTATCATTTATTTTTTGAAACAGTAGATCAGGTCACACAGAAAGGAGAGAGAAAGATCTTAAGCACCACAGTCTATTCACTCACATAACTTTGGCTCACTCATACAGTTGCATGAGGTCTGTCTTACATTCCAGAGGATGTCTGTGTGTGAAAACAGGCTTTTGTGCTGAGCCGAAAGAGCAGCTCCTAAAAGAATTAAGGTGCACAATAAGAGGGAAGCATCACGCCTCAACAACAAAGGTAGGTCATATATTGTAGGTCACTGAGCTACAACATAAGGAGCCATCACAGTGATAAACAGGAAGTGACTCAGTCAGTGCACTATCATTGTGTAATGGTTAAAAATTAAACACAACACGTGTCATCATACATAAACAATTAATACTGTTATTGTGTGTGTATTCATTCTCAGTGATGGTGCCATTGTTAAAAATGTGTGACTAGTCATGCCATTAAAAGTATCCTTAGTTACTTTATACTGTCTCTTGGGAGCATGGAGTTTCCCGCCATTACTCCTTTTTTGTGTGTTTTCCATTGATTGAAGCCAGTCATTGTGAGCGGCAGTGAAACAGTAACCTCCTGAATGCAATCTCTGGGCCGCAACCCACCCGTCCTACTTTTGTTTCCTGCATTATCTTATTCTGGGGCTTCTTTTTAAAAAGAGGTGGATAAGTATCAGGGAGTTTTGCCTTTCTGTTGTGTGGCACTGCTGATGAATTAGAGAGGGCAGCTACAGGAGGTTGTCATGATAGGTTATCCTTTTTAACTGAAAAAAGAAGGAAACCCCATAAAGTTTGTCTTTGTTTCTTCATTTAAAAGTGACTGACAAAATTTCATTTCACTGTTTTGCTAAACACAAAGAAGTCAGTAGCCTTGACTTAAAGTGCACTTAATCAGCGTAACATTTTTATCCACACTGTAAGACTGATCATCTTTGACAGAGTGCTGTTATTTAAGAAGCTCTCTAGTCCACACAAAATCAAAGGACACAAATATAAAGTAATTATACACAGCTCTGTTGAATATTCAATTCTGATTGGTCAGCATGTCTCTGACAATAGTGCCAGCTGTCAGGCAAATCATGGGTTAATATTAATGCACTCATTATCATTTCTATAGTACTTGTATTACAGATGTATAATTGTATTCTGTAAGGACACACACATATATATATATGTATATATATGTATATATATATATATATATATATATATATATATATATATATATATATATATATATATATATACATGGAAGGAGTCAGTGCTTTGTAATGGTCACGTTTTCCACCACAGGAGAGTCTTCAGGACAGAGGACTTTGACCTTTATGGTTTCTCAGTAACATAAGCTGCATTATTAAGTTCAAGATAAAGGAAAATAAGAGGCTAGTGGGGGATCAACTGTTTATAGCTGTTAACAGGAAGCTGTCTCAAGGACATTCCACAGCATTAAGCACAACTTATAAAGTTAAAAAACTCAGCATGTCTTTCATTAATACATTAACAGTTGTATTCGTTAGCAAATTGCTGGGTTATAAGAGGAATAAAAGACCTCTGGACATGCTGTTAGATCCTATCTATGATTATTTTCCTATAACAACATTCCCCATCATGTTTTATTCCTCATTTGGATATGTGCCAAGAGATCTGCGAGTTCTCTGTACAGACCATAGTAAATGTGAGGGACGTCTGTAGAGTAAATGGTTTACTTAACTTCGAGAATGTTCAAATTAATCCAGAATCTCTTGTCCTGCACACTAAAACTAGGACACAAAAAAGAAAGTAATAGTAGTAGATGCAAAACTTTGAAAACTGTCATCAAAGCAATACACTGTGTTTTATACCCAAGCTTTCAGTGTCAACGCTTTATCAGATACAGAGCAGATAGAAAATGTTCTTCTTGATCTTAATGTTAAAAACAAAATAATTTATATTATGAAATTCAAACTGTCCCACTGATAAATTACTGAGGTCCTGATTTGAGATACTTTGCCATATGTACAAATCTGAGTACATTTTATTGAAATGAAAACTGAAATATAAGCTTCATGCACATGAAGTCAAGCTGGCACATTGCATTCGTTCTTGTATTTGAGATTACTTTTCCTGTCTCTGCTATAATTATGTCTGTAGAAAATTTTGTTCACGTATGTACAAACCAATACAAAATGAAGTAGAATTTTTAAAGCATACTTTCTCCACATTCTGTGTGCCTTAACTGTCCAAGTATTTTTTTTAATTGAGCTTATAAGGCTTGATGTGTAATTAAAAATAATACAGCATACTGCGTACAATGCAGAAAGCAATGAAAGCAGTAAAAGCAAATTACTTGGTGAGCGCATCATTACTGCTACCAGTTTCATGTTTCGTTACAAAATATGTCGCAAAATATTTTTCACTATATACATTTTCATATAAGATCCTTGTTTTTACACTGAAGACATGATGCGCGTGACTTATAAACTGTTACTTTTGGGTTAGCAGAGGGAGAAGCGTCTTGTGTTTATGTTCATCTTAGTGACACCAATCAGGCGGAGAGGTGCTGACAGACCAAACCCAGGTGTAACAGGACTATCACACAGAAGATCAGAGAGCTCGTCGTGCTCCTCCAGGCCAAACGTGGCATCATTGAGCATCCGTCGGTGCAGGTGGCACGTCTGCTCGATCTTCAGTTTGTTGATATCTCCTCGCAGGCGCATGAGCTGGCGGGCAAGCTGCTGGTCCTGCAAACGCATCTCCTTCTGCAAACCAGGAGTGAAGGATATGAGTAATCTGATAGGATGCAAATCCTCAGAAACATATTTCTGCTTAGAAGGCCAACGGCACAATTTTAGGTCATCATAAATGCACTCTGAATTCATTTCTGAATTTATGATTTCCCCCAATGGTCATCCCACCACATGCACAGTCCTTGGCTTCAAATATAGTCATTTTTATGGTATTTAGATGTGCCATAGACATTTCAGGGTAAGGTCACATATTTGCAGTGTCCAAATTATATCTCAGCACAAAATTCAAGTAGTACTTTTATTTCAAATAATTTACTTTTATAACAAGTACAGCAAGAAAATGTTATACTTTTGCTGAAGAAATGTGAGACACAGTAATGTGCGGTAGCTCAGCAGGAAACCACAAACACCCCTCAAACTACCATAATTGATGGAACATAATTTATAATGCCTGATTTTCTAAGCGCAAATGTTCACTGACGCTGGCTTGGCAGATTTGAGGGAATTTCTTTTTTTTTTTAATGCAAGATAAAAGTGTTCATGTGGTGGACTGTAATAGCCAATATGTAGCCAACACGTATTGGCTACATGTTTGCACAAATACAATTATTTATTTAATTAAAATTCATCTTAGTAAAGGTTGAAACAGCTCTGAATTCTTTACTCGAGTTAAAGCAGATAAGTATCAACTCTTCATAAAAGATCCATAAAGGAAAATGATGTTAACCTCAAGTCAGAACTGATTTTACTTACTTGGGAAATGGGAAACATGAGAATTTCCAGAATATTAGCAATCATGGTAACTCTGATGATGCTACTAGTTGAATACCAATAACCTTATACAAAGTGTACATAGCAACAGATAGATTAGAGTAATAGGTATTTGGTCTCATTCTTGCTGCCACATCTATTAAAGTGTGAATTTATTAGAATTTATATCATCTCTTGAAGCTGTCTAAAGCCAACAATAATTCCCCACAATGAACCTCAACTACATCAACCACATTCAAGTTTCTCTCACCAGTTCTTTCCTCAGCCAGATCAGAGCCTCATCAATATTCCCAAACCCTTTCAGGTTTCTTGAAGTCAGGCTGCATTCTTGTGTTAAGTCCAACTTGTGGTCACTTCTTTCGGGCCTGTCTGTGTGTTCCTGTTCTGTATCTTGACCTAACACAGTGGACTTTGTTGTGTCTGATGGTCCTTTGGCACTGGTAGCTTCTACCTGGGCCTTCCACTCTTGATAGGAGGGTCTCCTGGTCTGTAGTCTTAGTCTCTCAGCCAAAGCCTTCAAATTTCTTAAATGGTCATCTGCTGCAACCTCCACGTTATCACAGTCCAGGCTACTGACGTCGTTTACATTAATCTGTGGCAATGTGTCCATGGCTTGTCTATTACACAAACACAAGAGTAGTTAAAAATAAACTGGAGATAAACTGAAATGCTAATGCATCCTAGTTTTTGCTTTAGCTGATCACTAAAGCTGATCTGGACCTTTGGAAGTGCAAATGAGTTTGCAGGCAAAAGGGAATGACAGAATATGGGATGTAATTCATCCTCTTATGTTTAACATCCAAATAGAGAACATCCACATCTTGTCCTTGAGCATGAAAAATCATGTAAGCTTGTAAAATCATGTATGCTTCTTCCTTAAAGCATAATTTAGTTATTTTTCTTCCTGGCCTCAGGCAAGAAACAGGGTTTAGGAAATCCTGGAAAGAAAAGATGTGCATTAGATTTTTTTTTTTCATAAATATGTTACTGCGATTCCATGTACCTGGATTACTGTTATAAGTTTACAAAGGTCAAGTATCATAAAATCACATAAAGCACTATATATATATATCAACTTAAACCAGCAATACCATCATCTTGACCAGTAACTTTTCTAAAGGCTCATACTGAGTGTTTCCTTTCTACATCTCCTGTCACGCTCTGGATCCTCCCAAGCTAGCAGTTGCCATGGTAGCTTAAAGCAGGCTATGAGTCAGCATGTTTCTGTTACATGAAACGACATCTATAATGCCTTTGAAAGTGACAGATAAGTGGCAGCAGAGTGTATGATCACAAAGCTTAGGGTAGAGAAGGATGACAGCAGAGGTCACATCCTCAATATCCAATGTGCTCACATAATATTAGCACACTAAACAACTAGTCTTACTTTTATATAATTGGACTAATGCCAAACAAACACTGCTTCAGGTCAAGCCAATTTCATAAATAAATCCTTCAAAAGTTACCCTGTTTGTTTTACTCATAATGATTTTTGGGGTATAACTAACTTAACATGGCTATGTTTCTTGGACTAATTGTCAAATTCTGTTGTGTGTAGTTACGCCACACTGCATGGTGCCAACTAACGGCTAATAATCTGATATTTTGTTGCATATGTTTTGTATGTGGCACTTGGTATGTATTTGTGTGTTGAAGAAGGCAAGAATTATAATATATAATGTACATTCTACTTGAAATTTGCCTGATATGATATGACCAGATCAGTAGGAATTTCCATGACATGAGTTTAGTTCAAAGTCTCTGGATACATCAATATTCCAGCAACAACTCAACTCAAAGTGTTTAAAGATTCAAAGATTACCAGTCAATATGTGACCTAAGCAAAAAAAAAGTGTTAATGGCCTTGAACCAATAATGAAACTTTCACCTGACCTAGTTGTAAGGACAAATAAGGTAAAACATTTTGTTTTGAAATGCACGCAAATAATAACAGGCTATCATTTCATTCAGTGGTCTGGTAAATGTAAAATATATTCAATTCCCACAATTTGTGCCACAAAAAAGTCCTACGATGGTACAGCAAGTAGCGTTGCTGCCACACAACTCCAGGGTCTAACTCCAATTTGATCCTGAGCTCGGGTTACTATCTCAGTCGAGTTGTGCGTGTTCTTTCTGTGCTGCATGAATTTCCTCTGGGTTCTCCAGTTTCCTCCCACCTCCCAAAACTTTTATGTAGGTGGCTTGGTAATGCTAATTTGCCCTAAGTGTGTGAATGTTTGCCCTAAGTGTGTGAATATGTGTGCATGTTGCCCTGTAATGGACAGGTGTCCCAGTCTGGGTGTATTCCCACCTTCTGCCCACCTTCTGTTCCTGGGATATGCTTTGGATCCACCACGACCCTGACCAGGATAAAGTGGTTACTGAAGATGAATGAATGAATGAATAAATGAATAAAAGTCACAGCCAAAATAAAGAATAAAACTCACTTTATCTTTAAGGACAGCCTGATGTCTTGCTTTAATAGCATATCAACAATGTAAATACTCAGTGATTATATCCTACTGATTATCAAAGTCTTACGCCTAGACAAATTTCTGTTCTTGGTCCATGCCATATAATGCATGTGTAACATGCAGTGTTAGAGCCACACACACACACACACACACACACAATGTCCACAAACATCCTAAGAGTAAGAGTAGCCTATAAATGCATTATTTAGTGATAAAGGCTAATTGTAGATGTTCACTCCTGGGACATGCTCAGAAAAAAGTTGAGTGTAGAGCTCTAAAGGGATCTTTGGCTTGTCTCTCTGAAGAAACCATTAAAGGTTCTTTGTGGAACATAACAAACAGATCTCTGATAAAGAAACTCGAGATTCTCTAGTTTCCTCATCAGAGAGGTTTCCAAGAAAATCCTTTTATTCTGAGTAGCACTGATTTTGTCTTAGCTGTTTATTAAGAAATTATAACAAACTCTTTTGTTCTGTAAACTAGTTATCTGATCTAAATAATTTAATCTTAGTAAACAAGAAGACTCCTCAGAGTAAACAGCCTGGAGCATACAGTGCTCATGGACACTTTCTAACACTCCAGAAAGGTGCATCAGGTCTGTACACAGTATCACATCTTTATCTTTAAATAAAGCACATGTGACAAACTGCACAGGGAAATCTGAAACATCTGGACACATCATATTCCACAGCAGAGCGCGCGCAGCATTATTAACGTGAAACAGACTGTAATTGATGCAAACTGGGAATGCTTTAGTCAATATCTTTTTAAAATTTATTTGACCAAAAAAAAAAAAAAAAAAGAAAAGCAAAGCTCGGTCTCCCGGCATGCCCTGCTCTACACTGTAGCCATGGGAAATGAGTGCCATCGCTGCCTATAGCGCTGTTAAAGAGAGAGAGAGAGAGAGACTTACCGGCTACACGGCGCTGCAGACGGAGGAGAGGAAGACGCGCGCGAAGAAAGAAAAGAGTTGCGCGCGCGCTCGCGCCGCTCCGCCACTTTCCGCTTGGATTTGAATGAGAAAGGAGGGGGCGGGGAGGGAGGGAGGGAGGATGGATGGGTGGGTGGTGTTGCGTCAGCTTCTGGTTACCACGGAGACAGCGAAGTATCTGCTCACATCCTCAGAGTTTGCACAGCAGCCAGGCTGTGGTCTAACTTCCCATTTCCCCATGACACGGTTGAGTGGAGACAGTGAGCACAGTGACCTGCACCCAGCTGCTCCCTCTGTAGGGAACCTACTAGTGCAACTCTTATAGCCTGTAATACCTAGTGCAACAGAACCATGGTGGATAGAAATGACAATGGTGCATTTATAACGCAGACTTCTTTCTTTCTTTCCTTCTTTCTACAAAAATACAATTAGGCTGTGCTCCAAAATCCTTTTCCATATTCTATGACCTCTCTTTCCCTATCATGTGCTGAGATTTGATAAGTTTACAAAGATCTTTATCACAATTTCTTGCTAAAAAAACATTGTCTTTGAGCCCAAGCAGCCATCACAAGGTCTATAAAACCTTCTAATTGTATTTAATTAAAAAAAAAAAAAAAAAAAAAAAAAAAAAAAAAAACTCTAAGCTGTGACACACACAGTGCACACTAGTGACATCTTGTGGTCAAAAGAATGAAAAGCAACTTGGTGGATGCTGCTGCGGCTTTTTAGGCTACAGCTAATAAATCTGTTCCAGTGATTTGAAAACACAGAAGTAAGGTTTCTAATTATGTAGTAACTCTGGATGGCCTTTCAGTTACATCATGTGCAGCAGTGAAAGACACTCTAGTCTCTCATGTGTAGATAATATTACTAGGATAGCCCCTTTTTATCTCAGAAATATTGCTAAGATAAGAAAATATAATGCCACTACATGATGTAATGCCATACGACCTCTCTAGGTCGGACTATTATAACACCTGGCTGTCTGGATGATCCAGTAGGTGCATTAACAAGCTCCAGTTAGTCCAGAATGCAGCAGTGAGAGTCATTACTAGAACCAGAAGATTTGACCACGTTGGTATCTTATCCAGACTGCATTGGCTCCCAGGAAATTTTCCATTGATTATAAAATACTACTAATTACCTATAAAGCACTGAATGGTCTCACACAGTACAGTACTCACTACAATGGTCTCACTACAGTACCTGAGCAAATGTTTTTTATGATCTGCCATGCCTACTTCAATCAGAAGGTGCAGGCTATTTGTGGGTACCTAGAATAATGAAGGCTACAGCAGGAGGCAGACCTTTTTCTTTTACAAAGCCCCACAGTTATAAAACAGCCTTCCAGTTGGTGTCCGGGACTCAGACACAGTCTCCGTGTATATGTCTAGGCTGAAAACCTGTTTGTTTAGTCAAACCTTTTGTTAAAAGCGTTTTCTCTTAGGTAAAGATGCAGCTCTGTATGGTTCATGGGCATAGAAAGTTTTGGTAAACTGAACACCGTTCTCACATGTTCATTCAGCTTTGTTGATGGTAGGCCACTTTATGTTCCAGGGTGCCCTCATGTTTATGTCCACATTATGTCCTCATGTGCCCTGTGTTACCTTCTAGCTGGAGTCCCTGCCTTGCTGGAATCCCTACTTGCATTTTGCACAAATTGTGCATCCTCTTAAGTGATTATAGGACAAGAACAAACCTAATAAGGTTACTCCTGCTGCCTGATATGCCAGTTACTCTGACTTTTTCTGCTTTCCAGACCTGCCTGGCCCATCCTGATGCTCTACTCAGAGCTTACTTCACCTGAGAATCACTTGCTGCTGCTGAGCTGCTGAGTATCTGTGGTAATTACTACACAGATACTCTAAAGATTGCTATGGATTGTTTCACTTGGATAGGCTAAAGCTTCCACTTCTGAAAACAGTCTAGATCTCACTCACTGTTTGGTGGATTACTTCACTTGGATGCTATAGATTTAAAGCTAAAAACTTGTCCTGAAGATCCCTTTCGACACATTCAGTACTGTTGGGCATTATAGTATACTGTTGTGGAAGAGTAATGACTCAATCCTACTATCTGGCGTCACCCAGAAGAAGATGGGCTTCCTTTTGAGTCTGGTTCCTCTCAAGGTTTCTTCCTCATGTTGTCTCAGGGAGTTTTTCCTTATCATCATTGCCTCTTGCTTGTTCAGTAGGGATATAAATCTAGATCTGGATTTCTGTTAAGCTGCTTTGTTGCAATGTGCTATATAAATTTAAAATATGCTATATAAATATTAAAAGTGCTATATAAATAAAAACTGAATTGAATTGAATAATGCTGTTTAAGCACAAATAAAAAATACTCTCATAGGATACAGTAGGTGCTACAATCTGTTTATAGCAAAGTGTTTTCATGTAATAAATTAATTGTTTTTTTAGATAATAAACAAACAAATAAAGATACATACATGTAATTATTCACTAGGTAAAATCTTGTATTTTTTTTTTTTTTACAAATACAAAATTGCTTATTTACTCAAAGGTTGATTTTTTTCCAATCCAACATGTAGTGCAACGGTAACCTCGTCATTAGACACAGATCATACTGTTTCCCTGGAGCACCATATTTATTTAAACTTTTCTGAGTCCAAGCATTTTGTATTTCATGCTCAGGTATATTGCCAATAAGGTTCTGTAAAAACAGTGAGTGCCATACGATATGATGTAAATGTAAATGTCTAAAACAGTGCATAAAATCATGAAACACGGTGTCTCTCTGCGAAAACCGAAACAGCACTCTTGTTTAGTGTTTGGCTTTAAAATGGAGATAAAAGTTGAATGGTTTAAACAGACAATGCCATGAAAGTTTTGCCCTTGAAGATCACCAGCTTTTTTAGTTAATTGTGGTTTTCTGGTTTTACATCACTGCACAGCGCAAGGACATTTCACACTTTCTCACAAGTTCTGCTTACCAGTGGCCTCGTTTAATGTTACGCCCATTTTCCTCTTGCTTTCTAGAAGGGGAGCTGCACATTCTTTCAAATCAGGAGCAATTACCAACATTGGAAAGGGGTTGTCTTCCTCAGGGCTGACCATCCGAGAAAGATTGTCCTTGAATTATATGCACTCTTCTGATTACTGAGTGCTGACCTCCAAGCTGAGTCCATGGTAAAAAAAAAAAAGAAAAAAGAAGGTAATCCAGAGAGGTCCAGTTCCTTAGTGTTCATTAAAAACAAACACTTATTCGAGCTCCAGCCTCCCACAGTGTGCAAAAATTCCACATGCTGCTGCTCTCCACACACATTTCTCCAGGCCATTGAGGAGTTTTTCTGAAAACCCAAGCTGAAAGCTTGCAGATCTACTGTCCAGCTGTAGTCTTTGACCATTCTGCTGTTTGGGTAGATATAAGGCTATAATAAAGACTTTGTTGTGTGGTCAACATTGAACGAGAAGTTAACCACAAAAATCTCGAGATTGAAAAAAATGACTTTTTTATAAGTTTATAAAATTGCTATAACTAATATATTACACATATTTATGATGCAGACATCTGTAACAACATCTGTAACAAAAATAAGCATAAAGTCGGTTTAAATCATGCACATATGTTTATAATTTAATCATTTTAAAGATGGGTTTGGTTAACTTCGACAGTCTTAATAAGAGGAAAAAGGAAAAGTGAAGGGATTTAATGGATGTATGAAACACTCCACAACTATAGCGCAAAAATGATGGATTTTATGTGCATTAAATGGTGTTTTTATGAAGCATCTTAATAAGCAGGACAATATGTTAGACTGGGAAATATAGAATGTTGCTTTAGCATACTAATTAGTATGAAGAATGTTTTACTTTAAAAAGAGAACATGTGGTGGGTCAAATTTAAGAGAATATGGCTTGTGTAGTTTACATAAATTTAGTTACTCTTCATTGGTTACATTAAAATTAATACAAAAAAAGTACTGGCATAAATTATGTAGAGTCAATGTGATCCATTGACCTAGTATTTAAGCGATCGAGTGAAGTTAATAGAGGTCTAAATTAAATGATGTGAGAAGATGAGAAGAGGACACTAGGATGGTTCTATCAGAAAGGCTCTGACAAGGACTGAGAAGAACCAGTTGGGAAGTGTTGATGAGCAGTCACTTTATAAATAATTACTTCAAAGAATTATGTAGTATTTAGGATGAATTTTATATCGAGATTTAATCTTTTTAAACATCTTTGCATAACTGATCGGGCAAGCTGTTGTTTATACTGAAAAAATGGAAACAAAATCTATTGTATCTGCTATATACACTCAGCATCCACTTTATTAGGAACACCTGTACACCTGCACATTCATGCAGTTATCTAATCAGTCAATCAAGTGGCAGCAGTGCAATGCAAATAAATCATGCAGATACAGGTCAATGTTCACATCAAACATCAGAATGAAGAAGAAGTGTGATCTCTGTGTCTTTGTGATCGTGATCGTGTGATCATGGCATGGTTGTTAGTGCCAGACGGGCTGGTTTGAGTATTTCAGAAACTGCAGATCTCCTGGGATTTTCACACACAACAGTCTCTAGAGTTTAAACAGGTGCAAAAAACACTGAGTGAGTGACAGTGTATATATATATATATATATATATATATATATATATATATATAAGCCAGATCACATATATTTAATTTAATCTGAAAATACTTACTCACATAGTATTGAGAAGGCTTTAGCAACAGTTGTTATTTATTTTGCAATTGAACATTTAGTTTACTTGACTGAAATACTTGACTTTGTGACAATGTCCATTATGCCCAAAATGAATAAATTTGAATTGAATTGAACTGAACTTGACTGGAAGGTGTTGAGGAAGAAGGGGGACTGGCATATGTTTGTTTTTTTTTAATGATTATTTCAGTAGAGGGTAAGCACTGCTATTAAATTCTGAACAGATCCTTCAAATTTCAAATTTTCATGATAATAAATATAAAACAATTACCAATATACACTTTATTAGGAACACCTGCACACCTACTCATTCATGCAATCTAATCTAATCTAATGGATTATCTAGTGGAATAATTCTCACTCATTTATTAATAGAAATAAAAGGTTTTATATTAAAACTGTTTGCAGTTTTATATAGAAATAACCTTATTTCATATTAACAGAATCAAAACACATGGCCCTGTGAAATAACGTTACATAATAAATAAATAATTCATTTTGGATTTTTTAAATTAAAAATAACATGATTTTCATGATATCAACAACATGATCGAAACATGTAGTGAAAAGAAATTATTCTTACAACAGTTTTTGAATTTCCACAATATCTAAGCTTTCTTGCTTTTACTGAAACAAACACCCCAAGGCATGATGCATTTCTGAAACCCTGAAGATGGAGACTGTTTCCATGTGTTAGAAAAATGTTGCTACCATATTCTACAGAAGCATGGCTTTTGACTGAAGATTATCTGAAAAACCATTTTAATGACATGTTCGGTCATTTTGGGCACAAATTTTCAGTGGTTTAGGCCTTGACTTTCATCCTCAATATCATGTTTTCAAGGTTATTAATTTGTAGCAGGATAACAGGATTAACATATGATTTTGGGGGGGAGAAAATCTCCAATTTCATCATTTTTGCTTTTGGATCTGTTCAAAACCATTTTTCTGTTGTCTTTCTGTAGGATACATCCACAATTCACCTTTGTGGAATTCCTTTTATTTGTTAAAAAATAAATTGTAAAGTTGAGATTGTGGCTTCTTTGCATCAAAAATAATATTAATAATATTCATATAAATATTATTGCTACTTTAAAATTAAATTTTTTTTTAGTCCTTTAGACTCCATTTTGCGTACATGTATACATTCATTTTTCCAGAAATTGTCTTGGACCTAAATATTTAATGTCTCTGTTTTTGAGCATTAATTATGTTAATGACGCTCTGTGGGCGGGACTTCCTGTTTACGACACCGTTGTGGGTTTTTTTTTTTAGAGCCAGACTGTAAGCTACTGTTGTGAGGTAAGGTGCGCGCTGTATGCTGTTCGTGTTTTGTAATTTACTGCGGTGAAATGGTTGTGTTTGGGACAGGGAGTGTGAGGGAGCATGGCAGTTGCATGTAGACGCAGTTAGGTTTGGAGGAGGATGTGTGTCATGTCTCTCCAGCTCTGTGCTGCTGATGATCCAGCGGTGCGGATAGCTAACTGTAGCCTGCAAAAGCCTCGCTGACACTTAACCCACTGTGGCCTTGTGGAAATCCTCAGCTACCGATATTTCTGTTCCGTGTAGACATTCGTTTTTGTAATATTTACATCCAAACGTGTCTGTATATAAGAAGATACAGCCTAATAATAGCAGCAGCAGCAGCAGGGGAATCTTCTCGACCTGAGCTGCATTGTATGACGTCATGGGTTTGTACTGAAGCCCATTTGAATTGACTCTGCTTAACAACTGTGCTGCGTTCAATTATACAAGTGTTCATGTACAGATGGGTTCATTACATGCCTGTTCTTCTTGGCCGTGTTTTTATTTTCCATGAGACTCATATGCACCTGTTAACAGCGCATAAAGAAAGCCCTGACAAATGATATTCATGCATGGTGGCACTAGTGAGTGTCTGAACTATTCTTGATAGATGAAAATTGAAATATCAGTTATTCTGGTGGTTACTGCTTACTTTAGGCTAAGCAATCTTTTTTTTTTAATCCTTTTTATTGGTTGTTTGCGTCTAACTAACTGGACCTGTCAAAAAAAATATTTGAAAACAAGCAAATTCAGTGTTGAAACCGAGTGTTTCAATTTTGGAGCAACATCTAAAGCCAAATCCAAATCCAGTGCCCAGGCCATACAGTTAAGCCAGATTGAGCATGTTCAGAAATGTGCATGGCGAATTGTACTAATCAAAGATGCACTGAAAGCCCTCTCACTGACCATCCTTCCAAGAGACAATTGTGCTTTCAGCCTTCTCAGTTCCTCTTCCTGGGACTGGCTCTCACCGCTTAAAGCCCAGACGTCATTCTAACAAATCAGGAAGTGCAACCAGTTACAGATTCCCCAAAAAAACACAGAAAATCACAAACCCCATCCATAATAAGAATTTAAATGCCAAGTCATAGACTGTTTTTTACTTTATCTGTTCTTTATTGTTTTTAGATTTTGTATACTTTATGTATTTTATCATTTGATTATATCATATTCTGTGTAAATCGATTGTAAATATTTGTGCAGTTTATGTGAGTGTGGAAGACGGTTGCTTCAGAGAAAAGTAGCACAGATACATTATGTTCAGGGGCTGACACTGGCCTGAAACACTGAATCAGTCTCTGATTGTATTTAACATACTTTCCAGTCTGATCCACCCACTGATATATCCTGTGCAGTGAATGTGTGTGATACTGACTAACCCAAAACTGATCTTGCATTCAACATAGGACACACATTGTCCTAAAGCCTGCCACCGTTGAATCTCTCGTGTCCTTCATAGTCGCCACAGAAGCTCACAAACATTCAGCTCTGTTACTGTGAGGAAGGTGATATCGGATAAGTATCAAGTATCAGCTGATGCTAATTTCAGAGCTCTGATGTTAGTATCATTTTGAAAATGGAAAAAAGTAGATCAGTCCTTGCCTAGAGAAGAGTCACTGGTTGTGCATCATGAATTCTTATCTTTTTATAGGTTCTATCTGGCATCAAAGTGCAGCATGAACGTGGTGTTAATGAGGAAGATGTACTTGCTGAGCTGCTTTCTAGCCTTGCTGCTCCCACCTCTCTCACACCAAGAGGAGCATCACAAGCTGCTTCTAGTGTCGTTTGATGGCTTCCGCTGGGACTACGTGAACAGGGTTCCCGCACCCAACTTCCGTGCCCTGATGGAGGAGGGAGTGCAGGTGGAGCGTGTGGAGAACACCTACATCACCAAGACCTTTCCTAACCACTACACTTTAGTGACAGGCTTGCATGCAGAGAGTCATGGCATTGTAGCAAATGAAATGTATGACCCAGTTCTGAATCGCTCCTTCTCCATGGAGGGGCCGGAGGTGTACGACTCTCGATGGTGGGAGGAGGCTGTTCCGCTGTGGGTAACCAATCAGATGGCTGGACAGAAGAGCGGGGCTGCCATGTGGCCTGGATCAGATGTGTCCATTGGTGGAATATACCCGACCCGTTACATGCCCTACAATGCCTCCATGCCCTTCGAGATGCGTGTAGAGAAGCTGATCAGCTGGTTCTCAGGACCAGAGGCGATTAATTTTGGGGTGCTCTACTGGGAAGAGCCTGACGAGAGCGGCCACAACCTGGGGCCCGAGAGTCCGCTTATGGACGTGGTCATTGAGGACATTGATGTCAAACTGGGTTTTCTCCGAGACGAGCTCAAGAGAGCTGAGCTTTATGACAAAATCAATCTCATTGTCACAAGTGACCACGGTATGACACAGCTGTCACATGACAAAGTCATTGAGCTGGACACCTACGTGAGTCGGGATCTCTACACGTGGATAGACAAGAGCCCAGTGGTGGGCATTCTACCTAAAGAAGGTAAGTTTTTAGAAGAATGAGACATCCACAGATTTTATACCTAGGTTTGTATTAGAAAGGTTTGCTGGAACACACCAATCTTAACAATGTTTTATGTGGAATTCTTTACTTAAAACAAAGTTATGCACTTGTCTGGCAGTTTTATTATTATGGAGGAAAATACAAACTCGCTTCTGATATTATATAACATCATTAGCTACTGTAGTGATTGTTTTTTTCCCCCTTTTCTCAGGTAAATTTGATGAGGTATATAATGTGTTGGAGAATGCAAATCCTAACATGGTCGTGCACAAGAGAGAAGACATTCCTGATCATTTCCACTACAAACACAACGTAAGAATAATGCCGATTATTATTGAGGTCAAAGAAGGCTGGACAATCGTACAGAACAAGACTGGACCCTTTATGTGTGAGTATAAATGGGATTAATACTCTACTGTTATGTGCCGAATAATTATAGAAACAATATTCATTTTAACTGTTTTACTGGAGCAGTTATTTAGAGGCTTTAAAACCAGCTTAAGCTTATTTCGAGTATCGGCTCATGACTCATGCCTTTTGTTATTCACAGTGGGCAACCATGGCTATGATAACCACCTACCCAGCATGCACCCTGTGTTTGTTGCCCGTGGGCCATCGTTCCGCACAGGTTACACTAAGGCCTCGATGCGTTCAGTGGACCTCTACCCTCTCATGTGTAGTATTCTGGGCATTCAGGCACTGCCTAACAACGGCTCCCTGATGAGCGTGCGGGATCTGCTGGTGGAGACGTTCACACCTAGACCTGTACCTCTGTCCGTACCCGAGGAGCCCTCGTATCCCTGGGCTGTGGGCACGGTCCTGGGCAGCATTCTCGTCCTGGGATTCCTCATTACGTTTGTGAAGCAGGTGACACAGAGGCAACTGCCCCCTATGCCTCTAACCAACAGGGAGATTTCACAGCCCTTACTGCAGGATGAATTACGCCTTTAATGAAAAAACAGTGTTTCTCGTTATTACATTATGTTTATTTAGAAAAAGAGAAGCTTGCAGTAACACTAAGGTTTCTAGTGGGAGGCTCTTGGAAGCATGTAGCATTGCTCCACACTCTGGTGCTTCAGAGCCGGTTTTTACCATTTGTTAGTTTCCAAAAATTTAAATTTAAACCGGAGACCAGGTCACATTAATTCATGTACTAGTGAAAGAGGGGAGGAGTACCAAATCAAATCCATGCCACTGGTGCCATGCCAAAGTTTAGCAACTGTAGAGCAATACAGCAAGAGAAGCTACAGGCAAACAGTCCAAACAATCATTCAACATCCTCTGCTGGCAAACCTGAGCATTTTAATTTCTGAAATCCCGTGGCCTGTGTACTTAAAAAGAACAGAAAATGAACAAGAGAAATTGTTTTAAAAAAAAAAATTCTACCATTTTAAAATACAACCAGAAACTTTTTTTTTCCTTCCAAAAAAAACAAACTTGAAAAAAAAAAAAAAGAGAGTGAGAGAGACTGTTTCATTCTGTATTTATTGAATGTTTAACAAGTGGTAGTTCTCTTTAGGGCAAGGGCATTGGCATCTTTGCTAATTGCTTTTTATTCTTTGTGTTTCATTCACTGGGATTTCTTTAATCTTGTAAAATGCAATGGCTACATGCTTTTAATGTTTTGTTTGTAATGCTGGCAGTGTTTTTTTTTTTTTGCTGTTATTTACATAAAATAGGTACTTAATCTGCCACTGTGTTGCACTAAGATTACCGCAAGCTAATCAGGACTTGTAGAAAGTGTAATGGAATGGTTTTAGATTTGTTGCATTTTGCACACTATTTCCCCATGCTTTTAATATTTTTAACAGATATGTGCCAAAATACTTTAGCTACTAATATGTGAAACAGTAAATTAGTGGTTTTGGTTTTTTAATTTTAGACTCAGAATTTTACACAAGGCCCCAACTGGGGAGAACCACTGTGATTTACCCTTTACAGGTATAAAAAGAAAAAAAGAAAAAAAAAAAAGAAAAGAAAAAAAGGGAAAGTGTTTAACACACTCTGATGTAATTATTGCTGATACATTTAGTACACATGTTGCTTGTAAAATGTTATGCTTCTATGCTGTGGCTAAAACTGAGGGAAAAAAAGGTTGACTATGATGGTGATGTTTGCCCTTCTCATGTGAAATCATATTGTAGTGTTTAAAGTATTACTTAAGTTATTATTTAATTGTTGTCTTACATGTTCTGGATTTTAATTAAAGACTGGTGCAAGATGCACACTCATTTTGTGTCACTGTAGTGTTGAGTATTGATATAAAAAGCAATGCCATCTAGAGGATGTACAGACATCTGCAGTGCCACAGAGAACATGTTAGTGTTTTCTTGCCGACACCTCATTCAGCACTTCAGCATTCATGCGGGAAACAGAAGCTTTCAGTATCACTTTGTCCATCTGCAGGTTTCAGTCAGCACACTTTACTCACAGCAACACAGCAAAAGGTAAACAGAAGCACAGAGGAGAACATTCACTGGCAAACATTCTTTAATAGTCTCAAAAATACAGGGGGGAGGGGGGAGGGGCATGACAAGCACCCTATAATCCAAAGAATTTCATGCATATAAATACAATGGCAACGATTTCAAATAGTGACTAAAATAAGGCTTTCTAGCAGAGCACTGACGCAGGCCTACAGCTGAAGAGCAGAAACAGTTTAACAAGGAGCAGCATTGCAAAGTATCAAGAGGCAGCTTCATTACTTCGTTAAATTTTTTAAATGGCATCGATATCAATATCCTCCTCCTCCTTATCAGCCTTTTCTGGCTTTGTGGTTTCCATCTTCAGCTCACGTGCAGAGGAGGAATACACCACCTGGTGAAGAGATGGAAAATATCCGAGCGTGAGCAAATCTCCAGAGAGCTATACAATCAAATATTCAGGGATTATACACGTTTGTAACATTATATTCATTATGTACTTAAACATGCCAGTAATTACCTCCACATTGTCTCCATCTTCCTCGTCCTCCTCATCACTGCCCTCGCTCTCCTCCTCTGCTTCCTTCAGCCATTTCACAAAGGGCTCAGCCTTGGCATGGATCTCCTTAGCGAGTTCTTTAGACACATACTTTTTGGAGACCTGGAACACAAATCTTAATTAAGCTAAAACTACTTTTGTAATAGTGTGTGTGATATATATATAAGTTTAAAATCAGCAACCCCATTCTAGCACTGATGTGCGTCTTCACTCCTACCTTCTCGGCCCATGCGAGTATGACGTCTTCTTCCAGCAGGTCAGCGTCATACAGGTCTTTGAGAATAATGGGGACGCGAGGCAGCAGCTGACTCTGATGGAGCTTCACCAGACACTCAATGCCACCCAGGAGGTACTTCTGAGTCTTTTTATCATTGTGGCAAAACTAATGACAAAAGAAAGCTGCATAAGCCACAAGAGACATACGCTACATCACCATCCACAGCTGTTTATAGATCTAGCAGTAAACATGTCAGATTAGCAAAGAGCTTTCACAGTAGGACCAGTTGCTTTGAATAAAACGGATTTAATTTAAAATAGAGATAGACAGCCAGAGATGGACTCACTCGAAGGAAGTGGCGCTTATATTTCTTAATCTGCTCACGGATGTTCTCGTCAAAAAGCAGCTCACTCAGAATCAGCGGGCCCATGGCCCTCACCTCAAGCCGCTCCGCTTCAGCCAGGATTTCTTTATCAGCCGAGTCAATCACTCCCTGCTCCTTCTTTTGCTGTAGGGAGGGAGCATGCCAAGTGGCAAAACAGCTCATCAAATGACATCCAACTTCATCACAAATACACTGAAAACTTGGCATAAAATTGTTAGGCTGTATAAACTAGAAGGACAAATGAAAAGATTTATTTGCTTAGCACATAATGTCTGGTTCAAGAACCAGTGCTCCAGGCAAACCTCAGTCATGAAGCCCACCTTCACAAAATTGTAGAACAGGTTGACCCTTTCCTCCAGGCTTCTCTCCAGATCATCGCTCAGCGTGAGGCCCTTAGCATGCTCACTGATCTCCTCCATCCGGCGACGCTGCGCCTCCTCCGTGGTCTCTTCAGCCCAATCTTCATCATCATCATCTCCGTCCTACCAACAAACCACACACCAGACACAGTTTGCAAGACGTCAATTTTTTATGGAAAATCTTACTTTTAGGCCATGTTACACATCACCCTAAGAGAATATTTTAGACTTTGGTCAGGACCATGGAAGACTGTACTCACCACAGCATCAGGGGCATCTATGTCCTTACGGTTTCCAGCCTCCCCACTGCTTGAGCCATTCTCTTTGTCTTTTTTGCGGTTCTTCTTCTCTTTTTCCTTCTTGACATATCCACTCTCATTCTCTGTTCCAGGACAGGGAGGGATGAAGAAAAATTAGTACTGATGTCTGGATTTATTTATTTATTTATTTTTAATTGCCAGCTATTAAAAAAAAAAATTCTATTTAATAAAATCAAAACAGGACACAACTGACAACATAGATATGGAAAAGAATATTAAACCATTAAAATGCTGCTCGGGATCAAAATCTTACAAAGCCACATATTACATAGTTCACCCCAGTGGTGTAAGCATTAAGCATGTAACACAATGCCACTATCGGTATCTGCGTTTGTCTGAAGGGATGTTGAAATGTTCCTGGCAGTCACACTGAAACAAGCCACATTTAAATTAAGAGTGCACATGCTATTTTAGTCGTTTTCCCTTTTCGGTCACGCTGCAAGCTGTTATTTGTGTGATGCTGGAGTCAGTGTTCTTGCCTGCATTAAAATCAAAATATTATCTAAAGCTTGATGTGACAGTGGAAATGAGATGCACCCTTTTATTCAAACCTCCTCATTTCTTGAAGCTGCGTCAAGAAATCCTGGTTCAACGTTCCCACAAGACTGATAAGTCAGTGCAAGGAATGTTACTTGTTACTAGCATATGATAAAATGTTCAAATATTACAATGATCCCAAATTATAAACCTGGAATGAACTTGTGGAGGCGGAGGTGTGGCCAAGCGTTGCTTTGGGAATGGAGGGCGGAGCCAGAGAAAGTGAGCAGTAAGGACCTACACCTGTGTGGGATTTTTCTAAAGAGTGTTCTGTGTTATACGTGCATAGTGAGATTTAAAAAAAATAAAATAAAATAATTCGCTGAAAAGGGAAGGAATAGAAGAAAAAAAAAAAAAAAAAAAAAAAAAGAGAACAATAAAGAGCCCCCTTTTGAGTTGTCCCAAGCCTGCCTCCCGTCTCCTCGTTTCCACACGAACCCGTAAGAGTGTCACAGAACTATAATGCAGTGTGGTGGTCAAGGCTTGGGGCGGAAGAAAATTAAATGTCCATTTGGGGTTGTTTGCCCAAAAGTTTTGGAAATGCCTGCTTGATTAACAGCTGTAATATCAAAAGAAATTCAACACACTTATCTGAACTTACCAGGTGGATTTTTGAGAATGAAGGTACAGAGTTTGTGTCTGGTGTCCAGCATGCCTCGGTATCCACAGGCCTTGCAGGAGTTTCCTATGGTCTGCTTCTTGGCGTTGATGTGCTGAAGATCAACATGAAGATAGAGAGAATGTTGTTAAAATATTCAACTCTAATCTCTACAGACCCCTACGCCATTAAAAACCATCTTAGAAATGTGCTGAATATTTGAGTTCATGGTTCTCAAAGTGGGCTCTGGGATGTAAAGCCAGGAGGTCTGCAATTTTATTTCTTTAAAAAGACATTACAGTGAAGATCAACAACTACCATCAATGGTTTATAAAAAATGTTTATTATTTTGTTCATAAGTCAAAATGAGATCAATTTAATAGGTTTAATCCTAAAATAAAAACAAATAAAACTTGTTTTACTTCAATGTTAACAAAACTATAAAGTACCATTAATGACGAAAAGATCTGAACATTTGATTAATACAAAGCCTAGGTTGTGCAAGTGGAATGTCCAGGAATAAAAATCTCTAAAAATAATGTCTAGGCTTGTGCAATAAAGACTGTTCCCTGATAGCAATATTTCATTAAAAAAAAAAAAAAAAAGATCATGATAAACAATTTAACAGTCCAGAACCATTATATTAAAAAAAGACAGAAAAGAGCATTTCCACCATTTCAGTTTTAAGGAGAGCAGGAGAGGCATAAAATTACTAGCTGTGCAGGCAGAAACTGTGGCAATCATTCAAACTCATTTGGATGGTGATTTTTTTTTTTTTTTTAGTAATTCTGCAATAATATGCAGTAAACATTTTTTAAAGTACCTCATTTGATATATTTCTTATAGAAATCAGTTGTCTAATGTTCACATGGCTGACATTTTCTCTGTTGATGCTGCTCAGGGTCGGGAGTCAGTCAAAGGAGGGAGGAAAAAGAAATTACACTAATCTTTTTTGGGTCAAAATCTTTTATTCTTTCATCCGAAAACTGAAAGTCATTTTGACCATTTCCAGGCAAACTTTTTTCAGAGACATCCCTGATAAATATAGTAAACCAATGTTAATGATGTCTAATGATGGCCAATTTGAACATATACTGGCAGGTTTTATTTCACATTAATGAAATAAAAACAATTCTCCATTTACCTTGAGAAAAAGCATGCGATAGGGGGAAGGGGGCAAGGCTTCCAGGAAAAGTCTGTTAATATTGGAGAGTTCAAAACACCTGCACAAATCATTCCAGATTCACATGTTGGTTGGTTTTATTATGGGGGAGAAGAGGAAGGGAGGGAAAAAAAAGATTTTTGGCATGTTTGAGTGATAGTGAATACAAATGTGCTATAATGTTTGTTTTCTGCAGAGCTCCTATACAAAATGCAAAGTGGTTGGCAGGTCTGGTATTATAATAGAACATAATCAGCAATAAACATTACAGGATATTGAGCCAATGTAATATTGTGTAGGGATGATAATGGTATTATAATCGCACAAGCCTCATTATGACATTACATATTTTCCAGATATTACAGTTTGATTATATTGAGCAAAGAAGCTTCTACTTCATTTTAATAAAGAACTATGATGTAGTCAAGTTACTAGAAACTGAGAAAAGGCTTAAAAACTGAATCTTGTCTCCTTAATTTGCAGCACATCCTGCACAGCTGCAATGTACATTCGACACCCTTATCCAAAATACAGCACAGACTGTGCCAGTGCTGGAGGCAATATACACCTACTGCAGTCTAAGCAGAAAACCATGTAGCTGAGACTATGCAGGAGTCACACTGCTGCACTGCAACATTAACAAGGCCAGACTCCACCACCCCCGAGTACACACGCACACACACACACGCCCGGCACTGCTTTTCAAACTAAATACAGCCTGTGCACAGACACTAAGGTGAGATGTTATGTCTGTACCAATGACCTCTACTGTCAGTCACTTCAACTCAATTACTGTTCCTAGAGACACTTTTACTAAGCTGTACCCATGCCCACAAAAGCTCCTGAACAATTTAGGTGTCACGTCAGCTATTATGAACAGCAATTTCACTCAGGCACACAGGGAAATAAAACCTTTTGTGGTCACATGCTGGGAGCGAGCTTGCAGCAACTTGCATACTCAGCAACATGTGCAAGTTGGCAGAACACGGGTACAAACACAGAGGGCACCAGGTTCACCCATGTTAATGAAATGGTCAAATGTTTGGAAAATAGTAGCTTTTAAAATCATCATTCAAAGGTCAACAAGGACCTTCATATAAAAGAGAAAGTAGTGCCTACTTCTACAGCCATTACAAATACACGAGCGCACTTTGAGCATACCTACCAAATCGGTCTCAGGATTGTCACACTCCGGACACAGCACAAACTTGCGAATGAATCCATCCAGCATGTCTTGCAGTTTGTTTGCCTCATGAGACCCGTTGACAATGTAGCGGTCGTTCTTTGTATCAAACTGGGTTTGGGCTCCCAGCTCACAGCCGAAGAACTTGGTTGGATCTAAAGAGAGCATTATTAAACGGTTAGTGCTTTCTTTCTTCTCAAGCCTCACTGAAGCTTCCTAAAAAAGCTGCTCGTTTACACAACTCCTTCTTTAAACAGTACTCACAAGTAGGAGGCCTGTTCAGTGCCTTGGCAACATCAACCATGTTGACTATAACAGTCTTGATACCATTTCCCTTGCCTTCCACCTAGCAGAAAACACAAGGGGAAAAATAAATACAATATTTTCAAAAACATAAAAAAAAAATCTTAACTTTGATGTTAAATTAACATTAACTCCTACCTTAGCAATCAAACGAGGCATCTTGTACCGATAAAACTGGTCCGTGACGCTGCGGTTGACGTTGACAGACATTCTGGCTTACTATAGGGTTTATCAGCAAGACAAGATCTTGAATTGGCAATTTTTCGTATTCTCTGTCCAGAAAGGAAAGGATGACATAAACGACTGCAAGAAGACTCTGTCTCTGACATGAAAATGGTTTGGCCACTGAGGCTCCAAGGGGCAAGCTCGTAGACTAAGTTCCCCCCACGCAGGTTTCAACAGCTGTCCAACAGCTCTGTAAAACAAAAAGAGAAATGGGGAAGCAGTGTAAGAAAGGCAGATCAGGTACCTTCACATTTACCAGTGTCGGGGTAGGAGTTCATTTTTTGCCCACATGTTGTTGGGGGTTGAGTCTTTTGCATACGTTAGATCAAACTATATACACACACACACATGTTTTGAATGGATTCAGATCAATGAATTGGTCTAACCACTCCCATGGCTATTCTTTACTTACAGCAAATTGGAAATGTAGGTAAAATATAAGACCACTTTAGCACTCCGGTGAAAGAACTAGTTAAGAAAAATAACCAGCATGAGTTTAATAACGCTTTGTTAGGAAATGTATACATTCAGTGTTAGCGTGATGGCTGGTCATGATGAATGGAACAGCTGAAAACTATTTCTACAACCCACCAGTAACAAGTCATTACTGTAATAAAACCATAAATGTTCAGCTTTACAGCACTAGGTCTCACTGCACATGCACAGACATAAAACTATTATGCATACACAGGAACACAGACCCCCACCTCACTGAAAGACAAACTGGCTGCACTTTGACTGGACAAGGTATGTTCAGTTTATTTACTTCTTGTACATACTCCAAAGGAAAAGTATTGAAGTGAAGTGACTTGTGGCCAAGTACGATGACCCATACTCTGAATTTGTGCTCTGCATTTAACCCATCCAAGTGTGTTCACACACCGTGAACACACATCCGGAGCAGTAGGCAGCCCGGGGAGCAGTTGGGGGTTTGGTGCCTTGCTCAAGGGACTCACCTCAGTCGTGGTATTGAAGGTGGGAGAGAGCGCTGGTCATTCACTCCCCCACCTACAATCCCTGCCGGACCTGAGACTCGAACCCATGACCTTAAGCCACCATGTTCACGTTTATGATCAGGGGTGTTAGCTGGACTGTTAATCATCAAGGGCTGAGCCCTGATTCTTCTCCATCAACTTTCCAGCTCAACACTATCAGCTCAGCTAGTAGCCTAAAGTTGTTTTTATGGAAGCTGTGGTAACTTAGCTGTCAATGTATGACATGATCAGACAAAAAGTTAGATTTATCATAAAACTTGCCTCGGGTGTTATCCCTGTTTGTATAAAACTGATAAAATATAAAACGTTTTGGCTAACTAACATGAGACTAAGCTAGTTTGGTTTCGCCAGCCAAGGGGAGGCACAACTAAGCTATCGCTGTATTGTTTTAGCTGGCTACAGTGCCATGCAAAGTAGGTTAGCTGTCCTTATGCCCTGCTCATATCATGTTTGCACAACTTGGAACTCATATCGACATTTACACACTTTGTTTTCCTGGCTCAGCATGAGAGGATGTTAGCGTTTCAGTTTCAACCTTTTTATTGATAAAATTCGGCACATATCCATTTTCCCCCCCTCACACTAACTGACTGAGAGCTAGCGTTTGGCAGAACTGAAACCTTTCAGCCAGTAAGACATGAGTATTTCCATTTATATTCCTGTAAACTCTGAGTAATTGGGCATGCCTCTGTTCACTGAAGATACAAAATTGCAACACTGCCGCCTTCTTTTACTGACGTTCAGTTACGTAGTGACAAAAAAACAAGTGGAGAATTATTTAGGGCTAAAGAAACAAAAAAAATCTTCGGGACTACAGCCCCGAATACCCAGGCCAGGTTACGCACCTGTTTATAGCACCTGCGCCATCGTTGCTGAAGACATTGTTATGTACATGTCGGTGATGTGGGCTTAAATAAATTAGCCCCAAAGGACAGTAAATGCAGCAGGCATGTCACTCTGTGTAACAGCAATCAATGATGAACTGTGTGAATCTGGGCTAGAAAGAAATCAGCCCCATCTAATTTATTAATTAAAGCTATAATCTAATGTACTTATTAGATGTGTTTTTTTCTTATGACTTTTGTTTCACCAAAGAAAAAAAAATCCTAATTAAAGAAAAAAAAAAAAAAGAAAATTTTATTTTATTTATTGAAAGGCAGGGAAGGCTTAGCCCCTCTAGTCTATTTATACAGGCTGGCTGTGATGGATGATAGACCTGTAATGCTTGGATTTAGGTTTGGAAAATAGAGTTTAGTACAAAGCATATTTGGGTTTTGGCATGAAGACCTGATAATTGCTTTTAACTTCACCAGACAGCACCAAAATGTGTGTGTAGTGCGGTTCCCACCACAACACAGTTATCTTTTGGGAACAGCTGTGCTTTGGCGCGTGACCTCGCGATAATCACAAGGAGGTTAATATCGATAATAAAGTAAATATCGCGAGATTACACGTCATAAAACGCAGAGGCAGGATCAGACCACATGTTGCTTTGATATAAATATAAAACATGCAACTATACGCAAGTATACATGCAAGGCTACAGCTGTGTTGGGGTAAATTATATAAATTAAAACATATTATATTAAATAATCATTAGGTTTTCGTTATCCAGTCCAGAGTAGAAGTGCGAACTGGAAGGAAGGCGCCATTTTGAATCAACTCATTTCAGAGAGCAGGCGCGAGACCTGAGCAAGAACACATGCAAGACAAATAAATCAATCAGCCAGTAAAGAAATACATACATACCTTTCCCATCCGCAGCTCCTGACGTCCGAATAGTCTGCGTTTTCGTAAAGCAAAGACATAAACACACCGCTGGTCTCCCTGAGATGAATGAAGTGTTTGGATGAGCAGTTGGACTGTATGCAGCACTGCGTTACACAGAACAGTGCAGAGCACAGAGCCTGGAGCAAGCCTTACAATGCAGAGGGATGAAGCCCGAAAACAAACTCTGAGACGCCCTCAAACCCGGGGATCTGAAATAAACACATTTCACTTATTTACCTTTTTTTTTTTTTTACCTGACAATCTAATCTAAAAGCTAGCACTAACACACAGGCTAGTCCAAGCTAACATATGGCAGGACGTCTTAGCCTGCAACTACTATTAACTAGCTTACTACTCCTCGCTCCAGCAAGCTAGAAGGCGAAATATATTCTGCTGTGATAATTCAGTTTTAAGCTAATTTTCAGCTGTAGTTTGTTTCTTGTTCAGACAGAAGTAGCCACCGTTGGACCTACCTCTACACACCGCGTCTCCCAAGTCAGTTTCTATAGCAGCGTGCTTCCGAATGTTAAGTTGGGTATTTAACCCCGCCCCCGTCACTATGGGCTAACGCCATTGGTTCATTCTTCTGTCAGTCATTTAATGCTGACCTTTACCAGTGACGTCTTTTTAACTCATCATCATCATGCTTGAAGAATGATTCGACAGATATGCGTATACACTTTAAATAAATTGAATTATGGCACCTTTACAAAAAATAAAATTGGCTTAAGAACATTAAAAAAACCTTCCCATACTGAAGCTTAATAAGAAAATCATGCTATGTGGATGTACTGTAGCTTATACTGGAGAATAAATGTTCAGTGGTTCTAAATATGATATTGAACCTGGCCAAACTCTTTATACATGAAGCAAGCTTTTGTAAAAGTGTACCTTTTTTGTTATATGAGTCTAACTTTTATGTCCATAAAATAATGAAATCTAAATATGCCAAAATTATGATAAGAATGAAGGAAAGTACCAGGCATTTAATTGTTTTGACCTACATTGTAATGGACCCTTGCATATCTGGTGTAATTAAAATTCTTATATTCTCTGTGTCCTAGTTTCAATTATCCATTTTTATCCATATAATTCTTCTTATTTATTATGCTATGTAGAACAATTCTTTGTGATCTGTATGTACAGAACTCTGAATTTGAGAAATCCTTTAACAGTAGCAGGACCCTTCAATCTCAGTGTAATTTTACATGAGATTCATTTTAATGTACCTAATGCATTTAATGCCCTTATGTTAATTGAAAAAAAGGTAAAATTTCACTGCAAGACTGCATTAGAGAGCAGTTCATTCAGAGCATCTGAATCACATCATCATAGTCTATATACTAGAAATTGTACTACCTGTTGCACAGTGTAGGTAAATAAGACAGATTGGTTATGGTTTCCTTTTAATAATGATTGTATAAGCAGGAAGATTCTGAATAGGGACATTTTCAGATCATGTTTTCTGTTTTAGCACACATTCCACTTTTTGTGATGACCTAAATACCCAGCTATCCAGTGCAGAGGATGGCACACAGAGTGAAAGCTCTAGACGTGTTTTCATCCTGCTGCCAAACAAAAGCTTTCTGCCAGAACCGCAAAGAACAATGACACAAGAATGCTGTGGACAAACAGGCAGCATGGACTCTCAGGATTACCTGTGGAATCAGAAGGGCTGAAAAGGCTTAGTATTGACTGAGTCAGTGGGTAGCACACTGGACAATAGCCCACTAGTGAAAGGCCATGCATTTTAGGTCTAGACCAGGGTGGCAAAACTCCTGTGCTGAAGGGCAGCAGTTATACATGGATTTGTGTTTTCCCTTTTCTGTCCCACTAAACACAGCCCATGATGGTCTTAGTAATTAAGTAATCAGGTGGGTTAAATGAGGATCTCCAGGAGAATGAATACCCCTGGGTTAGACCTTCAGTGCAGTTTAAATGAAGAAGGTCACTGTGGACATTATGAAGTACAGTACTTTAATGCATAACTGCCATAAAAGAAAGAAAGGATGTTTGTGATGTTATATTGCTATCAAATGCAATCAACAAATGAAGAGGGTTACTGATTTGGTTTTGTTACTACTTCCCTACATTCTTAGGGGAAACTGAATAAATGCTATTGTAAGAGCAAGACAAAGGCCCAAGATAAATGAAGAGCTCAGGTCCACTGAAAGTCTGGTCCAAGACTAGAGAATTATATATATACATACACTATACTGCCAAAAGTTTTGGGACGTCTGCCTTTACATGCACATGAACTTTAATGACATCCCATTCTTAATCCGTAGGGTTTAATATGGAGTTGGCCCACTCTTTGCAGCTATAACAGCTTCAAATCTTCTAGGAAGGCTTTCCACAAGGTTTAGGAGTGTGTTTATGGGAATTTTTGACCATTCTTCTAGAAGCGCATATGTGAGGTCAGGCACTGATGTTGGACGAGAAGGCCTGGCTCGCAGTCTCCGCTCTAATTCATCCCAAAGGTGTTCTATTGGGTTGAGGTCAGGACTCTGTGCAGACCAGTCAAGTTCCTCCACACCAAACTCGCTCATCCATGTCTTTATGGACCTTGCTTCGTGCACTGGTGCACAGTCACGTTGGAACAGGAAGGGGCCATCCCCAGACTGTTCCCACAAAGTTGGGAGCATGAAATTGTCCAATGTCTTGGTATGCTGATGCATTAAGAGTTCCTTTCACTGGAACTAAGGGGCCAAGCCCAACCCCTGAAAAACAACCCCACACCATAATCCCCCCTCCACCAAACTTTACACTTGGCACAATGCAGTCAGGCAAGTACCGTTCTCCTGGCAACCACCAAACCCAGACACTTGGTGATGTAAGGCTTGGATGCAGCTGCTCGGCCATGGAAACCCATTCCATGAAGCTCTCTATGCACTGTTCTTGAGCTAATCTGAAGGCCACACGAAGTTTGGAGGTCTGTAGCTATTGACTCTGCAGAAAGTTGGCGACTTCTGCGCACTGTGAGCCTCAGCATGTGCTGACCCCGCTCTGTGATTTTACGTGGCTTACCACTTCGTGGCTGAGTTGCTGTTGTTCCCAATTGCTTCCACTTTGTTGTAATACCACTAACAGTTGACCGTGGAATATTTAGTAGTGAGGAAATTTCATGAATGGACTTATTGCACAGGTGGCAACCTATCACGGTACCACGCTTGAATTCACTGAGCTCTTGAGAGCGACCCATTCTTTCACAAATGTTTGTAGAAGCAGTCTGATTTGGAGGGGTGTACTTTTGGCAATATATAATATATATATATATATGTATGTATATCTTAGGGGATTGTTAATCAGTTTCAGGTGCTTTGGTGTTAATGAAATTAACAACAGGTGCACTAGATGGGCAACAATGAGACGACCCCCAAAACAGGAATGGTTTTACAGGTGGAGGCCAGTGACATTGGTAGCATGAGGCGATACATGGACCCTACAGAGGTTGCACAGGCAGTCCAACTCCTCCAGGATGGCACATCAATACTTGCCATTGCCAGAAGATTTGCTGTGTCTCCCAGCACAGTCTCAAGAGCATGGAGGAGATTCCAGGAGACAGGCAGTTACTCTAGGAGAGCTGGACAGGGCCGTAGAAGGTCCTTAACCCATCAGCAGGACCGGTATCTGCTCCTTTGTGCAAGGAGGAACAGGATGAGAACTACCAGAGCCCTACAAAATGACCTCCAGCAGGCCACTGGTATGAATGTTTTTTACCAAACAATCAGGAACAGACTTCATGAGGGTGGCCTGAGGGCCCGACGTCCTCTAGTGGGCCCTGTGCTAACTGCCCAGCATCGTGGAGCTCGATTGGCATTTGCCATTGAAATCCAGAATTGGCAGGTCAGCCACTGGCGCCCTGTGCTTTTCACAGATGAGAGGAGGTTCACCCTGAGCACATGTGACAGACGTGAAAGGGTCTAGAGAAGCCATGGAGAATGTTGCTGCCTGTAACATTGTTCAGCATGACCGGTTTGGTGGTGGGTCAGTGATGGTCTGGGGAGGCATATCCATGGAGGGACGCACAGACCTCTACAGGCTAGACAATGGCACCCTGACTGCCATTAGGTATCGGGATGAAATCCTTGGACCCATTGTCAGACCCTACGCTGGTGCAGTGGGTCCTGGGTTCCTCCTGGTGCACGACAATGCCCGGCCTCATGTGGCGAGACTATGCAGACAGTTCCTGGAGGATGAAGGAATTGATACCACCAAACGGCCCCCACACTCGCCTGACCTAAATCCAATAGAACACCTCTGGGACATTATGTTTCAGTCCATCTGACGTCGCCAGGTTTCACCTCAGACGGTCCAGGAGCTCAGTGATGCCCTGGTCCAGATCTGGGAGGAAATACCCCAAAACACCATCTGTCGTCTCATTAGGAGCACGTGGGGGCCATACAAACTACCGAGTACCATTTTGAGTTGCTGCAATGAAATTTCAGCATCCTTTCTTTCCTAACATATCAGTATAGATATCCTGCATGATATTTTTCCCCATTGAGATCTGATGTGTTTTCAAAGTGTTCCTTTAATATATATATATACATACATACACACACAAATAGAGCTTAAGAGTTGGTTAGGGAAGGCATAGAAAATACCAGACTGTACCCAGGAGCATTGTACCAACTGAGACTTGCACATCAACACATAGCAAGGTTGGCTCAAGACAGAGCACTGAGTGAGTGGAGAACGCTCCTTAAATAGACCCAGGCACAGGTGGTGCTGATTGCCACTGAGTATAATTAAGAGGGTGCGCTCTGGCTTTCTCTGGTGGCCCATTACAGCTATATTAACTCCATATCAAAACTCAATATCTGAGTAATGAGTTTATTAAAGTACAGTATATGGTCATATTTACGGAACATATATTATAGTACGTTTGTGGGCAGCACAGTAGAATAGCATGTAGCATTGCTACGTCACAGCTCGATTGTCCCTGGTTCAATTCTGAGCTTGAGTTACTGTCTGTGTGGAGTTCTCTGGCTTCTCACATCCCCTAAACAAGACGGTAGCTGAATTAGCTACTTTAAATTGTCCCTAGTTGTGAATGTGTGTGAGTTCATGGAGCTCTGTGATGAAATGGGTGGACCCAGTGTTCCAAGACTGGGATAAAGCAGTTGTTGAAAATAAATGAATTTCATATTTGCAGGGGCTGTTATGTAAACTATGAGCAACATGTAAGAATGAGATAAAAATATTCACTTTGTTAGAATAGAATAAATGTAGCTGTCTGTGAGACAGCTTTCTAGAAAGCACAGACATCCAGATGTTGTTTATGACATTCAACAAGAAAGATCTAATTACCAAATGAATGCACTGGAAGAAAGAAACCATAAACACTACTGTAGTGCGTAGTGATTTAATTTAATATGATCTAGAGGGCAGCATAGCATATACACTCACAGAACACTTTATTAGGAACACCTGTACACCTACTCATTCATCTATCTAATCAGCCAATCCTGTGGCAGCAGTGCAATGCATAAAATCATGCAGATACGGGCCAGCAGCTTTGGGTAATGTTCACATCAACCATCAGATTGGGGGGAAAAAAAGTGATCTCAGTGAGTTTGGCCGTAGCATGATTGTTGGTGCCAGGTGAGCTGGTTTTAGTATTTCTATAACTCCAGATCCTCTGGGATTTTCACGCACAACAGTCTCAAGAGTTTACTCAGCAATAAAGAAAAAACATCTAGTGAGCGGTAGTTCTGCAGACAGACACACCTTGTTAATGAGAGAGGTCAATAAAGAATGCCCAAACTGGTTCGAGCTGACAGAAAGGCTACAGTAACTCAGATAACCACACTGTACACTTGTGGTGAGCAGAAAAGCATCTCGGAATGCACAACACATTGAATAGGTACAGGATAATCAAAACTGGACAGTTGAAGACTGGAAAAATGAAGCCTGGTCTGATGAATCTTGATTTCTGCTGAGGCACACAGATGGTAGGGTAACATCATGAATCCATGCACCCAAGCTGCCTTGTGTCAACAGTCCAGGCTGGTGGAGGTAGTGTAATGGTGTGGGGAACATTTTCTTGGCACATTTTGGGTTAATACCAATCAATCATCACTTGAATGCCACAGCCTATTTGAGTATTGCTGCTGACCATGTGCATCCCTTCATGGACACATTTGACCCATCCTCCAATTCCAGCATGATAATGCACCATGTCACAAAGCAAAAGTCGCCTCAAACTGGTTTCATAAACATGATAATGAGTTCAGTGTTCTTCAGTGAGCTTCCCAGTCACCGGACCTGAATCCAGTAGAACACCTTTGGGATGTGGTAGAACGGGAGATTGGAAGCATGAAAGTGCACCTGAAAAATCTGCAGGAATTGCTTGATGTAATCATTTCAACATGGACCAGAATCTCAAAGAAATGCTTCCAACATCTTGTGGAATCCATGGCATAAAGAATTGAGGCAGCTTTGAGAGCAAAGGGAGGCTCTACCCCATATTAATATAATGTTCCTTATAAAGTGTAACGCAAAATTGACTAACACGGTAAGGTAGGGTTAAAAACTGTACTGCACCTAGCCACTAGAGGGCCTCAGACAGACCTCAGAAGTCCATCAATATACTGTACTACAGTATATATTCCTAGAGTGAAGTACATGCACAAGCATAAGTGTTGGGCTGCTTGGAGAATCTCTGTCAAATTTGCTGTTAGGCATGCTATGTTCGAAAATAAATCAACACCTTCTGACCAATTAGATTTGAAAATTCAATAGTGCTGTGGTATAATCACTATAAAATAGCCTGATTATAATTTTGCCATACTCAGATTCAGATTCATAAGACTTTGCTAGGGTTACACGAGACCTAGATCTTTGCTATAAACAGGATGTGGCTAAATGCGTTATGATTTCTTTTGTTCAAAAATGAAACTAAAAGAGATGTGGTTTGAATGTTTTCAGACTCAGGTAACTAAGACCCTCCCATCATGTGAGAACAAGAGTGTGTAAATATTCATATACCTATGACTCAGAGCAGTCTCTTCTGATAATTATGGGCTCAGAATCCATTTCTCTGTTAGTTATCTTTGCATTTATCGGTCCTGCTGATTTTCATCCAGTCATTCATCCAAGCAATGGGCTTCATGAGTGCCACAAAAACCTTAATGTCCCAGTGCTCGAGGTTCTCCCTGGTGGAGGCTGGGACAACCTGCGCAACATAGATATGGGCAGAGTGATGAACCTAAGCTATTCACAATGCCAGACCACTGAGGATGGCATCTATCTCATTCCAGATGAGGCATCTTCATACCGCTGAAGATGAGCTCAGTGGAGATGAACTCTGAGATCATCAGCTCATGGCTTGAACAGAAAAGTTCCACTTCGAGATCGATCAATGCTGAGACTTCCTTCGACGTAGTGGTGAATGGGAAGTTTTCTATTGAGAACAGACGCATGAAAACCCATCAAGTGAAGGACAAGTCAGTTACAGCTCGGGTACAGGTAAGGCCAAGACCACCCTGTCTTTTGGAGTACAACAGTAGCAACACTAGCCAACACTTATATATACATTATGATGGAAAATAAGAAATGAAGTTATTTTACAAAAGTGTTGATTATAGGAAAATTGATCTTTAAAAAATCATTACTGCTTTTCAGGGAATGCCTGACCTTTTTGTGTTTAACCAAACCAATGCAGGGAAATATTCAACATTTGTTTCTTGCAATAAACTGAAATTTACAAAAATCAAAAAAGAGTCATTTTTATTTTTGTATTTAGTGGGAGAAGCGGGAATTTCGCCTAGCTGCCTAGCATTATTTGACAACATAAAATTGAAATGATTAAAAAAAAGATTTGTGCTGTTATTTAGGTTTTGTGATCTTGTGTAGGCTAATTACTTATAGACTAACAAAAAGATGGATGATGCAACTGTCATGAGGAATGGAGGTGGCAACTTCTAGATAGCTAGATATAATCAGTAGATTATATACTTCGGGTTTGGAAGAAAACCCTCAATGACACAGAGCTATTCTTATCAATTTATAATAATATTATTTTATCACATGAGTTGTTATTTTTTATTTAAAAAGAAATACCCAACACATTATATATTTATGAAATCCTCAAGGTGACTATAGACATATGAAAGAAAACCATTTTTATCATATTCTAAAGGAGCATGGCTTACATTTTTGTGAAGACTGAACGTGATATTTTTACAGGCATTTGGTAATCTGGGAAAAATTTTTTAATATATTATTTATTTGTAGCACAATTATTCATACATCATTACATCTCATTTCAATAACATTATTTTTTAAAAATCTTATCCAAATCATCAACAACATAGTCTAATATTGTATGAACACAGTACACCATAAAAAACTGTAAAAAAAAATTATAGTAAAAACAGAAATTTATTGTAAAAATATGGTAGTAGCACTTGTTATAATATGATTAAATAAATCCCTGCCTGTATATTTTATGGTAAAAGATTGAACATTAATTTATAATTAATGTTCAATAAAAATAAAAACGCTTCTGTAAATTGAATGTCAGATTTTTTTGCTGTAAAATTAACAGCCAAACCATGTTTGCTTGTATAGAATTCCCACTATATTTATGGTCTTGCAGTACATTAAACAACTCTTTTCTGTGTATTTTACGGTAAAATGCTGGCAGCCGTGGTTGTATAAAAACAACAAGTTACTACAGTGGCATTAAATATAGTCGAAACACATGTTAGGCATATTGTAAACAATTTTCCAAATTTAACTCACACCTCAATGAAAAAGAAACTCATACAACAGAAATATGGATGGTGATTTTAATTGAATTTCTTATATGCAAAAAAAAAAAAAAAAAAAAAAAACAATAACCCTACATAGGACTATCATACCCATATTATAACAAATATAATACAATTCAGAATTGTTGATGCTCTTCTTGTGCCTGTTCCATGAAGAGTGTTTCATATAAGACATATGAAACATGACCAGCTCAGAAATGCTAAAATAGCTAATTACAGAACCTGTATAAAACACAACCAGTATGCAAACAAACTAATTAAGATGAGGCTGACGATGCTCATGCATGAGAGTGGGACTGAGAGCAGGAGAAGGTTTACGCTAGTCTGAGCAGGCATCCAGACACACACCATCTATTCAGCTTCACATAGCATGATGTAGCCAGCAGGCACATATAATATGGGTTGTAGACACACCTACAAACGCTGACACAATATATGGTTTACTTGGTAATATGAGTTATATTCATTCGTATTAATTTGTAGTGGTGAAATACAATGATCATTCCTTATAAATCAAAAAAAAAAAAAAAAAAAAAAAACTCTGACCATTTTTTAAAGCAATCATTTATTTCCAGTTGTAAAGGTTCATCAAGATACAAATCTCAGTTGTCGGCTTATGTATGGGATTGGGGGAAAAACAAAAATACTCCAAAGGGGCTGCAGGAGTCACATGCGATAGTCCCATGAAACACAGCTGATTAAAGAGGTAGAATCAGCTGAGGCTCCTGCCTGGCTGGAATGAAAACCTGCCCTGATGGACCTCTGCACCATCTTTTAAAAAATAATCAAATAATGAAAATACATTGCGAAATAAACTACATTTTTTTGTTTTCATAGCCATACATTTAAAGGTGTGCAGCACCTGAAAAAAATGAAGGGTCATTTGACAGCTTTCTGTTGTAATGTAGTATTAGTTATTCAACGAACAAATCTCTCTTTTTGGGAAAAGAGTAACAGTGGTAGACTCTTATTTTGACTAGTGGAGTTGCAGAAGAATAAAAGCTTGTGTAGGTTGACCAATAAGCTACAGTCAGCATTTTAGGTCCATCCACTTTTCCAAACCAATAATCAACATGTATGTTCAATTTATTTCTAATAATAGTTAAATGGTGATTGGGTTGGGCCAAATTCCCACTTCTTCAGCTAAAGAGAAAAACAAGAAAAAGAAAAATATGCTTTTTTCCCTGTTTTTTGTTAGATTCAATTTAATGCAAGAAACAACTGGTTAAAATTGTACTGACCCTTCGTTTTTTTTTGCTTTCCACAGCTGCGTGACCATCTGTACACAGTAAAGGTTTATCCTGATTTCACTTTGGATGCACGTTTTGTCCAACAGGCAGAGGAAATTGCAGATGCCATTGAGAACAACCAAACTCGCCAAGTTGCCTATCTGTCAGAAAAGATGGTGCTTGATTATGGTACACATGTCATCACAAGTGTGGATGCTGGTGCTATTTTGATGGAGGAGGACTATTTAAAATCATCATATGTTACTGATGCACAGTCCTCTCAGTCTTCTATTACAGCATTAGCTGGTTTCAACTTTTTTAACAAGGCTAAATTTGATATTGGCAGTAAGGAATCAGAAGAAACATCTGAAACTAGGGCTTACCAGAGTAGTATTACATACTCATTAACACTGAGTCATGGTGGGGCTTTGTTTTATCCTGGCATCACTCTACAAAAATGGCAGGAGAGCACGTTAAACAATCTAATTGCTATTGACCGTAGTGGACTACCACTACATTTTTTTCTCAACCCATCAACATTCCCAGACCTCCCACTTCCAACAGTAAATGAGTTAGCTCTGTCAGTGCGTAAGGCCATAGATCGTTACTACAAAGTTAACACCTATCCTGGGTGTGTTAATCCAGACTCCAAAAATTTCAACTTCCAAGCCAATGTGGATGATGCATCCTGTGAAGGTCCAAGCACCAATCTTAGATTTGGTGGTGTTTACCAAATATGTAGTCTGCTGACTCCAGATGCAGGTGCAATCTGTCAGGAACTTGCAGTGAAAAATCCAGCCACTGGCTTGTATTCCTGCCAATATTCATACACTGCTACACTACTGCTCTCTGAAGTGCAGGAAAGACCATATAATAGTTATGTGTGCCTTGAAGAATGTTCTACAAACCTGATCTTTTTCAAAAGTTGTCAAAAAATATGTCAAAATGTGTATCGTGTTCGACGAGCACAGGTTGACACTTATTGGTGTTCCACTAATGACCGAGTTCCAGAATTCTCAGGATATCTCTTTGGTGGTCTATTTGGCCCTTCTTTACAAAATCCATTAACCAAATTCAGGTCCTGTCCTCCAAAATTCTTTGCCTTGAAATTTTTATCCAGTGGCATTATGATCTGTCTAAGCAATGATTATGAGGCAGCAACAAGATTCTCTGTTCCCTTTGGAGGTTTCTTTAGCTGCCAGTCTACCAATCTGCTTGCAGGGAGTCAATCGCGCTGCCCACCACAGTTTAGCCAACATCTCGTTGCCATAAGCGATGGATGCCAGGTACTTTACTGCATTCAGTCAGGTATTTTCACTGGTGGTGAGTTACCCCCCATCCATCTACCACCCTTCACAAGACCCCCAGTGATCAGTATGATAGCCACAAACACTGTACTTGTGATGACTGAAGGAGACCGGGCCTGGGTAAGAATCAAAGGCACCAAGATGTGGAAGGTGGCCAAGCCTGAGGACATTGCAAAAATCTCCAAAATATTTGAGGACCTTTATCCTCAGTCCCAAGACAAAGTGGCTGCCATAGTCCTTGGTGCTGTAGCCTCGATTGCTTTTGTGGTGGCAGTAGTGGTGTTAAAAGTGAGAAAGAGGAAGAATATTCTTGTAAGATGTATAGGCTAGAAGGAAATTCATAGTGAAGGACAGTGTGAGACTACTGAAGAATACCAGACAGAGTAACAACCTGAGATTCTGACTGATAGTCTCTTGGCATAGTGTTTCTATCCCTATGTTCCTATTAAAACTCCACTATAAACATAAAAACATATATAGTGTACAGTATACAGTTTGAAGTTTTAAAGTTTTAAACTTTTATAGTGTAACACAAACACTTATAATGACCATATAAAATATTTAGCTCCCAAACCTAATTCCAGCATTAATATAATTGTACTGCTGTGTCTGCTATAAACTTCCATTCAAGTAGAAATCTAAGTAGTTTCAAGTGCATTCTGCTGTTTACCTCCCCAATACACGTCACTACATATAACACAAGCAGCAATGCAGTCAGACCAATGACTGTATATACACTGTATACAGTTACTGCCACAGTCACACAGAGATGAAAATCAATTATGTCTTAACATGTATTTCTCGAACTGGCTCAGTAACTAAGGTTTAAAATGTCATCTTTAAAGAGTAGAATATTGGCCATTCTCTACGAATAAACAATTTGGGAAATCAAACTATTATAATTTGCTAAATCCCACAAAGGCCTATATGGATATTAACATAATGCTTTTGTCCTTTTGGATTTCTGGCTTTGTTTTTAAATAGAATAGAATAGAATAGAATAGGAACCTAATGTCACAAAACACAAGTGCTAGGGTTACACAAGACCTAGACAGACCTTCCAAATGAATTTACTTTGCTATAAACAGGATGTGGTCTTATGGGTTTTGTTTTTTTTTTTGTTCAGAAATGAAACTAAAAAAGATTTTAAAAAACAATGTCAAGACTAAGGTAACTAAGACCCTCCCATGATGTAAGAACATGTGTGTATGATAACAGTATACTAGTTCAGTCTCCTACAGCAGACATGTACACCTGAAGGATTCTGCAAGCAGCCTTAACCGTATACTTGTGCATGTATTATGACACTGGGGGCATTGCTTTAGAGCTGACTGTTTGGTTGTCCAGAATGTGATATACTGTAAGTCATACTTTCCTGACATGCTGTAAACAGTGACCCTGGCTAAAGAACTTAAAAAAATACAGAGTAATCAAGTAAAAAAAAAAAAATGTGTGCTTAAAGTCTCCGATGATGGGTGAAACTAATGATCCCATAGAGCATTGCATATTATCACATGAATCCAATTTAATCCATTGTGCTTCCACAAAACATGTGTTTTTTTTCTCCTCCAAAGTCAAAGAAGTTCACTATTATAATATATAATAATAACTATATAATTACCTCTCGAGCAAGTTTTTAGGCTTTGAATTTGGTTTGAACAGAACTCTTGTGTCTTCTGTAAGAATGTATTGAAATGACTTACCTCCTTTTTTTTTTTTAACATGTACCCACACACTGCTTGGAATCAAACTGGAAAACTTTGGAACTGTTTTTTATTATTATTATTATTATTATTATTATTATTATTGTAGGGAAGTAATATATTCATAAATTCATTAAATGTATGAGTTCCTCCCTATTTTTCTGTCTTTAAGGCAGAATTGTCTTTGTATGTCCTCTCTTTAAAGAAAATGGTGCATGAGAATGAGCCAAGAGACTCTTGATGTATTTTTGATTACTTTTTTGAAGACCCCTCACTATACATTTTTCTGTTATTTTATCCTTCTTTTCAGTTGCTCTTTATATTGCTTTGTGACACTGATCATAGTCAATTTATACTTGTACTTTTCTAATTTGTAATTGTAATTTATGCTCAATAACAATTAAAAGAAAAACACAAACAAAAAACACAGATACATTATTTTAACCTTAGCATCGGGCTACTGGATGTTCACCACAGTAACATCGATATATAATAAAAAAAAATGTAGTCATATGATACAGGGTTTTTAATGTAGGCTCCCTTTCAGCCATTAATTTATCTTTAGCTTACTCTTTAACAGTTGTCATTGCATTTGTATCACATGATTGTTTTACACAAAATAACACAAAATAAGTGAATGTAAAGTGATAAACAATGAAATTTTCAAAGTTTTTTCAACCACCAGCTTGCAATGTTGTCATTATAAATACTTCATGCCCTGAATCCTTGTCTCCTCCCAGCCCTTAGTGTTAAAATATATTTTATATATTTTAACTTTATGTACCATGACAATCAGAAATTTGGGTATGTTTTCATACCAAGTTCACTTATGGTTCATATAGCTGTTGTAGTGCCAAATAAGTTCAGAGGTCAACACAGCAATGTTGATTTTGCAGTGATACAGGGTCTACATATTCTATATATGAACATGCCAACGTGAACATAATGCAAAAGTATGTCCTATCTATGAACAAAAATACAACATGTGCCTACATACACTATATGGGCAAAAGTATGTGGACACCTGACCATCACATTCATGTGTAGGCCTCAAAGTTTTTTGTGCATCTTTGTATGCATTAGCATTAAGATTCCCCTTCACTAGAACTAAGAGGCCTTGTCCAAACCTGTTCCAGCAGGACAATGTCCCTGTGCACAAAGTGAGGTCAATGAAGACATGGTTTGCCAAGGTTGGTGTGGAAGAACTACAGTGTCCTGCACAGAGCCCTGACCTCAACCCCACTGAACACCTTTTTGATAAACTGAAATGCTGACTGCATCCCAGGCCTCCTCACCCAACATCAGTGTCTGACCTCATTAATGCTCTTGTGGCTCAATGTGCAAATCCCCACAGCCACACTCCAAAATCTAGTGGAAAGCCTTCTCAGAAGAGTGGAGGTTTTTTATAACAACATAGAGGGACTAAATCTGGAATAGGATGTTCAACAAGTACATATGGGTGTGATGGTCAGAAGTCCACAAACCCAGGGTCATTTAGTGTAGAAGCCATGACATGCTGTTGTACAAGATATAATAATTATTTACAGTACAGGTGTCTGAACAAACTGGGAGTGTACCAAATGAATATACTGGAAGAAAGAAACCCTAGAAGTTACTGTTGTGTAACTGTTCTTGAAAAAAAAACTGAGCGTTGTGATTTAATTGAATATGCTCTAGAGGGCAGCATAGCATATAAACAGAGTATGAAGTTAGGTGACCTAAACCAACCCTAAGAGGAATTATTGATCAGATCTCTCTCATTGTACTTCTGTCCTTGTATATAAAATATAACACTGACATCATTTTGCACATTCATAATATTATATATATTAGGAATGGAATTGGAAGTATACCTGTTTATAGGAAAGTATTTTAGATTTATGTAAGAATGCCCAACATTAACATTAATTTATTTTTGTTCATAAAAATTTGAGCAGTCATAAGCTATATATAAACACCATATGTAGATAAGAAATAAGCTAAACTGGCCTTGTATGGAATATGGAACCAATACATCATGTAAAATCCAATCTATTTTACACTCACTGAGCACTTTATCAGGAACACCTGTACACCTACCCATTCAAGCAATTATCTAATCAGCCAATCATGTGTCAGCAGTGCAATGAATAAAATCATGCAGATACGGCCAGCAGCTTCAGGTAATGTTCACATCAACCATCAGAATTGGGGAAAAACGTCATCTCAGTGATTTTGATTGTGGAATGATTGTTGATGCCAGACAGGCTAGTTTGAGTATTTCTATAACTGCTGATCTCACGCATAACAGTCTCTAGAGTTTACTCAGAATGGTGCGATAAAGAAAAAAACATCCAGTGAGTGGAAGTTCTGTGGATGGAATAGCCTTGTTGATGAGAGAGGTCAACGGAGAATGGCCAAACTGGTTTAAGCTGACAGAATACAATAATTTAGATATCCACTCTGTACAATTGTGGTGAACAGAAAAGCATCTCAGAATGCACAACACATCGAACCTTCAGGCTACAACAGCAGGAGACCATGTAAGGTTCCACTTCTGTCAGCCAAGAACAGAAAGCAGAGGCTGCAATTTCCCCATCTTCTAATGGCTACATCCAGCATGATAATGCACCATGTCACAAAACAAAAGTCGTCTCAAACTGGTTTTATGAACATGACAGTGAGTTCAGTGTTCTTCAGTGGCCTTCCCAGTCACTGGATCTGAATCCAGTAGAACACCTTTGGGATGTGGTAGAACGGGAGATTCACAGCATGAAAGTGCACCTGAAGAATCTGCAGGAATTGCGTGATGCAATCATTTCAACATGGACCAGAATCTTTAAGGAATGTTTCCAACATCTTGTGGAACCCATGCCCTGAAGAATTGAAGCTGTTTTGAAAGCAAAGGGAAGCGACATTAATGAAGCACATGTTTCCTTAACATTGGGGTCAGCTTAAGTTTGCAGTCTTAGCTATTTTTTGCCTCTCCTCTACATCTGCATATACATTATGTGGAACCTGCATGCATCCTCCTTGGTCTTCCATGTATTTTATATCTATGTATATTTCTGGTGTTTATAGCTGTGAGTTTCATATTGATTAGTCTATGCATGAATAACATGTCTTAAAACAAGTATAAATAGCCACTAAACAGGTTCAACAAGTTGTTTATTTTATGCATGCACAGAATATTTCCAGTTTGAAACAGTGATGAGAGATGAGGGGGATGAGGGATGCAATTTAAACTGACTACTAGAACCACCACTAAGTAAGTACATTTAGTTCACACTTACTTATACACATTGTCACACACACACATTTAAAATTTTTCTTCCCCTTACAAGTGAAAGAAAAAACAATTGACCAGTGAGTTATGCAAGACTGTAAGACCTGGCACATGTCTACTGACTCATACTGAAGAAGGTCACACTCAAATATACTAGGTTATTCCCCAAAACCAAGGGAAATAGCGAAATGTAAACCAGAAAATCAACTGTTCATTGGCCATTATGCAATACAGTAATATTATGTGGCTTGTCTGAAACTAATAAAGGTATTAGCACACATTTCACATTCTTTGATACAAATAACATGTATGTTTCTGAAGACACACAAATTTCTGCTCTAATTTCAGTCATGTAGTTTGAAATATTACTCACGTTTCTCTTGAAATCTAATGTCAGACTTAATTACTGATCTTATGCAAAATGTTTAAACAGAGTATAAATGAAGTCTTATATTGTTAAAGAAAAAATCAATACAACAAAACCTGTGACCGCCAAGCGGAAACTCAATAAATCTCATACATCTCCTGTATCTAAATTTTTTTTTTTTGTGTATATGAGGAATAAAACACAGCGGGGCATGCTGTTACAGAAAATAATCACCAACAGGGTGGTGTGATATGTTACCATCCCAAAGATTATTTTCCTATAACAGTTTGTCCTGAAGTGTATTATTCTTCTTATATCACAGCAATTTGCCAACAATTTATTATTTTTATTTATTAAAGAACAGCCCATCATACTTTTTATAGTTACATTTAATGCTGTGAAACATTCATGAAACAAGTAAGCTCCTGTTGTCACTTACATTGTAGGAGGTATAAACAGTCACTACCTCACCAGCCTCACTTTTTTTCTTCAATAAGACAAAAAAATAAATAAATAAATAAATATCAGAAAAAAAATCAGCTTGTTATCAAGACACTCCAAAGCACAAGATCATCTGTTCTGAAGGCGGTGGTGTGTTGGTAAGCTTAATTTTACAGCTTTACCTGTTACAAAGCACTGACATTGGAGACTCCTTCCATTAAGTTAACGTTTCCTTACAGAAAGCTTTACCATATAAACAAATATAACAACTTTTGCTAAAACTTTTGGTTTTCTTTGCTAAATAACGACACATTTTTAATGTGTTTATTATTATGCTTAGATTGTGTGGAGCATCACCATAGAAATGATAATGTATTTTAATAAGTGCATTATACCTACCCATATAAAATGCTGAAAGATGCCTAGTTTTGTCAGCAGAATTTAGGTACCCCTGGAACACAGCCATGGACACACAAAACACTAGTCTATTTCAAACTGCCTGCTTATGTTCTGTGCCCTTTCATATTAAAATTGGGCTTTCTTTAGGTTTAGGGGCTTTGATATTCACACTTAATCTTACAGCCATATTTGCTCCAACTAAGAGACATTTTCTTGTGGCTGTGATCTTAGAATCTCACTTATATTCAGCAACCCAAAAAACACCTAAAACATAAACAATGTCATATCCATGAGCAGCAAGACAGGCGTCAACCATCCAGTGATGGAGGATGGGAATGACCTTAATTTCTTTCGGCTGGAAAGAGAGGAAAAGTTGACAGATGCAATGCTGCAATAGTGTACCATACATGGAATTCTTCTGTCTTGCAAATGCCATGCAAATTTGCAAAAGAATTCTGTCCAGCCAGCTGCTGAGTCACATTCCCACAGCGCAAGCTTATTCACTTGCCATACATCCAGAACAGGCACCATCACATCAAGTCACAATCACATCTTCCTTGTAGCATGTTAATTAGCAGTCTTTATGTTAATGCCTGCATCACAAAGGTCATTATCATGTTTGAACTACACATACCAATTAGGTTTTTGAGGCTATTAGGCATTAACTCCACATTGCATGGTCAGATTCAGCTTACAGCAAAGTTAGCAACATTGTTGGGTCAAACATTTGACCAATCTGAGCTTATCCTGAGCTACAATTTACACTAAAACTGAATTTGGTCAGATCCTTTTACTTAATCCCATAAAATGATACCCACAAATATTGTATAATTCTCTTTTCTTTTTTTTTAAACTTTAATTAAGTAAATTTAATTATGCAACTCTGTGGCTTGCCTCTTTGTCATTTGATTTTTGTTGTATTGTGACAAACATGAAAGAGTAGTTGTTATCATTTCCTACATGGCACTTCATTCAAACGAAAGAACGGGAGTGTGCAGAAACAAGAAAAGAAGCTCAATGAGATACTCCCAGGCACATGGCAGAAGAAAGCTGGAGTCGGCTCAGAGTCTTCCAGATTTTTCGTAGACTGATGGTAACATTCTCTGACCATGTGCACATCTGGACATCTGTTTTTCAGCTGCAAGAGCTGACAGACCTGCCGTTCACTGAGAAAGAGGAACAATAAACAATGTCATTAGAATGCAGCAAGGGGACATAAAAAAGTACTGGTTAAATTAATAGCCCATAATCTCCATTAAAATAGTAAATCCTCTTGTCTGTAAAAAAGAAGCTTATCTTTTAGCATGTTAGTGAGATAGCTTGCACAGTGACTGCCTGATACTGATTCTGTAGGTCCAACCTGATCACCAGTGCAGCAGTGTAACTATGATCATCTTGTAGGACAATAGCCTACAGAATGAACTTCAGCATAGCATTAGCCGTCTAGTCAAAACGCAAGCTCTGGTTGAAGATTGTTCCGCTCATTACTCTGGCAAATGATGTATCAGTATAAAATTCCTCCAATTCCGAGCGGACACCACTGACACAGAGCTGACTAAAAATTACTGTAATTCACTATTAGGGGAATCTCAGGGTGACTCACAGCAGCTCAGAACCATTGTGACTACATTGTTATAGAGTCTTTTTGGTTCTCAGACTCAATAATAAAAATGCATTACATTTACATTTACCTTTACAGCATTCAGTAGATGCCCTTATGCAGAGCAAATTACAGAAGCACTTTGTAGTGTCTATAAAAAACACATCCTCATGCTAGTTCACTACATCAGAGACAGAGAGTACCATCAGGCTAAATTCCTGTTGGGTACAGTATCAAAAGAAAAGGCAACAGAAAGATAAAAAATAGATGACCAAAGTGCTATTTCAAGTGCTTGGTGAAGAGGCAGGTCTTTAGTCTTCGTTTGAAGATGGCCAGGGGAAGTTCATTCCACCATCTGAGTGCCAGGACTGAGAAGAGCCTTGATGCATGTCTTCTTTGTACCTTGAGCAATGGTGAGATCATGGTGCTGAGGGCCTGGAAGGAGTGTGAAGCAGAGTGGCTTGTGAAAAGTGCTTTAACATGTACAGGCTCTGACCCATTTTTGGCTTCCTAGGCAAGCATCAGAGTTTTAAATCTGATGCAGGCAGCTACAGGAAGCCAGTGGAGGGAGAGTAGCAATGGGGTGCTGAAGGAGAACTTGGGAAGATTGAAAAGTCTGATGGCGCACAGGGGCAGACCTGCTAGGACCGAGTTACAGTAGTCCAGTATTGAAATGACAAAGGTCTGAACAAAGCACCTAAGCTACCTTTGTAGATAGAAACGGCTGGATCATCTAACAGGAGAAAGCTGCATGACAGAGTCAGTTTAGCAATGTGAGGCAAGAAAGACAGTTGGTTTGACCAGGACTACCCCAAGGTTCCAGAGATGTACAGCAGCTCAGTCTTGCTGGGATTTAGTTTCAGCAGACCAGGATGACTTGTCTGCCAGACATGCTGAGATCCATGCAGAGAAAAGTGTCATGACAAAATGTCTGCCAGACATGCTGAGATCCATGCAGAAACATGAGTGTTAAAAAAAAACACCTGCGTGACAAGCAAAATCCCATGCACTGTAGCTTTAACTAATACATTATTCCGTTTCCAGTGTAAATTTTACTCAGTAGCTCCTTATATCTAAAGGACAAAAATTCATTTGGGCATCTGTACAGACACAGATAACTGCAAATTTTATTAATTTACTATGTGAAAATTGAGTGTATATACATAACATATTGCAAATATGTGCTGTGTTACTTGCCCACACTCACCTGAGGTCAGGGTGGTGTTTTAACAGCACGCAGATTTCTAGTTCAAGGTTTTCTGGATCTTGCTCCTTTATCACTTCTGAAACTCTGGGCAAAATTACTGATAGCCATTCCTTCTCCGATCCCTGTTGGAATAAAGTGATCTCTTATTCTCAATCTCAAAAAAAGAAGACCTTCAGCAATAATTGGGATATGCTTTAACATAAAAATAGTTTAAAAATGATTTAACTCTGATAGCAGGACAAATCATGGGTTTATAAAATTAGCAGGTTTAATATGTTACTGTTTCTATAGTAACAACTCATTCACAAGGATTTGTATGGTGAACACTCAATGTAATCTAAAGCTACTAATAAAATTATATTATTTAACAAAGAAAAATGTATAAACATTGATTTGGTGGATGGTTATTTAACATTTATGAAAGGAGTCTCGAGTGTCAGGGTGCATTTTTGTCTTATTAACTTCAAGAGAGAGAAAAAAGAGGTTTTTATAGAAAAATAATCAACCTGTAAACTTGGACTAGTACGTTGGTTAAAATATATTGAAGCAAAGCTATTTGTATTGGTAACAACAGCAATATATTTCTCATATTATGAAATATTATGAAATACTGTCTTTGGGTTCCACTTATAGCACATAGCTGAGTGGAAAGAAGTTACAGATGGATTTTCCTTGGTTATGTAAGCAAGTATGATAGCAAAGTTTGGTAAGGTAAATGACACTTTCTATTTGTTTTTACAGAATTTGAGACTTAGTCTTTGTGGAGTGATCAGAATAAGATTATATGCAGATTTGTATGAAGCCCTAAAATTAACATCATGAGTCAAGCAAAAGATTTTAGTATATGTAAGAATATTAAACTAATTTTACAACACCTTCGGATGTGATGCAAGTGCAATGACTTTTTGCTTTGTTGTGCTGTCTTTGTTGTGCTTGTTGTGCATATGTGTGTATGTGTGTGAGAGGCCAACTAACATTTGTGTAAAACAGTGTGTTGATTCTGTCACTGTCCTGACACAGAAAGCATGCAGCTGCCTCCTGCTTGTCCTTGTTTTTTAGTTTCAGTTTCCTCTTTAGCATCCTTTTGACATATTCAATCATCACCTCAAAATGCAGCTGACTCAACAGCTCCTACACAGGCATTCACACACACACACACACACACACACTTAGTTATAAAAGTTAGACAAATAAAGAGAGAGAGAGAGAGAGAGAGAGAGAGAGACACTGTATGCACATGTATGCTGTTATACACACTGCTGGTTCTTTTTGTGGTGGTGATTCTGACCTTTAGACAGGCACTGTGTAGGCCTTTCAAAGAATGAATTTTCTCATTCAGTGTAGCTTCTAGTTTGCCAATAATCTCTTCATGCTTTGAAAACCAAGCTGGAGTCCACAATTCACGGTAATTCACCTGTGTGAATACCGCAGAAAGAAGGGTGAGGATGTAAATATGACTAAGGCATTATAAATATGTACTATGGAAAAAAAAGTAAATCTACTGCCACATTACAAAGAATCACTCTTTGTATAATATCAACTTCAAGCAATTTTTAAGAAACATACCAACAAGTTTACTGTCAACTCCAAAACCCTTGGAACGCTTTAATGAAATTGGGCAAAATTAAATACGTAAAATGAATAAAACATGCAATGTGTATGAGTATGATTCTTCATGTAATATACTGCATGTGAACATAGGTAATGTAATATGCTGTATATAAACACGTATAGATATATATATATATAGACTGTATATAAAAGTATTAGAACAGCAAGACCAATATTTTTGTTTTTGCCATACACTGAAGTCATTTGAGCTTGAGATCAAAAGATGAACATGAGATGATAGATCAGAATTTCACCTTTAGTTTCCTGGTAGTTACATCTAGATATGTTAAAGAACTTAGAACATGACACCTTTTGTTTGAACCCACCCATTTTTCAGGTGATCAAAAATAGAATATGTGACTGACAGGTGTTTCCATTCAACTCATTTTATTCAATTCAATTCAATTTTATTTGCATAGTGCTTTTAACAACGAACATTGTCACAAAGCAGTTTTACAGAAATAAATACATTCAAATTAAATTAAATCAAAATAAATTGTAAATAAATAAATTGTTTCCTGTTGCCCAGGTGTGTCCTGTTATATTGACTGTTTAAACAATTAACAGCTCTGATTGTCTACTCTTGGTCTGAGCCCTGGGTTTCTCCTGTAAAGACTGCATTTGTTGTTAAAAAGGATGAACCAACACGAAGACCAGACAAGTGTCTGTGGGATAAAAGCAAGCCATTTTGAAGCTGGGAAAAGAGGGGAAATCAGTCATAGCCAATAAACCAATTTGGAATGTCCTGAAAAAGAAAGAAACCATTGGTTTACTAAGAACCAGATATTTAAGAGGTCAAGCATGGATACCTTCAGGCTACTTTCACTTCATCTGGAAGATTCTTTTGTGTCTCTATGAATACAGTCCCTGTGAATACAGTCATTTGATCTCAACTTCCCATTTGTTCCTCATTTCAATCTATTCGGAAATTACCCAAAATGTCTTTTTAAATTGTTGCTAAAGGAACAGGATTACTTTAGAATATTTCAATTTACACACTTCAAATACTTTGATCTTAGCCTTTTAATTACAAGAATAGACAGGATTAATTAAATTTGGTAATTACCCTGTGACATCACCAACAACTTCCACAGGGCAGGGGTGCAGTTCTCACAATCCACCATTTGAATAAGACTTCGAGACAGAAATATAGAGGCCATACCACAAGATGCAAACCAGTCATCTGCAGTAAGGTAAACCAAGATTAAACTGTACCAAAGCGAAGGAAAGGCCAAAGTGTTTAGAAAGAAAGGATCTGTTCATGATCCAAAACATACAAGCTCATCAGTCAAGCACGGTGGAGGTAGTGTCATGGCTTTGGCTTGCATGGCTGCTTCTGTAAAGGGCTCACTAATCTTTATTGATGATGTAACTCATGATGGTAGCAGCAGAATGAATTCAGCAGTCTACAGAAACATTCTGTCTGACAGAGAAATGCATCCAATCCAACTGGGAGGAACTTCATCGTGCAGCAAGATAATGACCCAAAACACACTGCTTACACAACAAAGGACTTCATCAGGGGAAAAAAGTTGAAGGTTTTAGACTGACCAAGTCAAGCACCAGACCTTAACCCAACTGAGCAAGCGTTTCACCTCCTGAAGAGGAGGCAGAAGGGAGGAACCCTCAAAACAAGCAACAACTGAAAGAAGCTGTGGTACAAGCCTGGAAAAGCATCACAAAAGAAGAATGCAACAGTTTGTTGATTACAGTGGGTTGCCGGCTTGATGCAGTTATTGCAAACAAGGGATATGTAACCAAATATTAAGTGTTATTTACTTTAATTTACTTTAAGACTATCTGTTCCTATACTTTTGCTCACCTAAAAATTGTGTGGTCTGCCACCAAAGGTGCCATGTTCTATGTGGTTTAACACATCTAGATGTAAATATCAGGAAATTAAGTCTGAAATTCTGATCTATTGTCTCATATTCATCTTTTTATCTAAAACCCAAAAGACTTCAGTGTGGCTTTGCTATTCCAATACTTTTGGCGAGGACTGTACATTTTTATGTGTCTGCAACAATTTCCACATAAAATGAAGCAATAAAGAATGGATTCAAATACAGAGAAAGCCTCGGATGGAAGGATGGAAAGAACTCAGATGGAAACTTGGCTTTGAGAATGTGTTATGGTCTAGTCTAGGAATTTTGTTTGTAGATACCTTGAGTTCCTTGTGTATGGGGCTGAGGAAGTAACTGTGACTGGAGTCTCTTAGCTCTGATGCAATCGATAGCCAGGCTACTTTCATTTCATCTGGAAGATTCTCTTGTTTCTCTATATGCTCCCTGTAAATTCAGTCATTTGACATAACAACTTCCCATCTTAGATGCTCCTCATTTCAACATTTTTGAAAATTACCCACGATATATTTTTAAGTGGTTGTTAAAGGAACAGCATTACTTTCAGTTTACACACTTCAAATACTTTGATCTTTAAAGTCTTTTAATTACACGAATAGACAGGAATAAGTAAATTTAATAATTACCCTGTAATTATTATTTTTTTAAATAATTAAATCACTAATAACTAAGCTGTTTTGATCTGTTTTTCAAAAAAGTGGACTTTTCATTATGTCTTGAAAAATAGGAAACAATCAAGTTTCATTTTTAATACTCTCACTAAACGATTCATAGATCCTGTACACTGTTGTTTAGCATTGCAGTGCCCAAAACTGGTGGAAGAAAAATTTGTCCTAATGTTTTAGATAGTTTCTTCATCAATAATGATGAAATTTTACTGGCAGCTGTACATGCCCAAACTATGCCATGACACCTATCATGTTTCACAAATAAGATATTATCTTGAGCTTGGATCATGAGCTGTTTGTGTTTCCCCACCAACTGTAAGCTATGGAACATTTTATTTTTTAAATACAAGTAATGTTTTGTGAAGTAAACATGGATACCAAGGACTTGTTTCTATGTGTTTCTCACCTTATCTTGCTGATATTAAACAGCTGGGCTTTCATGATTTCAGCCATGTTCGTCTGCTGGCATTTAAGAAATTCCTCCACGGAGTTCTTATAACTGCCAACAGCAAATAAATATCTTTATATTTATTGAAAGCTTGCTGCCACATACAAATAGTCAAACATTTTGTAAATCTAGCTATCATAGTTACATAACCTGTTGGGACCATTTAATTTGGCAAAAAAAAAAAAAAAAAGTATGGTATACAGTTCAAAGTTTCACTACAAAGGAATAAATTCGGAGTTATATTTACAGCCTGACTATAAGATCCCAGTCCAGTCTAATTTCTGCCTGGATTAGAAGTCCAGATCATTAGAATATTTTTCTTTGCATTATTCCTTCTCTTTTTTGTCTGGAATAAAGTAGCTTGATAATAGTTTGATCACATGCATATGATAATACCTCATTAGGAAGCCGCCCATCTGCAAAAACATTTGCTGTGCTTTATCATTTCCCAGAAAGTCTCCAACGTCTTTTATGGCTCCATCAATAACCTGTTAAATGAGAGGATCACATAAGACCAGAGAAGAGGAAATGTTAAAGACATAACATGCTAACTTACATCATCTTAATCAGTAAAATGAGTCAAGCCATCCTGATGCACATACCGCTATAACATCTAAAGCGAGATTGCAAAAATAATATTCATCAATAAGTTCAGGTTTTTTATTAGCCTGCCAGTCTGCCTCCTTTAACTTAAGAGCATTGGACAACCAAGTCTTGACTTCTTTCTGTAAACAAGAAAATATGAAAAAAAGGAAAATTAGCATGTCCCAAGTATGTCATTGCACTGACTCTCCACTTTAATAGGAACACCTGTACTCCAATTTGTTCATGCAATTATCTGCTTTGACAGTGGTGTGGTTGTTGGTGCCAGACACGCTGGTTTGAGAATCACAGAAACTGCTGAATTTACACAGAATGGTGTGAAAAACAAAAAGCAAATAGTGATCAGTGGTTCTACAGGCAGAAAGGGCTTGTTAATGAGAGAGGTTAGAGGAAAATGGCCAGATTGATTTGAGCTAACAGGAAGTCCACTCAAATAACCACTCTTTACAACTGTGGTGAGCAGAAAAGCATCTCACAATGCATAATATGTTGAACCTTGAGGCAGATGGTCTAAAACAGCAGAATCCCACATCAGATTCCACTCTGTCAACCAAGAAGATGAATCTGAAGCAGCTGAAGTTTGGAATAAGACCAGGCAATATTTTGTTGTAAGATTTCTGTCCACTGAATGCCACTCACTGGATGTTATTTTCCTTTTTGCACCATTCTGTATTACTCTAGAGACTGTTCTGTGTGAAAATCACAGGAGCGCAGCAGTTGTTGTAATACTCAAACCAGCCTATCTTGCACCAACAACTCCGCCATGGTCAAGGTCACTGAGATCACATTTTTCCCAATTCTGATGTTTAACTGAAGGTCTGAACATTAACTGAAGCTCTTGACCTGTATCTGCATGATATTATGCACTGAGCTGTTGCCACATAATTGGCCAATCGGATAATTGCATAAATGGGCAGGGCTGCAAGCATTCCTGTTAAAGTGCCCAGCGAGTGTATAAGATACAAAAATATGTAATAGTCTTCTATTATTACTTCACACACCTCTTTGTGTGACAAATATTGCTCCTCCAGTGACTTATGATCTTCCTCAGTTAACAAAGCTCCTAATGATTCAATTGTGATGTTTGAGTTCAGTTCGTCCTGTTGCAAAATAGCCCTGAAAAACAATTATTAAATATGTAGAGCTGGCTTGAAGAGGTGTATCAATAAATCTGGTTTGTATTAACATGGAACCATGTTTCTTAATAAGGTACTGTGTTGGCGATATTCTTGTTTTTCTTACTTTGGATAATTGTTTATTTGTTTCAGTATGAATCTGTAATCCTCCCCAGTAACACTGAACTGTAGAAGTTTCTTGAGTTTTGTTGAGAAAGCTTGATGATAGAGCTGAGCATACATGTCACACACGTTGAAATCTGATGAGTAACATTTCTGCACGTGATTGACAACTTGAAGCAGGTCATTCTGAATGACACTGCCTATCTGTACCACCTCTCTTTTCAGCACGTCTGTGTCAAGCTCTTCTTCATTTACTTGCTGCAGCCGTACCTCCACCACCTCCTTAATTATCATGTCATGGATCTGTCGGCATCTCATGGGGCGCCAACATGGGGACTCCTCTGCTGCCTCTTCCCAGTGCCTGTCTTGTTCCTCCTGCTGAGCTATAGCCATTATAGCACTTCTCAGCATCTCCTGATTCTCCATGTTAAAGGAATCATGGACAGCCATCTTCAGATGATCCATCAGAGTCTCATAGTCCTTCCTCAAACCTTTTTTTTCATCTTCTGTGCAAATCACCTCCTTAGCTGATGACTGTGAGCTAAAGAGGCACTTCTCCCTTTCCAAAAGTTGCTGGCTAGCTTCTGCCAAATATCCCAGTTCCAGATTCTGACTGAAATCCAAGAGCTCTGAAATAATGTCATAATTTTCCTTATACAAAATATACAAATTTTGACCATAAGCTGTACCAAAATCATTTAGTCATTTTAGTCAAACTTACCTGGATTAGATTTTGAGGAATGTTTTTTGTCTGACTTTTTTTTCTTTAATGTGAGATTTAAGAAAGGTCTTGCAGAACCATTTGAGGATTTTTTAGTTTGTTTAACCATCATTGTGGAAATAGAGTCACCTCCAACCCCCTTATGCTCTAAAAAAAATTTAAACAAATTATAAATAAAAAGGAAACATCCACAACCAACAGCATTTCAAACATGTGTCTATTTTCAGACTAAATAATTTATACTTACATTTACATTTTAGACACTGAGGTATGTTAGGTAGTAGATTTCCAGGAAGAAGGTAAGATATTGAGAAATAATTTTGATGTGATCAGTAATTAATCACTATTTATTATAATAGAGCCATAGTTAGCTATTAATAATGGTAGTATCAGGAGAAATGTAAGACCCAGTAATTACTGCTTAGTTAATAGTGAATGCCTCCTAATATACTTAATAAGTAATTAAGTAGTAGTTCTTAGCAGTTAATAGAAGTAACAAAAGTGTTAATGAATAACTCCACATTTGTTCCTGCTTAATCTCTGCACAGTTCCTGTGAGTTATTGAGCAATATCGTAAAGTGTTACCATGTATATAAGAATGTCTTCATTCTATTTCAACCCTTCCTAACCAGGACAATGTTTTAATACCTGGACACCTTCTTGGGCACATGCGCAAGGACCTGCCCGGACCTTACCACAAAGTCATATGGGGATTGTATGACATAATTTTTTCCTATACAAATACCCTTGTCAGTGGCTATCTGTGCCTTTATTCTTCTCAGCTTGTATACAAGTCAAACCTTTTTTAATATATTTTGGAGCTATCTGTGTAACAGCTTGTGACTAGAGTCAGGGCTACAGTTAACTTGTGCTCCAAAGCTGGCGATAGAGTCCTATTAACTCTGTATTTTTTTCAGTTAGCTTTCAGTTAGCTGTTTTTGTGCTGAAGTGGTGAAGAGGCACTCTTCCCATTCTAAAAGTTGCTGGCTAGCTTCTGCCAAACATCCCAGTTCCAGATTCTGACTGAAATCCAAGAGCTCTGAAATAATGTGATACTTTTTGAAATTTTCCTTACACAAAAGATACAAATTTTGACCACAAGCTGTACAAAAATCAGAAGTCATTTTAGTCAAACTTACCTGGATTAGATTCTGAGGAATGTTTTTTGCCCAACTTTTTTGTCTTTAACATGCGGTTTAGGAAACCTCTTGCAGTACCACCTGAGGATTTTGTTTTAGTTTCTTCCACCATCATTATGGAAATAGTGTCACCACCAGCTCCTTTACGCTCTAAGGAAAAGAAAAAGAGAAACAAGTCATAAATAAATAGGAAACATCCATAACCAAAAGCATTTTAAACATTTGTCCATTTTCCTGATGATAACCCAAAATTAGAGTCAAACTACTGAAATCAGAATAAATGTTGACGTCCCGAACAAAAAGTGCTGACAAGCAGCTAAACCATAAAAATAACTGACATTGATTCAGTAAGTTCACTGCCTGGCCAAAAAAAAGGTCGCTGTTTGGGTTTAAATAAGAAAATACTGAAGAGCCTATGATTGGATCATTACTGCAGTGATTAATATGTTTCAGCTGGCAACAGTTCTTTTAACCTTAACTGATGCAGTGTGTAGCTTCTCATTTCTTAAACAGCCATGGCAGATTACGTATCCCAAGGTCATGGAAAAGATGTTACTGAAGGGGAAAATTGTTGGCCTGCATCAAGCAAAGAAAACAACTAAGGAGATTGCTGAAATCACTGGAACTGGGTTATGAAATGTCCAGTGCATGATTAAAGCCTGGAAGGATAGTGGTGAACCGTCAACTTTACAGTAGAAATGTAGTCAGAAAAAAATCTTGAATGATCGTGATCGGAGATCTTTAAAACGCTTGGTGATGACACATGTAAAAAAATCGACAGGAGAACTCACGGCTATGTTTAATAGTGAAAGTAAGAGCATTTCCACATGCACTATGTGATGAGAACTTATAGGATTTGGACTAAACAGCTGTGTGGCCACAAGAAAGCCATTTGTTAGCGAGGCTAATTGGAGAAAATTACTTCAATTTGCTAGGGAGCATAAAGACTGGACTGTGGAGCAATGGAAAAAGGACATGTGGTCTGATAAAATCAGATTTACTCTATTCCAGAGCAATGGGCGTGTCAGGGTAAGAAGGGAAATGCATGAAGTGATTCACCCGTCATGCATAGTGCCTACTGTACAAGCCTCTGGAGGCAGTGTTATGATCTGGGGTTGCATCAACTGGTCAGGTCTAGGCTCAGCCTGTGGCAATAAAATGAGGTCAGCTGAGTACCTGAATGTATTGAATGACCAGGTTATCCTTTCAATGGACTTTTTCTTCCCTGACGGCACAGGCATATTCCAGGATGAAAATGCTAAGATTCATCAGGCTTATACATATATGCCTTTTAGAGAATTTACAATTGCAAATATATATAAAATTGTATATTATAATATTAGGTTTACTTAATGGATTAAATCAAGGATGGCTTAAGAACTCAGAGGTCTTGACTCTCCAGTCCTTATAAATGTGTTTATAAGTGAAGTTGCATATTATTGCTAATAAACTTTTTTGCATCTTCTTTGCCTGGTGCTGCTCCAGCACAATTCCCTCTCCTCTAGCTGCTCTGACTTTCCGCACCTGCAGTTCAGTCCTTACCCTCACCTACTCAGCTTCTGTCAAAAACCTGCCATGTCAAAAATGCTTAATGTTAACCAGTTTGTCAGTCCAGTCAGTGAAATCCACTGCAATGCTAAAGACTTAAAAATGTATGCTTCTAGATGGGCTGCTGCCCATACTTATCTACATGAGTCGTGAGCTGGGGCTGCATAGCCGCAGACTGGTCAGAGTGCCCATGCTGACCCGGTCTCGGGACCGCTCTGTGCTCTGTGCAGCGAAGTGTCTGTGCTCACTTAGTGGGTCCATGGCATGGTGTTCCATGCGGGGTTGCCTGGTTGCATTGCAGCTGTAGGGACTGTGTGGGACATATCTGTCTAGGCCTTCAGTGGAGCTATGAGCAGCTACACCACTGAAACTAGATCCCGGCTTTTGGAGGAATCTGTGTTTTTGTTTTTTGTAATTATAATATGACCTTGAGTGTGGGTTACATGGGCCTTGTAAGCTCTCAAGTGGAAACTGTTTTGCAATGGTGTGTACTCCATCATATGGGCCCAAAGTACTAACCTTTCTACAACAAATACCAGACAAGAAAAAAAAAACTTGATCTACTTTGAAAGTATATGTGCAGTCATTACTGCGCACCACGTCACTATGGATAGTGTCTCATTAGGCACTCATAAACTTGTTGCAGCCTTTCTGAAGGGAGCACGGTGCCTTTGCCCACTGTGCATCCTCAAGAGCTTTGCCTGGAAATTAATCTTTGGTTTAGAGTCTCTTAGGTCCTTTCCTCATGAGCACATACAGGATAATACACTGAAATTGATTTGTCTGAAGCTCAACTTCCTGCAACAGTCACTACAGCAAGAAGAGTGGGAGAGGTGCCAGGGTGGGCTTATGCTTTAACAATCAGCATGACCCTGCATACACTGGTAGCCAGATGATGCGGGTGTGACCTTATGGCCGAACACATGGTTGCTGCCTAAGGTCATATCACCCACTTTTGTGAATCAGTGTGTTGACCTTGCAGGGCTCCATTAAGGAGAACCTGCTGAGCGTTCCTTGCTCAGCCCAGTGCGAGCCCTTCAATACTAAGCGGAATGGAAAGCAGAGATTTCAGAGAACTCTACTTTAGCAGTTTGTTTTGGAAGAACTTACCTGGCAAACTATCAGTGGTCTTCAACTGCTCAACTTCATTTTGCCTATTCCTTGCATGTTTTGCAGAAGCAGCTTCAGGACCTGTTTGTTCATTCATTGCTGTACAACTGAAGACACAATGAGTCTGAATGATTTTCCTGTCAAGGGGAAAATACAAAAAGGTGTAAAGTATGGGTAAAATGAACACATAATTCAGCTAATGCACTAAAAAAAATCATATCTTAGCAAGTGAAAGTTGCTTGAGTAAAGGAAAAATTATCTAATATTTCTCATTATGAAATTAACATACTGTATAACAAATATAAGATTATTTAGCCTATTTCTAGACATGATGAGTAGTTTCACACTTATAATTGTCATATTTTATTGGCATGTGTTGAATCTACCAATAGAATAAGACCATTTCAAGCTTGAAATAAGTAAAGACCTCTAGAAATAGGCTGAATAATTAAAATTATATTTGTTTAAAAATAAAGAAAGTAACATTAGATAAATTTGCCTATATTCAAGATATTATTACTTGTTAAGATATTAATTTTTGCAGTGTGCCTTTATTTTTGCATGCTTCAAAACCTAAAGAATGTAGTGAGTATAATAATCAGCTGTTATGGGATATATACAAGATAGACTATATGTGGACACCTGACCATCACACCCATATGTGCCCACTGAAGTTCGTCCCCCCTTTGTTGTTATAACAGCCTCTACAATTAAGGCTTTCCACTAGATTTGGGAATGTGGCTGTTCAGATTTGTGCTCATTCAGCCACAAGACCATTAGTAAAGGTGGGAACTGAAGACCAGTGAGGAGGCCTGGGGTGCAGTTGGAGTTCCAATTCATCCCAAAGGTGTTCAGTGGGGTTGAGGTCAGGGCTCTGTGCAGAACACTTGAGTTCTTCCACATCAGCCTTGGCAAACCATATTAACCCTGATTTGTGTACAGGGACATTGTCATACTGGAACAGGTTTGGGCCCTTTAGTTCCCAAAGTTTAGAAATCTTAATGCTACAGCATACTAAGACATTCTAGACAATTGTGAGATGCCATGGCACCTATAGGATCCAAAAAAGGGCAGGAACAATCATTTTATTCTTTCATGCAAGCGGGAATGGACAATCAGATATGAAGTTTGAACTTACTATGGGAGTGGATGCAATTGACAAAGTTTCTGTTGGAGTCTGCAGGAGTGGGATTTAAAAAAAACGTCTTCTGCCCATCTCTAGCAGAAATCAATGCTCTTATTCAGCCTGGTTACTGATCCTGTGCCTTTGCATTATTCACTTATTCTTTTCCAGTCTCTGACCTTCAATTTGTGTCAGGCAACACTGCTGCCAAAGAGAATTTTTCACTGTTGACCTCATTTCCCAAGAATTCCCCTCTGTTAGAATGATCCCCTGAATTAGTTTCAAGAATTCACTCTACTCCACAGTTTCAATGTCTGTTTTTTCCCCTAATAAAAAGCCATGGATTTGCTCCTTTTATTTCCTTGGTGTCACACTCTGAACCTCATCCATGGTTTTCCCAAGCGTAAGAGCTTTTCTTGGCTTCAGTAACACATTCTAATGAGCCTGTTCACTATAAAGTCCCTTGCTCTGTTTCTGTTGTAGGGCTTACTTAGCTCTTTAAAGCCTGCCCATTAAACAAGTGGGTTGGGTAGTAAACATGAAGTCATGACAGTGTTTGTTCAATTAAAATACTGGGAAACACTAATGAAAAGGATGCATTTTTCAGTGTCATATCATCTGAAGAAGACAGTATGCAATTGCACTGGGCAAGATACTATAAAAACATAGCTATATAAGCTACAAGTTACTTTACAAAAAAACAGTTCCTGAATCAACAATCCTGTTCAGATGTTGTTGTTTTAGAGAGAACTTTCAAACTGAAGCAGAATTGCTAAAAAAAAAAAAAAAAAAAACCTGGGGAAAAAAAAAGAAACTTTTGATGCAATAAACAAGAAACAAGAAACTGATTGAGCAGATTTCAGAGGGCTGGCAGGAAGAGGTGATTTAATCAAAGTCTTAAGCCTCGTTCCAGAACATCTTCCTAGTTTACTCTGTTTATTCAATTTAATCATAGTGTAACACATTTCCCCACCCCATCAGAAGAGGTCATGTTCCCTGAATACTAGCATGAAGTCTGTCAAGTAGTTACAGGTTACTTTCTGGGTTTGAATTATTTTAGCAACCAAGTAAATTATTTCATTGTGAAATTATTTCTTTGTTCTATGTTGACCTGTCTGTGTTTTACAGAACCTTTGCTTTGTTATTTGGATTACTTCTTTGGATTTGGTCGTATTGCATATGGTCCACTGTGTTTTAACTATTGCTTGCCTTTTGACCTTGCTTTTGGATAATGTTTTCACTTTGCCAGGATTTGTAATAAAACCTCCTTGAACATGAATCCTCCTTCTGTGTCTGAGTCCCATATGTTACAGAAGACACCACCCGTCTGCTCCACAGACCCCCTGGCTATGCTCCCTGGACCCCAGGGACACATCTTCTTTCTGGTTTGAAAGCAATTATTACCCAGAGCCTAGTATTTCAAAAGCAACAAAAAGGTAGGTTCATCTAAACTGTTAGAGAGCATATTTTGTAATGCTCATTCTACCAAATAATGATCTTTGTATTGTGATGCTTTTGGGAAACTCATGCTTTAAGTCAGTTAAATTCAGGTCAAAGTCCAATCACTAACCCCTCCCTGTCCCTGATCTCAGTTCGTAATTTTCATTCCAGTCAAAGAGAATTGTGCATGTTCTTATGAATTGGTTCTGTGAGTGACTGGATTAATCCTGTTTATTTCTGCCAATATTAACCTGTATGCAGCTAGATAATGCAAGCTGCAGAGTATGAATTCTGCAGCCCTGGTATCTCAGTCCCAAAGCACTGAATAAAAACAGGTTGATAAAATTCAAATTATATCAAGAATTTTTTTACTGAGCAAGATCACACATGCTAGATCTGGCACTATAGTATCCGAAGAAAGCAAAACACACCTAATTATACATATTACTACATACATACAAAACATTTAAAGCAAGACAAAGTGCAGAAATACATCATCATCTAAAACATTCACATTTGTTTTGTGTGAATTCACACAAGTGCAAAAATGGTCAGTATCATATAGCAAATCTCAATATTGTATAACAAATCTCCCCAGTGATGGATAAAAAGGCATTGCTTACCTCCTTTTTTCTCAGACTGGGTGCGGTTGTGTGGATGCTGAAGAGTGGTCCTTCTCTGACATCACTGACGTCATTGTGAAGCAGGAAGAGAAAGTGTTTCAGTTTCAGTTCTATGAGTCACTGGTAGAAATTGTCTCAGGCTTTTCCTTTCCTAATCTCCTTCACCACAGTCTATTTGCTTAACCACATTTATTGATGCTTATAACAAGATAGCTTACAGCTTACATATCTAGCTCTTTTTCTCTCGAGTGCCCTAGTGTGCTCCCTTTTGGTATCTGCTGTATAGTAAGCTAGTGCTGCTTTCTGAGAAATCACATGATTTCTCACTCTGCTAAGCCTCACCACCCACCCTCACCACTCAGCTGTAACACCTTTTATTGCCTGAAAAGACATCAGTAAATTTGTAATAGATAGATAGATAGATAGATACCACACACAGTGCAAAATGTATCAGTGAAGATAAGGTACAAAAAAACAAGAAAAAAATTATAATTATACTACTTGTACTTCACACATTACCAAGCTATACAACTGTATTCAAAAGGATGAAAATTATGTCTTAACCCTTGTCCTCCTCTTGTTAAAGCCAGGTGTCTTAATCTTTTATTCTACAGCATACAAAGACATTCTAGAAAACTGTATGCTTACAACTTTGCGGTAACAGTTTGAGGAAGGTCCACGTAGGGGTGTGAAGGTCAGGTGTCCACATACTTTTAGCAATATATTGTATTAATGCTTATTAAAAACATTGAAACTCCAAAATATGCCAGAAACAACCACAAGGGAGGAAACTATGATTCAGGCATTGTAAGTTAGCCAGTCAGTTATCCTGGTATTGTATAAAACTTCAGAAACAGATCCCAGCTTTGTATAGATTTAGGTAATTGCACTGAATATGCTATGCATAATGCATTCTGCAGGCATTTTTTAATAGGCCAAGGACTTATACAGCCCATTATACTTTCATGAAGCACACTGTGGATTAGTGCTCTTAGTTCAAATTTAACTTCTGTTTATGCTCCTGCTCTTGACTCTGTGCCTGACTATCTATTTAATCTCTAGTATTATTATTAAAGTCAGGTGTCTTAACCACAAATGACCAAGTCAAGGATAATCAGCAGCAACAAATTTAGCCAAACAAACTCTCAGAACTGCACAGAAATAGCCAGATAAGTGTGCAGCCACTCACTGGTCAGAAATACTGTGGTGGCTGAGGGCTGCTTGTAAAAAGCAGCTGAGATTACTCAGTGTACAGAGCATTAAGTTTTACTCAGTGCTTTCTAAGCTGATCACAAAACAGTATAGACGCCAGACTGACTATTGGAACAGTGTGCTAAGGATGGATAAGACAGAGCCACATGTAATGGTAAATTAATTATGGCTTATTTTGCGTTTCTGCTTCTGGGACAGTTTTCTCCTCACAGAGTCAACTATCAATTTCAGGCTGGCAGGGACACAGGAAACACTGAACTGGACATTTTGTTGCACAATATGGAGGATTTGAGAGAAGAAAGTCTTGAAGAAAGAAAGAAAGAAAGAAAGAGGGGGTTTCTGCTAAAAGGTTCTACCTCAGCAATTAAAGCTACAAATGTATGTAAATGTTTTTGTAGAATCTTCTCAGTGTCGCTGCTACTGTAACTGTGATTAGATTAACTTCAAAGATAAATCTGTTTTTGTCCAAATACTATTTTTGTTCATTTATTTTCATCTTTACTAACTGCATTATCCTGGTCAGGGTCATGGTGGATCCAGAGCCTATCCTGCAAGGCGGAAATACACATCAACACGGGGCAGGGCACCACACACACACACACACACACACACACACACACACACACACACACACACACATAAGGGACAGTTTTGTGTAGCCAATCCACCTACTGGCATGTTTTTGGCAGTTGGGAGGAAACCCATGCAGACACAGGGACAACATGTGAAACTCTATCTCTTATATCTTCCCACTAAATTAACATGGCGAGGGATCCTTAACTAATCAATGATGAGACATAAAATCACTAATAATTATTCCTACCACACATGAATCATGACCATCACATACTTTTAATATCCAGTAATACATTTACTAAATAAAAGAATACAAAGTACTAGAACAAGGAAATAGACTTTCATGTTTATATAAAACATACAACACATTGTAAAATGTAAAGGGAAGGAAACTTTACATACATAAATGCATACATCAAACAAATGAACTTTTGGACCGATTACTTATAACAAAGGTACTGTACAAATCAAGCATGATGCAGTCTATCTGCGTTGGTTTCCTCAAACAAAAAATGAATACTGGGAATACACAAATAACACACACAGTGCATTAAAAACACTAAATGCATAAAGAATGTCTGGATAGAGGTTACCCATAGGCTCATTCTGTTGGGCTGCTATTTGTTGACTGTGAAGGCAAATGACTTTCCTCATTTTCATCCTCATCAAACCATTCACAGGTGACCACTCCCAGCATGACAGAATAGGATAATTAGGAGTAGAATAGGAAATTGAAAAGTCACTATGGACAGTTTCTTACATAACAGCAGACATGAAATATTATATGATTGTATTCTTGTGTCTCTAAAAATGTCCCTTTTCAATATGTGATCTATAACTAGGCTAGTGAGGCTAGCATGTACAAATAACCTCTATATTATAGCAGGTTTAATAGTTGATAATGAGCAATAACACTGCTTTGTATGAGCAACTTCTAAATGGTTCTCTTCAGCTACAGTGAAGTGATTACGCTTCACTGATAAAACACAGTCTTGAAGTTCTTTTTTACAGGCACATTACTGAAGAAAGCTGTTGTGGGCTCAGCATTCGGTGAATCCCTATTCTCGTTCAGGCTCTTTTTTATGCTGCGCACATCTGGTTTGGAGAGGTTTGCCTTCAAGTCCAGGAGAGCAAGAACTTGGCATTCACTGTTAACAGAAACCATGGAAAATGTGGTTATTGTGTTGTATTTCTCAATAAGCAATACATAGTCTATAATTCAATACAGAGTAGTGCAAGAAGTGTTTTCTGTTGCCAATTTCTGATTAAAAGCATTTATCACTCCTAATGTCATCACCATAATTTTATTAAAAATATAACTTGAAAGATTCTCTTGAAATCAGTTTATTGAATCCTGATGAAAATAAAAGTTTAAAAAGCTGTTGCTCAGTGGGATGGAAAAGCAGGTATAATGATTGTGGTGTGGGTTTTTACATGATTATAAAATACATCACAAACACCTTTTGCACCTCAGAGAAAGTGTTTCAAATCACCTGAACACCTGTCAAATGAGCTTTGAATAAATATAACATAGGATTTTTTCTTATGTGTTCCTGTGTAAAGAACTTGAATATTTCATAGGACATATGAGACACAGCTAAGAGTTATTATGAAAGATGTTAAAACATATAATAAGTTGTCACACCTAAGTTCCAGCCAAAGACACAAGTTCTGGGGACACACCCCCACCACTTTTTGAAATTGTAATAATTTTGTTCCATAGCACTGCTGGATATTTGATTCTGATTGATCAGAATGTGCTGATTATTGCCATTGATTAATTTTCTATAACAGCACAGCTTTGACAAAAAAAAAAAAAAAAAAAAAAAAGGTGGAGACGTTTGTTTAGAAACTTTGGTGTTAAGGGTTACAGCTTTGTAACAGTTAGACATAAAGCTCTACCTTTAAGTTTTCGTACTCAGGAAAGTCTTCAGGACAGAGAGCTTTGCAGTGTCTCTGTAACATGACAAGCTGTAGTTTTTTTTGTCTTATTAAATTCAAGAGAGAGAAAAAAAGAGAGGCTGGTGAGTTGATATAAAAGTAAGTGAGAACAGGAACTAAGTTGTTTCGCAGACAATCCAAAACATTAAGTGTAACTAAATGGATAAAATGTACAAGGTGTCATTCTTTAATAAATTAACAATTTTAACAGTTGCCCAACTTTGCTATGTGCTGTTATTGGAAAACAATCAACTTCAGGGTGGTAACAGTAACATCCACTTCATGTTGGACTGCATCACACCACCACATCACTGATTATTATAGATTATACTTTATAGATTATAGATGATAGATTTTTGTTATATTCCTTACATATATAATAGCTCTAATACGCATTGTAAAAATGTCAGTTTAGCCCCATTCTTGTTAGTTTCTCATGGTGGCATTTGTAATAAAATGTATCTTCTATTGATAAATTTCTCATATTTGGAAAATTTTAGAGATGAAGAATGTAAACAGACATCTGTAAGCAGATCTTTGAGTTACAGTTGATGATTATAAAAAAATCTATTTATTTATAGAAATTCACAAACATGATATTATGGCATATACTGTATGTAAGTGTAAAGTGTGAGGCTTTATACTGGACGTCGTTGTCTTTTTAAGTCACTCAGCATACGGGATCATGCTCTTTGATTTACTTTCCTTTTCCTATGAACCAATTCCCACTAAAGGCACAAGGTAGATGATGTAAAGCATAGCAACTATAAATTTTAAAAAACTTCCAAAGCATCCAACATTTATTCCATGAAAATAGTTTAAAACCTAATGTGGCTTTAAATGATAATTAAAACAAACACTGGCGTATCACTTCCATGAGACATGCTTGATGCCAAAATCTAAAGCAGCACAATGTGAACTGTTTTTGTTTTTGTTATTATTATTATTATTAGTATTATTGTTCTTGTTGTTGTTATTATTTTAATTATAAGACCCAGCAGTGTTCAAAACAAAGTTACACCCATGGTTTCAACCCAAGAAATTTAGTCAGCACAAAACATTTATGCAGTTCTGATAAGATGTTCAGGAAGCTGCCCCATGAAATGATTGAATACAGCATTGTTCAGAAAGATCTTATAGTTTTTTTAAAAACACGGCTATTACACGCAGTTAGTATCAGAAGTGTATTTTAACAAAACAGAAATACTACTATATTTGAGTGTATTCTGGGAATATTTCTACTTTATTCATTGCATCAATATTTTTTGTCAACTTTTATTTCATTGCATTTTCAAAAGCAAGCTACTTTTACTTCAATAAATTTTCCAGACACTAATTAGAATGGTCTAGCAAGAGTTACGGAAATATTCTTACTCTTACCTGTTAGCCTATTATAATTTTTAAAAAACAAACTTTGGATTGAAAAGACGCTGTTGGAAGCATCATCATTGCAGTCATTAGTGCTAGCATGAAATCAGTGATAGAATCGTTGTTTTTACTGGAGTAAAAATCCTGGGAAGTTAGCTATTGTTAATAAGCTATCAAGTGGTACCACATCACGCAGGTAACTAACAACCATAAATGTGTGTGTGAGCCATAAATCATTTCAGCACTTATATCTGGCAGGGTTGGAGTTTTTTTGTCCAGGTGTAAATGATTGTACTAGGTCTAGACTTAATATGAAGTCAATGCAGTATAAAAAAAAGAACATCCACCCTGACACAGATAAGCATTGCATGCACTGCTAATGTTCTGCTTATTATAGCTTTAGTCAAGTTGGAATATTTATTCAATTGCTGACTGTGGTCAGTCATGTGCTATCGTGGCTTGGCAGAATTGTTTGTTCAAAACTGGACAGTGCTTTTAAGAAAAGTGAGTGAATGAATGAAAGAATGAATGAATATGTACGCATATAGTAATTCACTCTCATTTTCATTTTCAGTAACTGCTTTATTCTGGCAAGGGTTGTGCTGGCTCCAGAGCCTATTCTCTGGGCGTGGACAAGAATACACCTTCAGGCAAATTAGTGTAGCCTACGGGTGTGTTTTTGGAAAGTGGAAGGAAACCAGAGAACTAAGAGGAAACCCACTAAGGGTATTTTTTACCTTTACTCAATTTACTCATACATGACTGTTGGTTACTTCAGATAACACTGGTTAGGATTTATGTGCCACATTATCAATTCAATCCAGAGCATGCTGTACACTCACCTGATGTCAGGGTAGGTTCTGGCCAGCGTAACTATCTCAAGCTGAAGTGCTCCTGCGTCCTGCAGCCTCACCACTTCTGACACTTTGGGTAAAATCAGGGAAAGCCATTTCTCATCAGATCCCTGTGGGAACAAGGCAACAGTCTATTCAGATAATCATCCATTTGTGTATAATTGATTTAACTTTTTCCATTAAATTTTGCTAAATGTCATCGTCAAGCATGTGCAGGGATTTTGTCTGTCCATAAACTCTGCTAAAAAAGACATCCAAGACATGTTTGACTTTGAAACTGCAAGGCTAACATTACTCACAAGTAAGAGATGCTCACAGCCACCAGTATATGCAGACTGACAAACCTTCAAACTGTGTTGTGTTAAGTAATCTCAAATAGATTTGCGTGAGGTTTCTGACACTATGACAAACTGTTTTCAGTAAAAGTACTAAAGGTACTTTGTATAGCTAAAAACCAGCCATCTTAAACCTAGACTCCAAGCAAACCTCAGACAGAAATAAGAAGTGTGGCCAAAAGGTTTGAGCTATTGAACAGTGAGCTCATGTATGTGGAAGAGGGAAGAGGGAAGAGTGTGTTAGCAGGATCAGCAGTTGGAAAAATGCAGTTGGCTGGCTTCACATGGCTCAGAGGAAGCGCATGTTAGACCTCACCCTCCCTGTTGTATGAAGGGGCAGAACTGGCTGGCAGGTGGAAACTGGCCAAGGCCAATGTAGTGGGAAAAAAAAGAGGGGGGGATGGTTCAGTTCTATTTGTACACTGGTTTTACATGTTCAAGATTTTAAGACACTAAACATACCTTAACATCTGGGTAAGTGAAAAATGATGTACGGCTCATTTTGTTTTAAGGATAAATATTGTATTGCTATAAAACTCATAGGAGATGGATTTGATAAATGGGAAATCCATTTGTGATGAGGCCATAATTATCACAATATCATACACATCATTAATAAATTCTTTTTTTTGTTTGTTTGTTTCTTTTTTTTTTAACCATATATGTCTTTAATTATTGAAGCGGAGCACATAGATTTTTCCCCCCTCAAGTTAGCTTGGGAAAAACCCCACGAAAATTACTTTCTGTTTCACTTTTGTATCTTTCAGCTATGTACATACAGGGGGGTTGAGAGGACAGACTGAGGGGGGACAAGCATGCCTTTGTGTACTGTATGTGGGTGGTTGAAGGCAGAGAGATAGAGGACGGATCCAGGGAACTCATGTGTTTATGAGTCCTTGTGAATGCATGTGTTTTATTTGTCTGTGCTTTCTATATGGTCAAAACTTCATAAAGTATTTCTATGACAAGAAAATGTGAACATGCAGGAAGTCTGTGTGTGTGTGTGTGTGTGTGTGTGTGTGTCTGCTTAAATGATTAAACTGCTTGTTATTTAAAGACTTCCCCTCCAAAAAAAGTTTTAGTTATTTGTTTTCTTTTGGGGTGGGGTGGGGGGTTATGATTAAGGCTAAAGTTAGATTTAAGTGTATGCATCATTTCAAGCAGCTTTGGCTACTGTGACACTGTAAAGGACATTGACAATGTGGGAAACACAAAAAAGCAGTCTAATTTAAAAACCGTAGAACGTCAGCCTTTTGGCTATTAAATGTATGAAATATAGAATATACATATTGCATACTTACAATTGTGATGAACAGTGAATTTATTCTTGCATTGTCCTCACACATAAAGCGTGCAGCTGCCTCCTGGTCGTTCTTGTCTTTTAGTTTCAGTTTCCCCTTTAACATCCTCTTGACATATTCAATCATCACCTCAGAATGCAGCTGATTCAACAACTCCTAAACACACATTCAGATTTTTTTTCACCGCACACATCGTGCTACATGCTACAAAGCTTTTACCAGCACTGAAATAATCTAATAACCTTTTTCATGTTATGCAAAATTGTTATTAGATCTTTTTAATGGAGTTTCTGACTGACCTTCTTGCAGGCAGAGTGTATGTCTGAGAAATGCTGAACCATCTCCTCGAGAAGCCTTAGTAGACCTTCAGTAATCGTAAGATTTTCTGAAAACCAGGAGGGAGTCCACAGCTTACAATACTGCACCTGTGGGGAAATAAATGGGTCCAAATACCAAATTCAGTTACTAAGAATTGTTCTTTTTTTAATGATCTTATTCAGGTAATACTTTTATTCAAGAATACATTATTTAAACTGAGACAAGTTTGCTTTTGGCTGTTCCAGAAAACATTGGATGAAGTTCAAATATATCTGAATTTAATCTCCACACATTCCTGTCTTTTTTTTTTTTAAACTGCTCTCACAGCACACATGTTCCTAATACACTGTGTTCATTGTTGTCATTCCTTAATATTGAGATCTTTCTTACAATAAGATTTTGCCTATATTATATACATGTACAGTATTATAGTCCTGAAAGTATTATTCTCATTACTGATTTGAGTAAATAATAGACTATCTGACTTTGTGAAGATTAATGTAATCGTTTTAGAGATAATCTGCATTAGGCTTTCACAACTGATTAAATAAAAATGGTGCTTGACAATTCACCCAGACTTTTAGGCTATGATAAGAGTAAAATTATATTACTGTATATTGTTGTATATTGCACACACATTGTATTAGATACGATGGATTATGCCATGCTGTGAAAGTCAGCTAATAAAAGAAAAACATTAAATTTGCACAAAGAATGGACAGGAGAAAATACATTTCAGTGAAACTGAGTAAGAGGTGTTTGTGTCTGAGGTAAAGATGTTATTTATGGTATTCTCAAAAACGGCATAAAAGGTACAAGGTACAAAGTTAATATTTCAACTATCAACTTTAACACAGTTTTGGAGGAAAGGATGCTCCAACAGATTTGTCTTTTGCAATAGTTTGTTTATACTGCCTTCTAATTTGCCAATTCCCAACTACTGGCTAGCACTCCCCTATTGCACAATAGCTACCTACTGAGGAGGGTCCGACCAAGACACAGGAAGTCAGCTGCTGCTTTTTTTTTTTTTTTTAAATTGCTGTGTCACAGGGCAGCAGAAATGGCCTACTGCACTCTTCACATGACTGGCTAGTGTCACTCCGATTCATAAACAAGAGCGTAATGCAATCACATGTGATCACCTGTGCCACTCACGAGGTAGAGCTAATTTTTATTCATTTTAGAACTCAAATAGTTCAGATTTAACTGAAATCAGAAGATTTAATTAAATTCCATCCATTCTAAAAAAAAAAAAAAAGAAAAAATTAATCAAAAAAAATAAACAAAAACTGAAAATCTGATGTGTTTTAGTCTTGATATGAAATTATGTATTATATATATATATTAAAAAAAAAAAAGTAAAAACAAAAGAAAAAGAAAACACTTAATGATGTCCAAGCATATTTGAATAGTTTGCCTGTCCATGTCTCTGCACTTAGATCACAGCTTCAGGGTCCTTCCTTTATGCAATGTGATTATGAATATAATGAAAGACTAATGAGCTGATAAAAATACACATCTGCTTTTTCTGATTCACGTTTACAGATTAAAAGTTGACACTGACATTCAGCCTTATAATACTCGATATAGGAATAGGAAATATTCGATAAATTTGACTATATTCAAGATATTCCCACTTGAAACTGATGAATAAAGAAAACTGTCGGTGGAATTTGCATATGCCCATTTTACAGTCAGATGTGACAGTATTCAGCTTTGATGAATAAGGACCACTGACTTATAAATGCTTTATTGTCTAGTCTAGATGAATTAATTATAGATACCTTGAGTTCCTTGTGTATGGGGCTGAGGAAATAACTGTGACAGGAGTTTCTCATCTCTGATAGAATGGACAGCAACCTTTCTTTCACTTCATCCGAGAGATCCTCGAGTTTCTCTACATACTCCCTGCAGATACAGTCACTGTGTATTACAACTGAACAACAGCTGTGACGTTCCAACATTTTTGCAAACATCCCAATGTCCATTCATTCATTCATTCATTCATCCATGTTCTCATTCTTTCTCTTGAATTTTTTAAGAAATTTTGGAAAATAAGGATAAACTGTGTATGCTAACTTATATGTACTGTATTTACATATGCACTAATGTGTATTATTATGTGTTATAATCTCACCGTAACTCCTTGATGTTAAACAGATTGGCTTTCAGGGTGTCGGGGATATTGATGTGCTTTCCTTTGATAAGATCAGCTATGGATTTCTTATAGCTGTCAAGAGAAACAATATTTTTATTTAAATATTTATTTTTTCACAAACAGCATGCACAATTTCAAAGTTCAGGTTCAGTAATGTACAGGTAAAACGGCTGCAATACAGTATTAAGTATGAATAGTAGACATACAATGTATTACACAATATTACTATGAAATAGGCAGAGTGAGTAAGTGTTTTTAAAGTTCTGTGTTAGTGACATGCATTTCATTCCTTTTCTTTTCAGAATTCCTGTTCTCAGGACAATAAATGTCACTGATGGCTTTTGTATACATATTCTCAAGTGTTATTATTAAGATATTTCTGTATTTGCTGTACAAAAAGAGTCAATGGTAATATTTACATGCAGTGAAAGCAAACAGTTAGCAAACTGTATTGTTAAACTGCCAAAGCATTAAATGCATAGGCTGGGATTGGGGCACTCATATTAAACATACTTATCTAAATATAGAGTTGTTAATACAGAACTTCAGTGTGACAGTAGTGTTTTGTGTACCTCATTAGGAAGCTGTCCAGCTGAAGCAGAATTCTCTGAGCATTATCTCTGCTACCCAGAATACTCACAGTTTCATTCATGGCTCCGTTAATAATCTGTAAACAAGACGGTAACTTAATTATATGACACATGGTTTAGACAAGAAGAAATGTATTTTGTAGCTAACTAAATGACAACAACGCTACAAAAAAAAAAAAAAATTATATCTTAGCAAGTAAAAACATCTTGAATCTCTTTATGTCAGGACCGTGAGGCGTGGGCGTGAGGGACGGACGTTTTACCCTTGAGCCACAAAGAATCTCAAAAACGAAGACGAGGCAGGGGAACTGAAAACGGCCAAAAAATGAAAAAGAGAAAAAGGGGGAAAAAAGAAAAAAAACATGACAACAAAAAAAACACTGAAAAAGGACCAAAACTCTGACACTTTATCGGTTTTTTAGACAAATATAAGATTATTAAACCTGTATATAAGAAAGAAATATAAGATATTTCTAGATATGTTTTACTCATTTCAAGCTTGAAATTGTCTTATTTCTCTAACGTGTAATTTAGCTTATTTCAAGCATGTATTTCTAGAAAGAAGCAAAATTATCTGCTAATAAAATAAAACAGTTTTAAGCTTGAAATAGAGATAAGCTTGAACCCTTTATTCAAGATATTTTCACTTGCCAAGACCTCATTTTGCAGTGCAATACAAAAATAAAGAATTGAATCTGTTTAACTGCCACAAACATGAGTCATATAGATCATGAACAAAATGCAGTATTGTTCATACAGGTATAACATCCAAAGCAAGATTGGAGAAGTAGCACCCATCGATGAGCTCAGGTTTGTTACTTGTCTGCCAAATTTCCTCCTCTTTTTTAAGAGCATTGGACAACCATGTCCTGACCTCCACCTATAAGCAAGATATATAAAATTACCTTAAAATATAATGGACATTCAGAAAATTCACACATATTTGTGAGTATTTTATTTTTTCCAGACTTATACACTTATTTTGCATATTTTAAAAGCCTTTCTTCCTTTTTACTTTTTTTCTACTATTCTGAGACCACCTATTCATTTGTGTCCTCAGTAGTGGACATTTTGTTTTTGCAGCTCACCTTTTACTGATTTGAGTAAAAAGATTAATTTTACAATTAATTAATTTTACTATTAATTTCACATATGTTTTTCCCTATTTACAGAATGATCACGTATGTTTGACTTAGTTACAGGATGGCGATGTATCTTTTACTTATTTACAGGATGACTTTATGTTTTACTTTGATACAAGGTGACAAAGAATGTCTATCCCTAGTAAAATGGTAAGATGTTTGGATGTTAATATTCATATTATTAATTAATGAAATTTAAATTGTCCTGCTGTCTAATACAGTGGACACACTAAAACAATTTTTAAAATGTGAAAAGTCTAAATTGTAAGATCTTTTATACTATATAGATAGAAAATAACAAGAAATAAATAAATTGGAGGATATCTTTATAATAATAAGGATAATAATGGTGACATTAACATTATGAAATAACAGATAAACTATTTTATATCATAAATTCTTAACAATATTCCTGATGAAGGTTTGCAATCTCTTGGCATCTCTGAGGCATCAGCCTGCCTCATGACGGAGCTTCTCCCAGGGAGCTTTTCTTAAAGTTCCCAAATAGGCTGACTTATTGACTGTGTTTCCTGCTTGTTTTAAGCAAAAACTACTTATTAAAAGTACATTTTGATTGAGAAATTTACTTATACATCGGCTTTAACAACACTATTTGTCTTAAAAATCAAATATCAACTATAAGATTTTATCATAATGTCTCTGAGACAATAAAAATCTATGTTTTCAATTCAGTGTGTCCAGACTTTGTACATGTCAGTATGTAAGTATTGCAAATCTTTTATTTTGCATCACCTCTTTGTGTGACAGATACTGCTCCTCCAGTGACTTACGATCTTCCTCAAGTAACAAAGCTCCCAATGATTCAGTGTTGATGTGTGGCTTCAGTTCATCCTGGTGCAAAATATTCCTGAAAAATAATCATCGCATATGTAAAACTGGGCTCTTCTCTACTCGAAGGGGAGTGTGTAAATAAAATAAAGTTTTGTACACTTGATCATCTTTATTAGTAGTCATCCATGAGCATGTCCCTTACTTTGGATAATAAACATGAATCCAACCTAGGATGTAGATGCAATCTTGAAATTCAATGTTGGTTCGAGCATGCTCCATCAGTTTTGAGGAGAAAGCTTGATGGTAGAGCTGAGCATACATGTTGCAAATGTCAAACTCTGGTGTGTAACATTGCTGCACATCTCTGACAACTTGGAGCAGGTCCTTTTGAATGCGCTTGCCTATCCGACACACCTTTCTCTTCACGGAGGTGGATAGCTTGTCTGCCCCATTCTCTTCTTCGTGTTCTTGCTGCAGCCGTATGTCTACTACGTTCTTGAGCAACATATCATGGATCTCTCTGCATTTTAGGGGCCTCCAACATGGACGCTTCTCTTCTGCTGCTTCCTCCCAGTGCCTGTCTTTTTCCTCCTGCTGACATATAGCCTTTATAGCACTGCTCAGTCTCTCTTGATTCTCCTGGTTAAAGGACTCATTGACAGCCATCCTTAGATGAAACATCAAAGTTTCATAGTCCTTATTCAAACTGTCCTTTTCATCCTCAGTGCAAATCACTTCCTCATCTGATGATTGTGGTCTGAAGAGGTGATCTTCCCGTGCTAAAAGTTGCTGGCTAGCTTCTGCCAAATGATTCTGTGCTAGATTCTGGTTGAAATCCAAGATTACTGGGATATCTGGAAGAACGTGAGAATATTTTAATGCTACAACTTTTGAGCATAACCTGTACTGACTTCATTTTCCAAAAGAGCCCAGTAAATTAGTTATGATACTACTAAATCACCAAATATAATTTGTGGAAGAGAATCTATTAGATCTGTTACCTGGAGTGTCCGTGGCTGCTTTTTGGTGGTTTTTAGTATTAGTTTTTTTCAATATGCCTAGAATTTTTAGCTTATTTTTGCATTTCTCCTCAGATTGCTCTTTAGTCATGGTAGTGCATACAGCATCACCGTTGTGAGCCTCTGCTTCACCTGTAAAAATACAATTCATAAACCAACAGACAGTGTGTTAACTGTCAAATACGTAGCATGTTTTAGTAAAATAAGAACAATTTGACCTCTAAAATGAAATGTTTACTATAAAACCAACAATACATCATAAATCCTACATGTTTATAGTTTAATATAACCAATTTATCCTTGCATTTATTCAGCTACAGAACACACAACAGATATTTGACATTCAGTGATCACTATGGTACTGTCTCCATAGAAACAGATCCATCTGTCAACCTTGAAATCCCTGAAAGAGAAATGTGACAATAAACAGTGTACTTGTAACTTACAAACACACACAAACACACACATATACATAATAAAATGCTACAAAGCCCTAAAAAGTTAAAAACTCTAAAAAGCCTTTGACTTTCAGCTTAATGTTTACAGATTCCAGATGTGCAGACTGTGATGAGAGAGAGAGATGCCTTAGATTACAGGATTACAGGAAACACTGTGTCTGTGTGGGGTGTGTGAAATTCTTTTCAGCACATACACACAGTGATTACAACTGACTTGGGGGAAATCTTAAAAACCCTAAAAAGCCCTTGACTTTCAGTTTAATGTTTACAGATTCCAGATGCAGACTGTAATGAGAGAGAGATTTTAGATTTTCTTAGATTGCCTTAGATTTTCTTTATATGAGTGGTTAAATAGAGTGGGAATACAGGAAACACTGTGTGAGTGTGTGTGTGTGTGTGTGTTTATTCAACATTTCTTTATGATCAAATTGATAATATGTCACATCAGCTAAACATAATGGCACATTCCAAGCCTGCTACAACATCCAGTTTCCCAAAATGTTAGATTTACTAATGCTCTATACATTATACACTGGTATAAAATCCCTGGCAGGAAAATGGGCCCAGGAAATTTAATGCATATCTATGGCTGCATATCTCTGGTTTTAGACATAATGATTAGGTTGCTTCCATATTAGGATTTTAATGATAGTGCTTTTGTGTCATAAGTGTAAATAGTTGTAATTGTAATTGCACTTTTGTGTACACTATATGGCCAAAAGTTTGTGGACACCAGACCATCATGACCATATGTGTTCCTTCCCCAAAGTGTTGCCACAAAGTTGGAAGCACACAATTGTGTAAATCTAACTCTACAAAAAAGTTTCTGCCAGATTTACAATAGTTTCAGTAAAGTTGATTTTCTTTGTACTCATGTGCGTATGCTGATGAATGGCAATCACCAATAAAGTGCAATGCACACAAAAAAGTTTTTCCCCCCACTTTTTAGCTCAAGTGCACGGCTGAAAACGACACAATTCCAAGTACCAACTTCCCACTTCCAAAGTAAGTCAAATGCAGTGTAAGTTACCTAACTGAATGGTGAACAGCACTCTGCTCTGCTTTCTGTTGGTGGAGTATGTTTCAAAAGGAGTGACTGGCTTATCTAACTACCCAAATGAGTCCACGTCGTTTATTTCAATGTAACATGACTTAGGCAATTTTTTATTGAAACCAAAGTATTATTATAACATAGCAAGGAAGCTTACATTTCATCTTCCCTTTATGATGTTTCCATTTGACAGTGTGTTCTAGCCGCTAGCTAGTTAACAAGCTAGCTTAGAAATGAACATGGGCAACGAGAAGTGAGCAAATTTACTGTTTATCCTCCCTAATAATGGCAAAGTCAACACTTTGGGTCCACCAGAACCCTCGCCAGGATGAAGTGGTGGATCATAAGATGTACATAAGATGCATGAATGAATGAATGATTAGCTAATTTTAGGACCTAAATGACCTATAAAAAAAGACTCTACCTGGGCAAATTAACACAAACCACTAAATCCTTTTGGGAAAATTAAAGTAGGAGGATATATCTTTTTTTGTTTAAGAATTTATTGCATCTGTAGGCTATATGCCTAAGTTTTAAGATACTGTATACCACGAGAGTCCAGTCTTATCCCCAAATGGCCGTGTGGGTGCGGGTTTTTATTCCATTGATCAACTGATTAAACAGCAGAATCAGATGTGGCTCCTGCTTGGCTGGAATGAAAAGCTGCACCCACACTGACCCTTTGCAGATAATACTGGACACCCCTGCTGTATAAGCTTGTATTTGGGTTATGAATAACTACTTATTAAACTTCAACCAGTGTACATTTTTAGAAAACTGGAAGCTATAGCAGGCTTGTAAGAATGAATCCTTTTAAAGTCAGAATGGTGGGAAATATATTTTCAAAGTCGTCCAATGTTTTGCACTTTTTAGACGGTCCCTAAACGTCTCTTCTAATATTTAAAGCGCCGGTGATCTACACTTCTGCCGTTATATAAACATAAATAAATAAATAAATCCCCTTCTGACTCGGGAATTCAAACGTACTGCAGTATAATTACTGTAATCGACACATATTGTCTGTAAAATAAATAAATTAATATAATAATAATAATAATAATAATAATAATAATAATAATAATTGTATTAATAATTTATTATTATTATTATTATTATTATTATTATTATTATTATTATTCGGGTGTGACGTCATATTGCACGTCACACATGCTATTGACTCATGTCGCAAGTGGAGATGGAAAAAAATGGTCTGTATGTTGATTGTTCTAGAGCAAATGCTCGTATATACAGTAGAACTCGTTTAAAGAGAAAAAATACTACTTTGTTTGTTTGGGACGATGTTCGCCGCCATGTTGTTTTGACGTCACTCGGTCAACTGGGATGGAGCTCCGAGTTAACGACTAGGAGTTTCAGGTTGATGGAGCGTGTTCTTTGGCTTTTACTGGTTGGAGGTTGGGAATCACAAACTGCGACCCGAACGCAGTATATATGCTGTTTAAACTATTATTTTCAGAGAAAAATGGGACGAAAACGTTACGAAATGTGTAGCATTGTAGGTTGTTCCCTGTCTTTTCCAGAATAATACATGCGGGTAATCATCGTGGGGCGTTTATTTAAGAAATGGATTCAGTTACAGCTACAGAAGAAAAAAAGGAATGAAAGGTAGGATAATGGCATTTAGACATTTAGATTGCTATCTACGTTATTTGCCTTGTAGTAATAATAATAATTATAACAATAATAAAGGTTATGTAATACCAGGCTTTGATAATTACAAGAATGGAGTCTTTAAGACAAATAACTATCACCATGCTTGCTGTTATTACTCTGCAATTTTCTGTCATTTTATTGCCTATTCAAATAGCATAACTGTTTAATAAGTAACAACCATTTAATCATTTCCTCATAATTATTATCATTTTTAAAGGTAGATGACTAGAAGCTATGTAAATACTTGCTGAAATAAAGATTTTCCTGACCTTTACTTTTCTTCCGAAAGGGTCCTGTGGGGAGATTGATGGTCTTCATCATGATTAAGCAGGAATTAAGGATTAAGCCAGATTTGGTTTTTTTCAGGCTCTTCTGTGTGTCAGTGCAGTCGTTTCTCCGTTCTGTTTGAGACTGCCTCTCACTGATGCTTTATATACCGGTCATGTAGTCAGGGAGGAGAATATGCTCACTGTGGATATGCCCACTCAGCCACACAGGAAGCCCTTGCAGTTTCAGTTTCCTTTAATTTTCCTTCCATATTTATCCTAGACCAGTTCTCACCAGCCCTGGAAATCTCAGCCCTGGAAATCAGTCTTCCTGTTGAGTTCAGATACCTCAGAAGACCTGTACTAACTAACAAGCACAAGCTTTCCATGCTTTATAATATGTCACGATATTGTGCAGGATGTTTTCTGGAGTCTAATGATAGACAGAGTAGCTTAAAGTAGATTACATATTAAAAAAAATCCTATTTAAGAAAGACAACATAACGGAACAACTGAAATCTGAGTAATCCTACTGCCAGTGGATCATGATAACCGGTGATACAGGCATATGTGGTATGCCACTGATTTTGTGTGGTGCGGTATTTTTAATGGATGTATTGGCTACGCTATATAGCCTAATGAACGTGGCAGTATGAGTATGACCCTTTCACTGTTTGACTCTATAGTATACAGTTGTGAAATAGTAATGACTCATAATTGCACTATGCGGTATCACCCAGAAGAGGATGGGTTCCCTTTTGTGTCTGGTTCCTCATGAGGATTTTTACTCGTGTCTTTTTAGGGAGTTTTTCCTTTACCAATGTCACCTCTGGCTTGCTCATTAGGTATCTAAAACTATATACGGACTTCTGTAAAGTTGCTTTGTGACAATGTCCCCTGTTAAATCCACTATATAAATAAACTAAACTAAAAAAATCACTCTTCCATACACTACGTTTTTGTGAGACACCGTTACTGGATCAGACACTGATGTGGAGGTGCTAGAAGTGGTTTGGTGACCACTGTCCTAATTTAAGTTATTTTATATCCATTTAAAAACAAAAGTAAACAAACAATAACAACTCTGGTTATTTTCCATTAAGTCGATCTACAAGTCAGGGTTGTCCTCTGTCACCCATGCTATTTGCTTTAGCTAGAGAATATAGTGGGATATTAAGAGGGGGAAAGGAACACAAAGTATCGCTATATGCGGATGACCTTCTAGTTTACATTTCTAACCCCTTACAATCAGTGCCAACCATTCTGTCAATTTTAGAACAATTTGGAAAAATCTCAGGATATAAGATTAATTTTTCTAAAAGTGTTATATTCCCGATCAACCCTAAAACCCAATTAGAAGCACTGTCATCTCTTCCTTTTAAAGTAGTAAACTCATTTAAATATGTAGGGATCACCATAACTAAATGTTTTTCTACACTTTTTAAAGAAAATTTTCTGAAGCTGTACGAAAACACTCAACACACTTTCAAGAAGTGGTCCAGTCTCCCTCTCTCTTTAGCAGATCGCATTAACACGGTGAAAATGAGTATTTTGCCCAAATACCTATTTCTTTTTCAGTGTATCCCAGTCTACATTAATAAGTCATTTTTCGAAAATTTGGATAGAATGACTACCCAATATATTTGGAACAAAAAAAAAAACCCTAGAATCAAGAAAGTATATTTACAGAGGATTAAACCAAAAGGAGGGATGGATCTACCTCATTTTCAGCTGTTTTACTGGGCATGTAATATAAGAGCACTCTCATTTGGAATACAGGAGGGGTGGATTGAATGGTGGGATATGGAAAGTAAATAATGCTCACCTTCCTCTTGGCCAGCTTTAATCTATTCAGCTTTGTCTACATTTTTTTAAATTCTTACAGGCTTGCAGTTTTGCTCAAAATAATTTTTCGTAGTTTCCTAGTGAGCCGCCAACTTCTCAAATGGAGACATTGTTTTTACAGAACCCATTTACCAAAGGAGGAATTTCAATTGTACATAACAAATTATCACAGCTAGATTGTGATGTTTCACTAGAGCATCTAAAGACGGCATGGGAAGATGACTTTGGAATAGATATCGAAGACTGGCAATGGGATGAAGCACAGGAACAAGTTCATTCTTCTTCCTTGTGTATTAGACATGATCTAATGCAATTGAAGATCCTACATCGACTTCACCTGTCTAAACTAAAGCTCTCTAAGATGTTCTCCTCTTTAGACCCACTATGTGATAGGTGCGGTCAAACTCCAGCATCACTAGGACATATGTTTTGGAGTTGTCCTAAGATTGGTAATTATTGGATTTCAGTTTTTCAGTTATTGTCAGAAGTGTTGGGAAAGCAATTGGACCCAGACCCAACTTTAGCTGTTTTTGATGTCAGTAGTGATAATATGGCGCTATCTAAAAACCAGCATATAATGCTTGGATTCATTACACTCTTAGCACGTACATTGATTTTGCTGGAAACAGAAAGATCCACCCCACTGCTCAGCATTGATTAAAAATGTTATGTCCTACCTACAACTTGAAAAGATCAGACTTTCCCTAAAAAAGAAAGCTAAAAATTTTTATGCAGCATGGAAGCCTTTTATTAATTATTTTAATAAGAAAGCAATAGTTGAACCCTAATGCAAGCAACCCCCCCCTTTTTTTCTTTTTTTTTTCTTCTCCTCTTCTTTTTCCATATATCATTACGATGTTAAAATTCATTGTTAAATTAGGATTTGTATAAAAGTGTAAAAATTTGTATTGGAATATTTTTTTTTGTGCCTATGTAAAAAACTTAACAAAGAGAATGTTAAAAAAAAACAAACAAACAAACAAATATCATTTTGCTGCCTTACAAAACCAGACTGGAGGCAAATGCTATTACATCATTTTTATTTTGTTTGGGTCAAAAATACATTTACATTTTTAATAAAAGTCAAACTATACTGATAAAGTTTAAAATTACTAATACATACAGTACATCTAAAGGTGAAACTCTCCTTTATTAATTGTTTATTAATCATTTTATTAACAAACCCCTCTGAAAGTATTGGAACAGCAATACACTGAAGACATTTGGGTTTTAAATCAAAAGCTGAATATGAGGCAACAGATCAGAATTTCAGAATTACACATCTAGATGTGAATATCAGGAAATGAAAGCTGAAATTCTGATATATCGTCTCATATTCATCTTTTGATCTCGAACTCACGTCCTCAGTGTATAGCAAAGACAAAAGAATTGGCCTTGCCGTTCCAATACTTTCAGAGGGGACTGAAAATCTCTTTGTTTTGCTGTTCTAATACTTTCAGAAAGGACTGTATATAGAATAAGACAAGCAGTCAATGGTACCTCTAAACTAGTTAGCCATATTGGAAAACAAAGGATGAGCCAGGTGCCTTAAAGAATCTGTAAACATCCAAACACGTTGTCTTCTTTTCATTCCAAACCATTCAGCAAATCTTTACGTTTTTGGGCATGTTAGTATTTCAAAGTTATAGCCGGGCAAGTAGATTGTAAATGAACAAACAGTGACTGCAGGATCCCGGAAGGCAGACCCTTGTGCACATGGGCATGGATGGGATGTGCAATCAAGGAGTAAACAGGTCATTCCAATGTTTTCATAATTTACTTTGTAATCAGTCCAGATTCTAAAGGCACTGTTTATGAAGCCACATCCTTTCAATGACTATCCTATTTCAAGTACACTCAATCATACGTCTCAGTAGGTCAGCGTACATAGGCTTGCAAGCCCACAGTGCCAATTGGTAAGGTTTTTTTCCATCAAGAGCTACCAATAGCACAGAGAAGTGACGGAAAGTATGACTCCTGATTGTTTTTTAAGCTAGTAAGTATGACAATTTCAAAGGGAAACATCTTATAGAGCTAATTTTTGTGCATTATATGGACAAAAATATGTGGACACCTGACCGATGACACCCATATGCGCTTGTTGAACATCCTATTCCAGATTTAGTTCCCCTTTCCTTTATAATATCCTCCACTCTTCTGGGAAGGCTTTCCAATAGATTTTGGAACATGGCCTTGGCGATTTCTGCCCATTGAGATCAGGGCTCTGTGCAGGCCACTTGTGTTTTTCCACTCCAAACTTGGCATACCATGTCTTTATAAGCCTTGCTTTGTGCACAAAATCTTTGTCATGCTGGAACATGTTTGGGCTCTTAGTTCCAGTGAAGGGAAATCTTAATGTTACGGCATAAAAAGGCATTTTAGACAATTCTGCATACTTTGTGGCAAGGCCTCATTTTGAAGAAGGCTTACATATGGGTGTGAATGTCAGGTGTCTACATACTTTTGACTATATAGTGAACTTGCAGCATCAAGATATTATTTTACTACCACAGGTTTAGAAATGTTTGACACTTTAGTATGTATCCCTATGGAACAGTGTATCTTTGTAAAGATTTGAGGGTGACAGTGCGAGTTACAGTGGGGTAATAATGAACTTTTGGAATAACAGTCAGCATATTAACTGTTTCCTTTTGCTGATTATACATTGATTAAAATAAGTTCTGCCTGTCTACACTAGCCATACTGTTTATGCACCGGTTATTCAGGGTGTGTGTGTGGCACATTTTTCTGAATGTTGAATTTGTTTTTAAGTAGATTTTTTTTAAATGAATAGTTATATAACAGTTTTAACTAAACACATGAGCCACTGTATATTTAAATATCAGTGACATGCATACCATAGATAAATTTTTTTTAAAAATGTGAATAACAAGTCTGATTTATTTTTGTAACTTTACGTGAACCCTGGTGTAACCCTTAATTTTGGTCTATCAGTTGAGCCCTCTTATAAACAACATATATAAAAAACACATTATTTAAGAAACATATCCAAAATGAAAACATGGTAAACCTACATGATGCTGTGAAACTACTGCATGCTTTCATAACGTCCAGATTTCACTTGTTGAAACATGTTTTTGGCTGGCTGCCTTGCTTGCATTTTGATGCTGGTTTAGATAGATATGTATATGACGCCCTTTTCCAGGAAAAGAAAGTTATCGCTTAACAACTCTGTAGGAATAACTAGGATGTGTTTTGGTTTACAGAACCGCAATAGTACAGATTCATTACTGGCTGAAGTAGTCAATGTCCCTCCGTTTGAGTGCAGCATGAGTGCAGGTAGTTTACTGGACAAGCTTAGTCTTTTTAAACACATAAGTTCTTGCCTGTTTTTAGATCTTACTCGACAGCCTTATTGTGGTCTCTTTATATCCAGCCTCGTGGACAGGTAATTCACAAACATAATGTTGGCCATCAAGTATAAATACACAATATTATTTTTCAGCTCCACCACACTTAGCAGCACAGCTACTTAACATGAAAGAAGAAAATGACATACAAGCCTGAGGCAAAAAGAAACTTACTTCTCCTAAATTCTGATAAAACACAAATACTGACGTTAGATGCTAAGGTTGTCTTCAGTTAGATTGCTGATTTTGCCATAGTGTCATATAATGAAGGTGCAGAAGGATGCAATTGCAGGTTAAGCAGACATATAATATAATATATAATATTTAATCCAAAAAACACAGTAAACTAATTCAAATCATATGGCAGAGTCAAAGTCAAAAACAGGCAAAAAGGTCAGACGATCAGCAAACAGGGTAAACTAAACAGGACAAAAGCAAAAAAATGTGAGACAGATGAGGTCAAAATCAGAGAGGCAAACCAGGACAAAGCAAAGACAAAGACAAAGCGTATGTTTGAGTGTATGTTTCACAAAACATGAATGGAGAGTCGTGTGTGTGTGTGTGTGTGTGTGTGGTGGGGGGGCGGGGATGGGAGTCTGATTGAATGCAGGTGTGTTTAATCAGAAGCTTGGTGACTGAGTGCGGGTAAGAGTGTGCTTTCTGGGGAGTGGAGTTTGAGGCAGCTGTATTAGTAGGCCGCGGAGGTTGTTGGGACATGGAGTCCACGGAGCGCTGTGATGTGACAAATAGACGTTGATGAGTAGTCTGTCACACCAAAAGCTAAGGATCTTAGATGCTGGTTTATCTTTGGTTCCCATGTAAGTAGCATCTTTAAAACTGTGTTTTTCTTCCAAGAAAGTCATATGAAACATGATGCCTAGAAACTAGTCCATGTCCAGCAGCGACTGATAGGCATAATAAGAAGCCCAGAAATCAGCGTGAGTTACTTCAAGGCAAATTACTGACCTGGTTGGTGACATGGCTCAGCTGAGCTGAAATCTATGATTGAGGCTCATTTCTTTCAACAGAGCTCTCGTTATAGCTGAATAACTAGTCAGCCTCCTACAGGAGTAGCATAAAGCTGCCTAATCTCAGCAAGACTGAGCTGCTGTATATCCCTGGAGATGTCAAGACCCATGGACAACATTCAGATTTCACCATTTGTCACTTCATGCAACCTTGGGGTAGTTCTGGACAAACAACTATCCTTCTTGCTTCACATCACTAATCTGAGTGAGTCATGCAGATTTCTCCTCTACAACAACATGATCTAGCCTTTCCTGTACACAAAGCCCACTCCGATTCTTTTTCAGTCTTGTTTTCAACCTCCCCAATTTCTCCCACCCCACCCCACTGTTCCTATAGCTGCCCGTATCAGATTTAAAACTCCCATGCTTGCCTACAAAGCCACAAATAGACCAGCGCCCACCTACTGCCCACACCATCCTCTGCAGCATGCTCCCTTTATTGGCTGTCTTCAAACCAAGAGCTAGCACTTAACACTTGTAGTTAAAAAAATCCCTTGTCCTGTGCAACCTCCTCCAACAGATACATAGACATTTTCCTCTTGTCATCTCCAGGTTACTGCCCACTGCATATAGTGTTACAAATGTAAGTGTTACATTCTGCAAACTGCAGTTTAGTAAAAACTTATTTAGAGTACATTTACAGCATTTAGCAGACAGCTTTATCTAAAACAACTTAGAGAAGTGCTTTGAGTTCACTATCAAAAACACATCCTCATGCTAGTTCACTAGGTCAGCTTGTTGGGGGATGGTAATACTGCAAGAAAAAGTCTGGGGGATAGATTAAATAAGCGCCAATTCAGAAACACTAGAAACACTCCATTACCTCTCAGACCCAGTTCATGAGAGAGAGAGCACATGGTTCAGTTAATTTCTCATCATATGTTTTTGTTTGCCTTTTTTGTTTCACTTCTGCCACAAACTCTACATCTTTTTTGCTTACATCCTGTGTTCTCCAGTTCTATCCTGTCCGTGCACCTTTGTCTCACAACTATAATTCAATAATCTGCAATTCATCAACACTAGTTTTTTCTAAAACTACAGTTTACACACTGTTCTGTTCTACATTTATCACACTACTTATTTGGAATTCAGTCATGTGTACAGACTTCTAGTGTTGTCTTAAGTGCTCTTAAACATGTAGTCATTAGGAAAGATTTTGAAACATATTACACTAATGGTGGGTGGAAAACATAGCTCCATCACTTTGACTCTGTCAAAGTGAGAAAGGAAACTGTCCGTTAAATTGGTGAACCACACCAACTTGCTGAGGAACCAAATCTCTGCAAACTTGTTTTTGTTCCTGAGGACAAATGGTGGTGCAATGTATGTTTGTAACCTAATTATTGATTACTTTGCTGAGCAAGGATCAAGTTCTTTCTACTTTTTCCCAGCAGTGCTAAAAATTAGAATACTGCAATAAGTTATAATATATATTTTTGTGTATTGTGAAGAATATAAGAACAAGTTTAACACCACACTCTGTTTCACACCATGCTCTGTGTGTTGATTATTTTCAGTATCTCTCTAGGTACTTAAACTGGATCATGTATAAATATCTGAAAGAATAAAGTGTGCATGCATTTAGCTCTGTTTATCATTTACTTCAACAGGAAGTTGCTGTTTGTAAATTGCTGCAGAATCATTGAACCCCTTTGGGAACTGAGCATCAGTCTGTAATGGAAAGAAAATGGGGTTAACCTAATCATTGCCATGAGGAAAATGTGGACATTATCATCAGTAGACATGAATCATAATAGAAGGTCTTGTTCATGTGATCTTTCACCAGATGCACAAGATGCCAACTGACTTAAGCACTCCACAAGACCACAATCACTTTCAATATAATGTTTATAGATTTCACATGTGCAGTTCATGGCTTCTGTGTGGGATGGTATAGGCAGAAGGGAATGTGTGTGTGTATCATGTAATCTTTTTTGTTGTTATTCTTTCCATTAGTATCAGAAATGTCACACCCTAGATGCCTTGTATCCACAGGATGCACACCAAGACCTAGATAAGAGAGAGAGTTTCCAGAACTAATCAGCTTTAGCTTTATTTACCAAGCATTGAATTATTAATTAGGATTGGCTGCAGTTGCATGGCTTGGTGCTTGAACACTTCAATTTATTTTGGGCCTATCAGTGTCTTGCAATATGGACTGCACCAAATATGGACTGCAAGAGAAGATGGACATTCATCAAAGCATTCTTCTATTCCACAAAGCACTGGGAAGTTCTACAGCAACAGAAAGGAAAACCCAATGCATTTTCAGTAATTGACTCCAGAGATGCTTTCAGTATCAGGGCTGTGACAGAAGTGTTACACGAGAAAAGGCACAGCGCAACTGCTCCGAATGTGCTTGGAGACTAGTCTGTAGAACCAAGCTTCACTACTAACGTGTAGAATATTACAGCTTTTCAAAAACAATGTAACCTTAGTTTGAGTTGCATTGGAATCGATCCGATACATGCAAGAAGAGGATGACACAGCCTTTTATAACAGCGGCTTACGTCACTCATAACTTGATCCATGCCTTTACCCAAGCAGAAGAGATCCAAAGGATGCCTCAAATTTCATTATACATCTCATTACCACCTCTGGCTGCCAGACTTACAGACTCTGAATGTTGTTGCTTCAATTTAGGGTCCAGCATCTGTGTAATGCAGCCAAGTACAATAACACTGAAGCAATGCATTACAGCTTTGAAATACTGTAAACAATTTACAGTGTGAATATTGTTCACAGAAAGAGGTAGGATACAGCAACATTAATATTTTTATCTAGACCATTTTATGGGTTTGAAATGGATATCTGCCTTGGAAAACTATGAGCTTGAAAACTGTAAGATTGTAGAGGTCAGAAGCTATAGTTTGAACAATGATACAAATATGTTACTGTATTTATCTAGACTTTTGCCAAAAACAGTGCCCTTAGAATGATTAAAAGGTATCTTCAGGATATGGCCAGGGCAAAAGAAGTGGCCAGTCAGCCCATTCTGTATGCATAAAGCAGTCTGTGCTAAATACTGCTCTGCTTCCCGGAAAGCACATGGTTTCTCCCTCACTGACAACCTACATTTCAAGCCATTCCCTGTTGAGGCAGCCTGCTCCCTCTCTCTCCACTAGAGTGGAAAATTTTATTAGTCAGCTGGGAAGTCCCTCAGACTTTGATATTGTACAATGATATTGTAAACTGTTCATGCATTCATGTTCTGTAAAACATTAAATAGTCCATTAAGGAACGTACTGTAATAAAGGGGTTGGATCTTATGCACGACACTGAACATTCTGAGACTCCTAGTGGGGAAAACACAAAAGCCTCATTCTATTACTATGCTGAAATGAATTTTTCATATACAAACAATAATTAGTCAATACTGAATTTAAAAAACATGTTTAAAGTAACGCATACGAGGGTTGTAATGCAAAAAAGGTTTTTGATTCATTTGTCTCTTCAAAAAAAAAAAAAAAAAAACAGAAAATATCTAGCATTATCATGCTGGTAGTGTTATATATGCCAGTTATATGGCAGTATAGAATATGCTGGTCTTTGTAAGTGGATATCCAATTCTTTTGAAGGCCTTGCCTTACCACTTTGTTTGCTGTTCTCTTTTTTCTCAAATAATTAAGTAACTAAGTTTTCTTTTTTCTAGTTTCATCCAAGGAAAGCTTTATTTAGTCATGGACAATTTTCAACCACTAGTTGAAATTGTATACTATATAAGTATACTCTAAGTATGTTGGCACATGAATATGAACAAAACATGACGTTTTTCTGTGTCCAGAAATAAGTGGGATCAAATATGTCAGTCATAATCATATGATTGATAACTAAGTATAAGTACAAGCTGTTTTTCTTCTATATATATATATACATGTAAATGCATTCCATAGGTAGGTTGACCTCCAGTAATCTGGAACAAAGTTTTACAATTTTGACATCCATCCAACATGTTAAGCACTTCTGAAAAACGTTTAATGATATATAATCATATCTCAGAGAAAAAAGTATACAGTATATAGATCACACTTCCAGTTAGCTTTCTTGGTGCAAAAAAAAAAAAAAATCCTGTCTGCATTTGGGACAACTAACTAGGTATTATCTCTGGCAAAGCCAAATATTAATATTTTCTTCTTAAGAAACTTCTTAAGAAAATGCAAATACCATATTGTGTGTTTATCTGTGTATATCTGTATATTGTAATCTTATGTATGTATGTATGTTATGTTATGGTTTAATTCTTGATGTTTTATATCAGGGATGCCAAACTGGAGTCCAAAGGCTATGCAAAAATTACCATACTACCTCACTTGTTTAAACATTTCTGCTAATTACAAAAGGGTTGAATCACATTTATTAGGAAAAGGAAATAAAAATCTGTGTGGGACTGTCGCCCTCCAGAGGCTGAGATTGACGCTCCTGCTTTGTAGGCAATAAGCCAGGGAACTCTTGGTTAGGGGTTAGGAGTGATGAACCTGATGAACAGGAAGAAATAGACCTTGCTATTATAGGGTTCAGTGTAATATTAATAGATTGATCCATAACGTTTCGATCAAAAAGGTCAAAGCCTATAACAACATACATTTCTCTGCTAAATTTCATTCAAATTTTGATGTAATATTTGTGATTTGTTAAGACTGCGACTGCAGGCTACTAACATTAAAGTTCACAGTGTGTGACTGTGTCAACCACAAATGGCCCCAGATATTGGAATGTTTGGTTGATTTATTGATTGACGGGCAGTTGTGGTTACACAGTTCTGATAATAGGGGGTGCTGTGGCACCCTCAGTTTAGTATGGAGCATAAAAATACACAAATACAGTATAGGAACATTGTTTTATTTCTGACATATTTACAGCCTATAGAGTAAAGTTGGAAAAACCTTGTCATTCACTATACCTTGCTATCGCTCTGAGGAAACATTACTCATATCCCACCTGTCCTGGGTTCTTCGTATGAAGATTCATGCAAAATAAAGATTTATATATATATATTTTACTCTAGAGATATGTCTTTTCCTGACAGTCAGGTACAGTACTGCGATTAATTGAACTACTGAACTGTAGTGTAATAGGCATTGTTCTCGCACTAGTCTCGGATTGGTGAGCCTGTTTGTGTCAGATAGATGAGCACTGGTGCGTTTTGACAGCATGTGATTGGTCGTTGACTCATGTATGAGTTTTTCCCATTTTATGAGCTCAGCTCAGCAGTGGCGGTTCTAGAGTACACTAACTGGGGGGCCAGGCAGGGGCCACTTGTGCTTTTAGGGGCCACACTAACATTTATTTTCAGGATTATTTTTCAGTCACTTTTCAATATGTCATATATCACTCTGTTTTACAAGCAAATAAGCTAATAAAATAAGTTCAACTCAAATGATTCATGTTTCATGTTCATTTATTTGACAACAAATTTTGTAGTCAAAAACAATTATAACAATTAAGCCTCTGTGCACATTTAGGCACTTTTCTGCATATTATTAACAAATTACATTTCTTTAATGTGTACACCTGTTCTCTTGTAACTTACCTGCTGACTCTCTGTATACTAGTCATGACTGCTTTACATGTAGATTTAACATACGCAACACCAGACAATAAGATCAGTTTAATATTTTTAATATAATGTGTAACTATATGCATTAGCACGAACTTGCTAACCCCCCTAACCCCCCCCCCCCCTTCAGTTTCTTTAATTAATATATATATATATTTTTTAACGTATTTAAAGTCTATTGGTCTTCCGTAACCACTTTATCCTCACAGAGTCATGGTGGATCCAGAGCAATCCTAGCAACACAGGGAACAAAGTGGAAGAATTCACCCCAAATGGGACAGCAGTCCATCACAGGGCACCATTCACACATTCACTCACATCTAGGGTAATCTAGCGTAGCCAGGCTCCCTACCTGCATGTTTTGGATAGTGAAAGGAAACTGGAGAAACTGGCACAAACTCACATGTACACAGGGAGAAGCAAAAACAAGTTTTAAAAAATTTTTCAGCAAATTTAAATGGAAATCTTTCATTTATATAAGTATTCAGACCCTTAGCTAAGGACCTCCCAATTAAGCTAAGATGTATCAGTTTGCTTTGAGTATCTGGAAATGTCTCTGGAACTTCTACTTGTTGCAAATTCAACTGATTGGACATGATTTAGAAAGGCACACACCTCTATGTATAAGATATAAGGTATGTATAATTGTGTTGAGACATAGATTTGAGCAAGGGTATAAAACATTTCTCAAGCTTTGTATGTTCCCAGGTGCACAAAGGGCTCCATCATTGTGAAATGGAAGAAGTTTGGAACCACCAGGACTCTTCCTAGTGCTGGCCCTCAGTAAACAGGCTAGAAGGGAATTCATCAGGAAGGTGACCAAGAACCCAATGGTCACTCTAACAGAGCTTCAGAAGACTTCCACAGAGATGGGAGAACTGGCTGGAAGGACAACCATCTCATAAATACTCAATCAGGCCTTTATGTGGCTAGACTGAAGCCACTCCTGAGTAAAAGGCATATGGCATGCACTTAAAGGACTCTGAGAGCTTGAGGAAAAATATTCTGTGATGAGATAAAAATTGGACTCCAAAATTGTGCTGAACTCCGAGCACTACAGCTGTTGAAAACTAGGTAAAGCAGTGAAAATGGTGCATATTTGTGCATTGAACTGCATAAGTCGATGAGAGAAATATTTCAGAAATCCAGAAATAAATGCAGGCTGTTCACAAATAAACGACAGGGCAAGTGAGGCTGCCCGTTTCAAAAATATTTGTGAACCAAATATTTATTTGTGAATTACAAAAATATTTGTATGCCTCATTTTATTCATCTGTGGATCTCACTTTATATATATATATATATATATAAGTTGTGTTATTTATTTCTAATATGCAACAAAAATACCTCTATACACCATTCTGTAGTTATCACTTTCTCTCAACAGAGGGAGATGTAGGTCTTTTTATTAGAGTTGATCTGAATTAGTTCATAGCCTATTTGCAGCAGCACCCCAACTCAACGATGAACTCAAATTCATTTATATCACCATCTGGATGTAGGCACATGAATGTAAGAAGTACTGTACTGATAATACAAAACATATATTAATATAACTGAAAAATCTACAGCATGCTGAATATCTGACTGAAATTATGAATCACAATCAATAGGTGAAAGTTTACATTCGGGTTCAGCTTCAATAAATGATGCCAGAGGTCACTGTGGGGAAAAACTTTATGTATTGTCATCATAGATTCAGCTCAGGCAGAGTTACAGAGAAAAGGAGGGAGATCCCTGCAAAGTAAGGAGATTAAATTCTATGAGCATCGAATGTGAGAGAGCCTGGCTGGCTTTCACAGTCACGACAGCCCTCTCTCTCTCTCTCTCTCTCTCTCTCGCTCTCTCTCTCTCTCTGCCACTCGAGTGTCTGCAGAAGTGGAATGCATGCAATAGGCTTTTTTGAATGATCTGCACATTGTCTCTGCTGTCACTCTGGTCTACAACAACAACTGACTTGTGATAATTGGATTAAGGTAAAGCATTAAGAATAACCTGAAACACGAGATGCTAGTAAATCGTCAGTTGCTCTGGATCATGTGCCCTGGTAAAGATCTTCTTACTGAACAATTAATTCAGATTTCGTATGTAAGAATTCGTGAGAGGATGTCAAAACTTGGTAATAATGAATTTGTTCAGCTGTATGACAGTTCCATATATAGCTAAAGCTAGTGTGTTCTTCAGTTCCTCATCTTTGACAACATCATCTGCTCATTCACATTCCCGACGATGGCTCATCCTGTTATGATTCAACGACTGCTACTACCATAAGCAGTGGGAGCTGAAATCCAGGAATACTGAGTGTGCTTATTTAAGAAAGGGAAGTAATGCACTTTTACCATGAGTATTATACGCTGTTGCTCTCTCTAAGCATAGCAGAAGTCACAAGATGATGTCAAGAGTCTGTTTTTCCCAGAGCTGTCATTATATTCAGCTCACATGAGTGGGAATGGGTTACATCCCAGTTGTCTATTAGTCAGTGAAAGACCTGCTTACATAAGCAGTTAGGCCATGCTGCCACGATTTTGCATAGATTAATGACAGTATCTGCACACAATGGCCCCCCTTCTCTGGCAGTACAGCATGGTAGCGACAGCTGAGCGCTGGTGAAGAGGGATTAAAGACAGAACTGATTCACAGTGCTTGTAGTAAAATTTGTTCTGCAGTTGAAATAAGACTCATTTCAGTGTATCACATTCACCGTAGCAATTAGGGATCTGATATAAATATGGATGGATGCACAGAAGAACTTCTGATCTGGAAAATTAATGATTACTACCCATGAAAAGCATGAAAAGCATATTTAATACGACCTTAAAAACTACAAATAAGCAAGATCCTCCAAACATAGCATTGTGCATTACTGCCAAAAAGTTTAAATTTTGTCTCATCTGCCTACAGAACATTGTGGAACATGCAAGTGGGTTTTTTTTTGTTTTTGCAAACTTGAGACATTCTTGGAGATCAATGGCAGTGTTTCCTTCTAATACCAATATCAAAACCTCATCCCAGCTGTGAAGCATGGTGGAGGGAGCATCGTGGTTTGCTGCCCCACCTTACACCTATTGAGTGATAACAGTCTGATAACAGTCTTATTTCTCAAGATCTGCTACCCACCATGGACCTTTTATATACATGTCAAGTTGTGAGAGACATCTCAAGCCTTTCATAATTTAGCTGAGTTTCAGAACTTTGTAACATTTAGTACCATAGTTGCCTACGTTCAACCTTGGACTCTTATTTTGTATGTGCAATTAAAAAAAAAGTTTTCTGCATATGTATTCTGTCTTTTTTAGTTAATCCTTGCACATTCTTTACTGAACACCAAGCTGAAATCATCCTTGTAGCTGGTTTACAACTTTATGCTCTAGTTGGTGTTAATTGCAGCCTGTGTAACTTTTTCTTCGTTACCTATAAGTAACTCTTGTCATTGCCATTGTCTTAGAATGTAGTGTGTGCTGTTTGTATGTTTTGTAATTTTCTCTGGACAAGATGGCTAAAAGTAAATATAATATTTATGTTTTGCTTCACATACATACATTACCATTATCTATATTCCATGCATTGGAAATACACATGACATAAGTATGTTCTTGCCTACCGTAGAAGGCTGCAACAAAGAAAGAGTGATGTAAATACTGGTATTATTAAAATTGCCCCTTAAAATTACTTATTTTTTCACTGCAACAGAGAACAGGGTCCACGCTTCCCCTGTTAGTGATGGTCTTGGAGCATAATATGTGTCCCAGATCGCCTGTGCTCTTCCAGCCCAAATCACACAGGCTGTACAAGGCTGCTTTTGGAAATCCCTCTTCTGGCTTGCCTGCTCCATAACGATGATAATCGCCTTGGTAACCAGGGGCAGGCCCTAATCAGCCGCCCCTCGGCTCATCTGCAAGCCGGCTGAGACCGAATGCAAATGTGCTCATTATCACACACCCATCTGAAGGACCTGAGCTCCATTCTCTCCCTGTCCAAACAGCATGACAGTGTTAAAAACAAATTAAGTTGAATTTTTTTCTCTTAGAGGTCTGTGTGTTTAGGATAGCTGTTTATTCTGATCCGTGTTTTGCAACATTTCCGTGCCAGTATTATTTCCATTGTGCTGAATCGTATTTGTAATGGGTTTGACTGCTAAGTGGGGTATTGTGCAGGAGAGAAAGTTTTTAAAATGCAATGGAGATTACAGGGTTTATCATATGTGACCAGTCTCATTTCAATCCTCTTAAACGCATTACGAAGAATCAGAGACACATTTACAATGGATTAATAGTAGAAGAACTCGCCTATACGAGGAGACACTTGATTTAGTCCCTGATAGTAGAAAGAAAGATGGGATGAATGTAGGCATTTTAATGAATGTAAACATCTTTGATCATTTAATGAATAAAACCATAAATTTAAGCACCCTGAGGGCTATGCACGTATGTCAGGAGGCACAGCGCGAAACGTAACTTGATGCAATAGAGATAATGTGTAAATTAAGGGTTTTTATTATTATTGAATAAAGACGGTCATGTCAGACCAGATTAATGAGGCTAATATGCAGCTAATCTACGCCTGGTTTTCATAGAAGGACAAAATTCTGCACAAAATTGGCCCCTTTCTTATTGACCAATTGCACAAACACTTCCTCTTTCTTCTTAGTACTGCTTCTGCTTTTCTGGTTCTTTCACTACACTTACAATGGCTGTATTTAAATTCGGTTTCTGACAGAACTTTCATCAGGTATGTAAGAAAACTTCCAAAGCCCTATCTAAGCAAGCTGGAGAAAGTCTTCAAACTGGGCCTCGTAGTTGTGTATGTGTGTGCTTCACGATACATACACAACTACGAAGGTAAGAAAATAACAATTTTTTTTACGTCATATACAGTAAACACCTTATTTAAATAAAGGAATAATAGTTAGAGAAACCTGAAGGAGTTGCTGTCTCACAGTGAAAGCAGCACGATTTCAAAATGGAAATGCATCGTAACACTGATTTCAAGGAGCCCATTGCCCAAATTTTAGTGCATCAAACAGAATGTGTAATCAATATGTAAATTTTCCATTTCTGCATCATTTTTTTGTGCTGATTTCAGACTTTTTCCCTATGATTATTCCCTATCATGACAATCCCTAAAATGTAGGCCCTGTGTATGATGGGCAGAAGGGCACTTTGCATCATGCACAAATGTTTAAATTGTGATTTTAGGCTTGTATACCTGTTTCATATTAACACTCAATAATTAATTTTCTGTGCAGAATGTGGCCTTATTATTATTATAAATGAGCCTCAAACAGCTCAGTGCATTTAGTCTAGAACATAAAAGATAGATAGCACATATTTAAAAAGTAATACTTCATAAGGAATAGATCAGTGTGTCGTGGTGAAATGGCTTGATTTACAAATGAGGTTTGTTTTGAAGTCACATTCCATCTCTGACTCAACGCTACAGTTAGTAGGTGTGTGAGTTGGTGGGTGGGTGGAGATTACGGGGTGGGGGATAGCGAGTTGGGTTAGGAGTGTAAGTGGCGACAGTATGTGGGTATGCCTGACAAGGTTAAATTTAGTGGCTGATTAGACTGTATGAATTTTAATCTCGCTCACACACAAGCTCTGTCTTCCCCGTCTTCCTTTCTTTTTCCTTAACTTGTTTTCCATCTTATTCTTTCACTGACTCTTTTACTCAGACCTCGCTCAGACTGTCTGAGCACATGGGGAGATGATGATGCAGAGACAAGAACGGATTTAAATGTGACACAAGTTGGATGGCCACAGCGTGTTGCATCTGCCTCTTCTGTGAGGAGAGTGTGATGCAGGAGCATGCTTGTCAGTGCATGTTGTATATCCTCAAGTACTTCTCATACATGACCCTGTGCGTGTGCGGAATTTGTTCCCATTCTGTTAATACCTTATTACAAATTATCAACACATACATAACCACAGAGCTAAAAATGCCACAGCGTATACCTGATGCCTTGAGAGTCTAATAATGAGGAGGATGCAAGTGGGCACTGCAGCTCTTATGCAATAGGAGAGAATTTCTTCACATCCATTACTAGTGCCAGCTTGACTAAAACCCGGAAGCAAATCTCAGCTCCAGTGAGTGCTATTGGCACAAAAATCAGTGATTACTGTACAAATCTGTTTCAAGTATATTTACTTCATTATGGTTTTTTCCACCTTCTATGTGCTATGCTCTACATTGCATTCTGCAGGTAAATTTCTTCTTTTTTTAACAATTATTTTTAAAAAATAATGCATAAAAAATTCAATTCATAGAAATAGTTTGCTCAGTGTGTAGCTTTAGTGTTTTCAATATTATTATCCAATCAGCCAATCATGCGGCAGCAGCACAATGCATAAAATCTTCCAGATACAGGTCAAACGTTTCAGTTAACATTCAGTCAAAAATCCGAATAGGAAAAATCAAAAATGTGATCTTAGTTTCTTTGACTGTGGCTTGGATGTTGGTGCCAGACTGGCTGGTTTGAGTATTTCAGAAACTGCTGAACTTCTGGGAATTTCATGAACAACAGTCTCTAGGGTTTATACATAATGCTGAGGGGGAAAAAAACATCCAGAATGCATACCAAGTTGTACTGTAACATTGCTTTATACTATTTTACAATGCAAATAAACTACAAACGGTTCAGTTGGAGAGCATATAATTCAATTTTTTTTCTATATTTCACCAATGTGCAGTTAGTAATGACAAAATACCTTCTGACAAAAGGAGAAAAATTACAGAAAGAACAGTCTCAAACAATTGACCCATAATGATAACTGAGGTTTTTGCTCTCTTTCATATAAAGACAAAGCAATACATAAGCTTTAAATAAATCCTCCAGTATAGCTTTATTAAAATGTATGTAGTACATATCAATGTGTTATGAAGGCCCAAAAGTAGGCACCCTTCAAATAAAGTGTATTTTATAAAGATTCATAGGATGACTCTTACGGATGTGTTGTAAAGGCCCAATGTAGGTACGCTTCAAATAAAGCATTGCTACTCATTTAACCTTCAACATCGAATAGTCTGTCAGATGCCTTCATACATTTATCAAAGCAGAAGTTTGGAAAGAAATGTTCAATTTTGCTTCTAACAATTCTACCTTAACCCTAGGAAGATATGATTGCTATTTTTCTATCACTGACTTGCGAGCTCTGTGAGTAGAGCTACACTAAACTCTAGTATTTGGCAGTTGCAGATGAAAGCCAGTGGTGTATCCTTGGTAATGAGATCCCCTTGGATTTACATGAATAAAGAACGGCTGTTTGCTGTTTAAAAGGCTGAATGAATTAATAAAGTAAAAGGAAGCCAATCTGAATAATAATAACAACCTCCGATCATTTTCTGAGTAAATCACTGATTGACAGTGATATCAGTTGATGGTGTGTTTAATACACATGTGGACAGACTGTCATTGCATGGTGGTGCTTGTGACTGTCTTACAGTACTCTTCCTCTTTCTCTCTGTCTGTCAGCTATAGATATGTTCATGTGTGCTCATGGACCCTCTTGTTCCTGTATATGGTCATCACGGGTGATGTCTGCAGACAGGCACTAATTGAGGCCAGCCTATCCATTTTCCTCATTTCATGGCTCACACACTTTCTGAATAAAGCCATAAGATGAGACAGACTTCCTGAGAGGGAGGACTGAATATTTAACCAAGCTCCCTCATCCATCTTCCACAGAGTCCTGTCACAGAACTAATGATGTCTAAAGATATCTGTGATATAAGTTAGATACAGTATTATACCAGTAACTGTTGGTTTAACTACATTCCCAGGAGCTAAGAAACATTACCTCTCTTGTTTACCGAATAAACAGTTTCATTTCAGAGAACAAGCTTTTATTTATTTGATCCCTAAAGAGCACTCATTACAGGAAGACTCCATGTTTATTTTTATCTTTATTATTTATTAAGATGTGACTCAATAATTATAGCCAACTATATTCAACTTCAAGAAAATGGGCAATAAAGTAAATGTGAAAAGTACAATGTACAAATTTATAAAATAAACTATACTACAATCTAATAATTATGGAACATCTTAAAGAATTTAAACAATAAATGCAAATCAATTTGCTAGATAAAATTTACTGAAATTCTGTTATTGCCTTTGACCAAATTTTAGGTTTTGCACATTTTAAATCACTTTGTTATTACCATGGTTGATCCGAAACAGCTTTCGACACAAAATAGTGGGTTGTTCTTCTGCACAAGTCAGTTAATGGGTATAAAATACAAAATCAATTAGAGTTATAATAAAAAAGTTTCAAACTATTATTATTTTAAAGTGGAAACATGTTTCACCCCCTTGGATTAAAGAGGTGTTTACTTGTATAAAGCTAGAAAAAAATTAGATTCTCACTCACAGGCTCCTTAAAGACATTTGATAAGGTATGGAGTCCGTTTTGGATAAGGTACTGGCTGACTCTCCAGACAGTTAAGCTGAGCAACCCCCTCCGTTTTCTTATTATTTACTTATTCCCTTCTTTACGTACTTATTATTTATTTTCTTATTTATTTACTTATTTTTAAATTATGTATTTGCGTTTTTATGCATTATTCTGTTCTAATTTTATTTTATTGCTACGAATTATATTTTACTGCTTAATTTATGTAATTTGTTGGGGCTTTGTTAATTGGGGAAATAATCTTGCTGAATCTTAACTTGTGGTGAATGTTTCTGTTATCTGAACGCTTGTTATTCTGTGTAGAAAAATCCAATATAGAATTTTTTTTTTTAAAATTCAAACAACTGGACATGAATGAGCATTCATATGATTGATTATGCAGAATATTTTGACCCAAAACCTGGTTGCCTCTGCCAAGAACTTAAGGCTTTTTGTAAAAGGAAGGCTGTGGGGACAGAAAATCAGTGTTTTTCAATGACCATCCCAGTCTCCAGATCTTTAGAAAACCCATGGTCTGAATTGCAGACAGTGGTCCACACATGCAAATCTAAGAATATAAAGGAATTTAAAAATTTTGTTAGACATTGCAGAGGCTCAGAGATGTTTCTCCAAGGGAGGCTTCACCAAATAATAATTGTAGAGGTGCTAGTAATTCTGCAACCTATACTGTATGTTTAAGCCCAATGCATGTTATTCATTCATTCATTCATTCATTCACTCACTCACTCATTCATTCATTCATTCATTCAATCATCTTCAGTAACTACTGCTACTCCTGCTGTGTTACTGTGCGACCTGCTTGTTTTATTTATTTATTGCATTTCTCTGAAAGGTGCCATTACTTTAGACTGTAATGTTAATACAATAATACAATGTGTTAAAGACATTTTAATGCAGTTAAACATAGTATTTTACATAGTACTGTAAATGTTCTGTAGCTTGGACAGTACCTGTTATCTAGCAATGCTAATATAATATTTTTCCATACTGCACAGTATCTGCTTACAAATTTGCACTCTGATATAGGATTACGTAATACATAATACATTAAACTGACTTGTCCTTTAGCATTACAATATACACAACGTGATTTTGTGTCATTTTCAAAAATGTTGTAATATATTAGAGATGAGATACAACGAACCTAGAAATATGTTTTGGTGATGTTATTGTTTATACAGACATGGCTGATATGGTTCATATTGTATTACGGTGGTATATTGTCACAACAATGCATCAACCATCATACCCTTAGTACATACCCAAGCACTTTTATACTGATTATATCTTACAGTTTTAATATGCGAACGATTAATCCCAGACCTCAGAAGACAAACAAGACCAGGTGGCTGTGTATTTGTAAAAAAGCTGGCACTATTCAGAGTAACTAACTAGGATTGGTAGAGTGAGTTAACTAGAGTTGGTACAGATCACCCTGGCACACATACACAAATAAATCTTAAAGAAAAAGAGAGAGAAGATTGCCAGCTGTGCAAATACACACACACACACACACATGCTTACATACATACATACAAATATAAATGTAAATACTGTACATATGTACATACAAACATAAATATTTTGTTTTATGTACTTCAACATTATTGCTAACATTAGATATTACACACATTTGCCTACACACATGAATGTTAACATATGCACAAGATATTCTTTTTTTATGCAGGTATAACTGGTAAAAGTGAGATGATGATGATGGTGTGAGTTAAATAGATAATTGGTAATTGAATTTACTACACATTATACACAGAAATTGTTCAACGCCAAACCCCAATGTTTATTTATACTGTAGTTGTCTCATATCTTGCTTGGTGAAAGCCAACCACTCAGGTGTGAAGGATTTATTTGTGAAGTGTGTGTGGAGATGAAACTGTGAAATTGAATATATTTCTTCCAGAAAGCAAAAGAAACAAATAAATTGTTATAACGTCCATAAAGTGACATGAAAACGTACCTTTTCTTTTATAGATTGACTTTCATGCTTTGAACTGATATAGAAACAATTTACTGCATCCACTCATAGCTTTTAAAGGTTATTTCCGGAACAATAAGTACACTCACCATTTTACAGCTACAGCTGATTTTACAGCTACATAATCACCTTGGCAGGCTACAATTGTATTGGGGAAGGACCCTGGTGAATGTTGCAGAACATTGCGACATGCCCAGACAGCCATTACATAATGCCCTCAGCAGTTTTCTATGAGGGAGTGTGTATGCATATTTGTGTGTGTGTTTGCGTGTGTGTGTGAGTGTGTGCGTGCACACATGAGACCCAGTCGGGGCTCATCTCAGCTGGAAGAAACAACTGGGTTTGACATTTCCACCGCAAATATCAACTGTTATTTTAGTATGGCAGCTGGGCGACTAGCAGGGAGGCAGGGTGAACTTTGACTCAGTATGCGGGCTCTGATCTCTGTGGGGCAGTGCACCACACACCACTCCAGTCACAGGAAGATAAAGAACCACCCTGACACGCACAAACACAACCAACACATTTCATGACCAGATATAGCTGTAAGATATAGATCCAGGTCATACATGTATGTATGTTTGTGTGCATCAACCAACACCTCCACATTACTATATATAATCAATGTCCATATATGTTAAATGCAATCAAACAAATTTACACCAACACACATGCCTATTTTTATGTTCACAGTATCTCTATATCTATATCTGTCTATCTATCTATCTATATATATATATATATATATATATATATATATATATATATATATATATATATATATAGATAGATAGATAGATAGATAGATATATACTGTATATATATATAGATAGATAGATAGATATAGATATAGATGCATGTGTTTCCACCTAGGTGTGTGTGGAAACATATATTTATCTGTGTGTGTGTCTGCAGAACAGCACACATTCACAGTCATCACAAGATATTTAAGAAATGCCATACTTCAGTGACAATTTCTTTTTTTCCTCCCATCAGTAACTATAAGGAGAATAAAGACACATGGTACAATAGAAGGCAGTTAGCTTTACAATACCAGACCAAACTGTGTGCTTCTACATGTAAAAATTGGCGAAATCATTTTAAACCCTGACCTTTCCTTGGGTTATTTATTTCTTCCTCTTTAGAAGCAGAACAAAGAATGGCATCAATTTCACAAGCAGTTCTTGAACTTTCTCACAGCAAACTCTGTTCCACCCACCCAGTCTCTCTCTTTCTCTGTAATTCTTTGTCTCTCTGTCTCTTTTTCTCGTTCTCTCTCTCTCTTACTCTCTGTCTCACATCTAAGATGTGGCAAATTATTCTGTGAAATTCCCTCTTAAGTGTCATGAGTAGGAGTCATCTAATTACCAGCTGTTAAGTCTCTGCAGGTAAACTGTCCCAATCAGGGCCACAGGGAGCACAGTCACTATTCAGAGTGTTGGGAAGATGAGTGGGAAAAGATGGATTGATATGCTCCAGAGTATACATCTTTAAAATCATTCGGATTCATTTGGAGGATTGTAACTCCTTACTTAAACATGATGGGAAAAAAGATTAATAATCAAAGTACAACATGGATAAATGGAGGGCAGGCTTGATCCTTGATGATTTCACTATTGATATATTAGCAGTTGGAAATATCTTGAATATAGGCAAATATGTTTCTTTATTAGATTGTCTATTTTGAGATTTTTTTAAATCATGTCCAGATTGAAACTGTTTTACTTTATTGGCAAATAATTTTGCTTTGAGTGTTTATTTCTAAAAAGAAGCAAAATGACGTAAAACAGAGTGTTAATTGAAATATTTGTTATGTAATAATGTCATAATGAGAAATATTAGATTAGAAATTTTCCTTTATTCAAGATATTCTCACTTGCTAAGATTCATTTGCCATGCTCCCGACTCACACAACACTCGGTCTCAGTCTCAATCATTTTTTAAAGTGTGTTTATTTGTCTTATTCCTTGGTACAGATAGATGAGAATTTTCAAACTATGTTACATAAGAGTAGCAATTAAAAACTGAAGACTTCTGCGGGAGACAGGCAAAAGACAACATGTGGGTATTTGGAAACAGCAGGCAAAGCAGTAGACAGTAGAGTATGGAAGTGTTTATCCTCACTATTTCCTCACAAGAGAAACCACTACTCTGAAGCACTGCTTCCACACCAGCAAGCATTAAGTGCACACATTTCAACAGACATCACTAAGAGCTTGCCTCTCTCTGACTAAATAGTCTGATTCCGGTGGTGTAAAAAAAAAAAGGACTTCTGAGACTTTTGCCGTATTCCCTCTCACCACTGAATAATAGCACTGCTAATGTGACAAGACACATGGGTTCTGTTTCAATAACAGTCAGAATCTAAGAAGAGCAGGCAGGCTAAGTGCTCTGCAGTGAGCTGCCAGTAGTGAGACACGCCGATGCTCAGATGACAATTTGGTTGCTGTGGCAACACAAAGTGACGCCAGAAGATGAGTGCATTAGAAGGGCTCTCCAGTGGACAAAAGAGAGTGTGTGAACATGAGAGAGAGTTCGTTCCTGCTCTGCTTTGAGAGAGTCAGAGAGAGATACGAGTCTTAATGAAGAGATGAAAATGGAGGTGGCTGGTGTGGGAGAGTAAAAGGCCAGGTAGTATGCTCTTTAGAGAGAGCTAGGGACCTACTTCCTGCTGCCAGGCCTGATTGGCACAATAGGAAACAGAGCTCCATGTCTCACCGGGCGTGGGTTTGAAAATCCTTGTTCCACTGCATCAAAAGGGTTGTGCTGAAGTGAAAGACAGACCTAGGGAGCCTGAAATCCTGGGCTAATTTAAGAATGGATGGGGGCTGACAAATCACTGCAAACAATTGCGAGTATTTATACCTTCTCTTGGCCTTGGAAGTCCTCCTTACAATATGCCAATGACAGAAAAAACAAGCTGAAGTGTCCGCCTACTTTTTTACATTATCAAACCTGGAATAGAACTTGAGTGTGTGTGGGACTGTCTGTCTGTACATAGATGTTTGGCAGTATGCAGCGTGTAGGTGTGTATGTGATGTGGAGGGGGGATTCTGAGTAAAGTATTGTGAATGTCTCCATGTAGGTGTGCATATACTGTATGTGGGGTTGGGCAAGCGTGGGTGTTTAAGTGTGTGCGTGTGTGTGTGTGTGTGTGTGTGTGTGTGTGTGGGTGAGCGAGCATGTGTAGGAGCACTCAGAAATCAGAGCCCGACTCATGTGAGCAGCCTGGGTGAGCCAGTGACAGGAGAAGAGCAGTGCTTCTCCACAGGCAAGGCTTCTGACTCCTGTTCCCTATGGGAGCATCATGTTTATTTTCAGTACCTGCTCTATCAAAAAAGGTCACACTGATGGAAAAGTTCTCTTCTAGAGAAGAAGTGAAAATCATCTCGGGGCTGTCAACTCACAGCTCAGGCACTATGTGACTCAACTTGGTAGCGCCTTATTTCCCAAGAGTCACCTGTGTGCTTTTATGGCTCTGTTGAAGGAGAATCTCCATCCATGAGGAATAAATCTAAGTGACAGCCTTCTATAGTACCTTTCCAGTGCGTGAGAAGAAAGGAGGGTGACTCTGAAGTGGTAATGCTTTGAATTCTGCTTTGAAACAGATACAACGCTAGACCAGATCCTAGAGATAAATAAGTAGGAAATAACCCAATTTAGACAAAATGCTCACAATTTAGGAAGATAGTAAGCATCTTTATTACACCATCTCACCGGAATTAATTTAAGCTGAGATTACAGTGGCAAAGATGACCATTTTGACTGTGAAATGGACAGCTGGCACACTTCGGACACAAAGCGTGTGACAGCTGCTGTGGGTTGTGTGCCGCCAGACTTACTGCTTGTGTCACCACTATCTCAATTCGATACCCCCATCATCTCACACCTGACATCTGTCCTTAGAAAGGCACTGCCATTTCTGATCTTAACATAATTGCTTTTCATATGTTATGAGACCAAGCAAGTTAGCATCTCACTAAAAAGTGATCAACTCTGGAAACAATTTGGTTGAATTTTTTTAATGTTTTTACACTAACTGGACATTCCTGGCATATCACCTAGATAGATTATTTTGAGTTTTTTGCTCCTTGAAGGATGGTTCTTGTGACTGTGGGTTAAAAAATTTGAATTATTGAATTAGAATTATTTAGATAAATGCAGTTATACACATGCAATGAGGTACAACATATAAAAAAACAACATCTTTGTGTATGTAGATGGTTACTCTAACAACAGAAACACAAGCAGAAGCAGAAGAGGTAATCTGCTAGACAGAAGAAATAATAATAATAATTAAAAAAAAAAAAAAAAAAAGCAACACGTACAGGTTTGGTTTCTTTGTGATCCAACCAGAAAGCTGCTCCCTAGACATACACAATAATTTTGGGCAACATTAGCGTGCGCTATAGATAAACACTGTCCTATGGCAGCTGTCCACTAAGGTGACTTATTTTGGCCAGATTTGAAGGCAATGCAGCATGCTTTTTTTCCCCAATGCAAGCAATTCCATAATATTGTTCAGAGTACATGATGGACAGAAGGCATGATGGACCAAACTGTCAATTCGATGGAGAAATATATTTACAAATGTAAGTGAATTGTTGTATTAAGATAGTTAACATTAATTTACGGTTCTGCTTTAACAGATATAACAGTCATTTGTGCTCAGAGCATTTCAGAAGTTGTTCTGTAGTTAAAAACTAACTAGCTAACATGATGCAGCCTTAGTTTTTGTAGCTACATTATGTGACTAACTTTTGTCTAGCTCAGTTAGCCAGCTAGCTGTTATCCAGAGAACACTAATTATGTATTATGATACTGAACGACATTCTGAACCAGATGCCTGCCAAGTTTCCTTTCTGATTAAAATACAGCCAAGTGAGGATACAGTTACTAAGGCAGCTGCTTTCAGACTTGAGCACTACTTTAATGAATAGCTGCTTTAAATTGAACTGAATATATGAGAACACACTATAAAATATAATCTACTGTACATTTCGAAGGTCGTATATATTTGTTAAGAACATCTAGTGCAGATAAACTATACATCCACATTGTTTGAAATTAGAAGATTTGTAGATATGTGTGTGGTAGATCAATAGGGTCAAATATTTAAGTTATATTTAATATTTAACTTTGGTCCAAAGCATATATATATATATATATCTGTGTGTGTGTGTGTGTGTACAATTCCAGTAAATCACTTAAAAACAGGTACAAATTAACAAATTAATATTAGAATTATATATGAATCATAATGTTATGGGAAAGAAGGTACAACTCATTCACAGTAGCTGGCTACCACTAGAGTTTGGCACGCAAGTTATTTCAGGAAAGTCTCTCAGGCCTCAGCTCCCCCTACTGGATTGGAAGGTCTATCAACAGGTGGGTGGCTCTATTGCGGGTGATACTGTAGTCAGACCTAACTGTAGGAGCCTCCTGCTCATTCTTGTCCATCATTAAGACATTCATAGTTATAGGTTGGATTGGTGCCAGTCAGTGCTCATCAGTTCGCTGCAACTCTACCAGCTTCCTCCTCCTCTGCTGTCGGATCCTCACCTAAAAAAATATTCACACTGTCATTTAACATTACAGCATTGCATTTACAACCAGCGCCTCAATGTGTGTTACATGTCAGAGCAATTAGTAAAACTGCCATTCTTACAGAGTGAGCTTTCCACATCAGCAAACTCAGGGTTTCACTACTAAAAGGAAGAAATGTAGATTCACTGGAGGTTCTAACCTGCTTTCTGGGCTGGAGGATCTCTGGTTTCATCTGTAGGGCTCAAGTCATCGGGAGGCCATCGCAACTCCCCACTCTCCACTTCTCCAGTCTCAGTGGGCTCCACCACGATGGACGGCAAGCGCTTGGATAGCTTGGGGTATCGCTCATGTGATTCTGGGAAAATCTGGAACATGCGAGTCATTTGAGTCAGTTTTTTCATCAGTGGAGTCATACCCAAAACATCCACTTGGATTAGTGAAGGCATCCATTAGAGCACTGAGATCTCATTATAGCAATGTGCCATGCAAACTCGACCAAAAGCTCTGGAAGTAAATCAGCAGGCTTAAGGCAGTCACAATCTATATTCAGCTGTGAAGAGTTCAACTCCTCACTATTAATTGTGGCCAGTTAGGGAAACTGTTGCAGCATCAATGCATGTTTATAGCAGTTCCCCTGAGTTTACTAATCAGGATTGCTAGATTAAAAGCTATGAAATGGGACTCCAATAATCAGGCACCTACTTCAACTCACACCAGTTTTGGATTCATAGATTATTTCTTGTGAAATTGGAAAGAGTGAAAAAAGACACAGAGGAAGGTGAAGAGATCTGAGATCTAGATGAATAATAGGGATTGGAAAAGAAAGGGTAGTTGGTCATACAGTATTGAGAATTCTCCCTGCTGGCTGCCAGCACAGAAAGAATGAGAGACATTCAGCCTACATGTATTGGCAGTGTTCATCCACGCACATGCACACAAAAAAGGTAATGATGATAATTTCCTGAAAAGATTGTGACCTTTCAAATCTCTGCCAAGCTCACTGGGAGCAATCTGAATTCATCTGGTCTTTATGAGTGAACAGACATCGGATTGGCTTTGGGAGCAATGAGAACAAAATGAAAGGGACAGCAATCAGGCTGAAGTGATGGAGTGGCATTCAGAAATAGATCCTGACAACAGAGAGCAATGGAGGGACATTTACACGAGCCAGCCATCCTCTGGGCTGCTGGGGAGCCAGAGATGAGAAGAGGAAAGCAGCAATGGTGAAATCCCACAGAACACTCTGTGCATTTTCTAATTGTATGTGTAGAATATGTGTCACTTTTTTGAGTGCATAAACCTCTACTTTTACAATTTAGAGAGTTTAATCTAGTATGTCTGTAATGATGTTGGTGATGAGCAGCCTCAGTCAATGAAGTTGAGCAATGCACTTGTTATATTGTGTACATGTGTGCATGTGTGTAACAGAATTCACAATATTGTGAATTCCCTATAACACCGTAGCCCACCTGAAAACCGATCTTCTGGTCTCCAGATGCACTGTAGTCCCCCACGGTCGATTCACAGGTGTTCATTACTTCTGTCATAATGTCCTGCAGCTCAGGCCTAAAATAAGAAGTGACAAGGAAGTGAGCACCACAAAGCCATTACTGTTAGCGTGTAAGACAACCCATGCACCCATGCTCTCATTTGCCTATGAATGAGGTAGAGCCAGGTTCAGACAATCCACCTGTACTAACAACAGCTGAGCTCTTCTCTCCTTTCTAAATTAGTCGCTCCAGCCTAAAAGATCTGTCCCTCCTTCTACAGCCTTTAAACCAAGCCAGTCTTGGCTGATTCAGATCATCATATCAATCTAACGAGACTGCAATTACATTCACACATTATCCAGCCTGCTGACAGTTACAGAATCCAACACTTGCCTGGGAGAAAACATTTCAAATGTAGTTATAGTAAAAATGACCCAAACCAGAAAAGAAGATTTTTTCTTCTCAGCATGAGAAAACTGAACAAATAATGAGACCAGCTTGACTTATGGACTTTTTTTCTGATCTTTTTGAGAAACAACCCCTAAATCCATCCTTTAAAAATAACTAGGATGGTCTGCTTTCAACATAGAAAATTATAATAATATTTATATGAATAAAATGATTTAACAACATTTAAAAGAGTGCCCCTATGTGTGTTCGTATGAAAATTATATGTTATGCTAACAACCAATGTACTACATTGCCCAGTATCAGACTGAATATAAATATGGAAATTTTACACCTGAATATAAATATGGAAACAAATTTAAATGAAATTACCTCACTGTGTTTGGCATGAAATTTAAAATCTGACACTATTTTGCAGAGTGCATCCCTAGTTGCACTGTCCTAAATATCCCTTGTAAAAGTCAATATCTGCCATAGACCCCAAACCAATCAAAAATATTTCATGCAAATATAACTAATATAATGAAGACACATCACAAGATTGCATCACATCACATTATATTTATGTTTGTCATATGATTATGAAAAGCGTGGTGATGGATTGTGCATGTGTTTGGTTCCTGAAGTGCTTTTCCTGACCCACATAGTCAGTAAAGACATTCCCTAGCGTATCCTGTGGCACACACACACACACACACACACACACACACTGAAAAGAGATGGTGGTGTAGAATTAGCTTGAGTTACTGTTAGGATTTGTTAATGCTGCTTTTACAGGTAGCACTAATATAACCTGAAAAACACATACTAAAGCATTCCAAAAAGCTTTTCATTAAGGCTGTTTATTTCATGGCCTGAGCATCTCTCTGTTTGAATTGATGACTCATACACTGTAGCTACAGTGAAATAAAGAAATATGCCCTTAATGGTTCCCTGACATTCATTTATTCCCATGCACCACACCTAATCTCAGAACTGAGTGCCGAATCTTGCTCATTGTGGAATATAATCCAGATATTGCATTTTCTGGGGGCTTTTCACCTGGAATGTTTTTACCTAAGTGGGTTGTCTTTGCAATGGAATTATATAAAGATTTATGCTATAATCTAAGGATAGGCCTTGTCCATATTAAGTTTAGTAGTATAAGCTTAAAGTCACAGATTTTTGTTGTAGTTTCACTTAATAGCTAGCATCATTAGCTATCATTTTTAGCACTGCTAGCTAGCTTACCAAAAATCTTTTAGCAAACTAGCTAGAGAGAGACGGTTTAAGGTAAAAGCAGCCTACAGGAAAGGCTACAAAGTTTACAACATTATGTATTTAATGCAATTCCGTAATGGGCCCATTTCAACCTGATCCTAAATTACTGTAATAGCAATTCTAAAGCGTAAAGATGATCTGGTTGGATTTCGTACAAATCGAGTCAGAAGAAAAGGTACTAACACTAACCCTGTGCCTCACATTATGCTAAGCTGTTCTTCATTTTCACACTTCAATTTTTCATTACAAACATAATACTGTGATGAATCTTCAATCAAAATTAATATTATGATATGTAGAATGCTTAGTTTCATCTTTTAGAGTGGTATCATACAATTTTTGAAAAATACAATAACTATAATTTATTAAAACTATATATTACACATTCTGCTGATGCTGCCCCAGTGTTATGAAAACAAAATGATTACTATTCCAGTTTATTTTTCCGAATCATTTCCTGGTTTATGTATCATGATCCTTTTAATGCTAATCTTTTCACAATAACTGACATTCTTCTTAAGAGGAGTGACTTCCTGTGTACTCCTCTACAACAATACCGAGGTGACTGTATGTTAAAATGACTAGATTACAAGAGAAACACAATGACACAATGTTCATTAGTGCTGAATAAGTAATGCAGAATATTTGTACAGTGGCATTTCATCTATTGTCAAGAGTTGCCTACTTTCCTGTCAGTCTGAAACGTCACTGAAAAGCATAGGGTTGTTGATTTTAGTCCAACATCTTGTCTAAATTATTTAATTTTAGCCATTGACAATGAGAATTTTTTTTTGATGTATGATGTTTTAAACCAAATGCCAGAGTAATTTGCTGAGTACAAATATTATTATATTTCTATAACACTATAATTGGTATAATTATACCATGCAATTGAGTTCTTGAATCTGATGGTCAGAAGGTGATTAACAGCAGCTTTGACAGTAGTTCCAGCTAGAATTCAAACGATTGGTTTATATTAATGCACTAGTTCTAATAGCTTATTGTTTCTATGGTAACAGCTCAATCACAGCGGCTTGTATGGTGAATGCGCCACATAATCTATTATAAGTTATTTAACTAAAAACCGTGTTGTTGATAAGGAGACGTTTTCTTTTAGGAAACTTTTATTTGTCATTTTTTGAAGGGTCTTAGGTGTCAGAGCTTTGTAACAATCAGAAAGTTTTCCGCCATAGGAAAGTCTTCAGGACGGAGAAGTTTGTGCTTTCCAGTTTCTCAGTAACATGACAAGACCTAAAAAAGAAAGGCTGTTGTAGGAACAACTGTTTGTATCTTTCATAACCTACGTGACAACAGGAACTTGTCTTGCAGACATTCCATAACATTAAATTAAAGCACAAATGGTTAAAAAGAATGTTGCGTCATTCAAATCACTGTGGTATAAGAGGAATAAAACACTTTGTGCCATGCTGTTATAGGAAACTAATCCACGCCCCTCAGCTTCACATCAAACCACATGACACCACATCGTCGTGGATTATTTTCTTATAACAGCATGCTCTGTCATGTTTTATTTCTTACATATCACACATTTGGAAGCGTCATGACTATTAAGGCCTAATCTCTGTTCTAAACAAACTGCCTGTCTACAGCACGCTAATCTGCCTGCAGCTGATCATGGATAACACCACTCTCTTACGTCTTACTGATGTGAGATAAGGGGACAAGAAGGCTGAAGCTACGTGTCATGGGCTTTGATGTTCTAAGCTCATAATCTCTTAAGTTTTACAGGTGACGGGTGAAACAACAGTACCATAGGAGATAAGTTCCACTTGAGCAGATTCTCTTTTGAGAAACTCTTATCCTAATAGCAGCATTGCACCTTATCTTCTGTGATACAGGTGTCAATGTAGCTCAGTTTACTCAAAGAGAGAATGATATTGGGGAAAAAAGTGAGGGGGGGGGGTTGCAGTGTGTGGGTAGATGAAAGAGAAGAGTAAAAGAGCAGTAATATAAAGCAAACAAGATTAAAGGACCACAAAAACGCTGCCAATGACCTTAAAGTGGTCAGGGTATTTCCATGGAACAAAGTTGGAACATAGCAGGTAGTGAAAGAGGTTGTTCTGCTATTCGGGGGCAGTATTTAAAGAAGTAAAAGATATTATACTGTATGTAGTATCCTGTCATAAGTGCAATTGACCGTAACAAAGGCCAAATTTAGAATAAACATGTAACATGACCGCAGGTATTGCGTTCCCTGAACAGATCTTTGTTTAATATTTCCATTGCGACTACCAGCACAGGTATTTCAGGGAAGCTGTATTTCATTCCATAACATTTTAGTTTGTATTCTGAAGAGTAGGAGCCTATAAGTCGATTTTCATTTAGCTGGATGTTTAACTTTCATCCTCTTCTGCCTGCTGTGGATGCTATAGAAAGCATATAGCCATAATTCAATACTATTATATTTTGTGGGAATGAAAGTGTGATAGAGTCAAAGAAAGTGCCTGAGACACAAAGAAATATGAAATATGAACATTTAAAAAAAAAAAAAAAAAAAACTGACTTTTTAGGAAGAGGACTGAGTTAAAAACTAGATTGACTTTTCTAGAATCCCTATCTAGATATATTGAACTACATTAGCAAATATGCAAGTGAATTTTAAATCTACATTAGCCAGCTTTTATCAAAGTGTATAGTGAACCCAGCTGTTTGATAGCACTGCATTCTGTCACTCACCAGGAGAAGCTGGATTTAGATTAATCTATCATGAAGGAGGTTAGTCTATGATTAAGGAAACAAGATTTTTGCGACCTTGCGGAAGTAGGGAAAGACAGAAATGGGAGACAGATAAGGAAATGTAATTGAAATGTAGTCATGCAATTTGAAATTTTGCCAGTGAGTCAAAACATAATTTTTGCCACAACATCAATTTACGTCCATTTACACTTGAAATGCTGCAAGCTGAGATAGGTGAAACAACATTTGCTAGTGAAAGTGTTTGCTTATTTCGACGTTACATCGAACAGCAAAACCAAACAGCATATAGAAGTACATATTGCAAAAATAAAGATAACACAGAAGACACAATGATAAAAAGTATATTTGGATTGTCAAGGAAAATAAGCCTATAGTTGTTTTCCTTCAAATGATCAGTTTGTGTTGCATTGCTGTTGGTTTCTTTGTTTTTGTGACCAATGGATTAATAAATGTGAGCATTTAAATACTGGTTTTTAATAAAGTTTTGCAGGAGAGCATGCCTCCTCCGACCCAGCATCCAAATTACTTATACCCCTTTGCTGTACATTCTGAACAGCAGAACAAGCTCTCTCTCTCTCTCTCTCTCTCTCTCTCTCTCTCTCTCTCTGAAGTTGGTTGAGAAAGGACTGATTATTCATGCTTGTTACTATGATCACACTGACCAACACAGCACTTACAAATGCTGCGCTGTCTGTGGGCACCCTTGTTATCATACAAGCCTTTTCATTGGTAAATTTGAGCAGCAGAGACAAAGAGGGCTTGAGTGAGGGATCAAAGCATCATGCGTGTGTTTGGTGCCATTTATAGCAAGACAAAGAAACAGTCAAAGGCTGCATCTGTGCACTGCCACACAAAGCCTTCATTTGGTCATCAAAATATTTTCAGAGGGTCACCCCGAAATACACTGTGTAGTTTGTCCAAAGATGATAAATTCAATGTGTAAGATTGTGTGCTTCTGTCTGCATCAATTTCCATCCACGTGAATGTGAATAGTCCAGTGGAACTGATTCATAACATCTTATTACTGGAAGCTTTAACTGGTGGAAGGCGACACTCGGACAATAGAGAGGAAATGACTGATTTCCACAAACAGACTAGTTTTCTTTCAATTAATGGTGCCCTGAGGTGTTGCTGTGCAGGGCTCGACGGTTGGTAGGCAAAAAATAGAGATGGTTCCTGAATAATTTAACGTCACTGGGTGCAAGGACAGAGTTCACCCCCTCCCAGCTGTATGGAAAATCTTATTCAAATGCAGGGAAATGATGGATACTGGCCTGACTTGCCTTGCTGCTGTCATCAACCAGTGAGTAATGTGGACACAGTGTCTCGCAGATTGCTAAGCATTATCTTTGCTTGTCCCAGGTGACAATACAGAGAACTGGGGCAACTATGATTAAAGCAAACAGAACAATCTAAAGCATGTGAATTGGGTAAGTATATGACTACTGGGGATGTCACAATAGGTCAGAACAGCAATCCGAGCAAAGTGCAAGACAAGTCAAATAGCGACGAGCACAACGTGTTACGTCAGTGGGGAATGAGAGAGGTGATGTTTTGAAGATGTTTGAAAGTCAGCATGTGAATGAGAATACATTTAAGGTAAATAATTTCAAAAATAATTATTCACCATAAAAATGATCATTCAAAAAAATGTCTCATTTTAAAGGCAGGTGATATCAGAAAAAACACCTGTGAGTGGTGTGCTATAAGCACTGTAAGTTTAATGGACACACAATCAGCTGAGAGCATGGCTGTAATGAATAATGTCTGGAGGAGTTACATGCAAGATCAGTCTATAATCACGAGGAAGGCTAATCACGCAGTTAAATCCTTATTTTAGCTTAAAATGAAGCCAAGACCATTAACCTGAGGTACTGCAAGAAAAAAAAAAAAGCGTAAGCAGAAATGTCGTATGGTACTCTAAAAAAATTATTTATTAAAAAGGCTTTTTCGAATATTTTAGCCTGGAAAATGTTTAATTCTACAACCGTCACTCTCAAAAGGTCTGATCTGATGCCACAAAAGTAGAAAGCTGTACGTGTCTAAAATATGATTGCAAATCAATTATCATTGTTTAATTCTTCTTCTTATAGTTTTTGGTATTTGTTTTAGACAGTTGACACTAGAAAATATTTCCTTCCACAGTCATGATCACTCTCAATAACATGTCTGATAACATGCAAGAAATGTAGAAAGCTGTTCGTGCCTAAATTACATTGCAAAATAAGACTTCAGTTATCATTCTTCAGATTTCAATGAGTGAAAATATTGTGTATATGTGTGTGTGTGTGTATTCCTGAGCATAATAAAGCATGTAGAGGATTCTGTATCTCGGGTTAGAAATGACTTACCTGTGTGCTGCGGTAAAACTGTAAAAGTGACCTCTTTTCTCCGAGCCTGCTCAGCAGACTGATGTTAATCGCCTGAAGGAGATGAAGGAAGAGGGAATTTTTCTTCTTCTCTCTGGTGTGTGTGTGTACAAACTTCACATAGAGGCGCACAGATCCTGAGCGTCCGCGAGTGTCTGTGATTACAGAATGACAGGAGGCGCGCGTGCATGTGTGTGTGCGTGTGTATGTGGTGTGCGAGTGTGTGTATAGTGTAAAGGGGAGGGGAATTAAATTTGGCTGGGAGACATGTCGATCAGGGTTTCCTTCTCTCTCTCTCTCTCTCTCTCTCTCTCTCCCTCTCTATCTTTCTCTCTGTGCTCCATATAATTGGAGAGCTTGCTGTTGCATAATTTGGAAAAATAATGCAATACAATTCAATTTTAGTTGTATAGATGCCTTTTAGGAATAAATATTGTCAAGAGGCAGCTTTATGATGTAGATTTAGATCCCTAATGACCAAACAAGGGATTAATTAAGCAATTTCTATAACTTAGTTTTCTCAGGTGCTGTTATGCTGCTAAAAATATATATATTTTTACTGGTATAGACATGAGTCAAAATACCTTCCACTTCTACCTTTAAGAAAGCCTCTCTTTTTTTGCTGTTTACTTGTCATTTCAGCTCTGTGAGCTTTGCCTTTTATGGAGTTTTTTGGGCGTCACCAAAGGCAAATCAGCTCTTTCAGGCTCGAGCCTGGTCATTTACAGGTGTTTGGCATTCATCAAAATAGGCACATGAGAACTGAGGATATCTGAGTTTCGGAAACTTTTGTAAATCCGGCAGAAATTTTTAGTTTGGTTTGGTTTACACAAACATTTACACACAACTTTATTAAAAGCATAGTGAAATGATAGTGAGATTATAAATAATAACTCTTCTATAAATGTAAACTCAACAGTACTGAGTGTGTTTTGAGGATGTTCAGTATGAGGTTATTGTGAATAAGAGTAGTTCATAGGTACGAATCTACAACATCCAGAGAAGGTTATCGGCTGAAGCGAGGGTGAGACCTGGGTTTAAACTGTTCATGGCAAGTGCAATCTTTAGGACATCCATGTGGGACAATCCACAGAAGAAGAAGCTGAAGTACAGCATTAGGATTAAGCAGACAGTGAATTTACTTTTGAATTTACTGTTGAATTTCCCAGCACGTGAATTCTATTCAAGCCATTTTTGTGACTAAACACAATTCACTATGAACTGACAAAGCTGCTTGGATGAATGGCGAAACATCTTGACTTTCCAGCTCCACACAAAGTAAGTTGTTGTTGTTGTTGTTTTTAAACATGTTTAATGTTAACTGGTCCAGTCAATGAAATGTATTACAAGGCTAAAGAAATAGAAATGTAGGCTTCTATATAGGCTGTTCCCCATACTGGTCTACATGAGTCAGCAGTAACCTAGAAAACATTTCCCATTTGTTATGAATTAAGTGTACATTAGTTATGCTTATTGGTTTAAAAAATAATTAATTTTTCATTTGAAAAATATCAGATGTTCATTTACAAAATTAAAGAAAAAACCTACAGGCTCGAGGCACCTTGGACTTAGAGGCCCATGGGCAACGGCCCAATCAGCCTTATGGTTAATCTGTCATTGCCATCTACTTTGCTGCAACTGTGGAAATTTTGAGTGAAACATGCATTTGATATGCATTTAGTGCACACAGCTGACTGGCAATGCTCGGTATTCATTTAAGTTCATCTGACATAAATGAACACTGCAAGAGTTAATTCAAAACTGAGGATTTTGCTGTGCAAGGACGATTTATTCTCAGTCATGTATATTTAATTAAATGGGATATAAATTCTTAATAAACTGTTATTGATCATGTTACTGGATGAGACCTCCTGGTTGGCAGGTAAGACAGTAAAAGTGCTGATTACTCTTTTATTACGTTCAGTGAATTTCTCCTATCCTACAGGATATCTGAGGGTAATTATGATATTGTTGTTTCTGGATATCCCTAAAAGGGTTCTGATGGTGAGAAAAGGGCCACTGTGTAATAGTAGACTAAATTAGCACATCCTGGTTAGGTTTGGAACTATATGTATCAAAATTAACGAAATACAGATTAATTTGTAAACAGACAGAAACCCTCCAGAGAGCCAAGGACAGGTGAGGCTTGACAGTCCTTTTGAACTTACCTGTTGGTCATGTGCACACATACCCCCACACATATCAGGCTGATGTCATGCTGTCCCTGTCCCACACATATACTGTAGTACTGCTCACATTACACACTAAGATCACTCACAGTCAAAACCAGGGCAAGAGGTGAAATGTCAGGGTCAGTGTCACGCCGTGAGCAGCTCACGTTCCCTCTGATTCAGCCTCGATGTCGTGGAGAGTAGCTAACCAGAGAAAGGAGATGCTTCCATTCATAGCCTGTGGTGGTGATCGTCTCATGTCCTTGCCACCAAATGGAAAACTGTGTCAGCAAGTACACTTTTTCCAATGTCTCAGTCGCTGCTAGGAAAGGTGTGTTGACACACACACAACCCTGAGCTTGTAAATCTTTAAACACAAGCTGTCATTTTAGTGCAGCTGTCCTACATAATGCATGCTATACACAGACAGATGTAATGATCATTCCATTTTCCACACTTGTGTCCGCAGCCAAAGCAGGAGTATTCCATTAAACAGCCTTTTTCTCCATTTCAATTCAATTTCAGTGTTATTGGTGTGGAGGTACGCATTTATGAGGGACTAGGGTATTTGTTACAGCCATTTTGCTTTATATGGCAAAGATATCCTGTCATACAGAGAGTTACTTCCTTACACAACATGCTTCATTCCAGCAGCATGTGTAAAGCTTTCAGGATTAAAAGTCTTTCACTGGACTGGGTCACTGAAAAAAAATAATTAATCAGCCTTATGAGAATAAGCATATGTTGCATGATTTAGGACTGCAACATATGACAGGAGACATGCTGAACCCAAACTGCGGATTGACAGATTGAAGGATCCCACAGGCAACACGCTGAAAAAAAAATCATCAAAATAAATTTCAGTGCTCCAGCACACATTTGCAAAAGGACACTGACCTACAGTATGAATGCCATCAGATAAGACCCAATTCATGATTCTGCCTGGTTCAGTTGCTGAAATATGCATAAAGCATGTAACATGTGACATATTTTTGCATGCAGATACATAGAGTACTAGGGACAGGAGAGATTATAATCTGTGAAACACCCTTATTATGTTGTTAAGCTGATTACACGTTTCGAAAAATGAGTGAAGCAGGGCAGTCAAAAATAGCTTTTATGATGATTTGATTAATCAGAGCCTAGAGCAGAACTCAAATGCTGACAAAAAGGTCATCCCTCTGCATGCTGGAAACCACACACACACACACACAGATGCTGTTAATATGCTTCAATCTACAGGTGTGATTTTGCCCTTTACATCAGCAGTATGTTTTCTGTCGAGTGTTTAGAGCACTGACTGCAAAGCAGATTTTACCGAGGTGCTTCTAATATGAATTACTAAACACTGACTAATGAATTTTGCTGTGTTGTACAGAAATGGGGTATTTTTTTTCCCCCAGCTAATTTGAATCAAACTTGAATAACTAGAGGGGCATTAAAACTGTCTGCACAGGTCTAGTGCTCCCTCTGGTGCACAGACATTTTAAAAACAGCATGTAGCTTGGACTTGTAATGAATGTTTAAAAACTCTAGCAAGGCTGCTGTGTCTCAAATACACATACATTATCACAGTCAGCTTTCACAGACTCCCCTGTTAAATCCTTATAACTGAGGAGCAGAGACGGTTGAGGTTTGAGCTGATTGGAGGAGCAAAAGGTGCAAAATGGTGAGATATGACATGTAATAAATTGTGTCAGAGTATCATGCACTCCCTTTTCATCCTGCCATCCCTCCACTCTTGAACAGAGGAGTGCGGCTGGGAGTAAGAAAGATGCACGTTTTCTTTCATGTAACACTTTTAACAGATTAGTGAGAACGTGAGACCTGTTTATAAAGGCGGGACAAACACAGTTCTTCCCTCAGATCAGGTGTCTGTAAGCCAAGCTGTTGTGTTATGCCATAGTCAAAAGCCTGACACAGTGACACTAGTCTTCACACCACAAGTTTCCTAGTGACTCCTAAATCCAGTTTGATCAACAGCCATCTTACCACGCATATGACTTATATTTGAAATATATTTGATTCCAGCTCTTCTGTTCTGAATACTGTCAGCTTCATTTCCGTGTGGGATATCAGGATATAGTATCAGGATAATTTGACGATTTTGAGGGTGAGGATGTAAAAATGGAATGAAATGGTGGTGAAAATAGCAACTCCAGTTCTTGCCAGTAGAGGACATCATCCTCAAACATTTCTCCCTAACACATGAACGTGTTCACAGCAGAGACTGCAGGCTCCTCAAGAGAGATTAATTGTAGGATGTAATTCATTTTTATTCTGCAGTGACCTTGATATTCTTTTGCTCAAATTTCCTTTTTCACAAATCTGCTTCAAATTACCATGCAGAGACTACTGGTAATGCAGAGACTACTGGTAATGCAGAGACTACCGGTAATGCTGAGAATACTGTTTCAAGTTTAAGTTTAATTTATTTATATAGCACCATTTACAACAGCAGCAGCTGACCAGTGTGCTTTACAGCATCAAATAAAATAAATAGTAAATAAAACATAAAGTAAATAAATAAAATCACAGCTAAAAAAAACAAATTAAATCAACGACTCTATTTTAAGATATAACAAAATATAAGAAATAGAACCATACTGGTAATGCAGAGTCTACTGGTAATGCAGAGTCTACTGGTAATGCAGAGTCTACTGGTAATGCTGAGAATACTGGTAATGCAGAGTCTACTGGTAATGCTGAGACTACTGGTAATGCAGAGACTACTGGTAATGCTGAGAATACTGGTAATGCTGAGAATACTGGTAATGCAGAGTCTACTGGTAATGCTGAGACTACTGGTAATGCTGAGAATACTGGTAATGCAGAGACTACCTGACCCGACCCTACCGGTACCCGACCCGAACCTGAAATCAGTTTCTCACAGATATCTTTTTGCAACATGCTGTATTTCAGGATTGTATGCAACAATCAGAAAACAAACACATGTAAACAAACACAGTTTCATCAAGGCACAGCACCCCCTCACCACACAAGAGCAAAAGAGAAAAAAAAACACGTGCTTACCAGTTATGAAACTTTGCTTTGCAAAACAACAACAACAACAACCAGCTTTGCAAGCCCTACACTGCACGAGCTCATACAGTAATTCTTCCACAGTGCAGCTTTCCCTGCATCATCTGGCACTGGAATAAGTTCTCCCTTAATAATTTTTTGCTTTCTCTCACTTGTGCACAACCAGCTCATTACCTAAATGCACTCACGAGGTGTGCGTGCTGTCCGCCGTCTTGTGACAGAAAGCGCGTGCGGGAGCGGGAGCGCGTGCGCGTGCCCGAACCCGATCTGAACCCAAAGCTATTTATTAAAAATGAACCCGAACTCGACCCGAAGCCTGGGAGTTTTTCGGGCCCCGTCGGGCTGGGCTCGGGAAGCAGAGCTCTATGCAGGTGCGTTCACAGCTGTGATGGCCGAGTGGTTAAGGCGTTGGACTTGAAATCCAATGGGGTCTCCCCGCGCAGGTTCGAACCCTGCTCGCAGCGACACGCTCTGCTTTTTGCAGTGGTGACTCAGTGGGAAAATCTTGCACTTCTGACTGGATGGTGTGAGTTCAAATCCCAGCACAACCAAGCTGGCACTGCTGGGCCCCTGAGCAAGGCCCTTAACCCTCAACTGCTCAGCTGTATTAAAAATGAGATAAACGTAACTCACTCTGGATAAGAGCATCTGCCAAATGCCATAAATGTAAATAATACTAAAAGCCATGGTTAGAGCGGTGGTACTCAGTGGCTATGTTTACATTCACATCAATGGTCCAATATTAATCAGAACTTGGCAATATTCTAATTAGCACTGAGTCATGTAAACGCTGCAATGCAAGTCACGTAGACGCTCCGACTGCCCGATTCACATTAAGACAATATTCTGATTCCCCAAATTCTGATTCCCATCCGTGGAATATGTCTGTTTTAAATGGAAATTTGTTGCATGTAAACACCTTGCTCAGAAAATCCACTGAAAGGAGATATATGTGCATACGCAGTCCTCAAGGAATTGTGGGTGCTAACAGATGCTTGTAGGCTAGGTATTTAGGAATGGCAACTCAGGCATACTTACAACAGCCATGTATACAGGAATATTCTGATGCCTGTACGCATATAAAAACCGTATTCGGAATATGGCTGCAACCCGAATATAGACCTTAAACAGAGTTTGATGTGCATGTAGATGTAAATGTTGGGCCAAGGGACCCCCAGGTGTCTCATAGGCAGGGGCTCCGTTATTTTTGAATTTTTTGTCACAGTGGTGGATTATACTGTAAATTATACTGTATTTATTGTTAAGGAGGCACAGTGGCTTAGGTTAGCATGTTTGCGTCACTCGTTGGGGGTTTGAATCTCGCCTCTACTGTGTACATGGAGATTGCATGCCCTCCCCATGCATCAGGGGTTTCCTTCCCCTTTTTTCCATATAAAATCAGAAATAAACAGAAGGTTATAGAATTTTGAAATATTTAAAACAAAGAAAGTAAATATTCAATATCTTGCAGATATTTTGCAGTCTGGTCTCTATTTAAATTTAAGCAAATGTGTGATATTGACTGTGTTAATTTACTTGTACAAAAGGTCCAATTTTCCTCATGTCTAACCTCTTCTACTGAAGGATGTGTTCAGACGAAACTCTGAAAGATTTGATCTAAAATGGATCAAAAGCTTTTGCACAAACTTGTGGAGTCCATGCCACCCCAAGTACACACTCTCATTGAAGCAAAAAAGGGGACGAACCAAATACTAAGAAACTCTGAAATTCATGTAAATATTTCAAAGATTCTACTTTTCACTCAAGTTGCTGCCAACTATATAATTTGTAATGAAAATTGTTGTTTTAAATTAGAAAAGAATGTGAAATAGAAGCATTTCACTAGTGCTCTCAGACTTTTGGACCCCACTGTATGTAAATGATGAACGAGCTGCTGGGGATCACATGATCTCTGAAAACATTGTCATGACTGAATACAGACTTGTTTCTCAAAATCCTAATTGAACAAGGACCTTTTCAGTTTTGGGGTGGCCATGGCCGCCTGAGGCCTCCCCTTAGCTCTGCCCCTGTCTAACATACTAACTGTATTGCTGTTATATTATATTAAACAATATTAAATTGCGTTTTGTCCTAAGGGACAGTAAACATGTGTATATGTGTTTACATATATGTTATGATACACCAATATCACCAATATACACCAATTATATGCTATATAGTAATTTATACACTATATATACTAATCCATCCATTTCCATATCGCTTATCCTACACAGGGTCGCCTGGAGCCTATCCCAGGGAAATTGGGGCACAAGGTGGGGGACACCGGACGGGGTGCCACCCATCGCAAGGCACGATCGGATAATTTGGAATGCAGTGTATGTCTTTGGACTGGGGGAAGAAACTCCCAAGAGCAGGGGAGAGGATGCAAACGCCACGCACACAGGGCGGAGGTGGGATTCGAACCCCCAACCCTGGAGGGAGTGCTAACCACCCTGCCCCTTTATATACTAATATATACTCATATATACCCTCATTCATTCATTGATCTAGAAATTTTTTTTTAGGATTTATAGATTTTCTGGGAACCATATACAGAGGAATAACAAACCAAAAATCCCACACGGTTAGCCTGGTTTGTGAGTGGAGGACAGACACGGGTGGTGGAATACAGGGAGCTGACCGGCGATGAGGTCAGTGCTAGCCGGCTCCCAGTATGTGTCACTCAAGCAGTGACGTCACATCTGCTTGGCTTTTCCGGTACGGGGTGGGTGGAGCTCCGGTGTCCCGGGTCTGGAGTCTTCACTGGGAGAGAGAGCGAGACGAGGCTGGACGCCGATGTGCTGCAGCCATATTCGGCTTCGCGGACAACCTCACCGGCTAACACTGGGAGAATTACTGACTCCAAACAAACAAACAAACAAAAAAACACACACCACTCCCAAAGCGGGGGAGTTTTTTTTTTTTTTTTTTTTAAATTAGAGAAACTAATTTTCGGGATATTCACAGGAGAGAGAGAGACAGAGAGAATATGGACGTCCGGCCAAGCTGATATTCGACGGGATAGAAAAGCCTCCCATTCCTGTTTCTTTCAGAGAGAAAAGTGTCGGGATTAACGTTAGCCAGGAAAAGCCGAAGCAGAAGCATGGAAGCGGCGGGGCCTGGCGTGTGAACCGTGACGGCTCGGCAGTTAGCGCTGCTAATTAGCAGGTCGAACCGATTCGAGCGTCGTTTAGCGAGCTGAACATAATGTTAGGCTTGTTTTGCTAGCTAGCTAGCTGAATGGCTAGCTAGCAAGTTGGAGTGTGGGACTTGAGAGCTCCACCTCGGCCCAGCTGAGATTTATTTTTCTCTCGCGCTGAGCGCTCGCGCAGGATCCTCTCGCCGGTAATCCCTTTCCGGGAAGGCGTTTCATTATTGTTATTATTAGTAGTATTAGTATAATTTTTTTGGCGTGCGGTAGGAAAGAGTGGTCAGGCCGCTGATACAAAAATGTCGGCGAAGGTGCGCCTCAAGAAGTTGGAGCAGTTGCTGCTGGATGGCCATCAGAAGACCCCGAGCTCCCTGAGTGTCGAGACCCTTCTGGATATTCTCATATGTTTATACAACGAATGCAGCAGTTCGCCCTTGAAACGGGAGAAACACGTGACCGAGTTTTTAGAATGGGGTAAGTGGTTGTCTGACAGTGAAGACCCATCTGATGACTGATTGACTGACTGCTGTGTCTCACTGATGTCTAGGATAGGAACACTGTTAGCCAGGCAGACCTCAGCACATAGCCAAGGGGCTGTCATGATGCTTCATCAGTGATCTTACATCTTCCAGTGTAAAATCCTCCTTCTCTTCCTCCTTTTCCTGCTACATCTCTTATCATCAATCTATCCATGATGTTTATTTCTCAGCTGTGCCACTATTGCATTACTAATGACCTTGGCTTATCTCTATTTACATTCTTTATAAACTGGTGACTTCATGTCAGGAGAATTTGAGACGTTGCTGACTCAACAGGGATGACCACTTCCTGTTCGAGGTCGATCAAAATTCGCCCAATGCCAAATGTAGCCATGTATAAATAGATGGTGGTTCAGTGAATAAGTGAATAATTAACAGCCCCACACTAAAGCTGTTCCTGTTCCTCCCTTTTTTTTTTTTTTTTTTTGGCCACGATCACCGCGGCTCGCACTGAACTCTCCCGTGTTTATTAAATGCTTTGTCAAAGTCCACTTCAAACTGGACCTGGGGCAACTACATGTCTGAATGGGGCAGGCAGCACAATGAGAGGATTCTCTGCTCTGAGTGTTTCATTATCGTCAGTAATGAGATTACACCCCAGTGTGTCTGCTCCAGAAAAGAGCTCTGGTGTCCTTGAGGAACCCATCTTGACCAGGCGACACATCGCCTCCCTGTCGCTCACAGAGAGCTCGGAGTGTGACTCAGGTTCCAGGTGGCAGGAAGTCGGTTTGTGTCGGTCTGCTTACCCACCCTGCTGCTGGCTCATTCACTTCCTGGCTGGAGTCCTGATTGGGGGAAAAAATAGAAGCAAGTTGTAGGTTCAGCGCACAGGATCCCAATCCTGGTCCTGGACTACTCACTGTCCTGCACATTAGTGTTTTCCATGCTGCCTGATTGACCTAATCAGCTAATTAACAGCCCTGTCTGGGTTGTTGTGGGTGTGTTAGAGCAGCAAAAGTACTAAAATGTCCAGGGACAGGGTTGGGAACCCATGGTATAGAGGATGCAGTGTGGGGCCTGATGTTAAGGAAGTTTCTCTCATCATTCAGGTTTTTCTGAACTCCTAAGAACAGCTACTTAATTGATAAAACCTTGTTTTCCTCTCTTTGGGCTCAAGTGTTCCAGACAGTAGTGATGCAAACTGCACATTTTTTCTTTTTAATTGGTTTATTTCTCACAAGCTTTGCAGCACAAAGAGTTATGGTCTTAGCTTTGGGGAACTGGTCAGTAGTCTCCATGACACATAACACAGCCAATTAAACATTTGTTTCCAAAAAGCATTGCAGCACACAGATCCCTATCAAATGGCATCAATACAGCGAGCATCACACTAAATACACGTTCTACCAGTTATGATCTTAACTTTGGGATGCTGTAACTTTTTAGGTTCAAACCTGTAATATCAGTCCATCGCTGATGCCATTCTGAGGAATTAAAAGGATCAGTAATTTCAGCAAGAGCTGTTGAAATAAGTGGTCGAGATTGTAGACTACACTCTGATGATTATGCATTTAAGCCAGTAAACCTAATAGCAAATATAAAATATCGACCAGTTTGTTTCCTATAGTAGATATCTACGTGAAGATTCTTACTGTGTTTATTGAACATGTAATTATAAATGTACATAAATATAATATCTAGCATTGAACATCTCTCTGGATATGACACATAGTGTACCAGCTGAATGTTTAAATGTACTTCTGGTGCTTACGGGTAAACAGCATTGGGCTCTGTTTGCTGAAGGCATGTTGCTGAGCAGGTTATGCCTCTTTCATTCTGAGAGAGAGAGAGAGAGAGAGAGAACAGGGAGGAGGTATAGGAAACAGTGCTGCAGCTCTCTGCCTGGCATTTCCCCATGGGATCAGCACTGTTAATCTGTGCCAGTCTCAAACATCAAAGCCCCTGCTAGTCAAGCATGCTGTGCTGCTGCTAAGGCTTTAACTAGACGATGCTTCACTCCAGGACCCTTCCCTTCCCATTACGCTAGATTTTCAAAAGAGTATATAGTGGGCAAAAAAAATGCCTGGTCACATTGTCAAAGGCCGCCTCAGGCTGGACCCAAGGGCAGCTACGATTTTAGTAGTCCTCTTCACTGAGTGGCTGAACCCCACCCCATTTTTTTTTATTTTTAAAAAGAATACATGGTATGTGTAAAACGTACGTCAGACTAACCAGACGTGAATGTTGTTGTACTACAGAATGCAGAAGGAGGGATTAGCATTAACCAAGAGGACGAGAAGTGCGAAAGGTGTATAAGCCATCCAGTGAAACATTTTTATGATAGTAAAGATGCAGTAGAAAATTAATTGAAATTAGGGTATCCTAGACATATCTTTGTTTTGATGCTTAAGGTTAACGAGTGACTATTTTTCCGAGTTTGCAGCACTCTGAAATTCTGAGTGCTAATATTTGCTCCACTGTATTGGCATGCTAGTATATTGCCATGGTTCTCAAAGTGGGTGTATGAAGCACAGCTGTGGGTCTGTGATACTATTTGTACTTATAGTTATTAGCCTATTTGACCGGTCACTTGAATTGAACAAATTAAATCCAGGCCTCAATAACTCAAAAACATGAAGGGCTATAAATAATGTCAATTGAAAGTGTTCTGTCACTGGATGGTTCAGAAATAAAAAGCTCTACGTCTCTAGTAGATAGCAGGAATGTTATTGTACATAGTGTCTAATATTTGAATAATGTTCATAAAATAAATCAGTACTGATGCGAAAAGTTTGAGAAGCCCTGATCTATGTTTGTAAGTCTTGTCAGTGAACAGAGGTGTGCATGTTATCTTGCAAGACTTTGATCTCTGACTCTTGTATTTGCTCTTAGATTATAGCTCGTGTCCATTATAAGCTTAGTGTGCTATTTTAGGGACTTTGTAGAGACATTTTTGGAGTGAAGGGTGCTTAATGAAGGTCTAATAACGCTCTCATTAATGCGAATCTCGTGGGGTGAAGTAGAGTTGTAAAAAGCCTTTGCTGCTCAGAATGTTCCGCTGTGTAAACTGAACCCTTATAACAGTTTGCAGAAAACTGTAGCACAGCACAGCATGATCGTCAATTATATGCTGCGTAGCTGCATAGTTTACCGCAGCCTAATAAACAATCCCTTATTTTCGTTGGCTAATTTTATCTTTGCATTCTGGCAGACACTGTAACAGCTGAAATAAGTGCAGTGTCATGTAGCCTGGATTTACACCTCTCTTGAGGCTGTTAATGTAATTGCACTGGATTCAGACAAGCGTTTTCTTTAGAGTTAGTTGTGAGATTGAAACAGACTATACAGCTGTAGCCTGTGTGATGACGTACCAACCGCTGACTTCATGAGTAACAAATAATGTGTTACTTTAAGAAGCATACATTTCCAACTTGGAACACACAAGGATGATCGTTCTTTTGAATAATGCTTTTTTTCCCTGACTCACCGTTAAACTCTCCACTGGATTGATAGTAGAGCTGTAACAATGTCACAGTTTCACGGTTAATCATAGTGTATGACTGGATGGTAACCTCGCCATTACCTTTTTCTAAATAGTGCTTGAAATGCATTTCCATCTATTACTATCTACCTGGCATTTTTTTTTAAAACCTGATCAAGTGGCTTACTCCTCTTTTTGGGTCTGACTGTAACTCGCCAAAAATTTTGTAACCCTCTCCCTCTGGACTCACTCCAAATTATATTACAGCAACGTCATGTCGGCTATCAGATGCAGAGAAGAACAAGGCGTCATTGACCAGAGCTAAACAAAACAGCTATATCTGTTTTTGGCTAAAAGCAGACCAGGTTATAACAACAACTTGATAAATACCGACAATGTAAGAGATTTTATGGAAAAACTCTTCTCAGAAATATAAAAAATGTCTTATCTAAGAAAGAATTTTAGAATAAAATTTTCCTGTAATTTTCACTACCGGTTTGTGTGCGCTATACAGATTAATAAACTTTTTAGTACAGGTTATCGTACCATGACAGTTTCAACCTATAAGACCCCTAGTCGATGGACACGTTCATAATGCAGCATTTGGGTCACTGAGTCCAAAAGCTTATGCATACAGCGAGGATCTGCCTAGTCTGCGTCTCTCATTACACTGGAAATGTCTGCTATGTCATCCACCATGGGTGTTTTCACAGCCTGACATCTCCCATCTGCCTGAGCAGGCCTGCTGATTTATTACATTAGGCTAATCATGTTTAATGTGCAGATCAACATGGAGAATCAGATACCCTACTTCTACACAGGGCTTGAAAAGGCTCTTTTTCTCAAAATGTTTACTTTTCTAATACAGATCATATTCGCTCTACCAGTCTTTTAACATGCAGCACCTGTTAGTTCTGTGCGAGTGGGTATTGATGCGCACATGTTTAATGGCTAGTTGATAGAATATTAATTGTGTTGCTACATCAGAATGCATCTTTTTAAAATATTGCAGGTATCCCTGCGTACTAGATATTAAAATGTTAGTTTCAACATTTGTCGGCTTGTCACCATTTTCCACATAAAGTGGTTCATGATTTTTAGACTTGATTTTTTTGTGTGTGTGTAAAGTAAAAGCATTAGTAAACTGTTTTTGGTGGGTTTTAAATGAAGTGTGCTGTTTTGTTTGCGCGCTCTTAACAAAGCTAAACACACATTCAGCAGATTTAAAGATTACGTATCAAGAAAATGTCAAGAATCATGAAATATTAAACCTGTATTGGAAAAGTCCCTGGGCAAAAAAATTCATATCCTTCACAATAAATTCAACAGTGTTTATACTGAAAACCGAAAGCTTCCTTTTTGTGTGAAGAAAAGTGTGAAATTTTAGTGGATCACTTAAAGATGCATTCATGCTGTTTATATTATTTGAGTGATCTGGAGACTACTGATAGTGTCATTGGTAATCATGATCAATTTCAAGCACGTTTATGCGTCTGTTGTAACACAGCGATGGGGTTTATGGATAAGCAGAGTGCATAGAGGCACACAGATGGACTGATATGTACACCTCCAAAACCCAGTGCAAACAGTGCAAATGTTCATTGAACAGAAAAGTATTGACTCATGGATTCAAAGGGCAAGGAGTGTACTTCATTTTTTTGTTTTTAAATGTATTCCTGCATCTTTGTTGTGTTTTAGGTAAAGTCACCTCCCTTGTTAGCTGTGTGGTCATTTGAAATTTTCAGTTAAAATGATGCGTTACATTTGAGCAATACTAGAGACGTGTTTGCTCTGAGAGAGCTCCCCTAGTCAGCATGGGCACGATACACATGCATACACACAAAACCATATTTAATTTACATATAAACATATCTGTTTATGTATAAACAAACCAACAACATATTGGTATTTTTATTACAAGCAGTGTAAGATCTGGAGGTGAAAGTGCTTAAGGTTTCTAACAACTTTTGATGTGCAACATCCACACCTGATTTGACTCCTTTATTCTGTCAAACATCTGAAAAATCCCAAGCCCCGCCTCAATCTGGTCATCTTTCACAGTGATGGTTATCTTCAGCGTTATTCCATCCACTTGTTTGTTTCTTCTCCATTTTGCAGTGAAACAAGAGACTTTAATTTAGTTTTTTATTTTCTCCTCTCTAGTAGGTGTATTCGGATTATTTGCAAGTGTGATGGCAGATCCTTATGTGACCTGTTCACAAAGACACGGATGCAGACGTATAAACCAAACCAAAATATCAGTAGTCATGGGGTCCAAAAGTGTGCAACAAAAAAGTGTTTGCACTGTCGTCCGGAGATTGCGAGTTCAAATCTTGATGATGCTACAGCCATCCGTGGCCGGGATTCCAAGCGAGCAAGATTGGCTGTGCTCACTGGTGGGAGGGATGGCATACTCTGTCCCCTGTCAATCTCAGTGACACTAGCCAATCAGCACCTGTGAGGTCATACATGCAGAAGGGGGCGGATAGAGCTTTCCTCTGTGTGTATTACACGGGCCCCGTGATGCAGCGTGACGTTAAGCTGGCTTAACGTTTCTCAGAGGAAGCATCTGATAGCCTTCACTCTACCTGATAGGGAGACCTTATCATGCGACAGTTGGGAATTGGACTAAATTAGGGAGAAAATCAAGAAAAAAGCCAGAAAAAAATAAATGTCAGTGGTAGTTAAATAATTAAACAGAAATCTATGGCAACGTAGTGTTGTTCTCAGTGACTACCTAGCAAACTTCGTCCTGCAATACAAGAGTGAATCAGTGTTACACTGTGTTAGTATAGAGCAGTGTTTAAAATGCAGGTGTAAGTCATCGTTAGTGGTGTGCTATGATTAATCAAACAGGGTTTCCAGAAGCCAACACTATAAATAGGAGTACACTTTGAATTTGGGTGGGATGGTGACTTGCAGCCCAGCTGGCTTTTGTTGTGTAGCCAGAGTGGCTTGTGAAGCTTTTCTGAGAGGAAGTAATATTCTGGGAAACTAGTTGAGTTATTATGAAAAAATAATCAGCTTAAGTGCATCCATTATGCCATATAATATCATTATTTTAGAATTATAGCTCAATTTCAAGATGAAAATAGTTTAAATAAGGGATGTATATTATGTACCAATAATTTAACTAAAAGGATATGCTAATAAATTTTTATTAGTTATAATGAGATTGTTGTTGTGATGTAACATTGCACATCATATACTATTTTTTAGAAACATTGACATAGTTATAATAAAAGCAAGCAGCACATTTATGTTGATTTATGTTGTGCACATTTATGGCTATTCACGTCATTTTAAAGTTGTGCAAGGAACAGTGTTATAGCTGACTAACATACAGGTGCTTGCTGAGAAGTTGTTTGTAAATACTTGGCTAGAATGCACAAGAAATGTTGTTAATAATGTTAATGTTATTAATGTTTTTCTTGGTAGCTAACAACAAAGTACATATCCAGATAAAGTTAGCTAGCTAGCTAACATTTGAATAAAAGCTAGAGCATATTTCCACAGAAGGAAAGCTAGCTGGCTGTGAAGGGAAAATGCTACAGCTCATAGCTAATCACATTTTGTTGAGGTTGTAACCACAGTGTCCTCAGATAAACCTTGGATAATGACCATGGCTGATTCATCCTCTGTGAGGGAAGTATATACTCATTTGTGTCTGTATCAATGCACTAGCTATCTAGATTGGCATACTTTATTCCATTACATTAGATACCATTTTTAGCCTAGGTCTCCAAGCAGCCAAGACAAGGAACTGGGCAGCACATTGGAGCTTTTACTTGTCTGGAGAGCAAACTAATGCATTTATGAGTTATTCACCCCTGAATCTGGCTAGCTAACATTAGAGAAAACCCTCAAATAAAGCTAGCTTAACTAAAATTAGAGAATATATCCAGAGCTAGCTAGTATTAGGAAATGTCCAAAAACAGGGGTGGGTAGCTTAGCTTGGGGAAAAGTTGTCATGCTTTGGATGCCATCAATCAGTATTGCTAGCTACCACTCTGTGATTAACTTTGAAAAGATCTGAGTCAATTACTCTGTTAATGCACACTACACAACTTTTAAATGTCAGAATTGCTGACCCTATCGGATTGCATGACTTGTTGGGAAAAGCTGTTTGGTGTTGTAAGGATGTGTGTGTTACACCATTGCTCGCAGATGAGGCATACACGCTAGGCTAGAGGTGTCTGTCATGTGACTAACTGTGACTATTTTGCCGTTGCACTCCCACACTTAACAGATGGATAAACTGGATTCAGGAATCTGCTGTGCATGTCAACAGATGAATATGATTTCCTCTCTGACTTTCATTGGCTGTTTCTCATCGCTGTTCATGCTTCTTGTCACGGAGGGGTTCACACTACACGATTCACTGCTGAGAAAATCAAACATGCATGAAAACATCTGCGCATCTGCAAATGCTCATATACTGAGAATATCGCATTGGATTTTCACAGTACACAAGCAGTCAAGTAGTCGCTGAGCTGGGGGAGGTTGTCGCTGAGCTCCAAAATTAGTCAGTGAGCGAGAAATCAGGAATAAAGTCGTTAGACAGAGTGGAGCTGACAGGGGAAGTTTGTTTGTGTGTTTGTTTGTTTTTATGGTGCTGGGGAAAGTTGCTTATACTATGATGTCCTGAAAACTATGATGTTGGGCTGTACGATTATCATACTAATTTTTTTTCCATACAGTCCGAACCTTATATAGAACTGAATAATAAATAATTGAATTGAATTGAAACTTTGGCCGATAACCTCACCTTTCGCTTGTTTGATTTGCAGCACATTGAGGATCTTTTTTTTTTTTTTTTTTGAGTGAATGAGTCTTTCTTGGCCATTCATGATTACCAACGCAACTGAACATTCATTACAAAACTGAACATTATTTGAATAATATCACAGTGAAAGTGTGACATGCTTGCATTTTGGATCGAATGTTCCTGTCTTTGCAGAAGGTTTGGGAATGTGAAGGGTAAATTGGCCATTATTTTAGTAAAGCATCTGTGTTGTCCTTGACGGTAAAGGAAATGGGGAGTCAGGACCAGGCTTGTCAGGAATGTCTTTGCAAGCAAATAGCACACACTCTCCTGCACATATCCCTACAAATGTACAGATGAGAAACATGTTGGCAAAGGGTTCCTTCTTCTCCATGAAGGTTCTTGAATTATTTTTGAAACACTTCATTAAAAAGTTGCTGTCCCTGAGAGGCTGAAGTCACCTGACTTGGAGCAATGGCACGACTAAAGAGAATTCCATTCATTCCTGAAAATATCCTCCCCCAACCCAAGGCATGTGTAGGCGGCCTCCCCTTCCCCCTTGCTTCCCCTCCTCTGTTTCTCTGCTTCTAGGCACAAGGCCACAGGCATGACACGGATTAGCTGATCAGGACGCCTATATTTCTCTTAAAGCCTGGCTCATAGGCCCAAGCTGTCCCTCATACAGAACTGCTGTTTTACACATCTTGGTGCTATGGCTTGTATTTTTTCCAGTTTACTTCAAATAGAGCCCATGTCTCAACCCCCAGAGAGCACTCCAGCCATATTTAACATATAGAGACGTTAAACATGCCATATACAGTAGAATATGTAGCTTTTCAGAACACAAGTGTTTTTGTTAAAATGCCCTTGGACTGAGATTGCAGGGAGGGTGTCATTTTTGGCCTGTTCAAGTTCATACTAGCGCACATATTTCTACCCATCATGTCCATACAAGCTCGATTAGGTGCTGTATCTAATCCTCACACTTTTTGACCCTCACTATATGATGATTGGCTGTTTGGACATTTTTGCACTCTTTTTAAGAATTTCAGTGTTACGGTGTTGATATGATCTCAGAAATGTCATTTCCCCCGTTTTTGCTTCTCAAGTGAGACTTGAATGTTTTTTTGTTTTTTTTTTGTGAGCTCATTCATAAAGAGACATGGGTGTGGTTCTATTATATGTCCTCTGCCATAAATCCCTGTCATTTGAAAGGAACATTAGTGATATAAGCATGACTAAGTAATGAAAGTTGCAGAGGCTATGACCTTGACCCAAGCTGTGTTCTCCATCAAGAAATGTCACTGACCCTTTCATGCCTTTGGTGATTGTTCTCATTGTTCCCGTGTGGTGGGCCACAGCAGCTGTTTTCCAGCGCTCTCTGTGAGGGCTCCCTTTTTCCTTCACACCGCCACAGGATTAATATCATGGAGTTATCATGAAGCTGGTTTGCTAGACTGTAAAACATCCAGTAAATTGTACTGTTTTTATCAGATACAAGACATTTTTGGTGATGTGATGCGTTATAATTTTTGTTTTACAGTAGGTGTATTCCAGCATACTCCAGCAGATATTAGAGAAAGAGCACTCTCCTCTTCTACTTCCAAGTTTTATTTTCCCGTCTCTATACACATTTAATGAGAGGTTGTATATGACAGGATAAGATGCAACCACAGTTTCCTGAAACCAAGTTTTTCTTCCATTTTTTGTAAACAGTAAATGGGAACTGATTGCATGTAGGAACTGAAGTTATGAGTAGGGAACTGACGAAATGCTGAACCACATGCACTGTAGGATTGGTTCGAGGAATCATGCAAGCCAGTTATTTGGATTTATCCATTTGCTGCATCGTACATTATTTATCTAGAATGAGAAAATCTCAAATTAAATGTTGCTTAATGCTGTTGCTGAAATCATAGCTCTGTATCTCGCATGCACAGAAAATTAATGGTCACCTTTCACTCTGTAGCTTTCTAGTATAAACACAGGATAATAATTGTAGAAGTTGGTGGGAAGTTGCTCAAACCTTTTTGCGGGAGCATGTGGGAGTGGGGGGAAAAAACAGTCTCGCCCACTCCTCTACAGTGGATTACTGGAACAAATTTCATATCTGCTCATGTTATAGCAGGGAGTCTAATTTCATTCTGTGGGCATCTTAAGAAACCCCATTCCTTAACCCCAAAGTTTATGAGCATCACCCACGTGATCAGGTAAGAATAATCAACAAGGAATTAAGTCATGAAAAGTATTGTTGAAGTGGTGTAAGTGATGTATACTGAGTAACCTAAACAAGTGTTTATTATACTTATATTTTAAAGACAGCAGAATGTGTACGTGTGTATTAAGAGTGCACAATACAGCACAAATGCAGTGAAGGTAATGGACATCACAGTGACATTGTGCCATGCAATAGATTAAGATGATTTTTTTTCTAATGTCATAAGTTTATAAACACGTTTTTATATGCAGTAATGTAGTTAGTGCATTATGCATTAATGCAGTTAGTGCATTATTGCAGTCTGACTAAGCGCCAAATGAATTCCAAGTCACTACTTAAGCATCCTACTCAAGGTAACATAACAGACTTTCACCTACAATATAAAGGACAGGCAGAAAAGTGTCTCAGTAAGGCGTTGGCCCACCATGAGCACCACACATCTCTGGAACTGTACTAGCGTATTGAACATCATTCCTCCAAAGGATGTTCCATAAGTTGTTGTTTAGATGCTGTCTAACACATCAGTCAAAAATTTCCCATATGTGTTCAGTTGGGTTGAGATCTGGTGATTGTGAAGGCCATAGCAGATGATTTGCATCATTTTCTTACCATTAAGTGAGGACTCTGTGGATGTGGGCATTGGAAGACCCAATAGCCAGTCCACCCACTGATAGTAGGAGGAAACTGGAGAATCTGAAGAACTTGTGAAACTCCATACAGACAGGAACGTGAGCTTTGGATTGAATAAGGGACCCTCGAGCTGTGAGGCGGCAATGCTACCCACCGCTCCACCATACCACCCTACGGCTATACTAAACCAAAGAACAATGACGTAATTGCAAAGCAAACTATAGAGCAAAGGTGCTACTTCAAAGTGTTACGTAAAATGTCTCACTATAATGGGACCAGATGTTAGTAGACCTTTAGGTCTTTGTGTTATGAAAACTGGGAGTTTTGATGGACTTGATTTTTTTGCATATAAATTTGTTTGCTATAAATACTTGTTATAATAAAGTCTTAACTGTATGTCTGTCTAACTTCAGATGGTGATTTACGTCAGAATATGGGAACGGCTGTGGATTTTGGGGCTTACTGTCAGGGTCATGCCTGTGCATTTCAGCCCACAGAAAAGGGAAGCAGAAGTTCATATCTTAAGGAAGGGAAGTTATTTGTACTATTCAAAACCAGGGTCTGTGGTCAGGAAGTCTCTATCACTGAGGTTACTTAAGGCAGCTAATTCTAAGTTTAAAGATATACCGTGGTTGTAGTCATGCAGATAGTTTGACCAATCCTGCCTACTCCCACATTTATTATTGTTTGCTCGTGCCCACTGTATTTTCTGACAAACTTGGTTGGTTCTGTTTGTCAACATATAAAGAAAATAGTCATGTAAACCACCGTGATCTCGACCAGTGTAAAACGGTTACTGTTGATGAATGAATGAAAACAGTAAATGCATTAGAGTTGTGCAAGCACCATATATGCCCTCATGTTAATGAGTCCTGCCAGTTTCATTTCTGACCACTTGCTCCAGCCCTCAAAGAAGCAAAAACTGACCCCACTCCTGCAAATATTTGTTGGGTGCCGCAGGATTTCAGTCCTGATACACACCTCTTTACTTTCAAGCTCACATTCAGCGTATAACATCAGCACTGCACAGAGTCCTCCTCAGATGCAATGAGTGACACTTAGTATGGAAGTGAAGAATGCCTTGCATTATATAATATCCTTTATATTACCGAGACTAGCATGTGCAGTAAGCAGCCATCACAGCCTGTGGGGCTGTAGAGTAAGTAGCAGGCATTTGTTGAGGCTCCACCTGTGTCTTCCTGGCTTTTATCGTCAATCTGGGTCCCAGTTTGTCCGAGAGGATGTGGCTTAGCTGTGCCTTTTAATGGCGTTTGTGGTGAAAGGTTTCCCGAGGGGCTGTGCCTCGTGTCCTGTGTCACAAGAGATCAAGATCTGAAAGACAAGCCTTCCCCTGACCCTCGCGCCCTCGGATGACTGGCTCATTCCTCAGCTGGTCCATGAGGAAAGTTATCCGGTTTCCCCTAAGGGACCCCCGGAGAGAATCCCAGAGAGCAGAGGCTCGCGGCGCAGCCTGCCATTTCTGAGACACAGCTTTGTCTGTCATAAACCATGCCTGGTCCTATCTGTCCGGTTCTGGTAAAGCACACTGTGGTACCTTTAGTAGCAGTAGAACGTGGGTCAGGAGGGAGCTGCCTGTAAATTCCTGGTTTGGTGGGGGCTGGGTGTGTGTGGCAGCTGGTGCAGGATAATAGATTAACCCCTTTGAAGAGCCCTGATGCTTTTACCAGCCAAACCACCTCCTCCTGTTTCCTCTACCAGCTTGAGCACTTATACCAGCCTCAACTCCCTGTCCTTCTCTCACCAATGTCCCTATTAATGTTTAATAAACCCCTGCTAGTGTAGGGCTGCTTTATAGAACTGCTTATCTGTATTACAGCCCTTACTCCCCCTTTTGCTACATTTATGTTTTCAGTTATGAGGTCATTCTAGGAAATGGCTTGTAATTTATCTAGCTGTAGTTCCATCGCCATTTCATCAACAAATGATGACGTTGGTGAGCCTCAGTTTTATTTGCATTTCTTTCGAAGGTGACATCAGCAATATTTACTTTTAGTAGAGTGACACAAGCCACACCCATGAGGAGTGTTCTGATTATTTTGTAACTGCAAAACATTTATGTGATACTTACCATGGGTGTGCCAGTCACTGAAGCATGTTACTCAGGTGCGGTGGCTCTCAGAGCTTAGCTACCCCACCTCAGGGTTGGGAATCAAGCTCTGTGGGCCACTCCCATAGCTCGTGCTCACTTATTTAATACCCAGACTAGAGCATAAGTAGAAAATATTCAATACACACCATGGGAGATATGTGTTTTGATGGAGAAGAATGGAAAATTAAACTGTGAGGAAAGTAATTTGGATTGTCAACAGCAAGCATGACCTCTTGTCATATTATCCTTATGTTTGCCCAAAGGTCAGACTTCCATTTAGTCTTGTACTGAGAATAAGAGATGGGTAGGTTTGGTTTGGAGCTGTGGTTGCTAGCGCAGGCTTTGTTTTTGCTCTGTCAAGTAGAAAATCAGTAGTATGTAGTCTCCATCTTCACCTTGACAGACTACCCAAGTCCAGGTCAATTAGGCATTCAGTTTGAATTATTCATGGTATGATAACCTAGTCAAAAATATTGTGCTTTCAGAATGGAAAAACTGGTGGTGAACATTATTTCATAATCTTTATTATTAAATAAAACTTGCACATATGTGTGTGTACACTCTATATAAAGGCTTATATTAGGGATGGACAAGCTGGCAATAATATCATATGATTGTTTCAGGCTGAATCACGATCCATGATTTTTATCACAATTTTTTTGGTTTTTCATGTTACTGAACAGAGCAATCAAACTAGTTTCCCCTTTGATGTAAAAATAGATCTGATTCACAGTTATGGTTTTCTGCTATGTCCTTCTATTAATCAAGCACCGGGAAAATTTGTTGTTTTTAAAGATACAATCAGCTACTACTTTGTTGGCTTTAATTTTTTAATTTTTTAATTTTTTGCCCTTTAACAAGTTCTGTGACCAAGATGTAATCATTTGAGGATGTATTCCTTTATCTTTTTTTTGTGTTTATTCGCTGAAGGGCTCTTAAAAGTAACATACTTGAGTCATAAAGAAAGATTTTTAACCTTTAGCTGAATTCATTTCAATACCAGGGAATGCTCTGAAATGAAAGAGGAGCAAATAAGAGAACATTTTAGCATAAAACTGACATGCTGGTATGTAATTAAATGATAGGAAATTAGCATAAATATGTATTTGACAAATTGACACCTCAACACAGCTAAGAGATGTGTAGCTAAAAAAATAAACATTGAACTAACCCTGTTAAACTGAATGTTAGATACATTCGAATTATGCAAGTATTAGTATGAGATTTTATGAATAAATCGCTTTTTTTTTTAAAACATTTCTACCGACTACATTTTATGACCGTTCTCTGTAGAGAATCAGATATTAGATATGTGCTCTCTGTTCTGTGTTTACTGCTGCACAATTAAAGTTTTTAATTCTGTTGCACACATTTTTTTGCAAAACCAGTGAATCACAATCACCAAAAAAAGATCTGTTTTTATGGAGAAGGAACAACTTAAGGAGCGGGAACCTTTTCATAGTACCTGAACTAATTGTGGAACTACCCACTTTTTGGCATTTTCGCATCTCCGGAACTGGGTGTGATTTTGGTACCGGACTGCCTTTTTCGGGAACCAAATTGCTCCTACTCCGGAGCAGGGTCTAACCAGCACAACTGGTACTATCCATGACGTAAGTAGATGTTGATTGGCCAATCACGTATGAAAACACCCTCACCCGCCATGATTTAAAACTCTGTGTATACATACTGTAGTGTCAACTTATTTCGCAAGTATGGAGAACGGCGACAGATGGACGCGAGACACAACAAAAACACAGCTCTGATCACAGCGTCCTCCATCCTCCAGTTGTTTACGTTGTTCTTCTTTGTTTCCGTTGTTGAATGTCGCCCACAAATGATGTCGCTGTCGACCGGCTTACGTCACTTCCTAGTGCCCACTGTCGGTGCAAATGCAACCCTTTAAATGGTACTGGGAAACAGTTCACGCAAAATCGCCCAGTACTTTAGTACTGTAAATTTAGTTCTGGAACTAAAGCGGTGCGAAAGGCCCTAATACCTGTCACGTTATTCCAAAGATGTAGTGGGTGCGGCTCTGGTAGAATTGTTTTCGATTTTGAAATACCATTTGTAATCACGGTTGAGCAAATCGATAAATGCAGCTGAGCATTTTGTTCTAAAGTGTTACTTGTTAACAAACTGCTTTAGGAACAACCACAGGGTTATATGGCATTCTGGTTGCCTTAAACCCCAGTTTCATAAGGGATACGAAAAACACGCTGCTTTCCACAGCTTCTGCACACTTTAAAGTAGCGGTCATAAAATCTGTGTCTTCATACCAGCTACAGTTGTGTTGCGGTTCAGCATCAAGTGTCACATGAACATGACCAGAAGGGTGTAAATCAAATAACAATAATTTGCCAGATTTAAATTTAGCTCAGAGTGTCTTTTATGAGTCAATCCAGATCACATGAAACCCTCTGAAGGTTGGAAACACAAAGGGTGGCACAGAATTTTGGTCAATAAGGTTTTCAACCTCTCAAAATAGGTCATGTCTTGTATAGACCTGAACTCAGAGAGGACCTTTAAATTATTATTATTTTTTTTTTTCTTATAGCATTATTGGTGAATTGCTTTTGAATTGCTTTCCTCACTCTTCTTCTGTAATTCCAGAGGTGGAATTTTTTTTTCCCATAAAAAGCTCAGCCATTACCTTGGCCATAAATATGATTTCAGCTCCAGTCATGGCCAGTACCCTATATGTCCGGCGTTCTGAACCATTGGTGAAGGAAAAACAGTGTGGACTCTGTTAGTCTATGTTTGACGACCATTTCCTCCTCCCACTGGCCTGTGGTGGACAAAGAAGGCCTTCTCATTTCCTGACCTGTTAATCTTCTCTTGGTTATATGTGTTTTGGGATGAGGTGGGTTCTCCCTACTGTGGTCACTCTCACTCACTCTGCTCTAATGACTGTCTCCAGGCGCAGGCAAATGTCAACTCTGCACAGAAACGTTTATTTCAGAGAGGCGTGTAGTTGGATATTTTCCATACTTGCAGTGCTACATTCATTCAGAGCCCGGTTTGTTTGGATCAGGCTGGTGTCCAGTCACTGCGGTGGGCCGAGGCAGTATGGTTAACATTTTAGAGTGAACGGTTGTTTCATTGCATGACTGGTAAAGTAAATATTTTGCCTGCTTCTCCTTTGACATTTAGTCTTCATTAAGAAAAGACCAAGACACGGGGAATAACTTTTACATAAGACGAATGTGATGTAAAATCAACAGCAAGGCTTTCAATTTATCAGATATGCTAGTAACGAATGATGGTGTGCAATCTAGCCATTAAAAAGCTGTTCATTATGATATGCCTCACCACTTACGTGAAAGTGTTGCAATTTTGAATAAATTTCGTATATTACATAAATCTTCTCATCTCTTCACACAAGCAGATTTAATATATTTACGTTTTGTCACACGACCTGACATCATTAGCATAACTTAACTGTAGGACAGATAGTTGTGTTTCAGTCTTTCCAATAATCCAATCCAATAATAAACTACAGCTTTGGTTGGCTGTAAATCTTTCGGTCTTTTAGTTAGTTTTGACTTGGTGCTGCTTTGACATCTTTAGCCTCTTTTTCAGTTTCAGTCAGTACTGTAAGATGGCTGAATATACACCATGGCTTCCAGCAACTTGCAGAGTTATTCTCAACTCTAGTTTAAACTTGTCAATGCAGTATTTTCACAGAATTTGTATTGCACAGGACACTGGTGCTGCATGACTGTGTCATTACTCTAGCTTCTGGTTCTGATTGAGCATTGCACAATATGGAAAAACAAACCATAACTGAGCTCATGAATGTGCACAGTCATGGATCGATGGGATCAAGCAGCTGTAACCATTCACCCTACGTTGGAAAATGGGCTTTTGGGTCTTTTCTCTGGTTTGCTTTTGCATGAATGCGTAAGCCAGTATGGCTTTGGTGTGAATGGGCCTGTTTTGGAGAAGCTGAAGCAGCTGCCGAAACAGCAGTCATCTCACCGTTCCACCGGGACCTTGCTCAGCCAAAAAGAGTCTTGGACTTCTGTGAGGAGATGAGTTCATATTATCAGTTTCACACACTTTTGCCACCATGTTTATTTCATTGTAATTGAGATGGTGAGACTCCACAGACCGATAACAGACAGGCAGCCTGCATTATTCACGCGGAGCAGATTATCAGATTACATCTAGGAAACCCCCAGCAATATTAAATAACTGAACTTTATCCGTGAAGAAAAAGATCCAGAAAAAGTGTGACCCTCACCTTGTTCCACAGACTTTAATCTACTGAACATCATACACATAAGATATGGTTATGATAATGATGCCAGATACGAGTGCCAGATCTCAGACCGCCATCATCCTAGCAGTATTTCAATGTCTTCATCCCTTATTGCTTGTATATCCTTACCACCTTGCTCGCATTTATACAGAGAACTGTTCGCTTTATAAGACTGCATCAGTGTATAAATGATGGTTGTTTGTCAGTTTTATAATGCCTGACACAAATTTATATGACAAATGAACCAGCTTCCACAGCAGTGCTTTAAGAAACAACAGAGGTTCTCTGTAGTTAGATGGAAATGCCTTTTGGTAGTGTTTTTTAGCTGGGATACAGGCACTGCTACTGTAAATCTGTAAGAATCAGGCATGCGTGTGTGTGTGCACACTACAGTTTCATCAGTGCTGTAGATTACTGACTTTAAAACTTGTTGCCAAGTGCTCGGTTCCTGCCGTGGATCTCCACGTGAAAAGCAGATGATGCTCTTTTCACGCTGTACTAAAAGCCCATCCCCCTATAAAGGGTCAAGGCTGTGGGGCAAAGCGAGCCAGTGTTTAAAGTTAGTGGCTTTAGGAGTGATAAACGTCTTTTGTGCACGAGACGCCGCACATGTCCTCATATGGTGAGCGCTTCAGGCCAGCTTAGCCTTGGCTTGGGCGGCTGCCAAGCCCCCCGCCGTGCCTTGTAAAAAGACAAGGGAGGAGTGCTTGTGGATGTGGGATGCATTTTTTTTTTTTTGGTCTTTAAACTGTATAATTTTTAAATAACACTCTCATCAACAAATTGCAGTGTCATGTATCCCGACATGCTGATCTTGATAATTGTTCTGGAGGTTGGTTAAGAGTGCTTGGATTAAAACTACATTGTGATGGGATTTTTTTTTTTAGATTAAAAAATGAAAATAAATCATAATTTACTTGGGAAAATAGTTAAATAAAAATATTCTTGAATTTCTATGAGTTAGAGAGAATTCAGTATTAGTAATACACATCCATAGCACATCACACACAGTTAAGATTTGTAGTGCCAAATTCCCTTTCGTAAATTTCTGTTATGGGTTTTTGTACAGCCAGTGGAAACAAACCAACAGATGGGTAACAGAATACTCAGAGAAGGCTGATCAGATAATAAAAATACACATACTGTAAGCAAACAGGTATGTTTATTTTGTTTCTCACACTGCATTGTAGCTAATTAGTGAGCTAAAGTTAGCTTGAGCAACATGGATCTCGGACACCTTGAGCCTTGAAGAGAGCTTGTAAGCTTGCACCACAGGCCTGCATGAGCACCATGCTTGCTAAATCACAGCCTCATGTTGAAGGCTCGTATGTCTTTTTTTTTTTTTTGCTCATTCACGTAGTTCTCAGACACTGATGTGCACAATAATTTATTTATTATTATTTTTTTTTTAAATTCTCTTGCCAGTTCTGTAAATCTGAGGAAACGACGGTAACAGCAGCAGACAATTACATAATAACCTACCTAATAATTGCCTAATAATTATCCTTTGTGTCTCATGTGCTTGGGATGGGTCCTAAACTGCATAATACTATACTTAATAATATATCTCAGCAGTGGTGTTAATGTGGTATGAGACAGCACCTGGAATGAACAGTTTTTACTGAAAAGAGTTTTTCTGCCAGAGATGGCAAAATTCACAAAGCATACATCCAGCAGCTTCAAGAAGAATTGTTAATAAATGTAATTATAAAGAATATTATGGTGTTCTGAAATGGCAATAGGCAAATGGATATGTACAGATGCTCTTTATAATGATTGATTTTGCAGTTTGAAAAAAAAAAAAATGAAGGGGATTGATGATTTATGATTGAATACGGTGTTAATTAAGATCCTCACGCTTTCTTTCTCTGTCTGTTTGCAGTGAAGCCATTCACCACCACTGTAAAAGATATGCGTCTCCACAGGGACGACTTTGAGATGCTCAAGGTGATAGGCAGGGGTGCCTTCGGAGAGGTAAGCCAACCTGAACTCTTCCTCATGTGAGATCCCTAATACTGATGAATTCTGCAGTGTGCTGTTACATGGCATATGCATATCCAAGAAAAATCCAGTTATCATTGACACAGCAAGTCATTTAGCAAAGCTCTACAGCCCCAAACTCATTCCTTCCTCTCCTCCTCCTCTGCCTTATTTCTCTTCCTCTTTCGTCCTGTCAGTTCCCCAGGGGCCTGGCCTGGCCTTACTGTGCTGTTTTTGGGACAGGACAGATCTGGGTGTTTGAGATGGATCGTTTGTTGAACTGTGGAATGTACCGCTCCAGTACCTTTACTACAGGCCCCGGGTCGGGGCAGCGTTTACACAAAGCACACACACTTTCTCCTGCTCACCGTTTCTCACTTGATTGATGGATAAAAGGGTAGCTCGGGTTTCTCAGTCCCACTCTGTTTTTCTGTGTCTTCTGTATTAGCCTTTCTGTGAACTTTATTGAAAATCATAGAAAAACAGATTGTCAGTACAACACCAGATTAAAACTCCCCTCGGCTGTTTCAGTTTTCTTTCCAGTTTAAACCCTCTTGGCGAAAAGCTCTGCTTTACACAGTGGCTTTTTCTTTTTTGGGGGAAAAAAACATTTTTCGTGCGTTGCCAATTTAAATTCTTTCGCTGTTATTCAGTTTCAATCCAAACGTTAGACTAAGCAGGCATGAAATCACACGGTCCGAGAAATGTTCAGATTGTCCTTTCACACTTCTGTGCATTTGAGATTTAACAGCCCTGAGACAAAATCATTCTGAAATGAGTTGTTACAGGTGTGTAGCCTTGTGACAGTCAGATCAGATTTGAAATGAATGAACCATATTCACATAGCTAGAGTTTACATTCGTTACACAAACAGCACCGTAGCTCCTTTCTTACTTTTATAAACGCCTGCTCTCACGCTTCAGCCAGTTTGTTACTCTTCTGACATACGGCCAGTGCAAAGCTACGTCTGGAATCAGACGGTTGTTGTGGAAGGATGTGTTGGACCGAGCGCAGCCAGTCCTCGTACATATTATGTGACGCAGTAAACAGTGGAGAGCTTGTGAACTGAACAGTTTGACATCATCAACCAGTGGAGTTATCAGTGTTTAGAGTTTAAAGCGCTTTCAAATATTTCTCTCATGAAATCTCCTTATACAGGCATAACAGTACAGTACAGTCATGACCATATATACACCTCTGATGCTATTAAACACTGGAGAGAAGATGGAGAACTTCTTGATTCAGACCACTTTAGCCCAGATTTTCTCACTTTACAATGCCAGCATGAGTGCCAATAGTGGCACAGGAAGCAGGGCAGGATAGCACAGCTTTCAGGAAGGGCTCAGGAAACTAACACCGTCTCAAAGGAGAGCCTGTTACAAAAATAGTGTTTCCCTTCACAGATAATACATTGTGAAGCGCGCACACACTCCCCAAGCTCTGTTTAACAACCTCTTCGTCACTGGATTACTCATCCATGTGGCCTTTCCCTGGTTTAGGATGCGGTTTATTTCATTTTAAGAATCAAAGAGAGTCAGAAACCTTTTAGACTATTTTGGACTTATTAAGAATGGTTTCAATTTTAAGAGTCAGAAGTTTATTTTTGTCGGATATATAGCTTTCATTTTTTTTTGAAAGCTTGAAATTAATGACATCCCATTATCCGGGGATGTTTATTCCCCAGTTCTACTCTTCTTCCAACGACAGTGCTGTTTAATAAAATTAATATTTTATTTTCTTTCTAATTGATCAAGGCCCTTGAAATAAAGTTGAAATGGCTGGCAGAAGGCTAATTCATTTATCACCGCAATGTAAAACCACTGGCTTTTGTAAAAGTTTTGGACAAGGCCACGGTGTGAACCAGGGTGCTCTCAGTTTCATTCCTGAAATTCCTAAACGGGAAGTGTTTTGTTCATTTACAGACCTCTTAGCATTTTTTTTTTTTTTTTTTTTTTTTGACACTCACTGTGTCATATTGTTTACTGTGCTGAAGTGTGTACGAATGCGAGGCGTCGCTTCGCTCATTTCCACTCCCAGCCGTTTCCTCTAGCTTAAACACTACAGGATGCATTTCCAGATAAGTCCCTGCATTTCCTGTACGTGACTGATGTATCCCCTTTCTGAAACAGTGTTGAACAGGGAGGTTCAGGACTGCTGCATGACTGGACTTTATAGTACACAAGGTTCCACACACTGAGCCATGCACTTTAATAGCTGCCAAACCGTCCACTCCCTCTGCCTCCCCTGAAACTTGTTCTGAATAAGTCTTCTCAGGAGGACAGCAGAGAGGAGGAGAGAGGAGCGAAGCAAAGTTAGGCCTACATATGAAGCGCATGGGAGAAGTGGTACTTTGCTGAAAGCTTTAGTGTTTGGTTGACGATACACAGCAACAGCGTGCCAGAAGCTGACTTGGATTTTTGAATGGGAGAAAACGTGTGAATCTTGCATTTCAAGAGACTTCTGTGCGTCATTTTTGTATTTAAAACTACTGTGTTTTGAGCACGTACAGACTTCTACCCCTGCATTCTCAAAAACACGCAAAAAGGGTCATGTAACTATTCATTTTGTATGTACATGCACGACACAAAGCCACAAAGCTGCGATTTCAGCGATGACTGCAGGCAATAGAGCAACAAGAAACACTGATTTTAATGAAAGTATGAAATATATATATATATATATATATATATATATATATATATATATATATATATAAATACAACAATAAGCAACAAATCTAAACGATTGATTCCTCGAACCACTTCTATGGCGCGTGTGCAGCGAAATTTCTTCAGTTCCCTCCTCACGACTATAGTTCCAACCTGTTGTCAGTACTCATTTACTGTCTTGTACCAAAAATGGAAGAAAACACTGCGGTTTCCTTTTATCCTGTCATGTGTATTGAGACATTTCAAAGAAAACTAAAACTAAAGTTGGAAGGAAGTAGCAGAGATCGTTGGTGCCTCTGGTGAGCTAGTAGAGTTAGCTTGCTTTGCTATTCTGCTGAAGAAGTTATGCTATTCTGCTGATGTGCTAGTGCAAAGCCTAGCACATCAATCCACCAGAGTTCACACTGATTAAAGCATTATTTCATTTGTGATGAGCCTGTTAGCTTTAGAAGCTGTATGTAGCTGCTACCATTTCTGATTGGAACAAAAAAAAAAGCCGGAGAGTGCACATCCGCAAGAAAGACAGTAGGAAAGACAAATTACAAGCGACATGAGCGACTTGCCGCTTGCTAGTCTGAATGATAGGTTAGTGCTTTTTGTCATTTTCTGTCGATTGTAAAATAATCAGATACTTAAATCTGTTATATCTTCCCACAAAATACAGCAAAAATGGCAAAATTGAAGCACACCATAGCACCAGTTGTGCTTTTATTTCTGTCTTGTGCTAAAATCTAATGACCATGTACAATGCATGCATCACATACATCATCTGTAGGTAACAGGATATACGCCGCATGCGTTTCCTCATATTTATCACACACATAAGTAAATAATGGATTTTATATGAGAATTATCAGTGAAAATGCCATTAAAAAGTATTTACGCAGTTTTGATGGCTTTACTATAATAATAAAAATATTTACATATGCCACGCGATTAAAGTTTAAAGTAAATGAATTCATGATCCTTTCATGTGATCATATTGCAGTCATGAAAAGCAGTAGCTGAACTTGTGCCTTTTTTGTTCATTAGTAGAAGACCTCTTTGATTACAGACGGCATCTTCACTGTGAATATGGCCAAACTGATATTTTTAAAAAGCGTTGGGATTAGTTTCTGTTCTCTAAGTATTATACTAACCAGTTTAATAATCTACATTTTAAAATTTTTCAAAAAGGGGGGTGTGGACACATCCCCAGTGTAGGGTGTCCCCAGTGTAAGGTGTCCCCAGTGTAAGGTGTCTCCAGTGTAAGGTAATCCTAAGATTGTTTGCTTTTAACTTTGGGAGCACACACTGCATAGTTGACACCCTGGTAAGATTAAAGTACACTGAATAGCAGTTTTTTTTTTTTTTTTTTTTTTGGGACTACTGTGGTACAAATGTGCCAGTATTGTTCCTTACAAAGAATCTTGAGTGAGAATTGTGATCTCAGTCGAGTGACTATACATCTGAACTTCTCTGAAAAGCTCTGAAAGTGTTCATAATTTGTTTATCTGTCAGTATTCAATACAAATGTAGATAACCAATCAGGGTATTTATGCATTTTTGAACCCTGAAAATAGAGCACATAGTTTTGTGCTAATTTAGAAGTTTGCATTCGCCCCTCCAATAAAATCCTTTTTCAGCCCAGTGAAACACAGCAAATATTTTTGGGATTTTGCGTTGATGTGAATGCTGTCAGTTCCCAGACTAAACTGAGGAATGAAACATCTTCCAGTCCTTTATTTATTTCACAATGTTTATCTTGTATCAGGTTTGTACAGTGAATCACTTTCGCCCTAGATAATAAGGTCAAAGTCCATTTGAGACCCAACCCCATACATGGAGCTGTTAGTGTCAGTACACACTCAGTGATTGTTGTGACGCTGATACTGACCCATGTCCGATCCTCACAGCCATTTCTTTTCTACTTCTGGATTTAGTTGGTTAGATTTACCACAGTACTTTTTCTCAGTTATTAGTACTGCAGAGCTGCTGAATGTTCCGATCACAAACAGAAGCTTATGCTGTTTTTAAGGAGCAGGAGCAGCAACGTTTGATCCCTCAGGCGCTGACTGTGCGTGAAGCCTCTGACTTGTGTGAAAGAACGCCAAGTGACTTGTCCAATCATGCAGCGGCGTGACACAACTCTGGCCACACACACCTTCCTTTTACATACCGCCCCGCCTTTCCAATCAGGTCAGGCTGACTGCCTGTGTCAGAATCTGTGTCTAAAAAAGGAGAGATGGAAAGAGGACAAGAGACACTTGGGGAGGAGGAATCGAAATGGATTCTGAGCACATTGGGTTTGGTTTGTTTTTGTAATGAGGTCAGTTATCTGGTGTGGATAGGAGTCTGTCTGATGCAGAGTGTGCGTTTGATTGGCTCTTTTTTTAGACTGTTTTCGGCGTGTACTCTTCACATATTTTCCCTGTGATGTCTCCTTTACTGTGTTTCGACCTGTTGTGTGTGTGTGTCCCCGTCCGTCAGTCTGTCTTTGGGTTAGCAGTGGATCCCTGAGTGTTTGTCTTTGGCGTGCAAGTCACAGTTTGTCCTCATGTTCTTTGCTGAGGCAGCACACAATGATCAGGTGTGTGTGCGGTGTTTCTTCACTGGCGCTTGCTGTGAATAAACACTCATCATGTGATGTCTGAACAGAGGAAAAGAACAGAGAGCTGCACCCCTGAAACCAGTGTTCTAAACACTACAAAAACACCTCCCGTCTTTATGACATACACAATATCACATGTCACCATATGCAATTCCCCAACCCATGTGTAATAAATAGTAGGCCAATAACGTGATTGACTACTGCTAGATTTTTCAAAAATGATATGGATCTCTATACACGTGCAACTCATGCCACATAGTCCAATATTAATTATTAAAACAATTCTGAGTTATTGGTGGATCACATGTTATAAGCACTTAATCTTGCATTTTAGACTTATAGTTTTCCTAAATAAATGTTCTTTTTGTTACTAAATGTAACAAACCAAGAATTGCCTACTTTCATAGAAAGCGTCTGTTTGACTGGCCTTTAAAATATTCACTCGCCACTATTTCAAACAAAACTAAGAACATTCGTGATGCTGTGAACTTTTTCTCAATGTGTAGGGCTGCACAAAAAGTCTTGCATTAAAAAAAAACTATCTTGATTTGTTTAACAATGCAGTTCCATTTCAAGAGTACAATCTGCAACGTTTGCGTTCGGGGCAACTATTACATAAAACCACTTCCCCGTTATTTGCTGTAACCAGTGACCGTAGATGTTGTACCACATGACCTCACCCACATGAAGCACGTTGAGTCTACAGATGCAAAAGAAAAGTAACAACATGGGACAACTGTGAGTAAATTTTAAAATCACAGGACCAACTGCTTATAGTGAGAATGAACAAAATTGTCCTAAACAAACGTTTAAGCTTATGTACTAAATATTACATTCATAATTACAAAACAAACAAAGACTAAACGTATGAAATGAATGAATGGGCCGAGTGAGTCATGGCTGCGCACACTGCGTCTCTCTGAACTTCCCAGTGAAACATTAGGCACTGAGCGCATTTATCAAGAGTGTTTTTCAGAGCAGAACTGTCATATGCCTAATTATGACCAGCTGTTAATATTGCTGGTTTCCATGAGTGCAAGTTTGTTTCGAGAAGTACTGGGCACTGCGCTAATAACACTCTTCCATAATAAGAGTATGATGGCTTTGGAAGCCCTTTAAAATTTAGTTGTTATAGATTACATCCCCTACATTGTGTTGCACATTGCAGGAGGTTTTTAGAAGAATAAAGTTAACCAGAAGGCTTGGCTGATTTAATGTGGCCATTTAAAAGATTTCTACAGTTGGTAAAACACCTCGCACTTTTTTATAACAGGGTATACCACAATACTAGGATTGTAGATTAATGTAAATAAAATCACGACACAATAATGTGAAGTGCCCATGTCTCGGTGCTCAGTGCTCGCAGAATTGAAGTGCTCTCACGTATACCTTTGTGTACATGCAATTCTCAGCAACTTGTGCACATTTTTGAAGACCACACTCGCTGATACTGCTCAGCATGCTCAGATCGGCCACCCTCGCGCTCTCTATTGAAGATACTGTTTAAACAACATAATAGTTTTTCGGGTTGTTTGTATTGTAGGAAAATGCTGTAGTTCCTCCTATTGATACTTTGATGGTAGAGTTTACAGTCTGCTTTGTTTTGATTGGCATTAATCGTGAAATGCGTCTAGTATTGGAGCATTTTGTACGAGTACGAATAAATGAGCACGATTCTCGATGGATACGAGATACCTCAAGCACTGGTGATGTATCCTTAGTCCGCGTACATGAGTTTTATCATAGAGCGAGGCATTTTATTACAGATGCCACCCTTACTGTGGCATGCGGAATAGTGATAAACTCATATTTTTAGAAAGACTTTGGATCAGTTTCTGTCACAAAGTTTTACAGTAAGTATTTTAACAAATTACACTTTCAGATAGTGTTGGGCACAAAACCAGGCATGTTGAAAAAGTGGTGTGGACACGTCCTCAGTGTCTGTTACACCTAAGCTGGTTTCCTTTTAACTTTGGGAGGACACGCTGCACTCTTAACACTTAAACGATTAACACTTAAAGTTTTATACTAAATAGCAGTTATTTTTGCTCAGTACAAATGTGCCAGTATTGTTCCTTACAACATTGGTCAAAGAGTCGTGAGTAAGAATCGTGATCTCAGTTCTAAGTCAACAAATTCCTATTTCATCAAGAATGTTTCAGCCCTAATCCAGTGGCTATATCTTGCTCTGAAATTTCTTCTCTTCAAAATCCATTACATAAAGTGAATATCCAATCATACTGCAACCTTTAAGATCCTGTAAACGTGTAGCCAACTAAATGTACAAACTAAACTCTGTAAGCCATGGGAGGAGCATCTGGAGTAGAGATTAATTAACACCAGTTCCCTCTTGTTGGTAATTCATATCCCTAGCAACCTATAGCTGTTTGTTTTGTTTCAGACGTATCGTTATCACCACGCTGTCGCTCATAACACACATTCTTAATCCCTCTCCCTGACATGCCTTCAACCATGCAGGGTGTGTCTGTCCATTCCAAGCCAACAACGTCGGTGACAACCCTCCTCTCCTCCCTGTCCCTTCCTTTCTTTCACTGATATGCTGCTCTGCAGAGGAAGTCTTTATTCACCTTCACACGCAGCCATTGTCCTATTGTCATGTTGCGCCACGTCAGTATGTTTACAGGTGATTATATGTTGAACGCTTCCCACCATTTCAGGCTCACTGTCTGCTCATGCATTCTCTGTACTGGATGCATCAGCGAGTAAAAACACCATTTTGAAAGTAGCACTTTTCCCAAGTGGTGTTAACCCAAGTAGGGCAAATGTAAATAAGATGAATAAATGATGAGAAAACATGCTGAATTATTCTTAGTCCCATAATTGGGCTGCCTTCTAATTGAATTTTTTAAAGCATGTGCTAACCTTCCGTAACCCTTTTTTTCTTCAGGTTGCTGTGGTAAAGATGAAAAACACAGAGCGCATTTATGCCATGAAAATTCTGAACAAGTGGGAGATGCTGAAGAGGGCTGAGGTAAATTATTATTTTTTTTCTGCTTTTGTAGGCCTAGACGTTATCTTTTGCACAGTCCCTCCTGAAATCGACCGATATGGCACCTTCTGGGAAATGGGTTATACAATGAAGCAAACAAAATGTATTTATTTACCATAAGTGTACTAAAAACAAGCGAACAAGCGGCTTGTTCTTAAGGACCCAGGCAGTGCCTGAGATCAGACCTGTTCAGTGTGGTCTACAGATGAAGAATTTTTCTTTTCTGCTCCATCTTGACCCAGTTTCAGCACAATGAGCTTTGACAGTAGCCTCAGGCTTCCATATCGGGAGAGCTTTTGTCAGTGTGGCTGGTCAGGAAACCCCCCCTGAACAGCACCACCCAAGTGATAGTAACACTAACATGCCTGCAAAGGTGTATTAGAATGGCAGAAAGTAAAATAGCTGTGTATTTGTTGCACTCCTGTTCTTTTGTAGACCGCTTGTTTCAGAGAGGAGAGGGACGTTCTGGTGAATGGAGACTGTCAGTGGATCACGACCCTGCATTATGCCTTTCAGGATGACAATTACCTGGTGAGCATCTCCATCTGTCTGTAATCGTAATTAATCCATGGCCTAAAATGATTAACAGTGCTCATTAGCTGTTGCCGTGGTGCCATTGTTATTTTCAACAGTGGCATAGGCTGTTTCAGTCTCGAGCTCATAACACATGCAGAAAATAAATGAATCGAAATGTCTTATCCTTCAGTACCTGGTGATGGACTACTATGTGGGCGGGGATCTGCTAACACTACTCAGCAAGTTCGAGGACAGACTACCTGAGGACATGGCCAAGTTCTATGTGGCAGAGATGGTTCTTGCCATTCACTCGATCCACCAGCAGCATTACGTGCACAGGTAAATGGTGTGTGTGGGAGAGGAGAGAGAGCAATACGTCATACTGTAAAGAAGCAGATCAGTTGCTTGTTAAACCGGTTTGCTTGCACTAAAGGGCTTAGCAAGTCAGGTAGTTAGTGGTTTGCTGAGTTTGAATGAGTGTTTGTGTATACAGGAATTTGTGGGCTCGCACATAGGCGCTGCATGTCCAACTCCACAGAGTAATGAAATGGCCACAGATGGCACTGGTCTGTGGAGGTGCAGAGGGCTTTTCCTGTGTTACCCAGTAGGCATGGCCTGTACAGGACTGCTGTCCGGTCCATCTGAGCCCCTTTTCCTTCCTAATCCACATGGACCTGACTGCTCAGTGCAGCTTCCTGAAATGCTAACAGCACTTGCACCATTTCTAGTGCCAGTGACAACAAACAAAGATGAACTTCACCTGATATCATGTTTCAGGAAAGAGTAGGCAGAACCCAACTGGTCATGGAGGTCTTATTATACATGTGTCATCACCAGGGCTGTCATGTTGAAATACACAAAATTTCACAGGCAAAAGCATGCTTTCATTTAGTTAACTAACTTGGTCTAGGGCAGGGGTGTCCAATCTTATCCACAACAGGCCAATGTGAGGGCAGGTTTTCATTCCAATCAGGCAGGAGCCACACCTGATTCCACCTGTTTAATCAGTTGATCTTGGCTTTCAGTAGACTCAGGTGTGGCTTCTGCTTGACTGGAATGAAAACCTACACAAAGATCGTCCCTTTCTGGATAAGATTGGACAGCCCTGGTCTAGGGTCTGTTGAAACATGTCCATGCGTGACTAGATATTTAGTGGACTCTGAATAAAGTCTGTTTTTAATTTTTTTTTTTTATTATTATTATTATTTTTTTAAATAACCTATCAAATAGATACGATTGTTAGGTGTCTAACAGTTAGGTGAGTTCGACCCAACCCCAGGATCTATGGTGGCTTATGGAGTATAGTGTCTATAAAATGACTGACAGGAGGTGCATCCAAACCCAAACAAGCATTCTGGACTGGAAGCCAGTTTTCCAAACAGGTTTTCTCTGTGACTTGATACACTTTTGCTAAGACAATGGCTTAATGCATTGTGTGTGTTTTTAATTTTCTTTTCTTTTTTTTCTTTTTTTTTGAATCATGTTCTATATACACTCATCGAGCACTTTATCAGGAACACCTGTACACCTACTCATTCATGCAATTATCTAATCAGCCAATCATGTGGCAGCAGTGCAATGAATAAAATCATGCAGATACGGGCCAGCAGCTTCAGGTAATGTTCACATCAACCAAAAAAATGTGATGTCAGTGAGTTTGGCCTTAGCATGATTGTTGGTGCTAGGTGGGCTGGTTTGAGTATTTCTATAACTGCTGATCTCCTGGGATTTTCATGCACAACAGTCTCTAGAGTTTACTCAGCAATAAAGAAAAAACATCCAGTGAGAGGTTCTGCACATGGAAAAGCTTTTTTTGATGAGAGAGGTGAATGAAGAGGGGCCAAACTGGTTTGAGCTGACAGAAGGCTACAGTAACTCAGATAACCACCCTGTACAATTGTGGTGAGCAGAAAAGCATCTCAGAATGCACAACACATTGAACCTTGAGGTGGATGAGCTACAACAGCAGAAGACCACCTCAGGTTCCACTCCTGTCAGCCAAGAACAGAAAGCTGAGGCTGCAGTGGGCACAGACTCACCAAAACTGGACAGTTGAAGACTGGAAAAATGTAGCCTGGTCTGATAAATCTCCTTTTCTGCTGAGTCACACAGATGGTGGGGTCAGAATTTGGTGCCAACAGCATGAATCCATGGACCAACCTGTCTTGAGTCAACAGTCCAGCCTGGTGGAGGTGGTGTAATGGTATGGGGAGTGTTTTCTTGGCACACTTTGGGCCCATTAATACCAATACATTCACTTGAATACCACAGCCTATTTGAGTATTGTTATTGACCATGTGCATCCCTTCATAACCACAATTTACCCATCTTCTAATGGCTACTTCTAGCATGATCATGCACCATGTCACAAAGCAAAAGTCTTCTCAAACTGGTTTTATGAACATGACAATGAGTTCAGTGTTCTTCAGTGGCCTTCCCAGTCACCAGATCTGAATCCAATCCTATGCCATGAAGAATTGAGGCTGTTTTGAGAGCAAAGCTAGGCTCTACCCAGTATTAGTATAGTGATCCTAATAAAATGATCGGTGAGTGTATCTTCCATACTTATTTGTACAAATATGGTTTAAAAAAAAAGTGGACTCTTCACCTTTAAATAGATAAAACAATCAATGTGTCCTAAAAGTGAATGTATGTAGGTAGTCTACAACAGACATTTGCCAAGCTCTTTGCCCACACAGGCTTAATCCCAAGTGTGCTGTGACAACATGGCCATGTCTCACATGTCAGCCACGAGACAGTGAAGAATGCTTTAATACTGAGAACACAATGTTCTTCCCTTTTAATGGCTTGAACAGGTAAACTTTTTGTGCTGTAACATCACTGTCTCCTTCTTTTTTCAGGGATATTAAGCCTGATAATGTGCTGCTTGATATGAATGGCCACATCCGCCTGGCTGATTTTGGTTCCTGTCTACGGATGATGCCAGATGGCACGGTGAGTGAGTTACAGCCACAGCGTCCAATCTGAGCTTGCTGTTAAGTGAATGATTTCATCGTCCTGCCCCTTACGATTCTTTAAAGCGAAATCTTTGGATGTCGCTTCATCCATACAAGGTGGTGACCATACAAGGTGATGTTTATGAATGTTGTGAAAGCATTCCTCTGGCCCTCTTCATTCTGGTGCTAACAGAGATAGTTATCTCCTTTAACAATGGTCATTGTCACAAAGCAGCTTTACGGAAATCTGGATATAGAGTTCACTTTATACCTAATGAGCGAGGCGAGGGTGGTAAGGAAAATCTCCCTGAGATGACGTTAGGAAGAAACCTTGAGAGGAACCAGGCTCAAAAGGGAACCCATCCACTTCTGGGTGACAAACGGATAGTGCGATTATTAAATCACTACTGTGATATTCTGTGATGTTTGTAATGTAATTGAAGTTTTTTTTTTTTTTAAAGATTAAACCTATTTAAATGACATATTGGTCTATTTTAACTTTGGTTATACAACAGCGCTGTTGTTGAATGCTTGAATCTGATTGGTCAGAAGGTATGCATTATTTTCGTATAACAGCATGACTCAGACAGTAGTTCCGGCTGTAACATGAATGATAGGTTAATATTAATACACTTGTTCTAGTACTTTATTGTTTCTATAGTAGCAGCTCATACACAGGGACTTGTACAGCAAACTGTACATAATCTAAGACGAATAATGAATGGATTAAAAAAAAAGGTGTTATAAAACGTATAATTGGTGATGCCTTTTTTTTAGGAGACATTTATTTAACATTTTTGGAAGGAGTCTCGGTTGTAATTGCTTTGTTAGAGTAAGTTTACAACATGGGAAAGTGTTCAGGACAGAGGAGTTGATGCTTTCCGGAGAGAGGGAGGCTCTTGAGGGAATGACTTCCTTATTGGAGCTATAACATAAGTGAGAACAGGAACTAACTTGTTTCTCAGATATTCCACAACATTAAATCTAACTACAAACCATTAAAATGCACAGCACGTCATTCATTAATAAATTAAACATTGTAATTATTGGCAAATTGTTGTGGTAGAAGTAGAATAACACACTCTAGTCTGTGCTGTTATATGAAAATAATGTACACTCCGCCTGTGTGTTGTGCTGCATTGCAAACACCGCCCCCACTTCCCCCCGGTTGTGCATTATTTTCATATAACAGCATGGTCTGTCGTGTGTTTTTCCTTACTTAGCGGATTTCAGCATTACTCACAATGCCATTCGCTACCTGCTCATAGTGGTGCCAGTAAAAATTAGCGCTTACTTCATCTTTACATAAAGAGAGTGCTGCAGCAGTGTATTATTTTTCACTCTGTCCAGCTCTCTCAACTCTTTATCTGTACACTCTGCTCAAACAGAGCCTGCCGTCATGCTCGTCATCTCATGGAACATCTATTAAACACCATTGTAACTCTGCTAGCAATGCCCACCTGTGATGTCAGTGTGACAGAAAACTGTTCATGTGAACAGAGGAAATGCATCACTAACCAGCAAATTAGCACCCGAAATGCTAGGTCATGTCGCATCCTCGTTGTCTTTAGAGAGTCACTGCGTATTTATTCTTTGAGTGAGAGAGAAGCAGTGTGTTTCCAGGCCATCCAGTGAGCCCCAGTTTTTTACTGTGGTCAATGTCCTTGATTCATCAAACTGCCGGGTTGATGAATTGCTGAGGAAAATGGTGAGTGATGTGTTGCACCACATCCAAAAAGAACATCTTATTAAATGTGCAAAATGCAGTTACAGTGCTACAGTGTCAGGCTCAGATGGTTAACCCAGCACAATCCTGATTAGATGTTAAGTAGATGAGATTTCAGCAGTGCTGTCCTTGTGCCTTGACCTGGGTTGAGTTGTTGATACTAGCTGTGATTGAATCAGTTTCTTCATGTACTTTATCAGTCCAGTTGTTTAGATTAGTGAAATTAAGGCCCTGCTGAACAATGAGCTTTCATCACTGCAAGCCATGTGATTATCTCTTTCACAGATTGTTTATGAAGCTGTAAACAGTACTGATTGATTCTTTATCAACCTTAACTCATCAAGCTATCTTTTCACTGTGTATTTACTTAATTGACTTGTAGTTGCATCATTTTTTCCCCTTGAAAGTGCAAATACAAATAGGAAGGAAGCAGAAGAGACTTTTAATACGAGAGTGTCTGAAGCCTTTAGTAGTGTGACTGTGATAGCATGGGCAGGTGATTAGTATGTGTGTGTGTATAGTATACAGTAAGGAGAAATTAGTATTTGGACACTTTTGTTTTTGTTATTTTATATACTTTCAGTGCATGTATCTTCAAATGTGCACATAATGTCTATGAATTACTGCACAACCCTTTCTTTCTCCAAACAAGCCATTAATATGCCACAGTTCTATTTTAGTTTCATCTGGCCAGATTATATTGTTTGAAAAGAGTTCTGATTTTTCTAAATGCTTTTAGACACACATCTCTGTGCTTCTTTTTTTTTTTTTTTTTTTAGGAACAGAGATGATTGTGGTGCAGTTCATTGTTTATTGTTTGCTGTGTAACTGTTGTTCCTGCTGCTTTCAGGTCGTCCTGCGACTCCTTTCAAATTCAGATTTTATTGGTCACATACGCAACCATGCACAGTACGGCATGCAGTGAAATGCTTTTTCGACTGTCCGTGATATAAAAATAGAGTTTACTTAAACCAGAATTTACTTCTATACAGGTAGGAAAGGAAAAATATAAAAATATGATATTCCACTTTCAAGCGACCGCTGGCTTCTTTCTTACCTTCCTTATCATTAGGCTGAGTGAGAGTTATGAAATTTTGCGTGGCGCACCTATCCGGGGACAATTAGTTGTGGTTCCGTGAACTTTCCACCTGCATATTATCAAACCAGCTTTACTGACCAGGCTGTTTAAGGTCTTTTCTATGGCTCTGTAGCTTTTTGATTATATGTAGCATGTTATTAATAATGTTCCTGAGAACTTTAGGTAGCTCCTTCACCTTCACCATGAATGCTTTTTGTTTTGTGAAATCTTCTTCACTAATGGCAATGGCTTTTTTGACACCAGGTGCAATTTATATGAGAACTTTTTTGTCTTGAATTTGATTTATTTTTATGCAACTTTTAAATATACACTAGATTATATATATTTTTTAAATATACTGTAATGTCAGAATACTTTTTCCTCCATATCAGTTTCCCTATCAAAACATATCTTTATTTGTCCTTATGAATACATACAGTACTTTTTTGTTCCTATTTATTAGTAGAAAGTGAAAAGATATTATGCATTTAAATTTGAAGTGTATATATGCACTGAAGGTGAAGGTATATTAAATAACAAAAACAAAAGTCTCCGAATACATATTTCCCCTCATTCCCACTTCTTCTGACGGTTTGTGTATTCTGTTTGATTGCTTAGTGCTTTGGTACTTTCACTTACCGGTGACACACTGTGATTTTGGTCACATGAGGCTCTGGGTGTTTTGATGCATATGTCTGGATTCACTATGAGAGCTTACGATGATGGTTGCAGTGAAAAGTTGTTTGTGTTGGTGAGGATATTGCTTTTTGTCAGTGAAATGCTGGCTGTTCACCTAGGGGAAATATTTTCCTTGGTTGTGTATATAACCCTGTTGGCTATTAAGTGGCTGTCAGACTGATAAACATTTATCTTGGTAGTTCATTATCTTAATTTAAAAAAAAAAAAAAGGTTGAAGTAACATGCATAAAATTGAGTCTGAGAAGCTGACGTGTGAACGTTGTTTTTCCTAAATCATCCAAAGTCAGTTGTTAGTGCTCACTCATCCTCAGCCACAGATAATTTGGCCCAATTAAAATTATCTTCACATCATCCAGCATGGATTCTTTATTCTTTGGCTAAGCTAAATGTTATGCTATTACTCTGAAGCAGTTCCCACTGCAGTGTTTTCATATCTCCAATATTATTCCTTTGAGCTCTTTGGGATATTCAGTTATTTATCAGTTGGAAAAATAACCTCCAGGCAGACAGGTTTAATGGCCTCTTCTGTCTTATATCTTCTCATAGCTTTGATTTCATTCCTCCCCCCCAAACCCCCTGCCCGAATGAAATATTAGCAGTTTTCTATCCCCAGAGTCTCTTTATGTGTTTTTATTATTATTGTTATTATTTTTAGTTTTATGGTTCTTCTCAGTTTCTTAAATGTTTCCTTTCTGAAATTGTCTCTCTTGTCCACATGTGTGTGCAGGTGCAGTCATCAGTAGCAGTGGGAACCCCAGACTACATCTCCCCAGAGATTCTGCAGGCCATGGAGGATGGCATGGGGAAGTATGGGCCCGAGTGTGACTGGTGGTCTCTGGGTGTGTGCATGTATGAGATGCTGTATGGGGAGACGCCTTTCTACGCAGAATCTCTGGTTGAGACTTACGGCAAGATCATGAACCATGAGGTGAGTGCTGCTCAAGACTGGAGATGTGATCTAAGAAGCAGTGCAGCTAGCATTGTTAACTGACCAGCTTGATTCCTTTCCAGCAGCTTAACTAGTAAGGAAATTAAGCAACTGTTACCTTGGGGAATGTTATTGTTATTTTGAATAATGCATTGTTATTTCAAGCTCAGTAGTTTATATATATATATATATATATATATATATATATATATATATATATATATATACATGTAAGCTTATTAATAGAACTTTATCTAACAATCAGGACCTACATATTCCCTCTTCAGTTATTGTGTGTGCAGTTTAAATGTCTTGGGAAGTACTTTTGCGCTTGCCGTTACCACACCCTCCTTTGCTTCCTACAAACAGTAACTCTGACTAAGGGAAACAAACATAGCCGTTAGATCAGAACAGGCGAACTGGATTTGGGTAAAATTTGCATGGGCACAGTGTCCACAGAGTCGGGTACAAAGCAAGCTTGCATTCTGCGGCACATTTCTACCTGTGGGCCTACACACACCAACTGCTGCTTCTTTATTCCTCTTCTGTGAAGTCTAGAAGGCAATGCAAACTGCATACTAAATCTGGTCAAATGATAGGGATGACTCCAGACTGCAGATAAGGCTGTTATAAAAATTATTGTCAGAGCGTAAAATCTTATTTACATACACTTTCCTTAAATAGAAATCTGCCTCTTTCATATCTGAGCCATCATCACTGGTGGAAATGCAACTGTTTCCTGAAGTAATACATGTCTGGATATGGGGCATGGTTGTTTACTACTTTATAGTTTAGCCTAGTCGTCCTCAATATGGGGTCCAGCCATACACAGGGGTCTGTGAAGTACAGCCAGGTGGTCCTTGTTTTTTTAATTTTGTTAATGGTGGAAATTGCAACACACCCTTATAAAAGTTATTACAATTCTTATAATTAGCCTATTTAATTGGTCCATTGAAAAAAAATGGGTTTAATTCTAACCCATAATCCAAACTGAAAAACAAAATAAGTCTTTAAATAATGTCAATTTGGCCCTGTTCTCTTAAGCTCTAATGAATAGCCAGAATATTGTTGTGCATGTTTAAGAATAAGCTTAATATTTAATAGTTCATAAAATAAATCTGGGCTGAAGGTATCTGTGGAATTTTCTTTTCTTTTTTCTTTTTTTTTTTTTTTTGAATTTATTTACTTATTTTATTTATTTATTTTACAACTGAAGGGGTGCCTGGCAGAAAAGGTTTAAGAACTCCTAGTTCAGCCAATAGCTGGTTTAAATAAATGTAATATAGATGTTTGTTACATTTATCTTTCTTTTTCCCAGTTCCATTCTTTTTTGATTTTCTAAATATGTAGGTTTTTAAATGCATATGCATGAAAAGACAACATGCTTCAGCTAAATACCCCAAAAGCGGGCATGCCTGTAGCCTTTCATTTTTGCTGTTCTCCAGGAACGTTTCCAGTTCCCCTCTCACATCACGGATGTGTCAGAGGATGCCAAGGACCTGATGCAGCGGCTGATCTGCAGTAGGGAGCGCAGACTGGGCCAGAACGGCATCGAGGAATTTAAGAAACACCCCTTCTTCTCTGGCATTGACTGGGAGAACATTCGCAGCACTGAAGCCCCGTACATTCCTGACGTCAGCTCTCCTTCTGACACCTCCAACTTTGATGTGGACGATGATGTACTGAAAAACCCAGTTAGTATTTCTCCCTCTCGCTACTCCTGCCCAATAAATCATGCCCTTCAGATCTCTTTGGCTTTTGAACTGTTAAAAGACTTTGAAATCAGGATTATTTAAAGCACTGAAACATTTATTATGAAGTTTTAATAGCCCATATGCACATGAACCAAGCTGCAGTTTGTGTATACACATTTTGGTTTCTAATTCATTAGGCCTAATCAGTGTTTTAAACTGGTTGCATGATTTAATTTTCCAAACAGTAAAATGACATCTCTTAATACTTAATGGTATAAACAGTAGAAAGTGTAATTAGACAATATCCAATATCCTGATTGTTACGTTCTCTGCAGGACATCGCTCCTCCCATCTCCCACACTGGTTTCACTGGTCAGCACCTGCCCTTTGTGGGTTTCACCTACACTACAGACAGCTGCTTCTCAGATCGGGGTCGGCTCAGGCTGGCAGCTCTGCCTGATGGAGGTTCAGGAGAGGAGCTGCAGCCTCATAAAGAGGGCGGCTTGCAGCTGGAGGCCTTCGAGAGGAGGATCCGCTCACTAGAGCAGGAAAAACAGGAGCTCAACCGCAAGCTACAGGGTACCCAATCACGCTCACAGCCTGAATCCATGGCTTTAAACAGGGTTCACTTTCACACCTTTTATGCAGTGTGTCGGGCTGAATCAGAGCAACAGTGATATTTTGGTATCAACCAAAAAAAAAAGGGTAGGAGGGGTGTAGTGAGGAAAATGTGTTCCTAAAACTCTTGGTCAGAAATAAAAACAATGGAAGGAAAACAAGCCTTTGCCAAGTGAAATGATCTTTGTGTAACAAGCGCACAGAACCAGTGCTAAAAACATTATTAGATAATTATATAAATAACAAGTTTAAAACATCTTGTCTGTCTCATCCAGCATTTATTTTCACTTTTAGTTTGTTGAGCTAAATGTACAGAACACATTGCATTTCTGCAGTGCTACAATTCTGTCCTTTGGCTCAGTTTGCCTCAGTTTAAGCAGCTTGCAGTTGATGTGTTCTCACCTCCAAACATTACAGAAAACAAAGTGCCCCAAAGAAGAAGGGCTGGATTCAAGCAGAATGAACACTGTATATGTGAAAGCACCCTAAAAGTTCTATAGGAAGCAGACTGCATTTTATCACTGTATCTTTTAAGTTAGTAGTTATTCATTTCACCTCTGAAACTTCTTCCCACTTTCTCTCTTTATACTTCCAGAATCTACACAGGCTGTGCAGTCTCTTCATGGTTCAGGCCGCGGCACAAGCACACTGGGTCGTGATAAAGAGATAAAAAAGCTTAACGAGGAGATTGATCGCCTCAAGAAGAAACTAGCAGGTGAGAGGAGAAAATAGTAATGAACCAACCACAGGAAACAGGGTTATATACCATTACCCACAATGACTAAAAAGTTTGAGGTCTGCCTGATTCATGAAGGAAACATGCATTCTTAGAAGGTCTCTGAAATCATTGTTCCCGTCAGGATAATAAATTGTGACCATGTTAATGAATCATATATATATATATATATTTTTGTTTCACATGATTCACTCTGCTTGGTGTTTGTTCCTCTTAGACTCTGATAGGCTGGAGCACCAGCTGGAGGAAGCAGTGACTTTGCGGCAAGACTACGAGAGCTCCTCCACCAAGCTTAAGGCTCTGGACAAGCAAGTCAAAAGTCTTCGTCAAGAGAAAGACGACATCAATAAGGTATCAGTGTTCAGGCCACCATTGCGTAACCACAGACAGGCTTAGGAATTCTCTTTAAATGTTAGACAGGCCTTATTTGAACTAGGGGTAAGACACAAAAATTTCATTTTTGATACAGTGGTAAAAAGAAATGGCAGCATTCATTCTGCATTTTTGGTCATATTGCCAAAACAAGAACATGGTATCTGAGTTTAATTAATAAATAAAGTGTAATTAATACAAGTAATTCTCTCAAACAAAAAAAATTAAATATATACAAAAGGGAAACACATCTAGCTTTGTCTAATTCATTTACAATCTGATTTCATGTTTCGTTATAAAGCCTAGGTATTGCTTTCTGTCTGAAAAGGGGTGTGTGGGGGGATTTTATAACCCTTGCACTCTCATCAAACACCTGATCCACAGTTGTCTACAAACTCAGTGTGGAAACAAATCATAAGCTGTAAATATCACTGTGGTGTGAGTTATTTGTTTGGCCAGTTCGCAATCAGTACAGAGTAGCTGACTCATGTTTTCTCTGTGCTCTGATAACTGGCACATTTAGGTGATGTAGCTAATGAATTACGCTTGAGATATTAGAGCCTGCATGTGATGCTCACACTGAGCAATGCTGGCACACTGTCACTGTTCGATAGACCACTTTTTGCCCTTCACAGTTGTAGTTGACTGTGCAGTGGTAGTGCTTCTCAAGTGATGTGATAATTTGGGTTGTTTTAGTTCAGGGCTTCTTGCCATCACAGAGAGCCGGGCTAATTGACTAATGTACCCAAATAGTGAAACTATAACATAGGCTATTTATTTCGCTGTCTAATAACATATTTTAAATAGTTTTGGTAGGGAAGGGTTTTTTCTTACATTTCTACATTCTAAGGTCAGTCTGATCACAAACAGTGAAAATTTATATGCGTACATTAAGTGTATTTATTTTGAACGTTTAGTTAATTATGTTGACAATGAAACAAGTCAAGAATGTAAAATATTACATTCAAATTGTGGAATGTACAGAGAACACATCTCAAGGCCAGTTCACACCAAAAGCATTTTTAATCATTCAAATTACAGGAAAGATGTGTTTCAATCATATACAACCTTTCAGTCCACATACTACTCACAGGTATTAAAATGCAGGAAATGCAGATTACATAAGAGGGCTATTCATTTCCTAATTGTAGGTGCCCGATGGGCAAGTAGGTTCAGTAACCTGCTATCGGAGTGGACCCCAGTAATTCTTTTCTCTCACTGACCAATCAGTGAAAGGGGAAAAAAAAAAACGTGATGACATTTGTTACATACAATATAATATCCTCCAGTTGCTTCCTTTATTTCAGTGAGGCATGATGCACTACTTCCCATATCCCTCTCAACTACACACATCAACTGAAGATGCATTCTGGCCATCAGTAGGAGCTACTACTGTGAATAAATTGGCTTGTTTGTATGGTTGTTTTTTTTTTTTTTTTACACATAGCAAAGCACAAGGATGTGAAAACTGAGCAGAACATAGAACAATACAGCGCAAAACTGTCATGTAATTCTGCATACAACATGTCAACTAAAATAAAGACATGGCCAGACTTGAATAACAGTTTATATGTGCTGAGATATAAGAGAAAAACAGAGCTCTTGGCCAAAATTTTAGGCAAAGACGATAAGCACAAAGTGTAGTTGGCTACACGGAGATGCCTTATCTCCAGGAATTTCAATACTTGCACATTTTTGTTAGGATTATCTGTATTAATGCACTACACTAGCTTGTCATACTTTGGGGCTACAATACCATTTTTAATTAGATTTCCGGGCAACCAAAACATGACCAGGAAGCACACTGGAGTTTTCACCTGCCCAGCATAATGAAATCATAAGGAATAAAATCATAATTATTTTATGATTTGTCCTCCTCTGGCATAATCAAAATTAGTGTTGGATATTCTAACAAAGCATCTTTTCTATTGCTCGCTCTTCAGGCCTGTCTGCAATGGTATTGTTTTTTTGTTTTTTTTTTTTTTTCCCTTATGGTGCATGAAACCATTTATAGCTCCTGTTCCAGTCTAAGCTTGTTTTTTCACCTGAATCTTGACCCTTTATCTCATTCCATCCTAATGTTTATTTATACACACTGAAGCCCTTCATCATGGTTAATGCCAGCATTCTTTCGCTTAGCCAGGGGCAGAGCTTTCGTCCATCCCATCACATTTTTACCTAATTGGATTTGTCCTGCTCCTCCACTCGAGCACCCAGTCTAAACCATCAGCTGGTGCGTTTTGACAAATGAACATTCTCAAGTCTTCAGAACACATTTTTGCCTCTCGTCTTTCAGAGCGAAGCTGCAGTAGGTAGATAATGTACTCATTAACTGCAGCACGTCCTTCTCTTTTATCATAGAGCCCCCAATTCTCTTGACAATTTCTATTTCTCACTCAGCCTCCTTTTCAGTCAACTCTCTGAGGCAGCCTGGGCGACTTTCTTCTCTTACTCATTCTTTCTCACTTTCACATCTTGTTTCTCTGTAGCCATTCTTCCTTCACTCTTTTCCCTATCCTGTTTTTACTTACTTTCACCATCACCACCTGGCTCACCTGTCCTCCTTTTCTCTTTTCCTTTGCTCTCTTCTTCTCCTTCCTCAACATTTATTGTGTCTGCATCCCCAGCAACTGGTGGAGTCTCTGGAGCGCCTGAAGTCTCAGACGAAGGAGCTGAAAGACGCTCACCAACAGAGGAAGCTGGCCATGCAGGAGTTCTCCGAGCTAAACGAGCGCATGGCCGAGCTGCGCTCACACAAGCAGCGGCTCTCGCGACAGCTCCGCGACAAGGAGGAGGAGATGGAGGCGCTCATGCAGAAGCTCGATGGCATGCGCCAGGACATCCGCAAGACCGAGAAGGCCCGCAAAGAGGTGAGGATGAACTAGATTGTGCGTAATAAGATCTTGCCACTGCTTGTCTCGAACGTGCTTCAAAGTAAACTTATATGAAGTTAATCTACGTAGATGTCATGGGTGATTTGAAGTTGTATGCCATTTTGTTTTTTTTCGGTGTTTTTGCCAGTCAGTTTCAGCCATGTTTCATCTTGCAGTATTTATAAGTCAGCATAACACAGAGCTTCCCCTGGGGCAGCACACTGCCAAACAACAGCTCAGGAATGCACTGCATTTCTGGCGTTCCTTAGTGACACAACAGAAGCGCAGGGAAAAAGTGGAGCCTGGCCTTGCTTAAAGTCAGCAAGCTCAGATCTCCGGGGGCGACAGCAGGAATGTCTCAGCTCTCCCCCACTCGCTCTAGGCCTCCTCTCTGACCCTCCGTGGACCTGCATGGTTAACCAGAGCCAGATGGGCAGCACTGACTGGCTCGAGTGAAGGAGAGGGAACACGCATTGCTAGCCTTCAGAGTAAACACACTCAGCTCCCTCAGTTAGTTTCGTCCCCCCAAGCAAAATGTATCTCTCTCTTTTACTTTTACTTGCTTAATAGTTCATGCTCTATGTCTCACACACTTCCATGTGCACACTTGATTTCAGTACATAGCATTGTTTAGATTTAGACTTGGTTAGGGGTGGGTGATATAATGATGTATTGTTACTGTGGTAAATTATGTTAATTTCTGGGAGCATTGTGTTTTCTCAACATTGACCAACTACAGTGTTACTCACAATAACAAGTAGTGGATTGGATATTAACATTTTCTCTCTTGGTCCTTTTTGAATAGTTTGTAATTCACCTGCTGACATTTTCTGCAATTTATAGTCTTATAGTCAAGTTTTTGTGAACTTTCAGTCTAGGATTTTAAAGTCTGGTTACACCCAAAAGTGAAAAGGGAGAAAATTGCATTTAAAGATTCCAGTCCGACTGTGGTATGGGTGAATCACAGATATTTTGACAAATGTAATTGATTAGGCTTACTGTTGTAGCACGTAGCTATCCAACAAATTGATCAAAGCCTGACATCTACTGTGTGAGGAGATTACACGTAAAAACGCTTTCGACGTTTTAAGGTAGACCAACTGTTTTTACCACCCTGTTTGTTAAACTTGCTGTTAATCTAACATAGACTTTGCAGGCAGATCGCTTAGGCAAGAAGAAATATAGTTATGCTTTCTTAAAGTTGTATATTATCGGCAGAAAAAAAACATTTTGGCCAAAACCCGTTTTTTCATAATTTTGGCTGTTTTGCCATATCAACCACCACTAGACAAGGTTAAAGTGGTGTTTTGGGTGTGGTGTTTCACTTGTTCATGCATTACTGAGGGAAGACCTCATGAAGGCACAATATCAATATGTCAGATGAAATCCCCTCTGAAATGTTAGGTTACAGCAGTGGAACCTGACTGACTGTGTCTCATTGAATCTGGCTAAATCAGACATTTTCACTCCGTGTGTGTGTGTGTGTGTGTGTGTGTGTGTGTGTTTGTAGCTGGAAGCTCAGCTGGAAGATTCTCGTGCAGAAGCTTCTAAGGAGCGAAAGCTGCGAGAACACAGTGAAGTTTACTCCAAACAGCTGGAAAGTGAGCTGGAGACACTAAAGGTCAGAGATCAAACTGCGCAGTGTTTTTTTTTTTTTTTTTTTTTTTTTTTTCCCTTTCACTTTCATTTCATTGTTTTTTTTTTTTTTTTTTTTTTTTTTTTTTCCCCCACCACCTAGAGCCCAATTCCTCTTCTTATTTCGTATACCCGTCAGCAGCTATCCTTCTTCTGTTTTGCTTCCCTCTGGGTCTGTTTCACTTTTCTTCTAGCTAGCTAGATCTTTCCACCTCATTTCCTCCCCATATCATCCTGCTTTCTCCTTGCACTGTCCTCCAGACGGGGGATATCCTGCCTGGTTATTTTTAGCGCTGCTGTTTTTGTTGTGTTTTTTTGTCATTTATTCTTGTTGGGAGGACTTGAGGTGTACAGCTGGAGAGTGTTACTAGTGCCTCTAAATCAATGTCCCCCCTTTATTTATTTATTTATTTATTTATTTTTGTCCCAAACCATCCCTTGCTTTACATTTCTCCTCTATTTTGACATCAGGTTTACTTTAATGGTTCCCCATCCCTTCTTATTATTTCACTAGCTAAATTTACATGCAGCCAATAATCCATTAATAATATTCATTATTATAATATTGTTAGTATAATATTAATATTAATGGAATATTACTCTATTAATAAGACAGATAGTTCAGTAGGAATAAAAAAAACTGTATGTATGTACCTAAATCAGAAACAGATTGTGGCCAGTCCAGATGAAATTTCTATCAAATTATTCAAGGTCATTTCTGTGAGTAAGCAGAAATTAAAAATATGCACTTTAATATATTTAAAAATAATTTCAGAGTTGCATGGAATGTGGGAGGGGGATTGCACTAATAATTCAAAGCAGGTGTATGAATTTTCTTTTTTTGTTCAATAAGAACAGATCACTGAGCGATCATTTAGGAATTATTAAACACACTAACTAGCAAATTTTATACCCTTACATTTATATTTCTTTGTGCTATATTTCTTCATTTTTGTGAATTGACATATTGTTGAATTGATCAGCTATGGGTTGCACTCTGATTCGATGCAGAGGCTTCTTTGTGTTATTGAATTATCAAAACTAAATATTACTCCTCTCATACACACAATACATTTGGTTTGGATTTGAAGTAGTGTGCAGGCAACCTGAGATTTTCGACAGATTGCTCATTTTATGGTGCACATAAACAGTGGTTAACCAATCTGAATGAATTCATTCTGAGTACAGATTCCAAATTAACTCTCTTCTGTTCTGTTTCCTGTCTCTTCAACATGTTTTCTAAAATTTACCTTCTCCACACCTCTGATTTTCTCTGTTAGGTGAAGCAGGGCACCGGTCGAGCATCAAATGTGAGTGCTGAGACCCAGCAGGAGCTGACTAAGGTGAAGTCTGAGCTAGATAAGAAGGTACTGTTCTATGAGGAAGAACTTGTGAAGCGTGATGCCTGCCATGGCACAGAGCTAAAGAACCTACGCAAAGAACTGCACGAATCTGAGAGCCAGCAGGTCTCCCTGCAGAAGGAGCTGCTTGTGCTTAAGGACAAGTTGGAGAAAGCCAACAAGGAACGGTAAGAGTGCCAAAACTGTGCAAAGGACTTCACCAGTACTACTCTATGGCTTTTAAGTCTTTAATAGAGTGTGCTTAGATGAATTTGCATACAAAATGTAGTCGTGTACATGGAGCAGTGAAGCAAGCATGCAAAACAGTGTGCCTGAGACATATATACTTTATTTTCCCTTACTCACAAATCAAGTTGATTTTTGAGACTTTAGGCTGGGGATAAGTGGGGTGTCTTCACTCCTGTGATCAATCAGTTTGTGGTCACCTGACCGTCACACCCATATATGTTTCTTCTCCAAACTGCTGCCACAAAGATGGAAGAACACAATTGTATAGGATGTCATTGTATGGTGTAGCATTAGATTTTCCTTCACTGCAACTAAGAGACCCAAACCTAGTTTGACAATGCCCATGTGCACAATGAGCGCTCCATGTGGACATGGTTTGCCAAAGTTGGAGTGGAAGAACTCGAGTGTCCTGCACAGAGCCCTGACCTCAACCCCACTGAACACCTTTGGGATGAACTGGAACTCCAACTGCACCCCAGATAACCTCCTCACCCAACACCAGTGTCTGACCTCACTAATGTTCTTGTGACTGAATGAGCATGAAATCCCTACAGCTACACTCCAATATCTAGTCGAAATCCTTCCCAGAAGGGTGGAGGTTATTATGACAACAGAGGGGGACTACGTCTGGAATGAGATGATCAAAAATCACATATTGATGTGAGGTGAGGTGTCCACAAACTTTTGGCCATATAGTGTATAATACTATGCTAAATACAGTATGTTAGCTTTTTGTCAGAATTCATCCGTAGGTCACACGTTTTGTTTAACTACCGATAGATACACTATATGACAAAAGAATGTGGGCACCTGACAGTCACAGCAATATGTGAGCCTTCCCTAAACTGTTACCACAGCGTTGGAAGCTCACAATGGTCTAGAATGTTTTTGTATGCTTTAACATGACAGTTTCCCTTCACTGCAACTAAACCTGTTCCAGTATGACAGTACCCTGTGCACAAAGCACGCTCTATAAACACGCAGTTTGCTGATGTTGGAGTGGAAGAACTCGAGTGGTCTGTGCAGAGCCCTGACCTCAACCCCACTGAACACCGTTGGGATGAACTGGAATGCCGACTGCACACCAGGGCCTCCTCAACCGACATCAGTGCCTGACCTCACTAAGGCTGAATTGAATTCCCAATCACGTTCCAAAATCTAGTGGAAAGCCTTCCCTGAAGAGGTTATTATAGCAGCAAAGAGGGAACCAACTTCATGTTAATGCCCATGGTTTTGGAATGGGATATTCTACAAGCACATAGAGGTGTGATGGTCTGGTGTCCACAGACTTTTGGCCCTATAGTGTAACATAATGTGCTGTTTTTGTTCCTAGATAAGACAATGTTTTGTGTGGTGTCTCTCTGGTTCACTTGTGTTCTCATTTAAAGTTTAAATATGAAATCAGTAACTTAGCCTGTTCATCTCCACCATTTTGGGAATTCTTCTTTGAATCAGGTCAGGCTCTGTATTGTTAGAAGAAAAGGGGATGGTTAAGAGTGACTCCTCAGGAGTGGAGATATCCCTCTTATTCTCCCCCTAAACTCTCCAAAAATAACTTGACTCACGAGCAAATTGTAGACCCTGGCAAGTTAGGGTGAAAGAAGTGCATGTCTCAGTGCTCAGTGCTTGGCAAAGTGAAGTGCACATCTCATGCACAGAAGCTTCACTGAACCTCGCTTCCAGATACCTTTTTGTGTATGCAATTCATGGCACATTGCCTTCTCTTTTAATGACCATGCTTTGTGATCTGCATACTCAGGTCAGCTGTTCTCACACTCTCTAGTAAAGATAGTCTTTAAACACTATGATACAGCACGGAATAAGTAGATGAGTTCTTGCAGGTTAACGTCTTCTATATTTGACAGGCAAATGGAGATGGACGAGGCACTGGGTTCTCTAAAAGAGAAATTTGAGCGTGAACGGAGCCTGCTGACCGAGGAGAACCGCAAGCTGACCTCAGAAGCAGACAGGGTAGGTGGTAATAAGGTTTTTGTATCGAAGAGTAATGGTCTTAAGAGTTTTCTGGTCAGGACTAAGCGCTGACCCTTGCCCCCTGTATCAATTCTCTCCAGCTATGCACATTTGTGGACAAACTAACAACCCAGAACAGACAGCTGGAGGACGAGCTGCAGGACTTGGCCTCAAAGAAGGAGAGCGTTGCACACTGGGAGGCGCAGATCGCTGAGATCATTCAGTGGTGAGGAAGTTATTTACCAGGCATTTGTTGTTCTTCTGTTCTCTTCTAAAGCTTCCTACCTGTAATTATATCTGCATCACATCTACTAAATTTTGAAAATGTGTGTTTTGTGTTGGTGTGTATGTGTCTGCTATGCAGGGTTAGTGATGAGAAGGATGCGCGTGGCTACCTGCAAGCTCTAGCCTCGAAGATGACAGAGGAGCTGGAGTCACTGCGCAGCTCCAGCCTGGGATCCAGACATCTGGTACACCCTCTTTTCTGCTCCAATCTAGTAGCCATGCACTCTTCAGCCTCTCTGCAACATGTACTTGATTTAACAGTTCATGTTGTATACAGTGCATAGTTAATATCAAGTTTAGTTGCACAGGCCCTGCTTCTTTTTCTTACTTTCTGCTATTCTTTTCTGTCTTTTACTTCAAATCTTATGCTTTGTAGCTTTCTCTCTCTCTCTCTCTCTCTCTCTCTCTCTCTCTCTCTCTCTAACTCCTCTGAGCCATAACACAGTAATGGTGCACTGCTGATATAATTAAAAGCAGGCTAAGTATCCTATGTGCCTAAAAATGGCAAGCCTAATGGAAAGTGATTAACGAAAGTGACATGTTGCCGTTGTAGGTGTGGAAGGAGATCACGTTTGATTTGGGATCCTTCATTAATGAGGTTAAGGGCATGTAATAAGAGAGGGTGAGAAAGAGAGGGCTGACAGTTGTTGTTACATTAAAAATGTGACATTTAACATGTGAAAACATTTGCTGGGGTTTTGATCTACAGAGCTGTAATATAACATTAAATTATATTGACAGCTAGCTAAATAGCTAAGATAGCTATTTTATACTGTGATTTGTTTAAGGTTTTGATAATAGAGCCTGAGACAGCTGTGGAACCTTAAAACGCTGTTTTTTTTACCATCTACTTTGATAGCTGTCAATCTAATGAAAGCCAAATTCAGTTATACACTCAATGAACACTTTATTAGGAATACCTGCACATTCACCCATTCATGCAATTATCTAATCAGAGAATCGTGTGGCAGTAGTGCAGTGCATAAAATCATGAAGACACGGGCCAGCAGCTTCGGGTAATGTTCAACCATCGGAATTGAGGAAAAATGTCATCTCAGTGATTTTGAGTGCCACGAGTGAGTGGCATGATTGTTGGTGCCACGCGGGCTGGTTTGAGCATTTCTGTAACTGCTGGTCTCCTGGGATTTTCACACACGGCAACAAAGAAAAAACATCCAGTGAGTGGAAGTTCTGCAGATGGAAACACTTTGTTGATGTTGTTGAGCCTTGAGGTGGATGGGCTACAACAGCAGAAGACCATGTCGGGTTCCACTTCTTTCAGCCAAGAGCCGAATGCTGAGGCTGCAGTGGGCACAGACTCACCAAAACAGGACTGTTGAAGACTGGAAAAATGTAGCCACAAATGGTAGGGTAACAGCATGAATCCATGGACCAACTTGCCTTGTGTCAACAGTCCAGCCTGGTGGAGGTAGTGTAATGGTGTGGGGGATGTTTCCTTGGCACACTTTGGGCCCGTTAATATCAATCGATCACTGCTTGAATACCACAGCCTATTTAAGTATTGTTGCTGACCATGTGCATCACTTTATAACCACAATTTACTCATCATCTACTTCTAGCATGATAGTGCACCATGTAACAGAGCAAAAGTCGCCTTAAACTGGTTTTATGAACATGATAATGAGTTCAGTGTTCTTCAGTGGCCTTCCCAGTCACCAGATCTGAATCCAGTAGAACACCTTTGGGATGTGGTAGAACGGGAGATTCACAGCATGAAAGTGCACCTGAAGAATCTGCAGGAATTGCATGATGCAATCATTTCAACATGGACCAGAATCTCAAAGGAATGTTTCCAACATCATGTGGAATCCATACCATGAAGAATTGAGACTGTTTTGAGAGCGAAGGGAGGCCCTACCCAGTATTAGTATAGTGTTCCTAATAAAGTGCTCTGTGAGTGTGTGTATATATACAGTATATATTGAACAGTGCACTTAGTATCTACAGCAGTTCAAGGGATGCTTTTCCCTTCTTTAAAGGAAAATATGTTTACACAGAGGTTGGAGTTGTGTATCAATAGAGTCTTCTAGAAAATGTAATAGATCTGAGAAGTGCTGTTTTCTTACCTATTAACCTAGCAAGTGTCTGGATTGAGCACCCCTACCCAGAAGTCTTTGGTGGCTCCTCGGAGCACAAAGCGGGTGAGTGAAGCCATCATACGTCATGGCAATGAGGATTGACTCCGAAACAAGAGGAAGGAGGACTGCTTTCATGGCTATTGTTATTCATCTGTCCATGCTTCCTCTTCAATTTTGACTACTTCTCAAATTAGACCTAAAATAGTTTTCTTATTTAGAGGACTATGCAGAGGCAGATGAATGTTTTCTGTTCCATAGCTGAATGCTAATGCTCTGGGATCAGTGTGTATCCCACTCATTCCCAGCTATTATCATCTGTTGACTGTAGGAGACTTGGAACTCTCTTTCCAAGATAATGCAATGTGCATTTGGATATGTGATCAGTGATCCGATGTGATATTTAAAGCAACTGATCGTTCGATGTTGTGCATTTTAGAGTGGGAACAATACAAAGGCACGGGGAGAAAGAGTAACAAACGCACACAGTCATCAGATGGCATCAGACTTTCCTGATACAGACAGTTCTGTTCTGTTTGCCTTCCAAGTTTTACCCAACATACATAATCAGTGTTTACTGGAAATATTGAGACAATACTGCCAATACTGCAACCAGCATATTGATTCCAATAGTTTTGCCTCTCATTTTTTCACATTGGATCAGGTGGTCTGAACACATCTGAATGTTTCGTTTCAGATATGACTTGTGGAAATGTGTGTGTGTGTGTGTGTGTGTGTGTTGTACCTCTTATGATATTGACTTATAAGTTGAAATTAGTACATTGAATTTGTTGAATTTGAGAACGTTAGGGAACCCTGGGTTGTCTGTACTGTAATCTGATACCTTGTTGTAGCTTTGTAATACTTAAAGGACAGTACTTGTCCATTCATTGCTTTCCATCAGCTGTGGAGTTATGCTCACAATAATGTTAGAAGTACCAGTCTAACATTTGTGAGACATAGGAGAGGCATATTTCTGTCTCTCTTTATCCACATAGCTAATAATTAACTCGTATTTGAAATCACTCATGCATGACCTGAATTTCAGGCATTGTATTTGTATGCTTCACACGCATGTTGCAGCTTCCTGCATGCACGACCCAAATGCCAGATATCAAACATTAGACTCGTTCCTTTGAAAAGTTGATTAATTTTTGAGGAGTTACTATGAAATACACCACAGCGCTTTTGAATTCTCAAATCTGATTGGTCAGAAGGTGTTGATTCATTTTCTATAACAGCAGCTCTGACTATAGTGCCAGCTGCAAGGCAGATCACAGATTTAAGTTAATGCACTTGTTCTAATACATTATAGTTTCTGTAATAATAGCTAATTTAGAGGGTCTGATTGGATGAAAACAACTGGATAAACACAAAGGCTGCTTAAAGTTGATTCTTGTGGAGTTGATCAATGCTGTCCTTCTCGATTCAGGATCCCTTGTGGAAGGTGCGTCGCAGTCAGAAGCTGGACATGTCTGCACGTTTAGAGCTGCAGTCAGCTCTGGATGCTGAGATAAGAGCCAAGCAACTGGTCCAGGAAGAGCTGCGCAAGGTCAAGGCTGCCAACATCTCTTTCGAGAGGTCAGTACTTTCAGCCCAGATTTCTGTGGCTCACTCCCACTTGTGGTGCACTGATAAGAAGATTTTGCAGAACACAGGAATCACATGCTCTCTCTGCAGCTCATATTCAGTAAAATTATAACACAATTTGTTTTAAAGATTAAGAAAGAAATGTCAGTAAAAGCAGTGTTTTTGAGTATTGCACAACTTTTATGTGTCTCTCACCTCTGAGCCCTTACTCTCTTCTGTAGCAAACTGAAAGATGCAGAAGTGAAGAACAGGGAGCTGGAAGAGCAGCTGGAAAGCATGAAGAAAGACCTGGAGGAGAGCCGTACACGCACTGACCGAGGTGACCTTAAAGCGCAGTTCCTGCTATTGTTTTAAACCCAACATCTGCTACTCGCATCATCTTCTAGAGAATGATCTTAAAAATAAGTTATGTGTTAAACTGAAGTTTACTAGAAGATATTTAATTTGGCATTTTACCATATGGTGTATTATTAAATGCAATGTTTATATTTGCACACACAAATTTAAATTTACATTCAAGTAAATGGTTTCATTTGCTCCACTGCAGGTCTTAAACTCCCAGACTTCCAGGACTCCATCTTTGAGTACTTCAACACTTCTCCCCTGGCCCATGACCTTACATTCAGAGTGAGTTTTTCTTGTAGCGTCTGTCTATCTGCTTGAGCAATATCCAGCCTTAACAAGCTTTCCGTCTGTTTATACAGTCATAATAATGACCTCCAGCCACCTGGCTTTGATGCTATTAATAATATCTCTGTTAAAAAGAAATAGTGTAGTTTACACAGATATTCCCACTAAACGATTCATTACTCATATAGTAGGTGTCAGAATTAAAATGTGTATAAAAAAGAGCTTTGATGCTCTGGTTTGTAGAATTTTACAGTCAGGCTGGATAAATTTGAGATGCTGCATACTTTCCCCTAGAGGCACTCAGGCTCCAGTTGTCTCTCTTGGCCATGCTATACAGCAGGCAACGTCTATCCTGTAGGAGTAGCTAATGGCCAAGCATTGTCTTGTTACACAATTACACAAGGCTTACAGTAACAAAGTGAGTGCCTACAGCTGATCATGACCGTAAGATAAACTTTTCTTCTCAGCCAAGACCTTCACATGCTCTAATGATTACCTAGTAAGAGGGCCTGGATAACTGGAAAGCTTGTCCTGGTCTAAAACTACCGCCAGCTCTGACACTCTGACGCCTGATATTAGAACTTCATTTTAAGAAGTCTGGTATTTTTTGGGGGACAGACTTGGTATCTGGGTTACAATTAAGAGCAGTCATGAATCAATAACACAGACCGTGGTGAGCTCAGGATAACTAAAAAAGCTGTATGATCTGTAATTTTATGTTTGTCCCTTCCCCCAAAAAGGACTCTGTCTCTTCCTCATCTGCATCCTCTCTGCTAGCATTTTGGGATGAAGTAAGTTGGCTGCTCAGAGCCCCTCCCCCTCCGTTACCTTTAACCCTTACTGGAGAGGAGCAATCAGCAGACAAAAAGTGGAGTGCCTCAGTGTTATAATACACTTTATAAAGTATTAAATATGAACACATTTGGAAGTCTCTTTAATAACATCAGATGCTTTTGATTGAGTTTTGTTTATGGTAGTTTACACAATTTAAGCATCCTAGGGACTAGAACATCTTTTTGTCTGCTGACGATGTTTCCCTGTTGTAATTTGCCCAATCCCAGATCCCTGCCAAGCTTATTCTAGATGCTAAAGGTTGGCAAGTCATTGCATAGAGTTTAGCATCCTTGAGTTTGCATTAACCACCACCTTGTATCTTATCTAACCTCTTAAAAGGCTAATGTCACACCTCATTAGTCTAGATTGCTATTCATGCTGCGAGTCATGCTATCTCATGATTACGATTTCATTAGGAAAATAACCTTGTTTAATATGGAATGATTTCTTAACTGAGGAAACGTGTTTGAATTGGGGAGGGGGGGGTATTTTTATTTTTTTTATTTATTTTTTATTTATTTATTTATTTATTTATTTATTTTATAAAAGAATACTGATGATACGTGGTACTAGGCCAATAAAAACAAAATGAATCTTACAAGACCAATCTTAACAGTGTAAACATCAAGATTATACCTTAACATCTAAATAATCAGAATAATTTCCAGATTATCTTTTTGTTTTAAATTATTTGTCTGTCTTTACGTGAACTATGAAAAGACTTGAATCAGCTATATAATTACTATGCTCTAAATTCTCACCACATTCATGCATTCATACAGTTTTGTAAGCGTAATACTGACATAATTTGTCCTGTACATAATTTGAATGTGTTTTGAAAATGTTTTTGAGACACTGTACACTTGAACATTTATGGTAATTTTAAACTTCATGGCTCTTGTCAAAGTATAGTATTTAGTACTTATATAATGGTTACATGTAATGGTATATAACGGTTCTTATTTCTTAATTGGATTAATCTGTGCCCAGGTGACTGCTGTCCTGTATTAAAAAATGGGATATGTTTATGCTATATTTAACACCTAAACACCAGCCTAGAGAAACACTGTACTACTTTTCACCCGAGTGTTTCTCTCCCCTCTCCAGACTAGCTCAGTCAGCGAGGTTGAAGCCACGCCTCAGAAAACAGACGTTCCCTCTTCCTCACCCTCAGCAGCTTCAGAGCAGGATGTGAGTGTCCACCTTATACTTCCTCTAACATTCCAGCTTTGTGCTCACTTCCTGTCTTAGACCAAAGTCTGCATTAGCAGGCCATCAAGCCATCAGTTTTTCACCTATTTGTGAGATACTTTGTAAGTATTGGGTTGAACAGTGTTTCTCAAAGTAGTGCCTGGGGACCTTCAGGGGACCGTGAAACAATGGCAGGGGGGACAGTACTTTTTATTTATTTTAAATTAATTATTATTTTTTATTTTGTTACAGTGATGGAAATGAAAATGATGTTCTTATAGTTATTAACCTTATTGACTGGTCACATATTAATTGCATTTATTCTAAACCTCAGTTAATGGAAACAAATCAGCCTACAAATAATGTCAACTTGGACCTAATGTGTTGTATTGGTGGCAAGTTCGAAACTCAGTTTGGCTCCAGTGAATTGCCAAAGAATTATTGTCCACATTTAAATAACGAACTCAATATTTAAACAGCTGGATTGTGTTAAAGGGCTGGAATATTTTGAGCACCTCTTGCTTAAATGTTTTCTCATAACTTAATGTTCATAGTATTTGACATGACATGACACTGTAGCAACGAAATCATTGCATTATACTGGTTAGGTTCAAATTGTTTTGAAGGTAGCCTTTTTAGAATGATTACTTTTAATTAGTTTTATACATATTTTATATAGTATAAAATTTTATATACTATAATATATAGCTTTATGTATATTTTTTGAATACAGTATATTTTCATTTTCACCTGTTGTCCTTTAAAACTATTTTGAAAATCAGTGTAGCATAGTGATAACTGTTCCCAATTTTCTAATCACTTATCTTAATCAAACGTTTATATACCACCACACACCTACATGTCGGTAGACATTTGCATATCATATCAGTTTTGTTATGCTTTTTATCCTTTTCAGGAGCCTGTGAAGCCCCCTGCAGCCACTCCAACTACCCCATCTCCAGCTTACCAGTCATCATTGCTCACAGCACCAAAGGTACAGCAGTGTATCAGGGCATGTTTCTCCTAACTCTAAACATAACCACTGTGGTGATCTTTTAGAATATTTTTCTAAAATCTTTTAGAGAATATTTATAAAGGTTTAGGTGCCAGCTTGAACATACCATTGTTGTTGTTTTTTTTAGCTATATTTGTTAGTATTATTATTTGTAGCTTCTTATCAGGTACTACTGCCATTTGTTTCCCCAGCCTAAAGCTCACCAGCTGAGCATTAAGACCTTCTCAAGTCCAACACAGTGTACCCACTGCACATCTCTAATGGTGGGCCTGATCAGACAGGGCTATGCCTGCGAGGGTCGGTACACTACACTGCAGCCAAGACTGGATATTATACAAAGCATTTTCATGTTCATTCAAGGAATAAGCTGGTGTTTTGTTTTTTTTTTTTTATCTTTTTAGTGTGTTCCTTTATCTGTCATGTGTCCTGTAAGGACAACGCTCCTCAGGTGTGCCCTATCCCCCCAGAGCAGGCCAAGAGGCCGCTGGGAATTGATGTGCAGAGGGGTATTGGCACAGCCTACAAAGGCTTTGTCAGGGTAAGTGCCTACATGGCAGTAGTAAGTTCAAGCCTCATTGCTTTGTCTGACTGAATGTGCAGTGTTTCTCTAACTCTCTACATGCTTTTAATATTCAGCCTTGTATGTACACCTGAAATACGTTTCTCTGTGTTCTACTCTGTCAGATCCCAAAGCCTACTGGAGTGAAGAAGGGTTGGCAGAGAGCATATGCTGTGGTATGTGACTGTAAACTCTTCCTGTATGAGGTCCCTGAAGGGAAGTCCACTCAGCCTGGTGTGGTGGCCAGCCAGGTTCTCGACCTCAGGTGAGTTTTACTTTCTACACCATTCCTGTTTAATATCCACACATATACACAAACTATCATAGACATAAACATGCTATATAATGTATTATCCTCACCCTTTGTGTTTTTTTTTTCTCTTTCCCACAGAGATGAGGAGTTCTCTGTAAGCTCTGTGCTGGCATCAGATGTGATTCATGCTACCCGCAAAGACGTTCCTTGCATATTCAGGGTACGTCAACACAAACGGTTCATAAACTGATTGCATAGAATAAATGCACTCCTTCCCTGCCTTCTGACTCTTGACTTTTGTCCCACTTAGGTAACGTCGTCCACACTGGGCTCTCCAGCGCGGGCGGTGTCACTGCTGGTCTTGGCTGAGAGCGAGGCTGAGAAGAGGAAGTGGGTGGGCATCCTGGAGGGTCTGCAGAGTATCTTAGCCAAGAACCGCCTGAAGAACCGAATAGTGCACGTCCTGCACGAGGCCTATGACAGCAACCTGCCTGCAATTAAAACCACGCTCTCGGCAGCCATCATTGGTCAGTGTGTTTTAGTATTGTTTTTAATTTATAATTTTTGTCTGTATGAAATTCTGTAGAACCTATAAACAAAGTTTGTTGTTTCTTTTTTTCCTCTCCCTAGACCGAGAAAGAATAGCATTGGGCACAGAGGAGGGCCTATTTGTCGTGGAAGTTACCAGAGATGGTACAAGTCTTACATACTATACACTCGAGTTTAATATAAAAATAAATTCAGTTCAGAATTCAGTAGTAGTAAAGTCATGGTTCTCACAACTAGTGAAGGTCTGAGATGTTTCCACTTTGATTCTTAATTACTATTAGACATTCAAAATGCCCTAGATGATTCTAAACCTTCACAGACAGAATAAGTAGTGTCGTTACTCTCTCATGAATGCAATGTCTTTTTTTTTTTCCCCCCCTCTTGCAGTCATTGTGCGTGCTGCTGACTGCAAGAAAGTCCACCAGATTGAGACAGTCCCTCAAGAGAAGATGGTGGTGCTGCTGTGTGGCCGCAACAGACATGTGCACCTGCACCCATGGGGGGCCCTGGATGGCGCCGAGCCGGCGTTTGATGTGAAACTGGCTGAGACAAAGGGCTGTCAGGCTCTTAGTGTGGGCACGCTGCGACCAGGTGGCTCCGCCTACATGATGGCCGCTGTCAAGCGCCAAGTGCTTTGCTACGAGATCACACGAGCCAAGCCCTATGCCCGACGCCTATGGGAAGTGCAGGCACCAGGCGTGGTGCAGTGGCTGGGCATGGTGCGTGGGCGAGTGTGCGTAGGCTACCCATCAGGCTTTGCTCTGCTGGCACTGCAGTCTGAGGTGGCACCTGTGAGCTTGGTGAGCCCCGCTGATCCTTCACTTGCCTTCCTTGCTCAGCAGCCACTGGATGCTCTTCACGCAATGGAGGTGGGTGCCAACGAGCTACTGCTTTGCTTCAGCCAGCTTGGCATCTATGTGGATGGCCAGGGCCGCCGTTCACGCACCCAGGAGCTCATGTGGCCTGCCACACCGCTCGCATGTAGTACGTATGGCTGTTTTGATATTATTGATAATTATTTTTTTTCTCTCTTTTAAACTTTTTTTCAGACAGTTATGGTTGAATGCATTGTCTGTGTATTTTCAGGCTCAAACGCCACTTACCTGACTGTGTACAGCGATTACGGAGTTGACGTATTTGATGTCCACACCACAGAATGGGTCCAAACTATTTCATTAAGGAAGGTATGCATGGGGATAAATGAGTAAATACTGTATATATGTTTAATACCTGAAAGATTTTGCATTCAGTAACTTATGTATTTGCTTCTGATGTGTCTCCTGTTCACTGTGGTTTGTCAGATCAGACCCCTGAATGTGGAGGGCAGTCTGAACTTACTGGGCTCAGAGCAACCCCGCCTCATCTACTTCAGCAACAATGCTGCAGGTACGCTCATTAACCTGCGCTCACAGTGTATTCATTACTCAAAATCTGCATTAGGTCTGTACGTGATGGGTTATCTGATATTTAGGCAGATATATAGTGCATTAGCTGTCAGCACTGAGTCACACTTCAGATATACTTAAGACTGATTGGTCTGTGTGAGATTAGACTTTTTGGCTAAGTCTAAAGTTCAAATACAGTTCAGTCAGTGTCAGTCTCACATTTCCTTTCTCAGTTAGATTCAGAAATGCTTGCTGGGTCTTACTCTCTGTGCCACTTTTTTTCCCCAATTCATTTCGTCTCAGTCCTGGCAGATTGCCCTGTTGATAATGGAACTTTTGTTTGGTAAACTAAAATGACCTCATTCATTACACCACCTCCAGGCTGCCAGGCAGCGAGGCCCATGACTGCTTCACACACTGCCACTCTGAGCTGACTTCATGTATAGGTCATAAAGAAAAGCAAACCTTACATGATGACCACTTGTATCTTGCTTTCGTGCCTGTATCTGATTTTTCTCTTTCTCTGTCCGTGCTTTCATCATGCTCGGTTATTGCTACAGAAGGGTGTGATCTGACTATACCTGAGACCTCAGACAACATCAAGAAACTGATGGTGAGAACGCGCAGCAAGAGAAAGTTCCTCTTCAAGGTTCCTGAAGAAGAGCGGCTACAGCAGAGGAGGTGAGGGGCCCTGGCCTTCCAGTCACATGATGACCATTTCATCATCTTATCCATTAGAGCCTTTCTGTAATTATCTGCTGTGTCGTTGTCTAACAGGGAGATGCTGAGGGACCCTGAAATGAGGTCCAAGCTGATCTCCAACCCGACAAATTTCAACCATGTAGCCCATATGGGTCCAGGAGACGGGATGCAAGTTCTCATGGACCTGCCTCTGGTAATGGCCTTATACTCAAAGCTAAGACACTAGGGGCCTCCTAACATTAGAGACTTAGCAACTCAGCACTTATAGCTTAACACAAAATGGTCTTCAAGCTTTTATGATGGTGTAACTGTTAAAGCATTTTACTGACCATTATTAAATAATAGTTTTCAGCTTAAACCCATACCATATAAAACCCATACCATAGAGTTTTTGTTTTGTGAAATGAGATGTACTGTATACATCAGAGCTGTGATGTGTGACTGTAACTGTTTTGAGGATTGCATTGTGCATTTCCAGACCTTGCCAAGATTTCATATCGCCCTAACCTTCTTTTTCCTGTTATTTTACAACTGCACTCCGCTGAATCCTTTTCTGTCTGATGTCCAACCTCTTTGCTGCTCACGTTGTCTTCTATTTTCCTGTTTAGTAGTAGCATCCTCTCTTCCATCCTCCCCATTTTTCCTTCTTCTCTCAACTTCACTCCTCCTCTTTTTTCCCCTCCTGATCTATGGTTGGGGTGGAAGCAGTCGAGCGAGACTCCCTCCCCCTCTTCCTCTCGACACCACGCCCTGATCTCCCCTCCAACCAACTTTGAGCACGTCTATCACATGAGTCCTGCCTCTGCTGGGCTTTATCTGCAGAAAGAGGCTTCCTCCCAGCAGAGCCTGCCTCAGCTCTCCTCTTCTTCTTCCTCACCTTCCACCTCTTCCCTCGGAAGGGTAGGCTGGCAACCCTGCTCTCCCTCTCCCCATCTGTGCTCACCCCACCCCGTTCTTTACTTTCCTCTTTCTCCTGCTATCCTCATATCATAAGGACAGGTCCTTGATCCTGTCCTTCTCCCCTGTTTGTTGCTTTATGCCTGAATGCCGTGGTTCGTCCTGAGAGGTTGCTTGACTGCAGATGTTTGCGCTTGTTTACTTACATGTATGAGCTGTTTGTTTTCTGTTTGTAAGCAGGTCATGTTATAAACTACCAGCCAGAGAGCCATAAAGGGAGCCTGGCTAGAGATAGCCTAATTTCTAAGGCACATATACTATATTGGGCGTCATTTATCAATCTTTGTTTGTAAAGGTTTTTGTGGACCAAACAAAACACCCGCAAATTACCAAACACTCTCACGGTAAAGCTGATTTACATTTAATGATGCCCACAAAACTACTTAAAAGGCAAAGCTCCCAGAGAGCTAAAATTGACAAATTGTTGACTAAATGGAAAAGAGTTCAGAAAGCAAATCTTACACTAATGCAGCTCAGCCATTGCAATGCATCAGCTACCACAGTCACACATTAACGCTTCCTTTTTTTTTTTTTTTTTTTTTTATTTATTTATTTATTTTTTTTTAATAAATATATTTAAAAAATAGGGTGCCATTTCTTTGTTCTAACTGAATGGCTGGACTTATTGGTCTTTATGGAACATTGTTTTCGAATGCTTTCTTTCAACTCATTCAAATGAAACGGCATTTCATGAGTTTCACAACATTTTCAGTAAATTTGTGCATGCAGCTAAAATAAATAAGCAATATATACTGTTGCTTATTAAATGTTGTATAAAATTACAGAAACTCATTGCCATTTATACAATTTGAAGCCTATCAATCGAGGTTTACATTAGTTAGTCTCAGTGTAAATTGCCACAAACTCAGGAACTCATTTAGGATAAGTTTTTTTTCCAATTTACCAGGATTTTCATGAATGTCAAATTTCTTGTGTGATTTGCGAATAAATTTGTTCATACACCGCTTGATAAATGAGGCCCACTGTGTGTGTTTCTGTCTGATTCTACAGTTGTTGTGTTTGAATGTGTACAGTTGTGGGTTGTTTTTTTTTTTCGGTTCCTGTTTTGTGGCTGACTCACTGTGCTCACTACTACAGAGTGTGATGCCCTCTTCTCAGGATGACTTGACCAAGGACAAACCACGTCCTCTTTCTAGTATTTCAAGGCAAACGAGGAGTAAGACCCACATCACACGCACTGCCTCAGGTTAGTAGTCCCCGCCCTGTCCCTGTCCCTGTCCCTATCCCTGTCCCTATCCCTCTCCCCACAACCAGACACAAAAAGACAAGTCATTCATGTTGCTTTGGGTTTACGAGACTGCTTTTTAATACCAAATGTCATTGTGTGTTTGTTTTTTAAGGGGGTGGTGAATTCATAGGAGCGGGGTCATCTCGCAATATCTCGGATCCTGATCAGGACTTTGAGAGAGAGGTAAAGTGTTTTTTAAAAAAAAAAAAAAAAAAAAAAAAAAAGTCAGTCAATCTTCTGTGCTAGTGTATCAAATGGTGCTTTCTTTTCAGTCAGGCTAGACAGTAGCGAGCAAGCTGTTCAAAGCATGATCCATTGCTGCATTTAGGTGGTTTGATCATGTGTCAGCCTCAGGCAGTGTTAGACCACAGAGTTTTCTGGGCAGTAATAAACATCCCAGTTCTGCAGAAAAGCCTCAGGCTCTGCTGCTTAATCACTCACCACAATTACGAAATAGGAGTTTTTTCGTTTTACATTTTCTAAAATGCATATGAGGTCACTATGTCTTGTGTCTTTATCACACTTCTTTTTCTTTCTCTGCAGCCTGATTCGGACTCCACAAAACACTCCACCCCATCCAACAGCTCGAACCCGAGCAGCCCTCCGAGCCCCAACTCCCCCCACCGCAGTCAGCTTACTCTGGATGGTTTGGAACACACCCTGGATGGCTGAGAGCGAAAACAACTCGCATCCACACAAACACCTCTTCACTTTATCATACTGTTCCTACCATTCCCTTCCACTCAGTTAGGACTTGCTACAAAGTGCCAAGACTCAAAGTGTCATCATCTTCAGCTCATTACCCACCCTAACGTGATGGACAACAAAACGCTCCCTCCTCCTGGATGCTGGGTGCGAAAATATCCCCTGAACGGAGCTGGGAGACTGAAAGTCAGGGCATCTCGATGAAAATCTGAACTCCTGCTGTTCCTGGTCAACGGAAGTGTGTCAAATCTGCCCCCTATTGGAGCGTTTGTGGCAGTGTAGCTAGCAGGGTGTAATAATGCTTATGTTGATCTTTTTTTTTTTTTTTTTAAATCTCAGTTTCGTATCATGCTCATGTGGGTTTTTTTTTTTTTTTTTTTTTTTTTTAAGATAAATGGTTAGCTGACAGCAGCCACATGATGTAAAATCCCCAGAAAGTCAGAGGCTCACATAAAAAATGACTATTCTGACCATGAAACATTTTCTTAAAAATACTGACGTGAGGGAAAAGAGACTGCCGTTTTTAAAGTGTATAAAATTTCAGTGGACGTGTTCACTCATCACGTGATGGTAGGAAGGAACTCTTCATGACTCTGGAGACCAAGGATGAGACATCCTCCCTTTATTTCATTTGGTCCAGTAACAAAAGAACGCCTTTTTGCTGTTTTTTTTTTTTTTTTGGTTTTTTTTTTGTTTTGTTTTTTTTTGATCACTGACACTTCTCTCTGTATCTCTTCTGAGTGTCAGCTCGGATTAGTTATCAGACTGCGGGGATTTTAAGCCAAACCAGTGGGCACTTTTATTGTAATGTATTTTTTTTTTTTTTCAACTCTGCATTTTCAGCCAGCATTTGTAATATTCATGTTTTAACCTAGATGTTTGACACGAGAAGATTTAGCTGGTGGAACACTGCTCATAAACGATAAAAACTAAAGTGAACAGAAACAAGACTTTACATATAGATAAGTGTTTTAACAAAAGAAATGGCACACAGCTAAAGGACCACACTATTCATAGGATTTTAATAGTTGTTCTGAAACTGCTGCTGCTGCTTTTGTGTGCTTTATAAAGAAATAAATATGTGATAAGTTTCTCATCATAGCCATGCTCAGTCCCCAGTTTATAAACGGTTGCATTACGGACCATCTACAAGCCATTGTGTGCGAGTCTCTCGAAGTGATTATGTGGGTTTTGGAATTGGATGAGGACTGTGATACGAGCTACAGACATTAATGGTTTATCCATTTTTTTTTTCTTTCAGTAGTGTGCCTTCAGTTCCACAACACATTGTCCACTGAAGCATTTCAGTCATTTTTAAAAAAGACAGGTTGTTTTATTTTGTGTCCTTCCCATAAAAACACTGTATAAAACTTGCACACGAACATGTTTTAGAGTCCAAGGGTTTTTTTTTTTTTTTTTGCGTTGGTGGTATTCTCTGTTTCTCCTTCCCCTTACCTCCACCTGACTTCTATAAACAGGACGTTATCCTCAAAACACTACTGCTTTTGCTTCAGAAGAAAAAAAAAAATCACAACGTAAAATCTTTGTAATTATTGAATTGTTAGTCTCATAAATCTGAACAAACAATAAAAGAGTACCTGTGGCACTTTTGTTGTCAAACTAGTGTGTAAGAAAGGACTGTTGTGGGGTTTCGTGCTCAATTAAAATCACTTGACGCCATCATTTCTATACCACGATTCATGTTTTCATGTTTATGTCTGAGGGATGTGCGAAGACTTTTTGACTGCTATTATTTCTAAAAACACGTGATCTCTTCTATAGAGTCTGATTAGGAAGGAAATGTATTTGTGCTCTGCATTAAAAACACACTTTAAGCATCTTTTAAGTTCCAGATATATACTTTGGGTAAATTAAAGGAATATCCATTTGTTGAGTCTTTACTGCACATTCATATGGGACCAAATAATATTTTTGCCAAATAATTTCAGTTATGAGCCTATTTTATCTCTTATTAAACTCATTGAGAATCCATTTCAGAATTTTTTTTTTTATTTGTGGATTCTGAATTGAGAATAGCTTATGTTTATTCATATTTATAACCATAGTGCTGTTGAATGCTCAATTCTGATTGGTCAGAAAGTGATTAATTTTCTGTAACCCAGAATCAGAATCACCTTTATTGCCAAGTACTGTGGGTTTACATGTACAAGGGATTTTTCTTGGTGTACTGGTGCTTAGTATAACAGTAAAATACAAGACACAAAAAGAATATTAATAAGGTAAACAACTGAGCATAAATATAGAAATATAAACATTTTGGAAAATAAAATAAATACAGAGACAGCAGCTTTGACAGCAGTGCTGTTCTTCAGATCCCAGGTTGATATTAGTGCTCTTCTTTTAATACATCATCCTTTCTATAGTAACAACGGAGACTTGTATGGTGGACTCTCCGGATTAAAACGGATTAAAAAGCTGTGTAATTTTTTGATATGATGAAGTTTTCTGTGAGGAGACTTTCTGTAGCATTTTTGGAAGAAGTCTCCAGAGTGGTGTGCTTTGTGTTTTCTCTGCGTTTTTTTGTCTTATTAACTTCACAAGAGAGAGGCTAGCGAGGGAACAAATGTGTATCCCATGTTATAACTGACCGCTGGAACTAACTTTTTTCACGGATGTCCCACAACATTAGACATAGCTAAAGGAAAAAAAAGTATGATGAACTGTAATTAATGAAAAAAATCAGAATGGTTGGTAATTTGCTGTGGTCTGTGCGGAATAAAACACTTGCTATTATTGGAAATAATCATCTCCAATGCATCACACCACCCCATTAATGATTTTTTTTTCTACAACTGCACACCTTATAATGTTTTATTCCTAACTCTTCTCATTCCCAACTCCCAAAAGGACCAACCTGGAATTCTGCTGCATTCCCTATGACTAGGAATAAACAAACAAATTGTCCCTTCAGCTTGGAATTCCTACTCATGAACTTTTATATTTATTATTATTATTGTTTGAACCAAATACATCAAACATCACAATGTTGTTGACAATAAGTGTACAATATGCACAGAGGATTTTAATTATGATGTGAAAAGCAAAAACAAAAGGTAATAATAATAATAATAAAAATAATAATAATAATAATAATAATACAGTTCATAAATTTGCTCAATTCTCCAGGAACCTGATTATTTTCCTCAGGAGGTGTCCTCATAGTTTTTTGTTTTTTTTTTGGAATATTGTAAAATAAATTTCAAGTCAATACAATTATGTATATGGAATTTATTTAAAGTGTTAATAGTTTCACAATATTATTTACTTCATGTGACTTTGTATCGCAGGATAGAAACAAGGCGGTTATATCATTGACCTCATTCTGAAGTAAAAATCTGTTCGTACTTCGGGATGGTCTCCTCAACTCAGAATTCAGCAAGTGACGTCAAGTCAACATGGCTGCTCACAGCATCAGCAGTAAACAAAACAGCACTTCTTACCTTTAACTGAGTTATACTGTATATACTAGTGTGTGCATTAGATCAATCAACATACAGACATTAGCTTGTTAAATCTACAACACTGACTATACAGTTTGCAGTTTTGAGAAAAATATACATCACTCAGTCATCCCAGTTAGCTAGCTTGTTGTTAACAAAAGACTAACATGGATGCGTCCATGGTTTTTCCACCCTTTAGTAGCTTGAATACATGGATGTCAAAAATGGCATAATTCCAAGCTGTGATGTCCTACTTCTGAGGTACATCACCTGACCATCACACCCATATGTGTTTTTTTCCCCAAACTGTTGCCAAAATGTTGGAAGCAGACAATTGTGTAGGATATCTGTGTATGCTGTAATATTAAGATTTCCTTTCACTGGAACTAAGAGGCTCAAACCTGTTCCAGCATGACAATGCCCCTGTGCACAAACCATGAAGACATGGTTTGCCAAAGTTGGTGTGGAAGAACACACACCCCTGACCTCAACCCCACTGAACACCTTTAGGATGAACTGGAACACTGACTGCACTCCAGACCTCCTCACCAACATCAGCGCCTGATCTCACTAATGCTCTTGTAGCTGAATGATCACAAATCCCCACAGCCACACTCCACAATCTAGTGGAAATCCTTCCCAGAAGAGTGGAGGTTATTATAACAGCAAAGGGGGATTAAATCTGGAATGGGATGTTCAAAAAACACATATAGGTGTGATGGTCAGGTGTACTAGTGGTCATAATGTATAGTTTAAGTCGAAGGATGCATACGTTTTTACGCGGACTTTTATTTTGACAAGCCTCTGACGTCATGCTACCCGGAAGTAAAGAAAACTGACGTTTATGCCTCTGATTTCGTGTCGCTCTCTCAAAGGTAAGGCAACTCCGATTTAGTGTTTGTATTACTGTCATGTAGCCAGGCCAGAAGAGACATTATTGTTATAATGTTATTTGTTGAAGGAGTTGAGGTGCGGGTTTGCTGTTACTTAAATCTTCAGCTAAATGCTCCGTTTGAAAATGACATGACAACCTCAAGCAGCCAGCTGTCTGTCCCCAGCAATCTGTCCCCAGCTGTTTGTCTCCAGCTGTCTGTCCCCAGCAATCTGTCCCCACCACTCACCCCGCTGTCTGTCCCCAGCAATCTGTCCCCAGCTGTCTGTCCCCAGCAATCTGTCCCCAGCTGTCTGTCCCCAGCAATCTGTCCCCAGCAATCTGTCCCCACCACTCACCCCACTGTCTGTCCCCAGCAATCTGTCCCCAGCTGTCTGTCCCCAGCAATCTGTCCCCAGCAATCTGTCCCCACCACTCACCCCGCTGTCTGTCCCCAGCAATCTGTCCCCAGCTGTCTGTCCCCAGCACTCTGTCCCCAGCTGTCTGTCCCCAGCACTCTGTCCCCACCACTCACCCCGCTGTCTGTCCCCACCACTCACCCCGCTGTCTGTCCCCAGCACTCTGTCCCCAGCACTCACCCCGCTGTCTGTCCCCAGCACTCTGTCCCCAGCTGTCTGTCCCCACCACTCACCCCGCTGTCTGTCCCCAGCACTCTGTCCCCAGCACTCACCCCGCTGTCTGTCCCCAGCACTCTGTCCCCAGCTGTCTGTCCCCAGCACTCACCCCGCTGTCTGTCCCCAGCACTCTGTCCCCAGCACTCTGTCCCCAGCACTCTGTCCCCAGCTGTCTGTCTCCAGCTGTCTGTCCCCAGCACTCACCCCGCTGTCTGTCCCCAGCTGTCTGTCTCCAGCACTCTGTCCCCACCACTCACCCCGCTGTCTGTCTCCAGCAATCTGTCTCCAGCACTCACCCCGCTGTCTGTCCCCAGCATTCTGTCCCCAGCTGTCTGTCCCCAGCACTCACCCCGCTGTCTGCCCCCAGCACTCACCCCGCTGTCTGTCCCCAGCACTCACCCCGCTGTCTGTCCCCAGCACTCAGATACACAATGACTGGTGGTAATGAATGCTTTAGTCATGTTTAGCAAACACTGCAACAATGTCTCACGTAGGGCTGAAAAAGAAAGGTGGGAACAAATGCCTATAGGTAAACAACTATATATACCTATATCATTATCCATGTAGGTAAACAGCTATATATACCTATATCATTATCCATGTAGGTAAACAGCTATATATACCTATATCATTATCCATGTAGGTAAAGAGCTGCTATAACATTATCCATCTAGGTAAACAGCTACTATAACATTATCCGTAGGTAAAGAGCTGCTATAACATTATACAGGGAGGTAAACAGCTGCTATAACATTATCCGTAGGTAAACAGCTGTGAGTGATATCCAATATAATAACTAGTTACCACATTCTGGTTGTAGATGAGCCGAGCTAAACCAGAAGACGATGAATACTGGAACAGCTCCAAATTCAAAGCTTTCACCTTTGAGGACGATGACGATGAATTTACCAAGGTAAGCTGAAGGCTGAGACATGTTCTCCAGAACAGAGTCCAGGGATATGAAAATATGTTTTCAATCGAATGCTTGCAAAAGATTTGTGCTTATTCCAGAAAAAACAACCATGTCTCTGTTCCACATGCATTACATGTGTCAAAAACATTTGTTGGAAAAATGTTTGGACACACCCTGTTGGGTATCTGTTGATAAACAGAGTCAAGGATGTTTCATATGAGCTTCATGAAAGCTTATCCGTGGCTTATCGGTGGGTTTGGCAGTGCAATCACACTCCAATATTTTGGCAAACCTACAGTGGGTACACCTTTACTTTTTGCACACTTTATTGGGTTGTACAATTAATTAAAAATGCATTCAGTGTACCTTTTCGACCATAATGACAAAGAGAAAACATTTTACATTTTGATTTACAGCTTCGAGTCTTTTGGGTAAATGGTGTCCACTTGGTTTTGCGCTGTTTCTCTCACTCTTCCTGGCAGATCTTCTCAAGCTCAATCACACTGGTTGAACTGGATGTGAAGTGCCATCTTCACAGATTTTCTATGGGCTTCATGTCTGCACATTAGCTGGGCCAATCAAGGACATTCAGAGACTTGGACCGAAGCCACTCCATCTTTGTCTCAGTTTCATGTTTTGGGTGGTCTGGACAAGGTTTTCTTCAAGGACGTTGCTATTTTGACTTCATTCATCCTTCCCTCACTTCTGACCAACGCCATGCTTTATCATTTAGATGAAGAAGAAGCCTTCATTTGTCTCATATACATTACAGCACAGTGACATTCTATCCTTTGCATATCCCAGCTTGTTAGGACACTGGGGTCAGAGTGCAGGCTCAGCTATACACTGCCCCTGGAGCAGAGAGGGTTAAGGGCTTTACTTAAGGGCCCAACAGTGGCAGCTTGGTGGTGCTGGGGCTTGAACCCCCAACCTTCTGATCAGTAACCCAGAGCCTTAACTTCTGAGCCACCACTGCTCCCATAGGGAACACTATATGGCCAAAAGTATGCGGACACCTGACCATCACACCCATATGTCCTTGAACATCCCATTTCAGATTTAATCCCCCTTTGCTGTTATAATAACCTCTTATAATAACCTTCTGGGAAGGCTTTCCACTAGATTTTGGAGCATGGCTGTGGTGATCTGTGCTCATTCAGCTACAAGAGCATTAGTGAGATCAGGCACTGATGTTGGGCGAGGAGGATATCTGGGTCACAGTCAGTGTTCCAGTTCACTCTAGTTCTTCCACTCCAACCTTGGCAAACCATGTCTTCATGGAGCTCGCTTTGTACACAGGGGCACTGTCATGCTGGAACAGGTTTGTTCCAGTGAAGAGAAATTGTAAAGCTACAGCATGCAAAGACATCTTACACAATTGTGTTCTTCCAACACTGTGGCAACATTTTGGGGAAGAACCACATATGGGTGAGATGGACAGGTGTCCACAAACTTCTGGCCATATAGTGTAGTAGCCAGTTGATGAGCAGAACCTGGTTTTTGCCAGATGTAGTACTTGGAGTTCAGCCCAGAAAGCTCAATTTTTGTATCATCAGACCAGATAATTGTTTTCCTCATGCACTCATAGTCCTTTTCAGAGCAAACAGGATGCACCTGTGCTCAGTTTGGTGTGCCTTAGCCAAAGGTCTGAATACTCATCTAAATGAGTTATTTCAGTTTTGATTTTTAATACGTTTTTTTTTTAAATCTTGCTTTTGCTTTGTCGTTATGGAATATTGTTTGCAGATTAATGGCCAAAAAAGTTAAAATAAAATTTTTAATTCTCTAATTTTTAAAACTTTCCAAACCCACTGGCTTTGTTTTGGGATCAGTCCACTTGATCTCTGGGGTTACTAATTATGAAAGAGAACTGGAAAATGAACATTTTGTTTGTAATTAAATTATTTTACTTGCAAAGCATTATATTCACAAATGTAATGTGATCAATTCTAAAATGCTATGGAATGTTATGTGCAAACATTAACATTAATCTCATGCAGCAAGAAAGCTGTTAAAACGTTTCCAAATGTATGCTTTGGGTTTTATGTATTTATTAATACATTTTAATTATTTCTTTATTTTTGCAATATATTTACATTACATATGTTGACATATTTGTTTAGCTGAAAGAATCCAAGCGTGCAGTGAACAGCATCCTGGTCGATGATGATGAAGATGATGATGTTGAGAAGGTCAGCTGGAGTGGGGAGCCTGTTGGAAGTAAGACAAACCTCACACTCATCACTTCCTGCTCCTTCCACAGAATACATTTGACTTTGGTCTTTACTTTGGACTTTTGTTTGCTGGTGAACTTCAGGTATCTCCTGGTCTGTCAAAGAGACGGCCTCCAGCATCCGCTCAGGTGGAGAGCAGAGCTTTCCAAAAATCAACACGGCCCCCTCGTTACCGAAACAAGGCTCTGGATACTCCCTAAGTTCTTTGTTCAGAGGTGAATATCAGATCATATGCTGCATTTACCAGGTGCAGGTGTGTGTGTCTGTGTGTGTATTTAAATACTATCTAGTTTTAACCTATTAATCAATTTTCTAATTCTCTGTTTGTTTCTCATCAGCAAAGAGCAAGCCTTCTTTTTCTGAATGTAAGTTCAAACACGCAAGCATCATTAAGACTGAAAGTATTGTAATTTTGAGGTGTCGAGTGTGATATTCTGACATCCATTTCTGCTTTTTAGCTTTTACTGACATGCCTGCTAGAGTATACGCACCAGAATTACGCAAGCCAAAGTCAGAGTGTCAGGACTATGGGAGTGATTGGAGCCCTGAAGAGACCATAAGGAGGATGCGGAAAGGAAAGGTAAAGTCAATGAACTCTTCTGTCCCCCCAGTGTGAATACCCTCCTGACTCCCTCCCTCTAAACCGCCCCGCCATCTCCCACAGCACTGCTGAATTATTGAATCTGATTGGTCAGAAAATGTTGGTTAATTTTCTATAAAAAGCAGCTCTCATGATAGTGCCAGCTGTAATCCAAATCAGGTATATATTAATGCACTCGTTCCAATAGGTTACAGTTTCTATAGTAACAAGTCATTCAAAGGGACTTGTATGGTGGACGCTCCATAATCTAAGGCTAATCATAAAAAATAAAAAACTATTTAACAAATAATAATATTTATATGGCAAAGCTTTCTGGAAGGAAATGTTTATTTAACATTTGTGGGAGGAGTCTCAGATGTCAGAGCTTTGTAAGTCACTAGGTTTTCCTCCATGCAAGAGTCTTCAAGATAGAGGAGTTTGTGCTTTCTGCTTTTATTGTTAACATGTCAAGCTGCATTTTATTTTCCTTGAGAGAGAAAATATAAAGGTTCTTTAGGGAACGCCTGTTTATAGCTTTTATACTGTAAGTGATAACAGGAACTAACTCATTTCCTCAACATTAAATGGATAAAAAGTATTTAGTGTGTGTGTGTGTGTGTGTGTGTGTGTGTGTGTGAGAAAGAGAGAGAGAAAGAGAGAAGCAGTGGTTCCTATCCTGAATATCAATATAACATAGTACAGCATTTTACTTTTCACATTCTGTTTGATAGAAAATAAGTACACAATATTGATGCTTTTATTATTATTATTATTATTATTATTATTATTATTATTATTATTATTATTCCAGAATTGAAAGTATTAACACTTCAGTATCAATGTACCCATAACTACCAATACTGTACAAATGGACACGTAGCATAAGACCTACATGACTGCGGAGATGTTAGCAACAAGCTCTCCTCTATAATTCCATGTTTTTATTTTTATCATCATATACAGTAAGTTCCACGTGACAGCTGGCCATATTTATAAAGAGCCAAAGTGAAAGTGATGTTTCAGGTTGAATCTATGATCAGATCTTAGATCATAAGATTGGTGTTTCTTGTTAGCTGTTTAATGTGACATTACAAAATATATATATTTGTGCAGGCATATTCTCTGGAAAGGTTCCGCTCTCTACAGGACAAATTGCTGCTGCTGGATGAAGCAGTCAGTGCTCACGATGGCAACATAATCACTGCTGTAAGCATCCCGTCCTGCTTTTCATCCACACTTTTGATTCATTAAGAAAAAGAACATACACGCAGTGGGATCTAGTGCCTGGTCACTGATATGAATTACTTTCTTCTCTTGTAGGTCTTAATATATTTAAAGAAATCATTAAGTAAAGGTAGGCAGGTATAATTGATTGACTTTTATTTTTTTGTAATGGTTATTGCTTTTCATTTTGCATTCTTTTTTGCTATGACATGTTTGCAGAAATCCTCTTCCGAGTGTTGATGTTAAGGGAAGTAGCTTTGCGGCATTACGTTCATTATCTGAAAGAAATGGGAGAGCAGAAGCTTTTGGTGGAGTTAATGAAGTAAGTCGACATTTTGGACCTATTTAAACCCTGTACTGAATAGTAGCTAGGTTGCTGATGTAAGACTAGTTAATGGCTTTTTGCCTGTATGTGTGTGTTTTTGGCTGTATTTGTGTAACTGCCCTTTTTCCAGTGTAATCAACTCTTATCAAATGACTTTGTAACAGGGCACTTGGCAGAGCAGAGGATATGGCGGTAGGTGCCATCCGATTTCATCATCGATTTATTTAAAATTAGTTTTCACATTTTGACTTCCTTAATTGCTTCTTTATTCCAAAATGTTGAAACAACTGTATGATATGCAGCACTGATAGGCATTTTTTTAATACTCCTATAGTTAATGCAGTACAAGGAGCACATGAATATTAAAGATGAAGGCGAAAGGAGAGACTTCCTCAAAAAATCTCTGAGGTATACACAGACAGTACAACAGAGTATAACTCATCTTTTGTAATGTTCATGAGAGGTGCTGACTGTCTCTCTTTATCTTGCTGTTTGTTATTAGTCTTCCTTTTTCTCAAGACGATGCCACTCACGTGCAAGACCACTACACACTCCTGGAGAGACAGATCATCATAGAGGTGAGAGCTTAATACACAGGAAACCAATTCTGTTGTATGCCTACAAATTGTGTATGACTGTAGGGTGAGGTCCGGACTTGAAAATATATAGCTATATACACTCACTGAGCACTTTATTAGGAACACCTATACACCTACTCATTCATGCAATTATCTGATCAGCCAATCGTGTGGCAGCCGTGCAGTGCAAAAAATCATGCAGATACGGCCAGCAGCTTCAGGTAATGTTCACATCAACCATCAGAATGGGGGGAAAAATGAGATCTCAGTGATTTTGACTGTGGCATGATTGTTGGTGCCAGGTGGGCTGGTTTGAATATTTCTATAACTGCTGATCTCCTGGGATTTTCACGCACAACAGTCTCTAGTGTTTACTTTTTTAGAATGGTGCAATAAAGAAAAACATCCAGTGAGCAGCAGTTCTGCAGACAGAAACGCTTTGTTGATGAGAGAGGTCAACGGAGAATGGACAGACTGGTTCGAGCTGACAGAAAGGCTACAGTAACTCAGATAATCACTCTGTACAATTGTAGTGAACAGAAAAGCATCTCAGAATGCACAACACATCAAGACCACGTCGGGTTGTTTTGAGAGCAAAGTGGGGCCCTACCCAGTATTAGTGTAGTGTTCGGTGAGTGTATATCCTTCTAATATTTCAGTTATTAGACTGTATTCTATATGCTTTTTTAGGCTAATGACAAGAAGGGTGAGGCAGAAATTTTTAAGAAGTTCCCCAGAAAAGCTTCCATCTTGAACATGCCCATTATCACCACTCTGTACTACTCCTGCTTCTACCACTATGGAGAGTCTGAGGTAAGCACACTCAGGGTATTCATGTTACAGCATTTCTAGGAAAGTCAGAGCATTATGACAAACGTATTGTAGATATTTATATGTCTGTCTTTGAAGTTTTGGCATGTGTGTTTATATGCAGGGTACTTTCAGCAGTCCAGCTAACATCAGAAAAACCTTCAGGGTAAGTCACACTCCATATTTCTCAAGCTATATCACATTGCTGCATTAATGGTTTCACAAGTGAAATCAGTTGTTTTTATTTTTTAAATCATGTATCCTACTTGTCACCTGTCTTTGTTTTTCTTGTTTTCCATCTCCACTATGTATGATGGTGCTGTAAGCAAAAAAAATTGGATATTTTAATATTTGCTATTGACAGTTTAGTATCTTATTTATTGCATAGACTGAAAATTATGCTAATTATTGGTTTCTGATTTACACAACATTTACAACAAACGTGCCAAACGTGTGTGTGTGTGTGTGTGTGTGTGTGTGTGTGTGTGTGTGGTGCTGGTACAGGTATGCAGCAGTTTAGACTCACTAGTCATTATATACTCATTAGTCGATGCACATTGTAGGTGTAATATTTGCCACTTTGTTATTTTTCTATGCACAGCCTGCATTAATCGTCCTCAAAGCTTTCATCTGTTTTAGTTTCTGACAGATGGACTGCTGTTGTGTAGATATTTGTGGTTGTAATGCTGTTGTCAGTCTAGCTGCAACACTGAGGTGTTTAAAAATCCAGGACTGCAGCTGCACTCGTACTAGTGCCTCACATACTCTCACGTCACTGTCACTGCTGCACTAAGAATGGACCAACAGCACAACAATGTCTGGTCACTAGTGGTCCTTTGGAAGTTTCTTTTCGTTGATGGATGGAGTAGCTACATACAATTCTTTGCTTACAAAGGTCCAGCTGCTTACAAATCAGCTAACATGATGGAATAATGACAACAGTTACCTTTTAAGGCCATTAAACATTAGTGATTAGTTCATAACTGTAAATAAGACAAATCAGCTTAAACTTTTGACTCAGTACTCTGAACAGATGAAACACCTGTTCTGACCTTGAATCGGAGAATAAACACATACTTCTCTGTCCATTCATCTTTAAAAATTAGTTTTTTGTCACTGACTTTTTACAAGTCATAAATTAATAAAAAAAAACTGTATATCAATATATGTGAAAATTCTTCCCTTTCTTGATGAAATGCCTAAATAAATAAATAATCTACATACATGCACGTGACACATCCAAGCCAGAACTGAGGATCTGCTACAGAACACATGATGGTTCATGTTTTTTAAAAAAAATGGAGCCTACAGCCTCTTTTTTTTTATATGTCAGTCAGATCCGCTACAGTATTTTCGACTGCTTGGTTCGATCTTGGTTAAGTCTAAACCGGACCATGGCCACTAGTCAATGACCTCTAGAGTAGTGGTGGGCTGAACTTCTGTGCATGAGCTACTATCAGTAGTTGTTTACCTGTTTAAGTGGACCTGATAAAGTGGCCAAAGATTACAGGTGCATGGAAGGTGTACTTAATGTACCCTATGAATTAGTGTAAATATTTGCGTTTGTTCTTCATGGACGGATATATTATATCAATAACTGTGTCGATGATGTGATGGGAATTATCATGCACAAAATATTTTCTTTGGTAGATTTCGGAAAAGCAGTACATCCTCACAGCACTTGGAGCTCGGGCAAAGTTGAAAAACTGGTTTGATGTGGACACTTTATTCAACACCAAGACCTGGCTGGGTTACACCAAGAAGAGATCCCCCATTGGCTTTCACAGAGTGGTGGATATCCTGCAGAAGAACAGCGCTCCTGTTCAGGTGCATCTCTTTCAGTGACGAGCTTCTCTCAGCAGGGGGAGCTGATTAGCAAACGCTGTTTACTAGTCTGGGTTAATATTTTTGTGATTTACAGACAGCTGTGGTTAACCAACACTTATCTGTTGAATGCCAGTTTGAGTTTTTTTTTTTTTTTTTTTTTTTGTGATCACATTTATTTAACTGTCTTGATTGCACTCTCAACATGTAACCTTCTTGTAACATCAGTGCCTCAATAGGTAAACTCCTTCTCCTTTTTTTTTAGGTCTTGCAAGATTATGTGACTCTGATTGATGACTCAGAACTGAAGCTCAGTTTGGCTCAGAAGTATAAATGCCATGACGTTGTCATCGATGTGAGTGCAACAGTTTTAAAGTGTACAGTACATTATCCAGGGGTGGACAAATGATAAATGTATTATGTAGCCCACTAAGCGAGTAACACTTCAGTGTGCTGCCCAGTCCCTTGTTTTGGTTGCCCAGAAACCTAATTGTTTAAAAGTGGTAGCTAAAATGTAAGGAATAAAACATTAAAAAAAAAATGTTACAGGAAAATAATTGCAGACAAGGTGGTGCTTTAACATCACATCCCAGAGTATTTTATTTCATTTTACACCACAGTAATTCTGCACCTCTAACAATTTCTCAATTTCTTCAATATTCTTCATACTCACATGTATGTTGATGAATGCCAATCATCCATAAAGTGCAAAGCGTATTCAGAGCGCAGCTGATTTACAGCAAAGCTAACAAAGAGCTAAAGGAACAAAAGGACAAAACCCCAAAAGAACAGGAATTTCTCAGAGGCATAACTCACCTTTTTTTATTTGGAATTACTCACATTTTTGCAAATAAAAATATATGTGTACATTATTTAGCCATGTAACAGCCCCTGAAGAAAACAAAATCTGGAGACAAATTACAGTGAAGGGGAATTCGATGGGTCATTCCATGTCAGTTCAGATGGGGTTGTTGCTGCATGATTCATTCTTTTTTGTTGCTTGTGACCTAAAACCAAAATCTGTAAAGTATTTTTGACTGAATTGTAACATCATCACATTTTGAAAAATATATTTTCTACTTAAAAAAAAATTCTTATCTGGGAAGCCATGGTTAGGGTTTAATATCTCCTGAAATATTATTCCCATGAAATTTGGCAGCCATAAAGACAAACTTGTTTACTATCTGTCCAAATGCTCAGAAGTCACAGTGGAAGGCCATTTTGTTTCTTATGGCGTCCTCAGAATGGGAAAAAGTGCAAAATTCCCAAACATGAGTGATGTTAGTAGCTTATAGACTCCACATTAGACACAGATGCTAAAAGTCCCAGTATGTGCTTAAACTACTATATTTCATTGACTTTGTGTTAAAATGAGGACTGAACAAGCAAAAGAATTCAAGATATTAACACAATTACAAAATAAGTTTGTTTGTTGCAGTGTCCTTCCAAGTTGTCTTCATATTTAAACTTAACAAGATATCAGCCCATGTTTTGCCTAGAATCAGCTGTACCCATTCACATAAAATGGCTATAGAATATGCATGACTTTATAAAGTGCTACATAAATTAAATCAGTACCTTTAAATGTCAGTAACCTTCAGTTATTTGAATTATAAAGAACACAGTTCATTTCCAGAAACAACAAATTATATAAAAACATACATTATTCCATAAGAACCTATATAGGCTATATACACTCACCGATCACTTTATTAGGAACACTATACTAATACTGGGTAGAGCCTACCTTTGCTCTCAAAACAGTCTCAATTCTTCATGGCATAGGATTCCACATGATGTTGGAAACATTCCTTTGAGATTCTGGTCCATGTTGAAATGATTGCATCGCACAATTCCTGCAGATTCTTCAGGCGCACTTTCATGCTGTGAATCTCCCGTTCTACCACATCCCAAAGGTGTTCTACTGGATTCAGATCCGGTGACTGGGAAGGCCACTGAAGAACACTGAACTCATTATCATGTTCATGAAACCAGTTTGAGAAGACTTTTGCTTTGTGACATGGTGCATGATCATGCTGGAAGTAGCCATTAGAAGATGGGTAAATTGTGGTTATAAAGTGATGCACATGGTCAGCAACAATACTCAAATAGGTTGTGGCATTCAAGCGATGATTGATTGGCATTAACAGGCCCAAAGTGTGCCAAGAAAACATTCCCCACACCATTACACTACCTCCACCAGCCTGGACTGTTGTGTGGCACACAAAGGTACCAAGCTGAGGTCCTCAGATGTAGGCCACTTGAAGGAAACTGCTGATCCACTTGGGTGCATGTCAGAACGTGAACCTGGGCCTTGGTTTTGCTATCAGTTAAATTTCCATTAAAGTAAAGATATTTTATTACTTGCTCTTTTGTTTAATACCCTAAAATAATATGCTAAATCTGGGATCCAGTAAAACAGTTTAGCTTATATGTGTATTGTTGCATAGGCAAAAATAAGGATCATATCTAGATAAATTTAAACATGAAGAAAGCATGGAAGGACATTACAACTTGAAACATAACATGACCATGTTGAACATCTTGAATTGTTTTGATTGTTCAGACACAAAGTTAATAAAATTTATAGACATTTTTAAATTAGAAAATATATTTTCAGGGGAGTGAAAAAATGTGATGTTAGAATTCATTAAATGTGTGTAATTGAAATAAATAAGCTATTTAAACTTCTGTATATCTGTATATAAAATTCCTGTAACATGTCTCAATTATACGATTTGAAGGCATTATATGAAATTTGCACAACCTCAGGAGCTGTTGTAGGATATTAGCATTTTGCCAAACTAGTAGGATTTTCCTGAAGACCACATTTCTTGTGTAAATGTTCCTATGAATGATTTATTGTATCCAGCTTTATAAATGAGGGCTGTTGTTATGCAGTGTCCATGACACAAGCTAGCTCCTTTATCACTTACATTATAGCAGCTATAAACAGTTGTTTCCTCACCAGCCTCTCCTTGCACCTTGTCATTACTGAGAAACCACAAAAGCATGAAGACTTTCCCATGTTACAGCTTTACCTCTGACTCTTAAGTTCCTAGGGATTTGTCTGCCCCTGATTATTAAATAATCTGAAGTTTATTTAATACTTTGTTTATTTTCCCTCAGACATACAGAGACCTGAAAGACCGTCAGCAGCTGATCGTGTACCAGAGTAAAGTGGAGCGGGGTTCACGTGAGTACAGGAAGATCGAGGAGATCCTTAATAACACGGTAAGTGGAATCAGCTGCAGTCTTTTCTTGTTTTTTTTTGCAGTGATATAATCTAAGTGAGTACACCTTGTCAAGTTTTAAAGGGAACTTATGCCACAGCGTACTTAAATTCTCAGTGATGATTGGCCAGAAGGTGTTGTTTAAGTAAGGAATAACACACATCAGACTGTGCCATTATACGAAAATAACCAAGCTATAACTTTAGGTTTTCTCAAATACAAGAGTGAGTCTTCAGTGTAACAAATCTCAATGATGGGCAAGGAGGAGGCGGGAACTGAGTAAACTTAAACGTAACGTTTAATCGTAAACATAACATGAACATAACGTAAAACACAAAACGCGTGCATCTCTCTCCCAACTGAGCTTTTTCGGCGGTGACCGAAACTCCAGGCGTGCGTCCTCGGTCATATAATGGCACAGTCTGTTGTGTGTTATTCCTTACTTAAACAACACCTTCTGGCCAATCAACACTGAGAATTTAAGTACGCTGTGGCATAAGTTCCCTTTAAAACTTGACAAGGTGTACTCACTTAGATTATATCACTGCATATGCTTTTTCAAAAAAAAAAAACAAGAAAAAACTCCAGGCATGCGTCCTCACAGCCGGGCCCCTCCCTCCTGCTTGTCACATTCAGTAATATGACAACCTGCATTTTTTTTTTTGCCTTATTAACTTCAACAGAGAGGGGAAAAACAAAGCTAGTGTGGGAACTCTTTATAGCCATTATAACATTCAGTGCGACTATAAATGGATAAAAAGTACAATATGGCATTCTGTAATAAATTAAAAAATAAATAAAAAATTGTTAGTGGCAAGTTGATGTGATATAAGAAGAATAAAACATTTCAGGGCATGCTGTTATAGGAAAATGATCATTTCTCACAAACCTCATATTAACATAGTTAGAAAAGAATTACAGAAGTAGGTGCTTTGGAACCTCAGTATTTAAAAACAGCAAAAAAAAAAAAAAAAAAAAAAAGAGGAAATATAGTAATATCTGTAGTAATATCCATTTTATAACTGTGTTCACTGGGCATGATATCGCTCTTATAAATTCATTCTTCTAATATTCAGACATCTTTTCTCTCTAACAGCAAATCCGATGGAAGAACTGACATTTGGATAGAAGAAGAGATGTTTTATACAGATGTTTTGATATGATCATGCTCAGAGACTTCAGCTGACAGTCAGTGCTTCAGAGGATCTTCACAGACAAGTCAGAGAGCAGCCTCAGCTTTCAGCCACGGCGCAATGAAGCCCAACATCTCAGCCATGGCAACTACAACATGTTTCATGTGCTGTTTCATGTACTGTCATTTTCCATTTCCGTTTTTGAATTTATTTTCCTGGTTCATTATGAATGCAGAGGTGCAATGTGTCCGTTTGCCAACAAAAGTTGAACTTGGAGGTGTACAAATACCAAATATTCCTAATCTACAGTAATGCCTGTCCATACGTCAGTAGTCCTGATGAACTGATGAACTAATGTTTTATATAAAAAAGTGAAAGTTAAAGTATTTAATAAAAACCTTTTAAAACTATCAGTTGATAGATACTTAATAAACCCCACATTTTTGCATTGCTTTTTTTTATTTTTTTTATTTCAGGTTTACTCTTAAAAATAAAGGGGTCAGAAAAGATTCTTTAGAGCAATGCCATAGAGGAGTCTCTTTTTTGTTTCTGTAAAGAGCCATGTCAAAAGGTCAGACGTGTAGCTTATAATACATTGGAAGCTTCATCTGAGTGAAACACTGAAAGTGGACAAACATTTATTTAATATTACTTTCCATGTTAAATCTTATGTGAAGTTGGTGTTGTTCAGGGGATGTGCCTGTGAGACTACATGACTGCCAATGTGTTAAAGTGTTGCCAGCTTAGTGACTTTGTTGCTAGATTTGGACTTTTTGAACCACTTCAGTGACCTTATTTCAGAAAAGAGTCTAGCGACAAATCTAAGCACTTTTTGACCAGACATTAGCCACTGCCCTGAACTCCATACAGCTCTTCAGCTACTGGTTATACAAGTCGATGCCAAGTTTATATTAATGTGCTTTGTTCTAATATGGTATTGTTTCTATAGTAACATTGACAGGGACTTGTACGACAGATGATCTGCATAACGTGTGGCTAATAATCACCAGATTAAAATAACTTGTATAGTCATTGGTATCGTGGAGTTGAAGATGTTTATTTCATATTAATGGAATGAATCAGTATCAGTGATTTACACCTCAGGAGGACTTTACACTTTTTTTGTCTTATTAACTTCTAGAGAGAGAAAAAAGAGAGGCTACTGAGATGACATGTTTGTAGATGCTATGAGTGATAACAGGAACTAACTTCCACAACATTAAATGTAGTATATATATATATATATATATATATATATATATATATATATATATATATATATAGTTAACTATATATAGTTAAAAGCATGACGTGCTGTTCATTAATAAATGAAAATTGGTTAGTGCTGCCAAATTATTCCTTACTTAGGCTATATTTCTATTCTGATAAATCTCTATTCTAGTCTGTGATGCATATGATCACAAAGATATTCAGCTAATATGCAAATAAGTCTATGATGTCATCTAGCGACTTTTTGAGTATGTTATTTACTTTCCCCTGAAAAGAGAAGGAAGCATTGAATCATCAGGCTGTGTACTCACTGCAGTGACACCACACTGCTTCTCATACACAAGTGGTATAAAAAACTTGTTAATATATATCCTAATTTTGTCTGGAAACATTGCTGAGGTAAGGCAGCTGTGGTTTTGTTAATCATTTAAGTTAATCATTTGTCTGTGATTTGTTTAGCAAAAAACAACAATTTTTTTCTGTCTTTCTGTGTAGATGTCTCAGATATTTCTAAAAGCTTATTGTCTGATCCTGGGAGTCAGCTTGTCATATTTATGTTAAACAATGTCTGGTAAAATACGCAAAAATTACAGCAAAATATTTCAAATGTCATTCAGATAATCTCACTATCAGAACTCTTAAACCTGCTTTTACATGACGCATCAATGGTTCCTAAGAGATTTAATAGGAAGTCCCAAAGTTTCCTACACTCTTCAAAACACAGATACCAGAAGAAGAATGTAATCGAAGAAATTTTTATTTATTTATTTATTTATTTGCTCTTTCCTAATGAACCTTTTGATTGAGGTGTCTTTAACAATTCTATTGGTGCCAAATTCATTATTCATCTTCAGGATCCACTTTACCCCGGTCAAAGTCACGAAGGATCTATCCTGAGAACTCTGGGTAGAAGGCAGGAGTACCAACAAGATAGGACACCAGTCCATCATGTGTACACACGTGTGCACACTCCACACAGGCAGTAATCCAATCTCAGATCAAATGATCAAACCAGGGATCCTGGTGCTGTGAGGCAGCAACACTACCCACTGCACCATCTGTAGTGCAGAGTACAGAGTAGTACAGAGAGTTAAAAAAACTCACATTAAGTGGAAAGATCTGTGTGGGGGAATTTACTGAATCATGCAGCGGAGGCAGAACTGTGGTTATTCTCATGCGTGTAATAGAATCTTTTTTTTTTTTTTTTTTTTGAGTTCTTTGGATGTGGGTGTTTGCTAATCAACGCAGGTTACAAGCCACATTTCTATATATCACACACCCCAACTCTTTTGACTGAAGTGCACAATTAATTTTTCTTTTTGTTTCATTCAATTAATCTACAAACACAGTCATTCTTAATGAAGAAATCATCCAAAAGCATGATTAGGACTACCCAGTGTCTCTCCAGCTTATGTTTGAGCTTGCTTGCTTCAATCATTTACTTTAAATGCAAAGCGGTTCAACTCAATAAATAGTGTCAATAAATCAGACACTTCTAATAGCAAGTTCCCTCAGATCCATCACTATACCTGGCACTCATTTTTTCTGAAGCTGCTCAGTAAAGTGGGCCGTCTGTTTCCTTTCTGTCCTCCCCATCATCACAGAGACAGATAATGAATATTTCAGGAGCTGTTTCGTTGAACTGGGGCAAGTTTGTGGATGTGGAAGGAAAGTGGTCTCATTGGCTGGATGCTTATGTTTTAGATCAAACATAATCCTTTATGCTTTGTTCACATTTTGCTCTATTGCCATATTTGTTCTTTAATATGGTTGAATTAGCTCTTCCACTGCAAAGAATTGCCAAATACACTCACAGATAAAAATGCTGATGTTCTTAATCCTCTTCTCCTCATTCCCTCCTCTCCTTCATGACTATAGAGACTATGCACAGGACTACCATGACTCAAACCACAGTGACAGCAGGAAATAGGAATGTAAGTGTGAGCTGTATAATGCCATACGATGAAGGCCGCATTCCACTCCTGGTGATCTACATTGCCGTGCTGCTTGTGGGGCTGCCAGCCAACATGGCCACCATTTATCTTACGATCCTCAAGATACTACACAGCAATGTTCTGGCCATCTACCTGCTGAGCCTGTCGCTAAGTGACTTCACCTACCTGTTGACGCTGCCTGGGTGGGCTGTTTATGTGAGCAACAGCCACTACTGGCCCTGGAGTTCTCTGGCATGCCAGGTCACAGGGTACGTGTTCTTCACCAACATGTACATCAGCATCTTCCTACTCTGTTGTATCTCCATAGATCGCTACATGGCCGTGGTCTATGCTTTGGAGTCACGTGGGATCCGGCACCAGAGACTTGCTGCTTTTGTGACTCTTGCTATCTGGGGTGTTGTGGGGCTTGGCCATGCCCCTGTTTTCAGCATGCCCGAGGGCCAGGGTGGCAGAGGAGAGCACCGCTGCTTCGAGCCGAGTCAAAGCACGGCCACTGTGACAGGGTTCAACTATGCTCGCTTCAGCGTGGGCTTTATTGCTCCGCTCGCTGTGCTAATCTACACCAACCACAGCATCTTGGCTAGTCTGCGTGCGAGTGTGAGTATAACGGTGCACCAGAAGCAGAAGGTGCGTCGCTTGACTGTGGCAGTGGTGCTGCTCTTCCTGCTCTGCTTTGGCCCGTACCACATGCTCCTGCTGTTACGTGCCATTACTTACCACTTTCCATCACTGCAGGATGACTGCCACTTTGAGCAGGGCGTCTACACACCCTACATCATCTCGCTGGGCCTGTCCACAATCAACAGTGCTGCTAATCCTGTCCTGTTCATGCTGTCCAGCGATAGCATCAAAAAGGAGATCCAGCACTGTATGACAGGCCTCAGGAGCAGATGCTGCCAATGCTGCATAGATAGCAGCCAGGACATAAGCACAAAAACTCTTAATACACAAGGCCAAGGGACCAGAATGGACTGAAGACTGATTATCTGAAACAGTGGCTTTTCCACAGGACATTTTGGACCTACAGGAGAGCTAAAAAGATACAGAGTACAGAGCGCATGACATTACATCTTTTACACATTGATCAGTCTCTTCTAATGCACAATGACTACAGAAAGGTCTACTGAAATGGATTTTTATGGTATCACTATTTTCAGTAATAGCAGTCAAAGTCACTGAGATCAGAGAACGAGATTTTTTCCCCCATTCTGATGTTTGATGTGAACATTGAACTGAAGCTCTTCTCCCGTATCTGCATAATTTTATGCATTGTACTGCTGCCACGTGATTGTACTGCTGCCATTGGATAATTGCATGAATGTGTAGATGTTCCTAATAAAGTGGTCAGTGAATGTATATAGTGGGGCTCTGCACTACCTGCCCCTATAGATGAGCCACCACTGGCAGATAGACAAAACATTTATGGTATTTACTGACAATGATACCATGGATTTTAACAGAATTGTTATGTTCTAGAAATATATAGTCACAATGACACCATTTTGTTCCTACAAAAGGCCAAAAAGTGATCTCCAAACAAGCTGTTTGTGATAACTCTGATAAGGCATCCGGTTTTTACAAATGTTTTACATTCATACATATTATTCATAGATATTAAGTATTTGAGAATTTCCAGTTTTCTTTTATCTGCTGTGTCTACTCCATCACCCGACCCTCACTGTCTCGCTTCATGGCACATCAGGATAAAATAAATTAGTAGAGAGCACACACTGCACCAGAATTTTAGAAGGCTTCTTGAAAAGCTTCAGACTTCACAAATGTGTTTGAAAATGTTTGAAAAGATTTGTGATTGCATGCCAGTGATGTTTTCAGGTACAGGGCTGTGTGGGTAGTCAGGAAAACCACCATAAGCCTGATACTGCAGACAGCAGTGACAGTAGCAGAAACTCTCACACTGCAGTGTCTGAAACTGCTGGCACGTGGTGATGCCAGATCAAGTGTTTCATTGTAACAGCATATACTCTGATCTTATCACAACAGGATATACTGCCAAAAGCAAGGTTTTAAGATAATGAGATATTTGATAATAGGATGTTAAAAAAAAAAAAAAAACAGCGTCACAAAACGAGTACTTTTTAATGGATGCACGTTCAGAGAAGTGAGACAGATCAGCTTGCCTATTACACTGAGTATTCAAGGAAACGTTGGGTTTTTTTCAGCAGTTTCATACTCTAGAAGTCATTAGTTACACTGAAATCTGTGGTTACCTACTTTTCGTCCCACCAGAATTCTTCTAAACCTACACACAAAAAAAAATGCTGGAAACTTACAGTATTCATTTTACACCAAAATACTGTTTTATTGTTTTACAGGCTTGTTCTGTAAACAATTATGGAATTAGAGCAATGCATTGATTTACAGTAAAATACCAGAAAGTGCAATGGGATAACTAATGTTTTTTGGGAGGGGTGAAAATTTAAGAAAAAAAAAAAAATCTCTTTGTGTTTAATTTTATATGCTAGTAATAACTTTGGTAATTTATTAATTCAGTAGAGGTGATTGAATCAGTGCAGGCTTTAAGTTACAGTTGCAGGTCGTGTGTTTAAATCCCAGCACCCAAGACCCTTAACATTCAGCTCAGCTGTATCCTGCATCAGTGGTAAGTTGCTTTCTTTTTTTTTTTTTTTTTTTTTATTAAATGCATGAGCCACATGAGCCAACGTACTGGATTATGTTTTATTTTATGCTGTAATCATATTTACAAGTATTTACAGTACATTTGCAGTATATTCCTGGATACAGTCTAAAGACATTACAGTACATTTACAGTATATTCCTGGATACAGTCTAAAGACATTACAGTACTTTACAGTGAATATGTTTTACATTTATTTACTGTAAATTTAAAGTACTTTAAACTCTGCTGCCAGTAAAATACTATAAATGTTACAGTAAATGTACACTGATATTCTGAGTTTTATTGATTTTTTTTTAAATTTGCCTTTCAATTCTTGTCCCAAATTCACAACAGGTAATTGTTATGTAACATGATCTGTTGCATAATGTTGGATTTACATCGGTGTAAAGTTTTTCTATACGTATTAATCCAAGTGCTGCTGCAACTGGATTAATGTTGATCATACCACCTCGATATGGTTCACTGTGTGGTCTAATCTATACACTTTGGTTCAAAACCACATGTGCAAGCTGAGGTCTTTATCTTCAGAGTGCCTTCTGTGAATATATTTATAACATCAAACAGGAAGTTGACCCATACCCCCCCAAAAAACATATACTTTGACTAGTTTTTTTTTCCATAAGGTTATAAAATTGATATGACAAATCAATGTAAAACACACCTTAATAATGTATATATGTACAAGATCTACTACTGTAACAACGTAAATATGAAGTTAGTTTAAATCATGTATATATGTTTTTAATATAATCATTTTCAGGATTTAATGGATACATGAAACACCCAACATATACAGTTAAATGATGCATTCATGGATTTTATGTGCATTAAAGGGTGTTTTTATGAAACACATTAAGAAGCAGGGGGATAAGGTAAACTGGGATGTATATAATGTTGCATAGGCCTGCTACAGTACTGAGTATTCAGAGATTTCTATTTAGTGTACTGTATTCATATCATTGTAGTGATTCATATCAGTGTTTATATATTTTTTAAATCCTTTGTTACGCTGCTACTGCAAGAAATAGATTATAAATTGTTACTTTTCTTTTAGTGGTGTTTTTTGCTGTGATTTTTTTTTTTTTTTTTTTTTTGCTGTGAATTTAGAAAATACTGAGGATTTTCTAAAACCTGTTATTGTTGTTATTGCTGCAAGAAATGAATTATAGATTGTTTCTCAGGCCAACATCTTAATATGTACTCAATTTTACTTAGTCTACTCTCTTCATACAATATTAGAATATGGTGATAATGGATTTAGAGGAGTCAGTCTTGACAAAAGCTTAGGCTTTGCTTCTTTAGTATATGACGGACATTTCCCCCCCTTGCCATTTAAAGAGTCACATGTAAACCACTTGAGGATTAGTATCACATGTTGGGGGACTGTGTTTTATTAATGGCAAGTAAGCTTTAACAAGTTGGAAATACAAAAACTGTTCCAAAATGTCTGAATTCACCCTACGTTCTATTTCTATGCTTTCAACCATTTGCACGTACTCTTTAGTCCACCTGCACACTACAATTACCCATAAACTTCCTCTGAGTCACAAAGCAAATACGCTTCAGAAATATAAACCAGCTTCAGCATTAATAAGTCTCTCTGCTAAATATGATTGTCTGCTACATCATTGGTTTAAGAACCCTGGTCCTGGAGTGCATTAGTGTCCTATGTGCATTTGTGTTTTCCTGCTCCAACACACTTGAGTTAATTAATCAGCTAATTAACAGCCCTAACTGTACTGAAGTGGGCATGTTAGCAATGTGCAGGACAGAGGGTACTCCAGAACCAGGGTTGGCAACCTGTGAGGGAAATGTAAATGCCAGTGCCAGTGCCTCTAATGCCATCTACTGGGCACAGTAATCACCTACAGGATCTGGGACGGAAGAGAACTATAACAAATTACTTTCAGCACCAGTAGTAAATTTGTATTTTATGGAATCCATACTTTGCAAAACAATCACATTTACATAAATGGTAATATTACTATATTCTGTGTTACTACATACCTTAATCTTACTAAGGTCAAGATATTAAATAAGCTATCAAATATACAAGATACTTGATAATGAGGAAAAAAACAACAACACACACACACACTTTAAAACCCATTGTTCTGGCTCATGGTTTGGTGAATAGCTGTCTTTAGAAAATAAATAATTAAAAAGGTGCTTTCAAAGTGAATATGCAATAAATTCATAAAACTAATGTTTTTTACTGGCTGTCACCAATTCCTGGCACCATAAACATAATAAATTAGCAAAAAATAAAAATCATGATGTGCTTTGTAGAGAGTTACATAGAAGTACCATCAGCTATAAACGTGTGTAGATATTACATGTGTAGAGAAGAGGGACAGGTCAACTCCTCACTGAGCAACACTTAACTCTTACACTGAGCATTCAAGGAAATGTTAGGTTATTTTTTCAGCAGTCTAGCAGGCTCACTGAAAATCTATTTCATCCCACCATTCAGAATTCTTCTAAACCCACACTGACATTCAGAGTTTTGTTGATTTTTTATTTATCTCCGTTAATCGTAGATAAGAAATGTTACACATTGAAAGCAAACTTAGACTAAATGCATGTGCATTGATGCATTGATTTCCTATATTTAGTCATTAATTTATCACCGAATGTATAAATATTAGCAGTCGTTATTTATATATTTTTAGAAAAAGGGCTCTTTAGGGATTGGATAATGTATTTACCTCCAAAAAAGGGTTCTACTTGGCACTGTTCTGCTGGGGAAATAGTCTACATAGAACCTTTAAAGGTGTAGGATATAAATATCCACACAAATTAATCCTGAAATTTGCAACAAAAGAGTTTAAAAAAAAGGAATACAGAAATCAAGGGGTCTTATTTACAGCCCTGTACCTGCCAGCTGTCCTGGGAAATTGTCCAGACAGAGGCATTCTGTGAGTTTTTCAGCTTACTGACCTGCTGTCTTTACATGCAGTATACAGCTCTGTATAACACACACAGCATTTCATCACTGAAACACTGCAGGTGCTTACTGAATGTGATTAGATCAGAGAGGCACTCTTGTTATGGAACCAAAAATAACAACAGTAATCTCAGTTTCTCCTTTCAATCTTGTGACTTTATGTTTGGTAAATTCATTTTTGCAGATTATGAACATTCAAGAGCTTCTGACCTGTTAACTCACCACCAACTACACATAATAATAAATAATCTATTTCAATCATCTTCGCTGAAATGGTTGGTGAAATCTACTATTCTGGATTACAAGGGTAATATTTGAGAAAAAAAAAAAAAAAACCCCTACACATAAAAACATAATATCAAGGAACAAAATTACATAGTGCACTATGTAAACAAAATTGGATTTACATATAAAATGTAATAAAACTACAAGTAAGGAATAAAACACCACAGGGTGTTTTGTTATAGGAAAATAATCAACAACAGCAGCCTGCGTGATGTGTTACCTCCCTGAAGTTATACCACAGTAATTTGACAAAGATTACAACTTATTAATTTATTCATGAATGACACGACATACTTTATCCATTTATAGCTAGTTTTGTTTAATGTTATGGAACAAGTTAGTTCCAGTTATCACTTACATTATAGCAGCTATGAACAGTTGTTCTCTCGCCAGCCTCTCTTTTTACTTTCTTGAAGTTACTGAGAAACTGAAATGCACAAAGTTCTCTGTCCTGAAGATTTTCCTGTGGCAGAAAACTGACCATTACAAAGCACTGTCAACCGAGACTCCTTCCATAAATGGTAAATAAACGTTTCCTTACAGAAAGCTTTACCATATCAATAATTATACACTTTACTTTGTTTGAAGTGACATCTTTTTTAAATCCATTTTGAATAGCTGTAGATTATTGTGGAGTGCCCTCCATACCCTTTTTACTACGGAAACAATAACGTATTTAAACGACCACATTAATATAAACCTATGATTTGAATTAGAGATGGCACTACTGTCAGAGCTGCTGTTATAGAAAATGAATCAACATCTGATGACCAGTCAGGTTTGAGAATTCAACAGTGTTGTGGTTTAATGTGCATTACATCACATTTGATAATAACACTGTAGTATATACAACTGTTCCATAATTGGGTTGAACCTAAAAATGCACTTTGTTTAACTAATGGAGGAAAGTTTGTTCCACTTTACAGTCATTCATAGTCCTTTGTAGCTGTAGATCTTGTGGCACCCAGTAGCAAAACGAGTGGCGAATCTTCAGGTCTGAGAAAGTTGTGAACTAGTGGAGGGGCTGGTACCCTGCAACAATAAAGCAGATGAACAACTTCCTTCATATTAGAATTTGAGGAACTAGGGATGCACTGATGTGAAATTGAACATTGGTATGGGAGCCAAAACTGGTGTGACACTGTGGATCTGTACTGGATCAAACTTTTCAACCCAATCCACTGATGTATTTAACGATGTAAACATGTCTGCTGCACGTGAACAAAGGACACAGTTTGACTTAAAGCAGGTCACCACCGTGCCTTTGATATTTCTCATAACTTGGCAACAGAAGGTGGATGAGAATTGGCTCGGTTACTATGAGGACGTCAGCACAGGAGCAGTCTCAGGTATTGTTTGATCAGTGCATCCCTAACATGAACACTATATATTACTAAACCAATCTCACCTCTAAATTTATACTGACTTTCCTTTTGATGTCGCAGATTTTCTCAGACAGAAAACGTCGAACTAAACGCAGCTGCCCATCAACTTCCTCCTTCTGATAGCCACGCTGCTGTAGTCGGTCCTTCAGGCACTCTTTTTCAAGAAAATGAATACAAATATTAAATTCATCCTCAGCAGGTGAAACACTAAAGCCATATGATTTACAAAGTTAAAAGGAAGTAACTACGTGCTAATCAAAGTCCTCCGGTGGCTCAGTCATTCTGAGTAGTGCAAATATTATAGATTTATTTAACAGTGCTCAGTGATGGTTTTAAAGATGACCATTCTTTATAATATTACTTGTTAGCATGTAACTACCTCTAATGACACCAACTTTCTCTGGTGATAGTGGAGGCTTCGCCACGGACCCTTTGATGGCATTTGATTTGGAGCCGGTCACACTCCTCTCCTTTAGCGTCTCAAGGCCCCAGATGGCTACAGCCAACGACTTACAAAACTTAGAATGAGAATCCATTCTTTGGATGGCCTTCCATTTTTGTTTGTCCAAAAGGACCCCATGTCCTAGGTCCACCTTTAACAAAGTATATTAAAGAAATTGAAGTTAAAATATAATTAAGTTTTTTCTATAACCTGAAAATAAAACACTGTAAACAGTATAGTTATTCAACAGAAGTATTTCAGGCAAATAAAATGTGTGGTGGCTTGGGAAAACCCTGTCACATGGTGAAATTTTGCTAAATAACTCTAATTTTGCTAACAAATTTACTAATGATCACTTTAATAGTAATGCAATTATCCAATCAGCCATGTAGCAGCAGAGTGCATAAAATCATGCTGATACAGGTCAAAAGCTTCAGATAATGTTCACATCAAACATCAAAATGAGGAAAGATGTGATCTCAGTGACTTTTTGATGAAATATTTCAGAAACTGCTGATCTCCTGTTTTTTTTTTTTGTTTTTTTTTTAGATTTTTAAAAAGAATGGTATCAAATACACAAACCACCCAGTGAGCAGAAGTTCAGAGCAGAAGTTCAGAGGAGAGGGGACAGATTGGTTCGAGCTGACAGGAAGGGTACAGTAAATCAAATAACTACTCTTTACAACCGTGGTGAGCAGAAAAGCATCTCATAATGCACAACACGTCGATCCTTGAGGTGGATGGACTACAACAGCAGAGGACCGCAATGGGATCCTCTTCTATCAACATCATGTGACGTTCTCCAATCTTCAACTGTCCAGTTTGGCCGTGCTTATAAGGCTGTTTGTCAGAATTCAATAACAGTAGTCACGTTTACATGGACACTTTTTGTTTCAATCGGAATGAAATCAATCAGATTGATTAATCCGATCGCAGTGTTTACAAGAACGCTGAATAAAGTAATCGGGTTGATATGCGCGTTTACATGACAGAATCTTCTGGCATGCGCACAGTGCACGATTACACGTTTCCAGCCGTTCCAACATGCAGATACTAGCAGCCACTCTCTTGCCATTGCTTCTTTTTTTCGTTTTAAAAAGCGGTCTTAACATTTGCCTGTTTCAGCTGCTAATTAGAAGACGACAAGCGCGTGATGTTTTGTGCGGTACTGCGTGTATTTATCAAGCAATTAAAATGCCCCTTCCCGAGCCCAGAACAAGGCGTCTGTGGATGAGGGTCCGAAGCAAGGACCGGTGGGACAACGTCGTCTTGCACCACTTCACAGACGAGGAGTGGAAGGAGAATTTTAGGATGACACGACAGTCATTTATGACACTATGCTCAATGGTGAAGTGGTACATGGCACCTTGTGAGGCTACGGTCAGAGCCCCAATACCGCTGACAGCCGTGCGTCATACGTCAGTACATGTTTGTGCGTCATTGCACATGCGCAGAACTATCTGGTTTCATTTTCAACCCGATGAAGTGTTTATATGTCCTCTCCATCGGATTAGAAAAGGTTTAAACCACCCCTTACGATCCGAATGAAATTTTAATCGGTTTTGGCCAATTCATTCCGATTGACGTGTTTACATGTGACTTTTTAGATCTGATTGTGCTTCTAGTCCAATTACGATCAGATTATTAGTGTCCATGTAAACGTAGCCAGTGACATCTGACAGGTTTTCCTAGACTGCCACACAGATATGAATGATGATGAAAAAAATATTTGGAGTTACATCTTACCCTCCCGAAGTCCTTCTCTAAGAGATCCTCAGGTGGGGGTTCTTTAAGCTCATTCACATTAGGAACCAATACATTTTCATAGGGCTCATACGAACATTCTGTGTTTTCTGTGTAAATTGTGTGTTGTGTCTGCGTTCCTGTGACAATATACAAATACATTACATTCATATATTTTACTACTATTAAATCTAATTGTGTTTAGGTAAAAGATTAGACTAGGTGATAACTGTATATATATTGTGACAAGAGATTGACAAGTGATCAAGATGAAACAAAAAAGTCTTTCAAACCTTCTTCATTTAAAAAAAGTTGTTCTTGAAGGCAAATATTCAGTTGTCTGATTTTGTCCAGCTCCACCGTCATCCTTCTGCACTTTTCGCTCAGCTTTCTAATTGCAGTGTCCTTCTCTGCAATAATCACGTCCTTCTCTCTGAGACGTTTTTTCAGTATTACGTAACTATCCTGAAGTTCCTGGTAAAGTTTATAAGAAACAACAGACTCCTCATCACTGTCCAAGAAATCCCTCTGTCTCTTGACAGTGATCTGTTTCTTCATGAGCTCCAGCAGAGAGATTTTCTGGGACTCCACTGTGATCTTCTTTTCTCTCTGTTGACATGGCAAGAAAACAATAACCTCCATATACTTCGATGGAACATTTCCTCTACATTTCATATTCAGCAACTCTACTACATTTCATGGATCAAATTCACAGATGGTGTTAGAAATAGTGTCAATCTGAAATATTTTCATATTGTCACCAATCTGCTAATAAATAAAAAAATGCATGTTCATTCAAGATGCATAATACATGCATAATAAATGATCATAATTATGATCGTCCAAAAATTTTACCTCTGAGGATTCACTGTGATACTCGCAATCATCCTGCAGTAATCTTTCTTCCTCCTCTCTTTCCATGTAGGGAGCTGGAATTCTCGAAATTTCAAGGTCCATTTCATGATCTTAAATACAAACACACATAAACACACTTATTATATATGTTGCTGTGGCTGAATTCTGGCAAACAGCCAAAATGCTTTTGGGTCAACTTTAAGAAGCCATAAACACGTATAATTTACCAAAATGATGGAAATATTTTTATTTTTATTTTGCTTTCTAATTCTTCAGGCTGTTTTCCTGCAAAGATCGTGTTGGGTAAGTAGCCAGGTTAACAAACCCAGTGGTAAATACAGTCAGTCTGCCTGAAGATGTCAAAACGCTTACTAGTTAAATATGATTTGCTCACACAGTAAATGAACGTCATGCTTTGATCAAGTAGTCGGACAGTTCCATGCCATAGCAAGACAGACAAAAGTCTAAACAATTCAGTGTGTAATCAAATACCAGTTGTCAAAATGTCTGTGATGTCCCAGCAATATCACATCATCAAAACAAAGAAGAGCACTTACAAACTCTGTACAAATGATAAGACAAAAGTTTTAAAATTTTGAATTATCTACTAAAATGATGGAAAATGTAGGCACCTTACAGAACAGATCAGTCGAGTGATGATTGGCGATACAGTATATATGAGAGAAAGAGCGAGCTGTTATTCTATATCCTGATGGGAAAACAATTCTCTAATGGAAACTAGACTAATGGAAAACAACAACGGGTGAAACCACCATCAGCCGTGCTAGAAAACAGTGGAACAATATCCTAATGGCAACAATCTAATGGATGTCAGTAAGAACCATTAGCGGGCATCATGATGGAAAAACCTTAATGGAAGTGGAGACCATTAGAGGTTTTCCTGCTTTCTAATGCATGGTCCATTTGATGTGTTATTATAACAATGTTAGAGCAGCAATCAGACAAACAATATATTAGAGAAATGCAACACTGACATTATACTGACATGTACTGTCAGTCCTGGTTGTAATAACTAGCATATAGAGTCAGTGGTTAGTCTCTTGATCATGGACCTACAAGTATATCCACAAGCATAACCTTCAAATTCAGCATATTGGAAAAAACACAAATCTTTCAGCATAAAGATGTGTTATGCAAATAGACCAGGAGCACATTAAGAATGTACTATTTCTGCTTGAATATCACATCTGCAGCATTTCCAGGATCTTGTAGCATTTATGTCACTGTGCACTCGGCTGAATTCTGTACACACTCGCCACTTAAAACCATTCAATCAACTGCTACTATACAACACCAAAAACAATCTGGAACTCTGCAAATGTGCAATTAATGTAATACTGAGGCACTCACCACTCAATGAGCAACTGTGCAATTGTCTTCACTGTGCAATTATGTAGATAATGCATGTTTGTATCTATTGTTGTGATGTTGATACGTGAGAACGTGCAAGTAACAATTTTATTTCATATTGTACACTGTGCTTGTGCACATGACAATAAACCTGAAACATATGCACTTGCCTAGGCAGCCCAAAGTGGCGGTCATCCGCACCTACAGGCATGTCCCATGTTAACCAGACATGTCATGCACTAAGACAAGCTTCTTGCATGGGGGTAATGTTGCTGCCTCACAGCTCCATGTTCTCAGGTTTGAGCCTGAGCTCGACTGGGAGGTCGCTGGAAACTGGAGAACCCGTTTATTGTCTGTGCATGTTCTCCTTATATCCACATGGATTTCATCCGGGTTCTCCAGGTTTCCTCCAACCGCCCAAAAACCTGCCAGTTGGATTGGCTATTCTAGATTGCCCCTAGGTGAGAATAAGTGTGTGCATGGTGCCCTGCCATGGGTCTCATCCAGGGAGTATTCCTGCCTCACGTCCAGTATTCCCAGGATAGGCTCCGGATTCACCGCAACCGATGAAACAGTTACTGAAGATGAATGAATGTACTATTTATTCAAGACAATTCAAACATGCTAATGATGATTCGAACATGCTAATCACCAAGCCACCATTCCCTGGGGAGGAAACCAGAGTAGCCAGAGGAAACCCCTGGAGCACAGGGAGAACATGCAAGCTTGTTCTCTCACACACACACACACACACACACACACACACACACAGGGCACCCCCCCTTCAATGGTGGCTTGGTGATTAGCATGTTTGCCTCATACCTCCAGGGTTGGGGGTTCGAATCCCGCCTCTGCCCTGTGTGTGTGTGTGTGTGTGTGTGTGTGTGAGAACAAGCTTGCATGTTCTCCCTGCGCTCCAGGGGTTTCCTCTGGCTACTCTGGTTTCCTCCCCAGTCAAAAGACATGTGTTGTAGGCTAACTGGCATTTCCAAACTGTCTATAGTGTGTGAATGGGTGGGTGAGTGTGTGTGCGATTGTGCCCTGTGATGGGTTGGAACCCTGTCCAGGGTGTCCCCCACCTTGTGCCTTGAGCTCCCTGGGAGAGGCTCCAGGCTTCCTGTGACCCTGTGTAGGATAAGCGGTATGGAAAATAGATGGATGGATGGATTGTGCATGTTCTAGTTTTCAGTTATAGATAATCAGAAATTACATTTTGTCTCCAGCACTTTACCTCATGTCCACAAGCTCAAAACATCTTAAGTGCGTTCTTTAAATTGTATATAATAATTTAATGTACATCACAGACTTGTAGGCTAATGACCTGTGTCCTAACTAAAACTCACGAGAACTGCCTAGCTTACTTAAATCCACTAAACACTAGCAGTCAGTTTGCTTTGCCTATCCTGTGTTTGAACAAAAGATACATAACTAAAACTTTTTGAGAAAAAAAAAAAAAACAGAACATCCAAACATGCAAACGTAAATGATTTATAATATGCACATGTAATGGTCAGACTTTCAATAATGATCAGACTCTCAGTAATGATCAGACTCTATGTAACGGTCAGACTCTGAGTAATGATCAGACTTTCAGTAATAGTCAGACTCAGTAATGATCAGACTTTCATTAACAATCAGACTCTCTGTAATGATCAGACTCTCAGTAAAGATCAGACTCTCAGTAATGATCAGACTCTCAGTAATAGTCAGACTCAGTAATGGTCAGACTGAGTAACGGTCAGAGTCTTCAGCCTGGAAGTCTCTCGGTAAAGATCAGACTCTCAGTAATGGTCAGACTCTCAGTAAAGATCAGACTCTCAGTAATGGTCAGTCTCTCGGTAAAGATCAGACTCTCAGTAATGGTCAGACTCTCAGTAATGATCAGACTCTCAGTAATGGTCAGACTCTCAGTAAAGATCAGACTCTCAGTAATGGTCAGACTCTCTGTAATGATCAGACTCTCAGTAAAGATCAGACTCTCAGTAATGGTCAGACTCTCAGTAATGATCAGACTCTCAGTAATGGTCAGACTCTCAGTAAAGATCAGACTCTCTGTAATGGTCAGACTCTCTGTAATGATCAGACTCTCAGTAATGATCAGACTCTCAGTAATGGTCAGACTCTCGGTAAAGATCAGACTCTCAGTAATGGTCAGACTCTCTGTAATGATCAGACTCTCAGTAATGGTCAGACTCTCAGTAATGATCAGACTCTCAGTAATGGTCAGACGACTGAAGTTGGTCAGCATTACAAAGCAGCCGGAGTACTTTACCATTATATCAGTGTGCATTCGGCTTCGCTGTTTAATTTAAAGCATAAGCGAATTTGTAGCCTTGCGCTTACCTTCCAGAGGACTCGGCTTTGTCTGCTTTCGACGCGACATCTTGAAGTGTAATAAAGCAGATCTTCCGTTTGTTAACGCAACCTTAAATAGTGTAGTAGCGGAACATCAGCGCGTGCAGCTGCAGCGTGGAGCTGCTCTTTGTATCCCAGTCATCCGTCTAACTGCGCTTTCTCCAACAAAACACCACCCTAACATACATCTGATTCAGTACCACCACCCTGCTCACACAGTTTCAAGCCTTTACAGCGTGTTCTGACTCAAAGCGCTGTGTTTTCACTCTCTGTAGTGTAACACTGATGGTCTGTAATGGTACACTAATGGTATTTAATGGTTCCCGATGGTTCCTAATGGACGGTCGCGTTTAATCCTAATGGTACGGTAGCTAAAGCAGCCAACAGCTTTTCACATGGAAAAAAAGGCTTACTAAAACAGCGAGGTTTAACAGCGAGGTTTAGCAAGTGTATATGTATATACTTTATAGCCTACATAGGAAAGCACATTTAAGATATGAAAAGCCTTTATGAAACATCTAGGGGTTTTGTTTGGTGGGTTGTTTTTTTTTTGGGAATTTGAATGTATTTTAAGGGAGTATCCCTCCATCCTCTATCCCTGCTGAATAATAAGACACAAAAGGGAAGTGGTCTAATGTTTTCCATCAGTATCTCACCATCTTAATGGTTCGTGCAACCATCAGGTCCATTCCCTCTCTCTCACTCTTTTTTTTTTTGGCAAAAGGCATTTCATAGAGCATTCCATGAGTTAGACCATTTAAATATTACAGTTCACTCTGATGTATTTATTTAACAAGACGATTAAAAAATATATATAAACTCTATATACACTATATTGCAAAAGGTTTTGGACACCCGACCATCATACCCGTACGTGCTTGCTGAACAGCCCATTCCAGATTTAGTCCCCCTTTTGCTGTTATAATAACCTCCACTCTTCTGGGAAGGTTTTCCACTAGATTTTGGAGTGTGGCTGTGAGGATTTGTGCTCATACAGCCACCAGAGCATTAGTGAGGTCAGGCACTGATGTCAGGCGAAGAGGCCTGTGTGCAGTCAGCTTTCTAATTCATCCCAAAAGTATTCAATGGGTTGAGGTCAGAGCTCTGTGCAGGCCACTCGAGTTCTTCCACTCCAACCTTGTCTTTATGGAGCTCACTTTTTGCACAGGGGCATTGTCATGCTGGAACAGGTTTGGGCTTCGTAGTTCCAGTAAAGGAGAAACCTTAATGCTACAGCATACAAAGACATTCAAGATAATTGTGTGCTTTAAACTTTGTGGCAAATGTTTGGGAAAGGACCACGTATGGCTGTGTATGATCAGGTGTCTGCATACTTTTGGCCATATAGTGTATTTTAATACCCTGATTAATAGACTAATGGCATGATTCAAGATTCAAGACTTTATGGACAGTACAACAGGTACACTATACAATGAAATTCTTACTCTGCATTCCTTCCGATCACCTCAATACTGTTCAGAAAGTGTTATAAATTAGTAAAGAAATTGCACTGTAGGATGGAGTATGCTTTATATTACAAGTATAATATAAATATAATACAAGTGGGAAAGTGAGGAAGATAGGCCATAGTGCAGTAAACATGTACAGTTAAATAGACATTGGGCATTGGATTGTTATCACTGCGCTATAACTGCGCTATATATACAGTATATAGCGCAGTTATAGCGCAGTGATAACAACATGTTATGTCCTTATGTGGAAAGAGGCAGCAGTCGGAAAGTGCATTGTGCAAAATATGAAAAAAATGTGCAACTTGTTGTGTGCTGCAAGGTTCGTTAGTTTTGTGTGTGTGTGTGTGTGTGCACAGAACTGAACAGAGGCAGTTGTATGTGCTGGTGAAAAAAACTGTTCCTTCGCCATGTGGTTCTTGATTTTACACTCCTGTAGCATCTACCTGATGGTAGGAGTGTAAACAGGCTGTGATAGTTGTAGGTTCTATTCATGATGATATATTATAGGCTCTCCTTGTGACCCAGGTATTATAAATGTCATCCAGTGATAGGAAGGCTGCCCCTGTGATGGTTTGTGCACTTCTAACCAGAGCCTTGCAGTCCAGAGCTGTGCAGCTTCCAAACCCAACTGTGATGCTGAGAGTGAGGATGCTCTTGATGGTAACCCTGTAAAACTTGCCACATTTCTTTAGCCTTCTCAGGAAGAACAGATAATGCATTTACATACCTGTCCATAAGCAACGCTGCTAATTCAAAGTCCAGTTTCCCCTTTGTCATTAATAAGTTTTTCCAGCGTGGAAAAGTTCTACCAGTGTTCATTGTGGTTTTCCATGTTTCTTATCATTAAGTATTTTGGGAGTGCAGCATGGTTTTTTTTGCTCACAGTAAAAGTATCTGGCTGCACCAGGTATGTACCGGATTCCTTCATATTTTCTGTATGAACAGACTGAGTTGAGATGGAGTGAAGAGACATTGTGGAGTTTCTATAAATAGACTGACAGTAAGCTCACTTAAACATAGATAAACTTGTTCTGAGGACACTACTTAACCAATTTTATTTCCATGTTCTACATATTTTCCAGTTCATTTCTACTAGTAACAAATTAAAAAAATCTACTATTGCTCCTTTAAGTTGGGTACACCCAGTGCAAATAATTTTGCACATTTAGAAAACCTGCAATGGCATGAAAATTCCTCATTATTGTAGTTTTGACTGCTAACATATTTAGAAATGTAATGTACAGTGCAGCATGAGTGCTATGAATGCTATGTGTCATTATTTGGCTCATAGTTGGCTCAATGTCAGACCTGTCTCCAGTTTCTTGTAAAATGTGCCAGTGGCTAAAAAACTTAGAACAGAGACAAATTAAAATTGTGTGTCCATGCCCTGAGGCCCCTCTGTCTCATAATCCCTTCCTGGGGATGCTAGCCTTTGCAGGGCACTATGCACACACACATTCACACACTCATTCATGGCCAGGGGCAGTTTAATGTCATCAGTCCACCTAGTGGAAATTGGGAGGGAACCAGAGAACCCAGAAGAAACCTACAGAGACACAGGGAGAACATCTGAAACGCCGAACTCAGGATCATACTGGAGAACCTGGATCTGTGAGGTGCTAACACTACCCACTGCACAACGGTGCTGCTCCTCGACTTACTGATGTTCCTAAAAGGTCAATGAAGTCATCATTACAATTCCACATTTATCCACCAGAGGTCAGATAAACGAGCACCTAAGTTTGTTTAATGACATTTATGGGCTACCAGCTACTTTGATGGGAAAAAGGATTAACCAATCAGGATCATGCATTTTTCCTGCTTTTGATTAAAAAATTGCCAGCTATCTACACTCTGAGCTCAGGGACACTGTGGTGACAGCGATGAAGAAATAGAGGTTTACTGCAGAAAGAGAAAAAGAAGGGTAAAGTTGGTTTATAAGATAAATTTTCCCCTATTACTAGCATGTTACTTTAATCATTTTCAGTGCAAATGTGTCATAATGTTATTTTATTTCCTATACTTGTTAAAATTATTAATAAGGCTGACAGTAGACTGTGGCTTAAATAATTAACTGAAAACTTCGGAATACTCAGAATCACTGCTTCTATACAATACTGTCTAACATCCTCCCAAAATGCATGAATGCATCACAGTTATTAATTTAATTGTACAGCTCATGTAATGATTCTATTTAGCAATATATTCTCATTCTCTCCTAAATTAATTCTTGATACACCACTGTGTGGTGAGTATCATTACCGTTCTGTTTGTGCTGCATCCACAGGCAGCAAAGGTATAACACTGATGGAGATAAATATCATAAATGATGTAAATGAATCTCTAGGATTAGGGTAAGTAATGTCTCAGATGAAGATGCTGTCTCCTGACATTAATATAAACCTATCGTTTGAATTACAGCCCGTTTTACGCAAATATAAGTAAGAAATATAATATGATGGGACATGGTGTTATTTAATATAGCCTACACTATAGGACTTTTGAATATTTAAGTTTGTGAGAAGGTTTTTATAAATGTCCTACAACAGCAGCTGTAATTCAAATGAATTTTACATTAATGTGCTTGTAATACTTTATTGTTTCACGTTAACTCACAGGGACTTGTTTCGTGGATGCTCCACCAAATAATATAAGGCTAATAATAAATGGATAAAAAGTGTGTTGATATTTAACAAAGAAAAAGGTCTAAATGCTGATATGGTGAAGTTCTCTGTACAGAGATGCTTATTTAAAATTTAGTGAAGGAATCTCAGGTGTCAGAGCTTTGTAACCGTTTGTAAGATTTCCTCCATAGGAGAATAGTCAGGGCAGGACTTTGCACCTTCCAGTTTCTCTGTAACACACAAGCTGCATTTTTCCTGTTTTATTAACTTCAAGAGTGAGAAAAAAAGAGAGGCTGATAAGGGAACAACTCTTTACAGCTTCTGTAATGTAAGTCGTAACAGGAACAGGAACTTGTCTTGTGATATTCTACAAAATGAAATGTAACTATAAATGACTAAAAGCATGACGTGTTTGTTAACAAAATTAATTTTGTAATATTAGCAATTTGCTGAGGTTTAAGAGGATTAAAACACTTTGGGACATGCTTTTATTGCAGAATAATCCACTTTTGGGTAGTTAAGTTATCACACCACCCTGTTGTGGATAATTTTCCTATAACTGCATGCCCCCTCGTGTTTTATTCCTTACTTAATAAAGAAATTTGGAAAACACTTGCAGTACAAAGTAGTGTGTAACGTACATTCTTCTTTACGTTGTTTGTTATTCACTAAGATTAATTGTTATTGGGAAGTGCACCCAAGCTGGTTTTTTATATAGGGTGAATTCAGGTATACTGGGACAGTTAAACTTATCAGCATTTATTTTCTGGCCTGATAAGTGAAAGTCAAAACTTGTGTTGCTAAGCCCTTGCAGTGGAAGCACTTGATAGAAATATAGTACATACATTTTTTTTTTTTGCATATCCACAAAGGTTCTGTTTGTTTAGTCAACTGTAGTAACATTCTATCAAACTAAACATGATTTTATTTGTTTGTTGAATGATTGATTGATTGCAGCACAGAACCACGTGGCCACTGTATTTCTAGAGACATGCTGTGCTCTTCAGCAGTCAGAGGACCTGGAGGTTCAGAGGGCCATCTCTTGTTCTCTGGTCAATCTTCTCACAGCTAATAAAAGTAAACTCTCAGTTTGTTCTATACAACTTTCAACCTGCATTTGATATATCCTGATGTATTGTGATGTATAGTTCTAGTTTAGAACTTCACCAGCCTATAGTATTAGCTGGAATGCTGAAACTACACTGGTGTGGTCATGTCAGTAACGTTGGTTCTCCCGTATTTAGTAAATGAAGATCATGCCACTGAGATGGGCTTTATGGAGACCCTTGTTGATCTTCTGCAGTCTGGTGATCATACACTACAATGCAGCTCCAGTGTTTGTATTGTTCTGCTGGTCTCGTCAGGTATGCACAGTATATTCACAGTTATATTTACAGTTTTTTATGGTTTTAGTTTTACCGGTTGCTTTGCACAGTGTGAATGGTTGTTTCATTTTTATCCTTCATACAGGGATCAGATTAATAAAAAAAAATTTGAGCCTTTGAGCTTCTTCGCAAGAGTTTACTTGAATTATTCAGGGGCTACTTTAGGGGCTGTGACACACACACACACAAATCAATAACATGGAAGAATGCTCTTCTTCAGTAGCCTTTTACAGGACCACACAGTAGCATATCAAAAATACAACACGGTATAGTCACAGAATCCCAGAATGAAAAGTGTGCACTGCAACCACACCTAATGAACATAAAACCAGTGAGAATGAATACAGTTCTACTTCACTTCATGTAAAATTATGCACTTTACAGGAACAGATTGCTTTTGACACAATGTGGCTAAACCCAGAAGTCGCCTCAACTAAGATGGCGGCGCTGTAGACGCGTCAATACACGAACTCCCAGAATGCAATGCTTTAGCCCTGCCGCGCATGCGAAGTGTGATTCTTGGATTCCAAAACGCTTGTTGTGGAAGTTGGTGTATGCTGTTTAGTATTGAAGCTTATATCCGTTTCTGATTTAGTTTACAGAAAATGGCAGCTAGATATGATCGAGCTATAACTGTTTTCTCTCCTGACGGTCATCTTTTTCAAGTGGAATATGCTCAAGAAGCGGTGAAGAAAGGCTCCACGGCTGTAAGTGTGTGAGCGCGAGCTGTGTTTAGCAGAAACGGCTGACCTCGTTAGCTGAGATGTCTGAGATAGCTGAGATATCCTGAACATAACCGCAGTTTTTCTGGGTATATAGAAGTACTTCTGTTGCAGCGCTGTTTAATAAATATAGAGGTGGTAAAATGTTCATTGTAATGATAATGAGAGTGATAATGAGTAGTTAGCGACAGAGCTAACTTGGCTAACTTTAGCGCCATTGAATGAGCAGTCGGCTAATCGTGACTTGCATGTTCTCGCGTCTAGACTCCCAGGCCAAAGCCTACAGAGTGAGCAGATTATTCTGTTTATAGACTTTATAACAGATAATCTAATTACACAAACATGTGTACAGTGTAATAGTATCTCAAGATTCCGAAGTTGTTAATATTAATAGTGTATTTATTGCTATAAGACAATGCACAGAGCTTTGTGTGATATACACAGCGCCTGTAGGGGGCGACATTGCATTATATCCATCCATCCATTTTCTGCACCTAGTATCCTGCACAGGAGCCTATCCCAGGGCACAAGGCAGGGGACACCCTGGATGGGGTGCCAGTCCATCGCAGGACACAAACACACACACACACTCTCACACTCACTACGGACAGTTTGGGAATGCCAGTCAGCCTACGATGCATGTTTCTGGACTGGTGGAGGAAACCGGAGTACCCAGAGGAAACCCTCGAAGCACAGGGAGAGCAAACTCCACACACACAGAGCAGAGGCAGGATTCGAACCCCCAGCCCCAGCAGTGCTAACCACTAAGCCACCATGCAGCGTGCCCACTGCATCTAAATTTCAATTTATAACCTGAAACTGAAATTGTAATCATGTACTGATTCTTTTACCACAGCGCTGCTGAATGCTCAGATGCTGTTGATTCATTTTCTATAACAGCAGCTCTGGCACTTGTTCCAGCCGCAAGGTTTATATTAATGCGCTTGCTCTTATATGTTATTGTTTCTATAGTAACTCATTCACACGGTCTTGTATGGCAGATGCTCCACATGAGCGGATTCTAAGGAGACGTTTGTTTAGTATTGTGTGGAAGGAGTCTCCAGTGTCAGTGCTTTGTAACAGATGAAAACGTAAGACACAGGAGAGTCTTCAGAACAGAGGGCTTAGTGGTTTCTCGCTAACATTTTGAGCTGCAGTTGTCCGTACAACATTAAACGTAACTATAAATGGATAAAAAGTACAACGTGGTGTTCTTAAAGTAGTAAAAAAATCTAGCTTTGACAAATGGTTGGCTGTAGTAGAAGAGGAATAAAACACGTCATACTTTTTTCTTTTTTAATCAACTTCTCACCACCTTATCATCAATTATTTTGCTAAAACACACATCCTGTTGTGTTTTATCCCTTACTTTTACACTTGGTGGATATGTTATCAAGTACACAGTCCCTACCGCATAAGTGCACTTTACACAGGTGTGCAATTGTATACCTGTGAAGTCAAATAAATATGCATTATCTATTCTGTTTACACCAGTAACCTAGGTTCTGAACGTAGAATAGGACGATCTTAGGAGAGAGAAGAACTTACCGCACTGTTATTAAGATCTATTTTGCTGATTAAAGCTTTTTTAATGTATATTAGGGGTTGCATAGACTAGTCGATTAGAGTAAAGCACTCAGTAGTCGAGCAGTGACGGTAAAGAAATGCAGGTGGAAAAAAGCAGTGTAAATGTAACACTTCAGGTGAGATGAAGCTCGTCAGCTGCACGTTACATAAGACTACACCTTTGAATTTTTTTTCTTTTGTCATAATGAAACACGATTCACTTTGATACTTTGTACTGCACTAATCAGTTTTTATTTTAACAGACAGCTAGTCCACTACTCGTATGAGTTACTGGTCAACAAGTAAAAATAGGAGTGATATTAGTGCTAATATGTCTGTTTTGCAAATATATGGCCAAAAGTATCTAGACACCTGACCACCATATCCATATGTGTTCCTTCCTTAAACCGTTGCCCCAAATTTGGAAGAACACAGTTGTATAGGATGTGTATGGTGTATCGTTTTCCTTCACTGGAACTAAGAGGCCCAAACCTGATCCAGCATGACAATGCCCCTGTGCACAAAGCAAGCTCCATGAAGACACGTTGTGTGCTAAGGTTGTGGAGTGGAAGAACTCGAGTGTCCTGCACAGAGCCCTGACCTCAACCCCACTGAACACCTTTGGGATGAACTGGAACACTGACTGAACCCCAGACCTCCTCACCAACATCAGTGCTTGATCTCATTAATGCTCTTGTAGCTGAATGGGCACAAATCCCCACAGCCACGCTCCAAAATCTAGTGGGAAGCCTTCCCAGAAGAGTGGAGCTTATTATAACAGCAGAAGGGTATTAAATCTGGAATGGGATGTTCAGCAAGCACATACGGGAGTCATCATCAGGTGTCCACTTCCTTTTGGCCATGTAGTGTACATAACAGTAAGAAAGAGATTTAAGAACTCACATGAGTTTGTAAGCTAAGAATATACATATCTTTAGTCTCTCGTGTCTTCGCCCACCATCAACGTTTCTTTATTCTTCATATTTGTAGTCTTCAACACTGGGGGATACAATTCGGGATTTGGAGTTAATCACTGAATCACACTAAAGGCCAACAGCTCACACGTTTCTGAATCGTTTTAGTGGCAGGTCTGACTTGCAGCAGATATAGGTGTTGATTTTAACCAGAGTTTCAGCACCGTGAGATGCGAGCGCATGCATGCTGTACAGTGGCGCATACAAAACACGGGCGCTCCCGCTACTGTAGTCTGTTTCTATATTATTTTTTGCTCAAACGTGCAGTTTGTCCTGAAGATTTCCTTTATTTTGTTTCCTCATACAGGTTGGAATCCGGGGTAAAGACATTGTTGTTCTGGGTGTAGAAAAAAAGTCTGTAGCCAAGCTGCAGGAGGAGAGAACGGTTAGGAAGATCTGTGCCCTCGATGAGCATGTGTGTATGGCCTTTGCAGGTAAGCTTACTTTTTTTCCCAGCACTGTGTTTGAATGTGCCAGTGTGTGTGTAATCCAATCTCATGTCTGTTGTAGGTTATATGATTACATAATATATTGCTATTATTACTTTGGTCTAAAAAAGCTGAACATTCTCTTTTTTCAACAACATGAAGTTGAGCTTGAAGGGGTATGTAATATCTGAAAACCAGACGTGCATGGTTTGTTCTTGTACAGGTCTCACGGCTGATGCAAGGATCGTCATTAACAGAGCAAGAGTGGAGTGCCAGAGTCACAGACTTACAGTAGAGGACCCTGTTACTGTAGAATACATCACGCGTTACATTGCTACGCTTAAACAGGTACCGGTTCTTGGATACTGAACTAACTAACAAATCTAATATGAGGGCATTAGATGTACCACAGCAGGGCAAAGAGTGCCATTTAATAAATGATATAGAGAAGTTAAAACTGAGTTTTCTGGACAAGCAACACGTAAACACACCAGTATATGTGCTCTCGCTCTGCCTCATTTTGCACACATGTACTATTGTCTGCGTACTGTGTCAAATATCTTTATGAATGTAATCAAATGTTAATTAGGTATAAAATTAATGTGAATTTTGTTCTGCCATCAGTCGAGTAAAGTCATATTCATATAGCTTAAAACATATAGCTTAATGGTTGTTTTTATGACAAAATCCAAACTGTTTCCACATAGAGCTTTTCATTTGACTGTGGCATATTAATGCAGTCTCTTTATTTTTCACTAGCGTTACACCCAGAGCAATGGACGGCGGCCATTTGGCATTTCAGCTCTAATTGTGGGTTTTGACTATGACGGGACTCCACGTCTGTATCAGACAGACCCTTCAGGAACGTACCATGCATGGAAGGTAAGAGAGTCAGACTGCCGTCAGAGTCACCACGTACGGTGTGTTTCATTGTGCTGTTTATGAGGGTGAGTCAAATGATGAAAATAGGTGTCGCACCACATAGTGTATCATTTTTCTACATAATCGTCAGTTGCTTCAGTGCAAATGTAGCGCTTAACAAATGTTAGGATTCCTCTAGAAAAAAAAAATCGATTCAATTGTAATTTATGTCTCGGTCTTAAGGTTTTCATTTCACTCGCCTTCGTAGATATAACCTTTTAATTGAAACAAATTTATTCTAAGAAAATAAATCGTCATCACAAATATTTTAAACAGAAGTACATACCACAATTATTGGCGCCCCTAGGAAATGTATGAACAGAAATGGAACTGAAACACGTTCCTATTTCTATTTTAGTTTTTATATTACACCAGAATGTTTAGGAACTCTTAAGCGGTCATCCTGGGTGTCCTGTTTTACTGGGGTATATATATATACTGTGTGTATTCTCTTCCCCATGTTGATGAATGCCATATATTCATATATATATATATATATATATATATATATATATATATATATATATATATATATATATGGCATTCATCAACATGGGGAAGAGAATACACACAGACAAAAGTGTGCTGACCTTCATCAGGCAATGGCAATCACTATTTACAAAACAAAACAAAACAAAAAACTTACACACTTGTAAGCTCATGTCTATGCTTAAAACAAACCAGTGCTGTAATAAAACTTCCTGAAAGAGGATACAGATGCATTTTGCTCACACACATCATGAGGAAGCTTAGTTAGAGGTCCAGAGTTTGTGGTTGGAGCTCAGTTAGATGCCACCTCTATGTCAACAAACTATTAGGATAGTGTGTCCTGTCTTGCATCTAACCACAAATGTTAGCACCTAGATTTCTGTACTAGCTAATGTAAAGAACTTCTGCAGTCAGATGAGACAAAATTAATTCAATTCAATTCAGTTTTATTTGTATGGCACTTTTAACAGTGGACATTGTCACAAAGCAGCTTTACAGAAATAAATACATTCAAATTAAATTAAATCAGAATAAATTGGAAATGTGTGAACTTAGCCCTAATGAGCAAGCCAGAGGTGACAGTGCAGGGAAAAACTCCCTGAGATGATATGAGGAAGAAACCTTGAGAGGAACCAGACTCAAAAGGGAACCCATCCTTGTCTGAGTGCTAACGGATAGTGCAGTTATAAATAAATCAGAACAAAGACAAAGATAAATGCAGTGGTTTCTTCAGCTGTGATTTTAACTGCACCTGAAAAATGTCATTCTAGTAGAGAGGGCCCAATTCAGATCTCATTCAGGTCTTCCACAATGCATGAGCCAGCCATGCTACCAATAACACATGGCTGGCTCAGGTGTTTGATTGTGGTTTTATCAATCGTTTCTTTCATTATGTTCCTAGGCAAATGCGATTGGACGCAGTGCCAAAACTGTGCGGGAGTTTCTCGAGAAGAACTACACGGACGAAGCCATCGCTAGCGACAATGACGCTATCAAACTGGCTATTAAAGCCTTACTGGAGGTAATAAACAGAATAAACACATGCACTTTTTTCCCCCAGACATTATCAAATTTGTTCATTGTGTTTATTGCCATTTGAATAATGTTACTCAGGTTGTCCAGTCTGGTGGAAAGAATATTGAGCTGGCAGTGATCAGGAGAAATCAGCCTCTCAAGGTAATATACTTTTGATTTTTTTGTATCTGATGGTGATGGTTGTTTGCACTGCATATTTAAATGCTTTTACAGGCTATTAAACATGGCTTTCATCACTTGTTGTTTAAATTTATGCATGTTCAGATTTACATTTAACTGATTTGGCAAAAGGTATATGGAAGCTATTATAGTCCTAATAAATGTATGTTCATGTAAACAACTAAAATGTGGATGTTGGTCACAACTAATCTGTTCTAATCTGGAAGCAAGCAATTTTGTTAAATTGAATGCTAATCTAAGCCTCCACTTTTTAATACTAGCAAGATTTTAGATTAAATAGTAGTTTTATCTTTCTTAATTTCTTTAGGTATATCTCTTTCTTTATGAATCTCTCTGTGTTAAAATCGTTGCAACCCAAATTTGGCCCTGAATGCTTTAAGATTTTCACTGTGGTTAATTTTCTTTATTATTTATGGGTGGACACCTCAGTAGCCCAGACACTGGGGATGAGCAGGTTTCACCCCACAGTTAAACACAGACTCAGATTTCATTTACATGTGATATGAGGACAGCACGTTTCATAGCTGAAACATTGGCACACTTTTATATTGAGAAGAAAAACAAAGCTTTTATTTGCCTACAGTACAGTGAAACACTTTTTTTTCCCGCATATCCCAGGAAGTTGGGGTCATAGCACAGGGTCAGCCATGATACGGCGCCCCTGGAGCAGAGGGGCTCAATAGTGACCGCTTGGCGGCGCTGGGGCTTGAATAATAATCTCATATTCATTCGTTTCATTTATTAATGCGCTTAGCACGCTATACATTATTACATGATGTTAGCTACCACTTTTTAGCCTTGTTAGTGTTTTCAGGCAAGCAAAGCATGGAACTGGGCAGCACAATGGAGCTTTGCACTGCTTCAGCAAACACATGTCTGAGATATAGCTGTAGCAGCAGGGTTTGAAACATCTTTGTTAGTGCATTCCCTCCACACCTCTTTATGTAAAAACATCACTAAGGAACATGCCTGTAAACTGCCTATGAAGCAGACAGATTTTTCTTCCAAGTAAGCATTCCTGGGTAGTTGGTAGTTGTTGCAGAGTTGTTGCTTGGCAGCTTATTCACTTTTACTTTTTGTATTCTTAGTGAACATTATTCTGCTCTCCATATTCAACAGATCCTAGAGTCCAAAGAGATCGAGACACTGGTTGCTGAAATTGAGAAGGAGAAAGAGGAGGAAGCTGAGAAGAAGAAGCAGAAGAAGTCTTCATAGGTCATAGACACACTAAAGCTAACTTCAATACGCCGTTATTATTGTTATTTTTTTCTTGTTTATATTGACACAAGCACTTGGTCCACAGTTTGCCTGACCCTGGCCTCATTTCTCATCCACTGTTGGTTACATGCACCATCGCTATTTCTCAAAACCTCACTGGGAGTATCAATAATAAATCCCCCTTCATTACAGCACTGTTGTTTGACATTCCTTTTTTAAAATGTCTTTAAAGAGAGGCTTCTTGTATAGATGAAACATGTTTCAGATTTGAAGCTACACCTTAATTGGATATAATTTTCGTACCTAAATTTGCCTTCCATATACAGTGACGGCTGTTTATAAAAAGCATTTGCCTGTTATTTCATTTCTGTTAACTGCCAGTTAGATGCTGTGCTGTGCAGTTGGCTCCATATTACAGTCGAGGGTTTTGTAAGGATGTGCTCAAACTAACTCACCCAAATAAAGTATTGTGGTTTGTATTCTCTGACTGGATCAGTGGATTATTTGAATTGTATTCATCATATCATGTAAAAGCATGACACCACATGCACTGCTTGTCTTGCTTGTTACAGGAACATGTGTAGCAGATAATGTTAAAAGTTGCTGTCTTAGTATTCATGAACAAAGACATTAATATTAATAGGAGAGAAACTGCCTTTGTCATCCCACATTTAATGTCTCATGAGTGGGCTGGAAACCTAGAGCATTCTCTTTCCTCTTGCTTTTGATCTTGCATAGGGATCCGAGACACAGACGACAAAGAACTCTCAAGCTGGTCTGAAGATATAATCAATAATTAAATAAGTTAAAAGTGCCAATCCCAAACAATTTTTACACCATCTAAAAATTTGCTGGGTGTTTACACAGTAGGCAGGATGAAATACTCAAGAGTGCTGCAAGGAAAAGAACTTGTTCTGATGATAATTTCAAATATCAAAATAGCAAAAAACATTTGGAGAGCGAGTAGAGAATCAGGTTAAGCTGGTGATTTTCTGAAAAGAATTACAATGATGTGCTGCATGTTTACTTATTTATGTGAAGATGAAAGTTAATTTCTGGATGCTGGTTAAGGTTGCTGTTTCTTTTTTTTTTTTTTTTTCCCCTCAACCGCTCGTCATTCTCAGTAGTTTTATATGTAATCCCGTGGGAGGTGGTTGCTATTTTTTTTTTGTCACAGTGGAAGTTGAAAAGTTCAACTGTTCAGAAAGCACAGCGTGAGCAATTGCTCTTTTCACCTCCCGCTCAGCACCTCAATCAGGTCATATCAGCACAAAAAAAAAAAAAATGCTCCAGCATTTTCTGTATAAGAATGAGTGCAAGAAGTCCTGAATGGATGCTGAAGCTGATGGACAATTTTCTCTCTGTTTTCTTTCATACAAGTTGTGGGCCTACAGCTCTGATATTGGCACAGCCTCTTTCAGCATTTCATATTTAGCAAAAAGATCATATTAGGAGTTGTTACAGTGGCCTTTCAAGCAATAGCCCGTGGAAAAAAAAAAAAATGATGACATGCATTGAATACAGCCTGTACGATGAAGACATCCAGCATGGAGGCTGAGTAATTAAAACGAGTGGTCATTAGTGGTTGGGGATGTGTTTGTGTGAAGTGTGTGTGGGTTACTGTAGGGCATGGGCTCAGCTGTGTGTGAATGCATTTGTACATCTCACTGAGATACCCACCCTGTAGAGGGGCTGGAAGTGCTCCAGGCATACTGTACATAGCTCCCAGTGTGACAGTTCTGCTTATTAAGAGCTAATAGAATAACCAGACTCCTGGGTCTCAGGAAAGCTTGAAGCTCCTGCAGCCAAGGTCAGACAAGGTGCTTCTATCAAGCTGCTTTACTGTCCTTGTAATAATATAAGCTTGTTTCTTTTCCATTATTCTATTTATATCTGAGTTTTAATACTAGGTTGTACTATCCTGCTGTAGTCTACATGAGTTCCTGGTCTTATCCTCAGTATCATAGAGGAATTTGAATGGAATTGTGAATGAAATCATGAACAAAAAACTAACATTGAATAATGTTCACTAAGTTTTAGACAATGATGTTTAGCTGCACGATTTGAGGTGTTTTCCGCCAATGATACCGGCCTGGTTGCTCTTCTCTTGGCCCTATGGCTATGTGTAGTTCCTGCTGGTTAGCTGTAGGCCCTGAAATGACATCCCCATCTGATTGGTTGTCCCTAACCCCTGAGGCTGTATCATACCCTGATTGGTCAGTCCCTTTGCCTGCAGCAGTGCCCTACTCTGACTGGTTGATCCCAGCTCCTGAGGCAGTATCCTGTTCTGCACAGGCTTGTTGCTGTAGGATGTCCCTCGAGCTTGTTCCAAAACTCTATCTCCAACTAATCCTACATTTACTAAATTGCATTATAGTAAAATTAAAATAACATTAGTACAGTTGTATAAGCAGGAAGCTACAATATTATTTTGGGAATCTAATGAAGTTGTTTTTTAGAAAATAGGAAAAAAAAAACATTTTCCTCCAACAAGGCCAATCCCGGCCATCATTCTCAAAACAGACACAATATAAGTGCAATGCTGAAGTGTTTTAATAATAGCAGAGTCAAATGCCAAAATATTTCAATCAATATTTGCACAGATCAAAATAAAGAGTTTGAAATTTTAACAACTAACACTAATATGATCTAGATAGAAAGAAAAATTTTCATCCAGAAATGATATGGTCCTTAATGTAAGATGTAATAATTAGTCCTCTATATAAGACATGTAAACGGCGATTTTAGAACTAAACTGAAGGACTTCTACCGTAGGAAAGCATCGTAGAGTGTAAGGGAGTGTCTAAGTGCACGGTCCTGTTCCATGCAGAAGATCAGATCTCTGAAAGTCACACGTGTCGGAACCCTTTGAGCAGTTCTCTGTGCACGTAAACCCAGAACCTGAGAGGAAACGGAGAAGGTGAACTTCCTGCTGGACTTCAGACTCAACCAAAGAAATGCATATTTTACTACAATTATAATCTTTTCCAAAAAAGGGCTCATCATGACTTGTCAAAGAGCAGACCAAAGATTAATTTAACACTGCTTGAATGATTCACTAATAACCACACATTTTAATAATATGAAGTGTGTTGGTTACTGCAGTACATGTGCATGAAAGGAGGTATAGCATCCTTTGCCTTTTTTCTCTCACAAATTTCTTCTCATTTACGTTCACTCAGTACATCAGATTCTCCTATACCATGCTAATAGCTCTTAAAGAGATGCATATTCCATGACAATACATAAAAACATAAAAAAAAACTGCCCAGATAGAGAAGATTTGAGGCTATTTGGTTGTCATAAGCACTATCTGCAATGCAAAAAACACACTTCCCTTTATCATACCTATCTGCCTAATTGGATCTTTGTGGATTTTACCTTGTAATAGAAAGACACTCTAAACCCCCATGAAACATAACACAGAGAAACACAGACCAAATGAAAATGAATATCAGCGTGACTGCAGGCCAGCACATGTGTGTGGTTGCACAAGAGTGTTTACAAGACTGCAAATCCTTCCCTCAGCAAAAACACATACAAGTGTTGAAAGATACAAAAACAACAAACCTGGTTATCACTTCCACAGTAACATTCTCTCAAACACACACAGAGGTGCTTGTGTAGAGGTCAATACCTGGTTAGTCCCAGAGCCAGAAGCCTCCAGAGGTTTCCTCTTACGAGGCCCGAGAGCTGCAAGTGCTGCCAGGTTAGCATCTCTGTGCTCCATCTGAGCTAGCTCCAGCTGCTGCATCTGAGCAAGAGACGTGAACTTGTTATAATAAAGGCCATGTGTTTTCCTCCCAACTCTCGTCTTGTCTCATTTACTGTATGATTACATATTTGGCCAATGCTCTACACCAAAGGAACCTACAACTGAGTCAGGATACATTTAAGCAGTTAGGGTCTTGCTTAATGACCCAGCTCAATGGTGCTTGGATTTGAACTCACAGCCTTCTGATCAGTTAGACCAAAATCCTAACCACTGAGTCATGAGTGCACATACAGGTCAACCTCTGACCTATCCATAAAACCGAAGTGTAATCTGTTCTTTCTGTACTTCAGTCTCATCACATTGCATTGTCTAGTGCTACAATAATCGACAGGGGGAGATATGTGATGAATTTACTGGTTGCACAATTGCAGTATTTGTCCATATAGTACACAATAATAGAAGGGATTTATTTATAATCGCACTATCCTTTGCACCCAGATGAGGATGGGCTCCATTTGAGCCTGATTCCTCTCAAGGTTTCTTCCTCATATTGTCTCGGGGAGTTTTTCCTTGCCACCGTCGCCTCTGGCTTGCTCAGTAGGGATAAATTCGCATATTTACAATATATTTTTTGTGAATCCATTTATTTCTGTAAAGCTGCATTGTGACAATGTCCATTGTTAAAAGCGCTATACAAAAAAAACTGAATTGAATTGAATATGTCAGTATATGTCCAAATGTTTGTGGACACCTGACCATCACACCCATGTGTGGTCCTCCAAACTGTTGCCACAAAGATGGAAACACACAATTGTCTAGAATGTCTTTGTATGCCGTAGGATTAAGATTTCCCTTTACTGGAACTACGTGGTCTAATTCAAACATGTTCCAGCAAGACAATGCCCATATGCACAGAGCAATGTCCATGAAGACATGGTTTACCAAGGTTTTTGTGGAAGAACTCAAGTGTCCTGCACAGAGCCCTGACCTCAGCCCTACTGAACTGATCAGTGGGATGAACTGGAACACAAACTATGCACTGGGTCGTCTTCCCAGACATCAGTGCTCAACCTCTTGGGCAAATCCCCACAGCCACACTCCAAAATCTAGTGGAAAGAAGTTTCTTAGAAGAGTGGAGGCTGTTATAACATCAAACGGGGAACAACTTGATATTAATTCCCATGGTTTTGGCATGGGATGTTCAGTGGTCAGGTGTCCACATACTTTTGGCCATATAGTGTATAAATAATGCCAACCTTCCCACTCAGAGAGCAGGGCCAATTATAGCCTTAGCAAAATATCCATAATCCTACTTTACGTATGTACTCATGCTGAATTTGATTACCTTTCTTATCCAAGTGCAAGGACATATGAGTGGAGCTAAAAATAGTCACACAGACGTCCTGAATCTGATTAATGTCTCTGGCTGGAATCACTTCTCTACTGGCACTTAACTCTTCAGCAGGTTAGTGTACTGTCTGCCAAAGTTTCTCACTTTTTTCCAGAAGTCTTTTTCTAGCAGATTTAAGAGGCCAGCAATTTAATCATTAACTTAATTTTAAACAGCACTTTAAATTAGGTTATGGTTATATAGGTTTGCTAAGTGAGTGCTATAATTAAAAAATTGCAAAAATTACAAAGCCATCGTGTCAATGTTTTTCACTAGGTTTTTTTTTTGTTTACAAAAATGTATTATTTAACATTTATTTCAGAAAGAAGGAAAATATATATTTTATTGTCCAATCATCTGCTTGTTACTATGAGTAACACTGGCATCAGTCAGTTTTATAAAAGCAGACAGTACACACTGACAATGTCACTGCATTTTTGTGAAAGATTACAGAAAATAAAATATTTTTAAAAGGATTAATATGGACACATTTGTATACACAATATTAGAGGGAACATAAACTAGAAAGGTAAAAAAAACACAAAAAACCCTTTAGTTTTATTTCAGGTTGTCTAACAACTTCTTAATCCACATCCACATCCACATCCACATCCCCACACACACACACACACACACACACACACACACACACACACACACACACACACACACACACACGTTTGTCTTACTCTTCTTGTGAGGATGAACCAAAAGGAAACTTTTTTTTTTTAGCTCTTTTAGTTTATTTTAATAAAAGCTGCAGTTTTTGTATTAAAAAAAATTGTTGTTTCCTGATGGGGACCAGACAAATGTTCCCATAAGGTCAAAACTGTCAGATATTCCTTGTGGACATACGCGCACACACACATACACACAGGTCTAAGGAGACTTCATTTTGCTCCATGTATAGCCTCAGGCTTCCGTTTCTGCTCCAATTAAACTCAAATTAAAATTAGCTTCTAATCAGAAAAAACACTAGTCTAGTCTAGACTAGTGTTTCTGGGGTATATGTCCTAGGGAACTCTGACAGCTCTACCACAACATAAGTGGAACATGTGCTCTCACACACACACACACAAACTAACCAACCTCTTTCGCTCTCTGTTTGAGCCTAAGTTGCTCGGGGTCCTCACTGCTCGAGCGACTCTGAAGGGAAAATAAAACAAGACACACAAAATGGCTGGCCTGCTCACTTTCAGTGACTCTCCGTGTATATATACACCCGCACACATTCACCTTAGCGATGCGCAGCAGGGTTTCTCTCTCCTCCTCTTCTCTCTTTTGTTTCTCCACTTTCTCCAGCTGCTCCAGGAACTTTAGCTGGGAGCGTGTGTCACTGGTCTGAATGTTCCGCCAGTCATCCTAACTCCAGAAACGTGCATTTAAGCTTTAACAGCATTCAGTACCTATTAATTCAATTTTCAACTCAAACCAACTGAGACTCTTCATATCTTTGTTTTGCATTACTTCTGCGGTGCCTTGCATAAGTATTCACCCCCTTGAACTTTTCTACATTTTGTAACATTACAAACTAGAACTGAAATGTACTTGGGGATGTATTGGGATTTTATGTCATAAATCTGCTCAAAATAGCCCTTATAATTGAAAAAAAAAATTTTAAAAGTTGTGATTGCATAGGCACTCACCCCCAATGTTGTGAAACCCAAAAATTAGTTCTGGTGCAAACAGTTGCCATCAGAAGTCATACTGAACGGAGATGAATGGAGTCTACCTGTGTGCAATTAAAGTGTCATGTGATCTCAATACAAATACACACCTTCCAGGAAGCCCCCAGAGTTTGTTAGTGAATATACCTAAGCAAACAGCATCATGAAGACCAAGGAGCTATCAAAACAACTCCCAACAACAAGGTTCTGGAAAAGTTTAATTCGGGATTTGGGATATTTTTGTAAACAAACATCTGGCAGAGCACCACTAAATCCATCACTAAAATATGGAAAGAACATAGCACAACTGTGACTCTGCTTAGAGGAGTAAGGAGGACAACAGTCAGAGAACAATCATGAGGGCAAGAGAAACTCTGACGCAGTTATAGAGATCCACAGCTCAGATGGGAAAAGCCCAGACACTCCATAAAGTGAAAAGAAATACATTATTTAAAACAAACATAGGAAATCTCATATGGAGTTTGCCAAAAGGCATGCTGGAGATTCAGCAAACACGGAAAAAGTTCTCTGGTCTGATTTTTTTTGGCACAAAGCACTACAGTTGGTAGAAACCCATCACTGCTGAGAACGCCATCCCCACAGTGATGCATGGTGGTGGTAGCATCACAGTCTGGGGATGCTTTTTATCAGCAGGGACTGGGAAACTAGTCAGGGTTGAGAGCAAGATGGGTGGAACCAAATATAGGGCAGTCTTTAAAAAACTATAAGGGTCAGCAAGCAGGGCAATATAAATATTTTGTATACCTTCAATTGTTAAACACACTGAGTAAACCAAATTAAGTCCATTTCAATTCCAGGTTGAAACTACAAAACGTGGGAAAGTTAAAAAAGGCACTGTATGTGTATTTAGAGGAGCTGACCAATTTGTGTAACAGTGTAGTTCTGATGTCATTTAGCACAAATTCATCAAGGCTTTATGGAGATGTATTAATTACTAATGAATGTATTCAGGTTGCCAGGATGATCCATGTGAGGTGTTTTGGTTCATCTGTGCGTGTGTGATTGCACATACCCTGTAAGAGATACTGTGATGTTGTGCTATAACAGTGAGTTTTTCCAGCAGAACTCGAAGTCTTTCCTGTGTGGCATGAGAAAGCAACCCAAGCACATCTGGATTCACCTCTGCGACACCCAGAGAACCACCTATGTGCAGACACACGCACAGACATACACACGGACACAGCTAGCACTAGGTGTTGTCCCTTTTGACTTGGACTAGAATTTATTTATTTTAATCACTGCCAAGCGCTGTGCTCACAGAAGTAAGAACAACGACCTCAAACAATGCCAGAGAATACTTTGCACATTTTATTTATCCAAATACACAATTAGGCTAGGTTTAGCTGTATTGTAATACATGTCTAAATGTCTAATTACTCGACCTAAAAATATCTGGTCAAAAAAGTCTCTACTTGTCTGTCAATCATCTAGTTTGTTAGTTCAGAAATCTCCTGATTTTGCAGTGTCATTTAAGTGGATTATCCTAGTCTGTGTGTGTGTGTGTGTGTGTGTGTGTGTGTGTGTTTGTGTGTGTTGGGGGTGTTGATTTGGAGGAAAGGCTGAAGGGACTGGTTGTATTTCTTTATTTGTTTGGATTTTAGGTTTTAAAACAACTAGCTTCAGCTAACTTCAAGCAAAAATCGCTGACTGCATGCATGTTGAACAGAATGATGGTATTAAATAATTCCTAGGATAGGAAAAGGATTTTTGCTGGAGCACATATTCATTAAGTGGACACTGTAAAATATCAAACAGACTAAAGGTTTAACCTTTAACTTCATTTCGGCAAGTACAGCCAGGAAATAAGTCAAAATATCTCTAGGGGTCAGGCATTAATTTTTGCTTTTGCTTTTTGTTATGCTTGGTGAACAGACCGACATCTGCAAACGCTCTCATTTTGCCTTTTCTGCTGATGCAGACTGAGTTCCTGCAAGGCCAAGCCTGTCTCTTTTATTTCCAAATTCCCTTGCTCCATCTCCTCCTCCTCCAGGCTAACTCCATCTTCCCCTACCTCCCTTCGTTCTCTCACTTTCTCTCCCTTGTTATTTTGATCAGCACGGTGGAAGGGATTCCTGCCAATCTGGCAATTTTGCACCATTCCACAGTCATTAGCATACTGATTAAGCGGAACAGCCTTGTCAGAGATACTGCTGATCAAAGAGAGAGCCTCTCCGTTCTGTCTCTCACTACCAGGGCTCAACATGTGCCAAAATGTCAGGAGAAAAAAAGCATGAGAGCAAACGACAGAGAGAGAGAGAGAGAGAGAGAGAGAGAGAGAGAGAGAGAGAGGGGGGTGAGAAACAAGGATAACTTATGGATATTAAAGATATAAGGGAAAATATATGTGGTACAACCCTACCCAGGGCATTTTATTCACTACTCCCCACCTACTCACTCACTGAGTAGGTGTGAAGACACCATTACCAATGTGAAGCACTCTCTGCTGCAGTGCTGTGGTCTGCAGGAAGGGCTCGTCCCTGCATGAGCGCACCACCGTGCCCACCAGCTCTGAACTGGACGCCAAAATGCGAGCGTTCTCCTCATTCACATTAACACCCGCCATGGAGGCCACGTCATTTATGTCATCATCATCGCTAAATGAAAAAAGCACATGGACATACGAACAGAATGAGAGATTCACTCAATACGTTTCTGTTCCTTTACTTAATGGTAATTTTATCAGGTATAGGTTTAAAGGTTCATACTGTAAGTATAAAATTACTGACTGTAGCCTGTTAGCCAGCCTGTTAGCCCCCTCTACTCTGTCTGGCAGTGGAAAGGGACCACCACAGGACCATCGCTGACCAGGCGTTATTTGGGCTTTGGATCATTCTTAGCACAGTGGTGACATTGACGGGGCAGAGGCATGACAGAATGTGTGGTGTTGTCACTTTATTAGGGACACCTTCCTTGTTGGTCCATCTTGAAAATAAAACTCATTATTTTATATGCACTATTTGTATCCTCCACCCTTCAGTTTCGGAACACAGTATCACTGCTGGCTGAATTTTTGGTTGAGTGACTGTTCTTAACCCAACAGTGACCTGATACACTTGTACCAGTGATCTGCCACCCAGATATCTGGTCAGTGATGGTACTTTCCACTGTCGATGGTCCCTTTCCACTGTTGAATGGCTAAGAGGCTACTGGAAAAATTATGCACAATACCAGATAGGCTACAGTCAGTAATTGTGTACATGTAAAGTAACAAAGCCTAAGTGCACTGCATTTTTAAACCGCCACAGATAGGTCTCTACTCCTCAAAACCACAACACAAAATCCACTGTGGAGCAGAGAATAGTAGTCATTACCGGAATGAGCCTGAGGTGCTGTCCTTGAAATTGTATGTTTGTGCTGCTTGAGTTGGTCCAGAGGGGGTTTTAGATGCCTGGAGAGAATACTGCTTCCTAAAAGCTCCTTTAAAAAAAACACATCGTACTAGAAAGGTCAAAATAATTAATACAGCACATAGTCATTTCAAAAATTCACAGAACTATGATACTATGATACTGCCATAGTTTTACTACGGTCTCGCAGGGTAACTGTGGTTATACCTGTGACAATGACATTACCATGGATTTACCTGATCTTAGGCTTGCTCAATAAAGAATATCCTGTCTCATTAAATTTTATGTACTAAATTTCATAAAAAGACATAAAAATTTCAAAAACACTCCCTCAGTGTGGCACATTTCAGCAACTCCACTTGCATTCACTCAAAGTTTAATCAGTTCACTAAAGTTTAGTCACAAGAGGGAGGACTTAGTGACTACAGTAATAATAAAACTGAGACATACTTTAACAACCACTCTGTGACCAACGTCCCCTCCTCTTTTTCTGGAAAAACTTTTTTCCCTCTAGTTTTATGTCATTAAATGTGTTTTGAAAAGGAAGAACATGAAGTATGATGTGCTTTAGGGAGGCTGTGTTGGTGCAAAGAATAAGGCAATGCCAATAGACAATGTATTTAGAACAGACAATGCAATTATACTGTCTATATTACTTAGCCAACAAAACATCTACTCTTAATTATTTATTTATTATTTCCAGATCTGGCAATGAGTGTATTTAAATTCCACACTTTTCCAGATTTTGTCCAGTTAATTTTTTTTTTTTTTATAAAGGGATAGAACTGAACACAGCACATTTCTTTGAGGAGAATAAGGAGAAGGAGAACCGTTACCACCTGCTGCCTGTGTGTTGGTCTGAATGACTGGATGCTTGGGCTGTGTGTGGTTCTGCACTGGCAACACAACACGGGGTGAGGAGGTCACACTTTGCTCCACAATCACTCCTTTGGTTTGCTGGATCACCTGGTCAAATCCAAAACTTCAACTCAAATGCAGCATAACTAATACATACAGGCAGAATTAGACAATGTCAAAAGATATCCATATCTCATTGGCAATGCAGGAAACCAAGAAAAGCTATATGTAAATGTCAGCTTTCATACACTCAAAAGGTTTTTTGTGTGTGTATGTGTGTGTGTGTGTGTGTGTGTTTGTGTATCTTTGGTGTAAGAAAAATGAGGGGCAACATTCCTGGAGATATTCTTCAATATAAACAAATGCAATAAACAATAAAATCCCATAAATTAGATTAAAAGATGACAAATGGCATTTGAAAATCACTGCATCAAGCATGAGCTGACGGGATACTGGTGGCTTTAAGTGAATTATACTGAAGTGTGGGTGGCAGGAACTAAACCAAGGAATGAAGATAAATTGGACAAAATGTCATAAAAATGAGTCACAATTCAGCAAAGGGGCTCACTTTCACTATTTCAAACATAACTGGATTAAAAACTTGGACAGAAGAAAAACATACAGTACATAGTTTTCAGTCACATGTTTACAGGAGATTAAACTGAAAATAGTTGGCAACAGTTCATATATTTACTGTCCGAAGAATTATTTGAGCTGGAATACCAGAGTACTTTCATTTAATATAATTTGAAGAGATTTGACTGGCCAATTCAGACTGTGTAATTTGTCCAACATACCACAGGTAGCATATGATTAATGTTATATACAAGGCATAACACTCAAACAGTGTGTAGTGGCAGGGAAAACAAAGTGTGCTTGAAAACCCTCAGCTAGCTACTTAACTACTGTGGACAAACTCTGCTGACAGATTATTTAAATGTTATTGTATTTGACCTTGTTGCCTCTACATCTCATTTAAATAACAACCAGTGAATCATTTATTTACTCAGTTCAGCTGTATCTGCAGCACTTTCACAGGAGACATCATCACAAAGTACCTTTACAGAAATCTCAAAACAGAACCCATCCTCTTCAGAGTGACACCAGATAGTGGGATTATACACTCACTGTGCACTTTATTAGGAACACTATACTAATACTGGGTAGAGCCTCTCTTTGCTCTTAAAACAGTCTCAATTCTTCATGGTATGGATTCCACATGATGTTGGAAACATTCCTTTGAGATTCTGGTCCATGTTGAAATGATTGCATCACACAATTCCCGCAGATTCTTCAGGTGCACTTTCATGCTGTGAATCTCCCGTTCTACCACATCCCAAAGGTGTTCTACTGGATTCAGATCTGGTGACTGGGAAGGCCACTGAAGAACACTGAACTCACTGTCATGTTCATGAAACCAGTTTGAGGCGACTTTTGCTTTGTGACATGGTGCATGATCATGCTGGAAGTAGCCATTAGAAGATGAGTAAATTGTGGTTATGAAGTGATGCACATGGTCAATAACAATACGCAAATAGGCTGTGGCATTCAAGCGATGATTGATTGATATTAACGTGTCCAAAGTGTGCCAAGAAAACATTCCCCACACCATTACACTACCTCCACCAGGCTGGACTGTTGACACAAGGCAGGTTGGTCCATGGATTCATGCTGTTGGTGCCAAATTCTGACCCCACCATCTGTGTGCCTCAGCAGAAATCAAGATTCATCAGACCAGGCTACATTTTTCCAGTCTTCAACTGTCCAGTTTTGGTGAGTCTGTGCCCACTGCAGCCTCAGATTCCTGTTCTTGCCTTAGAAGTGGAACCCGACATGGTCTTCTGCTGTTGTAGCTCATCTGCCTCAAGGTTCGATGTGTTGTGCATTCTGAGATGCTTTTCTGTTCACCACAATTGTACAGAGTGGATATCTGAGTCACTGTAGCCTTTCTGTCAGCTCGAATCAGACTAGCCATTCTTTATTGACCTCCCTCATGTGAACATTACCTGAAGCTGCTGGCCCGTATCTGCATGATTTTATGCACTGCACTGCTGACACACGATTGGCTGATTAGATAATTGCATGAATGAGTAGGTGTACAGGTGTTCCTAATAAAGTGCTCAGTGAGTGTATATCATTAGAGTATGCAGTTGTAGAAGAGTAAAGACAAACAGTATGACCTTAACATGAGGACATTTAAATTAATATGAAGACTTGTGTAGAAAACAGTATTTTATATATCTGAACATTCTGTGCCAAGTGAGCTTACCATTTGAGGGGGTCCGGCTGGTACACTGCCTCGGAGAGGCTGAGAGATAGTGGTGGAGGAAGAATGGCTGAGTTTCTGGGCACTGCTGCTGACTGTGGATGAAGAGGAGGCTTTGGGCTGTTCACACTGCTGGATGAAGAGCTGAGAGTTTGGTGTGAGCTGACGCACAGCAGGAAGGCTCCTCTAAAAAAGACAAGAAACTCTGACTAAATTCTCTATTCTTTTGATATCAAACTCACAAAGATGAGATCTTACTTTAAGAAAGGGCACCAGGTACGGTTGGGGGGATGATTTCAGCTCCATGTAAAGTTTTTCAGTGAACTCCTCAGCTTCCAGTCGTCCATCCTGAGAAGAAAAAACAGAAGACCTTAAACCTGTTGCATGCTAATGTAGAAGGAGTAGGACTACAACAACAAAAGGAAATGATGTCACACCAGCAGGTCTTTGACCAGAGCTCGAACATTCTGTGCCATGTCAGGTGAGCGGGTCCCACTTGATGCCAGCTTCATTAGAGTGATCAGAAAATTTTTACATTTCTTTACATTCTCCAGTGTCTCCTGTCGAGAACACAAACCACATTCATTTCACAAAACAATGAAACATATGAACAAATTAAGATAGATTACAGTAGAACCCCTTTTTTGTTTACCAATTATATGGTCATTAATGCAATAAATCAAGATTACAAATATACACCTACTTGAAAGATCATTATTTTTATTCTAAATTTTTTCAGGGGTCATGCATGAAATTCCTGGATTTTCAAAAACATTTCCAGCACTATTTTTTGTACGCTACATAGGTGCTTTATTCATCACTCACCTTAAAGCAAGTCTTAAAGCAAGTATGACTTATTTTCATCCTTAAGAAGCAGGGTTTTTCCAAACAATTATTATTAACAAAAACAAAATTATTAACCAATTAATAAATTCTGAACCTATTATGTGTTATGTTGCATGTTAAATGTCTTTTTTAATTTGCTTTGTGAGAACCCTGTTTCCTTACAACATACATTTTATTTCTTTTTATTCACATTATAAAGACGTGAATGCTAACATAACATAATAACATAACATAAATGCTCCTCATTTAATGATCATCTGACACTGACTTCAATGTATTACCTATTATCACTGATACTGCTTTTAATAGAATATCTTCTCATATATAATAGTGAAGAATTAAGTATCGTGTTGGAAAAATAATAGTTTCATTATAATGCCTTTTACACTTTCAGAACTAGACAGGTTCTTTCTAGTCAATTAATAAAGGTACAGTAACTAATTTGTGCTGCATTTGATTACTTTTTCTTGCCAGGGTACCAAGAGTACCAAATAGAGACGTATGGGTGGAGCTACTTATAGTGCTGATCAGTGATTGGTCAAATGAATTGACATTCTACCAGACTGTAGCACAGAAATCTTCAGTAATAATGTCTGACAACAGTCTTGTATAATAGAATGGAAAACCTTAATTCCAAGCTCAGCTTATTTAAAAAAACAAACAAACAAACAAACAAACAAAAAAAAAACCCAGAGTAATAGACCCTGACGCACCATCATTATTTTTATAGCCAGGGGACAGATAGTTCTGGGTTAGGAGTAGTAACTGTATGGTGCCATACCACACTGTCTGGTGGAAAAGCAAGTTTAGATTATTGGACTCACTTGAAATATGTGAAGGCAGCATACACACATGCACATACACAAACATGAAGAAGCGTGATGGAGAAATGACTCACGGCTGTGACAGTGACCGGGGTGGAGACTTTGCTGCTGCTGCTGGCTTTGATGGGAATATTCGGGGAGATATTTCGAGGGCCACTGCCAACTGGGCGACTGCTTTGAGTAACTGATGAAGAAAGTGATGCCTTGCCAATAGACTGAATAAAAGAAAACAAAACATTGTTTAGTAGTTAAATACCTGACATATCATAGCCTGCATACTGTGAAATGCAGACTTACACCTACCTTCACTACAGATGTAGAGGGAACACTGGTGCCAGTGATGGTCCTTTGGCTTATGGTCGCTGTTGTGGTGCTTATCGGAGGTTTCTGAGCAGAGGGAGCTTTAATGACGGTGGGCCCTGTGATGGAGCTTGGCTTAAGGCCAGTCCCTAACACTGAGGGGGGTTTAATAATAGTGCTTGCTGTAGTGGTGGGTTTGATTGTGGCAGTGCCCGTGGTGGAGCTGGGCTTCAGAACAGCCTTTGCTGCCGAGGAGCCGGGTTTTACTAAGGTGGCTACCGTTGTAGATGAAGATGGCAGAGAGACTCTGATGATAGATGTGGCTGTTGCCTGAGAATAAGATTATTTTGCTTTATTGTATGACTTAGAATTCATCTATGTAAAAAAAAAAATACATGCTGTTTTGTACATCTCATGCTACTTGTGTTCAGGGCCTCTTTATTGAATTGTATACTGTATAGCAAAAATATCACAATATTTTTGTTCCTTTACATACATGTGTATGGATGAGATGACAGTAAAATTGACTTATTTATTTTAAAAAAGTGCCACTTTATCTATTCTAATTAACTTAAGTAGCCACAGAAAAAAAAAATATATAGAAGATACAAAAGATACCTGGGAGGCTTGTGGTCTTACTGTTGTAGTGACATTGGATGATTTAGGCACTAAGCCCTGGGCCTGTGCTTGAGCCAAAGCTTGCTGGGAAACCAACATCAACTGCCCACTGTCACTGCGAATTAAAACCATACCTAGGCAAAAAAAAAAAAAAAACAATGCCAAGATGAAGCACTTACAAAGGACAAATTAGAGACACCCTTAAGGCAACTCATACCTGAAACCTCAACACAAACCTTGTGGAATCTGGAAGTTGGCAGGTAGCTGGAGAGATGTAGTCTGAGGACTCCGTGGCACTGTTACATTCTGCGGCGTTACATTCGATGCCCTCGGTAAAGCCATGATCGCTGCTCGGAGAGGAGCTTGGGTCACTGCTGGAGGTCTGACCTGGTTAGACATCACAGTGAGTCCTCCAGGATGTGAAGCTGAGGTCTGCCCACTGGCCCCGGCTGCTGAAATAGCTGCCGACACCACTCTCGCCCCCACCACCAGCGGCGTGGCAGATCTGCCAGGCGCACAGCTCACTATGACTTTTGGTGTTGGAGCCATGGAGGCAGATGTTAGAGAGGAGGTCACAGGATTGGGGAGCATGCTCGAGGAAGGAGCTTCAGCTTCAGCAGGATGATTTTTAAGTGCCTCACATGGCTCTGGTGACTGAGTTTTACTTTCTTGTGTAAGTATTGAGTCTTTGGCTGAAGTGTGAGACGCACTGGTGGCATCAGGTGCATTGTGTTTCTCTGATACCTGAGTGCACGGTGCTGCTGGAGTGGCTCCTGTTTCTGGAGCTTCACGCGCTTTTTCTGCCGAATCATCTATCTTTTGAAAGTCGTTTGCACTTTCGCTTTCGGACATGACACAAATTTATAACACAAACAGCGTCGTGCCATGTCAGTAGCACACGCTGGCTCGCTTGGTTGGTTGGGTGGTTAGTTTAACACCTCATTCGTGTCAGTGTGAACCGACTCCCAATATTAGCGTCCTCAGTGCGGAATTTAAACGAACCCGCCTCCTCAGTCAGCTGATCACAGCCTCTTCACCAATCAGCTGATACTTATGCTGCCTTCACGTGCTACCGGAATTCTCCTACTTCCCACTTCTGAAGTGGGAATTACGAGTATATGGGGTCGGAAGGAACATGAAACATGGACGACGCCAGATTCATTCATACATATTTCTTTTTTTCTTTTACTTTTATTTTGACACCATAACACATATTACTCAGCTAGCTTGCTGAAGTTAATGGAATTTTGGTAAAATACAGGCTATTTTCACGGTGTAAAAATGTACAACAGTTTAGGACTCCTCTTCTCTCAGAAACTCAAGTATCAAAATTATCTCTGAGTTTCCCAGTCGTGCAACTTCCTAGTGGGAAACTCGTATTTGCGATAATTCCGATAGCACGTGAAGGCAGCATTAGCGTCAACGCTGGCTATGTTACCACCATAGGCATTGAGAGGGACACGCCCCCTGCACTAATATTATGCTCATATTTTACTATTACTATTATTATTATTCTATACAGTATAATTATATACAATATATGGACAAAAGTATGTGGACACCCATATGTGCTTGTTAAACATCATATGGAGTTGCCCCCCTTTGCTGTTACAATAACCTCCACTCTTCAGGGAAGGCTTTCCACTAGATTTTGGAGCGTGCCTGTGGGGATTTGTGATCATTTAGCCACAAGAGCATAAGAGGTCTGGTATTCCAGTTCATCCCAAAGGTGTTCAGTGGGGTTGAGGTCAGGTCTCTGTGCAGGACACTCAAGTTCTTCCACTCCAACCTTGGCAAACCATGTCTTCCTCTTTATGCATAGAGGCATTTTCACGCAGAAACAGGTTTTGGCCTCTTAGTTCCAGTGAAGGGAAATTGTAATGCTATAGCATACAAATCATTTTAGAAAGTCGTGTGTTTCCAACTTTGTGGCAACTGTTTAGGGAAGACAAATAAGCACATATGGGTGTGAATGTCAGGTGTCCACATACTTGTGGCAATATTGTGTACATCATTGGCTGTTAAACATCATATAAATATTCTTATATATAACAAAAAGTAAATATATACAAGGAGAAATTAATTTAGGCTTCCAATTATCTTTGTTTTCCCACAGTTAATAAAATAAACTAATGTCATTTCTGTTTTAAATATTTTAAATAATTGGGTCTAATTGATCAACATTTGCCTCTGTAGTTTCCCTCTGGTTACACTTGATGCCAAGAGCAAAACAGTTTTGAAAAAGCACAGTTTGTGGTTCAGGTTCCCTGCCCTGGTCCTGAAGTAACCCCTGAATAGCTTTCATTTTGTGAAGAATTTCATGGATCAAAGGCTAACATTTTTACTTTTGATCAACTTTTGATAAAATTTCTCCAGCATTTACAAAAACAATTGTAAAAGAGAGAGAGAGACACTAGAATAAAAAATATTTGCATATTCCTTTATTTTGTGCTTTTGTGTGTGCGCAGTGATGTCTGATAATAACATCATCTGATAAAACTGTTTAGAGATACATTGTCTGGGAACATTAATAGTACACAGAGCCCTGCATGGAGTTGCTTTTGATTTTACTTCTTTAGATGAGACTGGTGGAGATGAATCCAGTAAACACAAGTCGAAAAGTTTTAAAACAAACCTTTGCCTTGCTGTAGTCTGATGTGACAGATCTATTAGAATTTTTTTGCATTTTAACATTGAAAAGTTGATTATTGTATATACCCGTTGTATATACTTGAAAGGCTGTGGCCTTGGCCTTTCTCTTTAAAAAAGATCATTTTCCACTAGTCCAATGGTTCCTGTTTAATTTGAGTGACCGAAGTCAGGACCCTGCTTCGAACGTGCTTGATCTCTCTCCGTAGAACGTACTCGCTGAACTGAGATGAGTCCACACCACCTCCACACGAAGCAGCAATCTCAAATCCCTTCTGCTGGAGCCGCTCCAGGACCTCACACACACAAACACACACACACACACACACACACGCACACACACGCATTATTCTTCTATTTAACAGATTATTAAGTAGACAGAAGAGGATACAAATTTAATTTAGATTTAATTTAGAGGACACAAATTTAATTTAGACTGCATGTAAACATAGCTGCTGATTAATGAGTGTTATAATCTATCTATCTATCTACCTATCTATCTATCTAGTGCATTTTTAAATTATTCAGTAACTTTTAAATTATTCAACTTACTGAAAAACTTTTGTCCATAAATTCTGTGAAGGGGAATTACTGACAGCAAAAGTCTTTTGTTTTGGCATGATTGCATTATCAAGAAGAAGATGTCATGTGACCTTAATGATGCAATAACAAATTTGTAGCCCTTTCACAGCTATTGAAAAAATTGTCATCATTGAGCCATGGTTAGGCTGGTTCAGTTTACCATGTCATGTGGTAAGAATTAAAACGTGTTGTTATTTTCATTATAATAAAACATGTATATTTGAAACATTTAAGTGTAAGTGTGATTTCAGGCAAAAGATTTATATGGGTGTCTAAGCAGATGCCTGTTTAATTTGAAAAGAGCCTGAAAAGTCAAGTAGCATAAACGCTAAGTCAAATGGTGCAACCAAATAATATATAAACAAATAAATTCAGTGTAAAACTGTGCAGTTAGGAGGTGTAACTGTATATACTGTATGTTTTTTGTAATGCATATATGTTTTTTGTTTGTTAATATCATTTTATTGTCATTTAATGAAAAATTCAATATGTTGTTGCACCACCTGATATTTTTCGGGGATTTTGTGTGACATTTTCTGGGTGGTGAGAGTGCAGGCTTAGTCAGTGTTACTACCTAGACAAAATTATAAAGCACCCTGTAATGAGTGTATATTACATATAAAATATGTTGTGTAACCTACTTGTACAGAGCTGAGATGGCAGTATCCGTTAAGAGGAAACCGGATGATATGAGTGGAGTCATGGTTCCATCCTGCGTTGACTGAACTGCACATGACATCTCCGATCTCAGGGAAAATGTCCTCGATGAGAGCCTTATCTCCACTCAGTGTGATCCTTTCGCCCAGTTCAGGGGCCACGCGCACCACCACACACTCACATGGCCGGGACACACGCCCTGAGTCTCGCTCCGAACGCCAGCGTTCAAGCTCTGCCTGCAGTGGCTGCAGCTGGAAATACTGTGCTTCCTCATACAGCAGACAGTAGTCCTGCTCAAACACACACACAGAACGATAATTCCAATTGATACTTTTGATTACTAGGAATAAAAATTTAACAACAGACTGACCTGTTTCTGTGTATTGGGCGTATTTATGTCCATATAGTACAGGTGTAATGTTCAGTGCTCCAAATATTTGGATTTAAACCTGAAGTAGATGTGGCCTAAATGGCTTTTTTCTTTTTCTTCGAAATAGAGAGGTGTGTCGGACGTCAATTTCAATATTTCAATAACATACATTATTTTTGTTTGTACCTGCCTGTGACATTTTTCCCCACAAGCTTCATATCTGACCACTCAACCACATTTAAGTAAAAACCTCCAGTTGTTTTGTCCAATACACACCTCTAGTCTCAACTAGATACCCTGTGAACTATATTCTGGCAAGCTTTCTAAATAAATTGAATAATATACCTCCTATTTGTATCTATATTTATATCTGTTAAAAACGTTATCTGTTCATTCTGAATAATGTATTCATATTTGGTTACACCCCTAAAATATAAGTATGCTGATTTATAATCCAGTAAATATTAAATCAGAATATCAGTGAATTGGTTGAATAAACAAGTTTCAATATCTGTCCAGAAATAAAGAGCACATACATTTAATTATGGGTGAGAATGATTCTCTTGATTAGAAATGAACACAAATACAGGAATATAGCTAGAATCAAACACACCTTAAAGTCGTCTGGGATGAGTAGCTTGGAAGTCCTGAGAAAGTTGAGGATGTAGCGGAACATATGGCCATCACGATCGATGAAATAATGCTGCTTTAGACTGTCTAGCACTATGGGCTCTGTGCCATCAAACAAACGGCCAATCCTGTGGATAAGAAAGAGAGAGAAATCCAGAGGAGGGAGTAGGGTCGATGGAATCTGTGGCTTTGTTCATGTGAACATGTTAAAAACCACCTCTTGTAGAGGACACCAGTGTATGTGTGTGCATTGGTTCCCCTGTGCATATCCATATGTGTGATATGTATGTCCATGAGCAGGCCAGCCTTATAATGCACCTCATGCTCCACAGATGCAACAGAGGCGCCTGATAGTGCACCAGCCCTCCCAAGCGCCCGAGGATATGCGCACACAAACACACCAACATGATTATCAGTCATGAGTAGCAGAGAGGCATGACTGGGGGTGCTAGGCTGCTTATGCAGATGTCACAGTCCTGTGTATACCTGGATGCTGCTGACAAAGCTGTATATGTTGTAGCTAGGGGTGAAATAACCCACAACCGCATGTGTCACTTATCACCACAGAATACAGTGTTTTAGACCACACCCACTGTCCCATCTGGACATGCAGCATATGTTTAAAGCCAGGGCCTAGATACATGAAAAACAGGAAGGTATATTATATAGAACAGTAGATTCCCTGGGGCACATGAACTTTAGTGGAATTGTGATGCCCTGACATTGCTGTATAACAGTGCAAGACTCTCTAAGTGTTTGTTTACGACACTGTGTGAGACTGTGTGAGTCTGCTTTGTTTGCCACTCTGAGAATGTATAAGTTTGAGTATGTGAATATGTGAGTATTAGAGAGCCTGTATAAGTCTGTATATGGCTGTATGAGAATATGTAACGTCTGTGAGTCTGTATGAGAAAGTGAGAGATTGTGAGAGACTGTGAGTCTGTATGAGACTGAGTCTATATGACACTGCTTAAGACGGTGAGTTTGAATGGGGCTGTGTGAGTCCGTGAAACTATGAGACTGTGTGTCTGTGTGATATTGTATGAGCTTGTGTGTGTTTGATACTGTATAAGACTGTGAGTATGTATGAGACTGAATCTGCATCATACAGTATGAAACTGTGAGTCTGAATGAGTCTGTACAAAACTGTGAGAGACTGTGAGTCTGAATGAGACTGTGTGAGTCTATGATACTGTATGAAACTTTGTGTCTGTATGATACTCTGAGACTGTGTAAATCTGTATGATATTGTATTTACACTGTCTCATAGTATGGCATCATCCTACACAGTCTCACACAGCATCACATCATCTTACATAGTATCCTACAGACTCATACAGTCTTATACACATTCTCTTAACATAACCAGACTCCCGGACTCCCATAGTCTCATACAGTCTCAGAGTCTCTCACAGTATTACTGAGACTCACACAGTGTCATAGAATCTCAGTCTCTCACAGTATCATACAGACTCACACAATCTCATACAGTCTCTGTGAGAGACTGAGAGTCTGTATGAGACTGTAAGAGATTGTGAGTCTGTAAAAAAAACTGAGGCTGTATGATATTGTGAGTCTGTATAATACTGTGAGAAACTAAAAAACTATGACTGTGTGTATGAGACTGTGTGAGTCTCTATAATACTGTGAGAGACTCTGAGACTGTATGAGATTGTGTGAGTGTGTATGATACTGTATGAGACTATGAGAGACTGGGAAACTGTGTATAAGACTGTATGAGTCTTTATGATACTGTATGAGACTGAGTTTGTATGATACTCTGTGAGACTGTGTAAGTCTGTCTGATACTGAGTCTGTATGAGACTGTGAGAGACTGAGACTATATGACACTGTGTGAGTCTCTATAATACTGTGAGAGACTCTGAGACTGTATGAGACTGTGTGAGTCTCAGTAATACTGTGAGAGACTGAGACTGTGTGAGACTATGGGAGTCCGGGAGTCTGGTTGTGTTAAGAGAATGTGTATAAGACTGTATGAGTCTGTAGGATACTATGTAAGACTATGACACTGTATGAGAGTATGTGCGAACATGAGAGACTGTGGAAGGCTGTATAAGTTTGTGTCAGTATGTATGAGCTTGTCTGTGGGTCTATGAGAGAGAAGTCAAGCTGGCTGGAGACCCAGTGCTGCAGGCTCTCTTCATTGATGTTTGACTCAGTCAGCAGCCAGGAGACTTTAACACTCCCTGGCATTGCAGAAATGTACTGGTCAGCAAGATAATAAGCATAGACAAGATACACACACACACACACAGAGGTGCAAATATATTTAGAAATACAAGAAAAACAGATGACAAACCTAGAGTACATGACATACATTGTAGAAATGCAACACAAGGAATGACATGAGAAAAAAAAACAGAATCAGTATGACTAGTGAAGAAACAAGAAATGGCATCTCATGTCTTAGAGTGTTTAATTTTTCTCTATTTCTCTTCTTTACTCTGTTGCGATCAGTTGCTCTCATGTGCATTGGGTAAAAAGTGCATGGCTGATGCTGATTAAGGCTCCTCCTACTTCTCAATTCAAAAGCTGATTTTCTTTGTATTCGCATGTGTATGTTGTTAAATGGAAATCACCTGTAAATTACCAGGCCGCATGCATGCCACAGCTGATTTGATGACGCCCACAAAACTCTATAAACAGGCCAAGTTCACAAAGCGGAAAGCTCAAAATGGCCAAAAAAAAGAAGAAGGATTTCTCTGAGGCAGAAGTTGGAATACTTTTGACTCATGTCTACAAGAATAAAAAAACATCATTTAGCAGAATATCCAGTGGAGTCACAGAACAAAATATGGAGAGATATTATGGGGTAAATTTTGTGTCATCCATGCAAAGCAATATGTGAGGTCACATATTTGATATTTTGACACAAAAACTCTTTTTGTTTGACACAAAAAAATATTACTGCTAATTGGCAGAGTTTCTCTGGTACTAGTGGAGGCTAAAACATGACACAGCTTTTAAAAATTGACCAGATGCTGTGGCAAATGAAACTGACTTATAAGCCAGCTTTGATCCTCTGAAAGAAAAAAGCATAACGGTCTTTGGGGCATCTTCTGCAAACTCTTCCAGCAATATCAGTTTTGCAGTTTGCACCGCCTCAGCTTACGGCTACTATCTGCACAGACCAGCCCATCCTCCTTTCATACAGCGGCATTTCATCTTAATTGAGCAACTAGCATTAGAGACTGAGAGTATATCTTAAAATGGATTTGGGTTGACTTGCTGTCCTTATATGTAATATTTCCTTAATGCCATTTAGGCCTATATGAAAAGACAGATCTAAAAAATATTTAATATTGGTATTTAAATAAATAAATGATTTGAACTTGACAGCGTAATCCATATAACAAATTATAAGGTTCAAAGCCCATCAGTCGAGTTTTACATTAGTTAGCACTCTTATGCATAAATTTACACACACACTTTTTACATGAGTATATTTACACACTTTTACAGTATATCCACAAAAGGATATAAAACCTTTTCTGAATTTATGGGATTTTCTTGAATATCAATTTTTTTATGTAAACACTACAACAAATGATTTATGCATATTACACCTAGTGGATGAAAATGGGAATTGCAACAAGTGCTAATAGAGGCCCACTGGGGCACAAATCTCACTGCCCCATGTTAGCTCTATGAGTATTTTTAGTGGAGGCAGCACGCAGCAGGCAGGATGTGTATGTTAATGACAGAACTGCCATGGTCACCATGGTTTTAATGCCAAATAAGGTTAGTGTAAAAGATCCTGTGTTAGAAAATAATTTTAATTAAATCTAATGCATTTCTGCAAATAAAGGCAAAGTGTAAGTGCATATATTTTGTCTCCAAAGTACAGAGCCATTTCTACTATAAGATATATTGGGAAAGGAGAATTATAGAGTGGATAATGTTAGAAATGTGAAATGTGTGTGCACCACGGTTTCCCACACAATGGCTGAGAAAAATAAGAAAAAATTGTCTCCCTTTTTCCAATTCCCAAATTGGGGCTAGTTTCAGATCTTTTGTGTGTTTTTTGAGATGTAGCTGAGAAGGAAATTTTGATGAAACCTGGCAACCCTGCTTATTGATATTAGTTCTTCTGTGAGCTCCTCATAGACTGTGACAATGCTGATGGCAAACACACTTGCTCAATCAAATACTGTTGAACAAAGGTATGTCTGAAACCACTCAAAATGAGCTGCTAGACTATATGTTGGATGACTGTATGTTGTCGACTGGTTATTACGGGGTTAATCGGGTAATTCACTATACAGTAGCTTATTGTATAACTCAGGTTTGATAACCTGTCTTCTTAATTTTGTTTAAGGGTATGTTATTAATGTTGTCTCCCCCCACCAAAACCTATGGTCATGAGCTGCTGCTGCTCCTTCATACAGTTCCCCTACACTCATGTGCAACAGGCACATGTGAAACAGGAAAGCAATCCCTGGCTTTCCCAGTGACCCAGGCTTGACTGTATTCTTGTTGAAGTTAAAGTTCCACCAGAAAATGAATTCAGTTGTATTAATCACAACTAGTGATATGGCCCAAGCACTAAATCTCAGTTTTTACTCCACATTTATGCAGCTGAACTGAGACATGTGTTGGTATCTCCTTAACTTTATTGTGTATACTTGTGTGTATGATATGTGTACACACAGACGAATCCCAGTTTTATTTGCATACGAGACTTCTAAATTTTATGCCTCAGAAACAATTTAGAACCTTTTCTACACAATGGTAAAAAATAAGTGCTCTAGTTTTAATGGAGTGTGTGTGTTTTACCGAGATTCTGGGTATTTAGTGAGTGTAGCGAGACTACTGGTGTACATCTGTCCTCCCACATCGATGTGCACTGGCGCGTTGGCCTTGGTCAGCTGGGCCGGAGTGGGGATGCCAGCTGTACCCACTGGGGAGGCTGGCGACTGTGCCAAACGAGGCCGAGTCGACATGGCCACGCTGCTGCGATGTTCCTGAGGCACAGATACATGCAAGAGCAAGGTATGAATGAGAACATGTGTATAAACATAATATATCTGAACCATGTTACCATGGGTTTGTGTGCAGTTGGATGGGTATTTGTATGTATGAGAGAGACACAATCAGATATTGAAACAGTTGGACAGATGGGCTCCAGGGCCAGCCAATGTGTTCCTGTGGGAGTGCACTGGATGTCCAGTACAACTACATGCTCATGCATTCATGTGATATGAGGACAGTGCTGAATGTAGGTCACACTACTGATAAACAAGTGGGCTGAGAAATATAAAAAACAAGTACACAAACCACATATTATACTGACCGTGGTACCACTACTAGTTTAGCAAGGGTTAATACATCTGGCATTAGCAGATAAAAGAGGTAATTTAATTATTGTGGCAGTGCCACAACCACTGGCATTAGCATATGCTCCAGCTTTGTCTGAGACAATTTCTGTTTGTGCTGTACAAAAATTATTTTTTTAAACTCAGTGGTCAGCATTTATTTATGCACAATGCAATGGCTGTCATCAAGACTCCTTAAAATGTGAATACAAACCAAAACAGCAATGTTATTTAGAAACTATATATATATATATATATATATATATATATATATATATATATATATATATATATATATATATATATATATATACATTCTGACCTGAAAACAAGCATTCACTTTCTGTACTGATGCACATTTTGTGCTAGAGCAGCACGCAGTCAGGATATGTGCTCCCATTTAAAGCCATGTTCTGCTGTTTATTTAGGGATGTGTACAGGTATGAGAGTGTTTTCTCTCTTTTCTTGTTTCTAATACACTTCATCTCTTTCACTCGGCTGGGGAACTGACGTCTGTCTGTCACTTCCTCTATTGTGTCACTACATCCCACCATAATCCCCCACATTACACAGCACTGATAAGCACTCTTAAGAGATCTCTGGTCTGGTCAAAGTTGGACCTGTGGCTCAGTAAAAGGGTGAATGTTTTACTAGGAGGAACCTCAAAAAAACGGTCTATGGTAATGATTATGATTAAAACAACTAGAAATGCTTGGAGTTGAGTTTTATATATTTAGTGTTTAAAAAAACCTGTAAGGTACATGTTGTTCTGCATCAATACTCACTTTTTGTGTGTACAATGCAGAATGGGTGGAGAGATGGAGCGCTTCTCTTCCTGAAACCGCTGCGTGCGGTTCTGGTTGTGGGGCTGGAACAATTCATACAACCCACTTTTCCTTAAAACTGTCTGAATTTTCAATTCCAGCCCCTTTTCAGAATTTCCTATTGTCTTGTTATGCTGAATGTAATGAGCAGATGCACTCTCAGAGCTCTCTCCTGTCTGCGCAAATGTTATTAGACCTTACATTTAACCCATCCAACCCTTAGCTATGGCGACTATCATGACGTGTATGCAAGATATGAAGCCATTGACATCACAGTCAGGACTGAAGCAAGCATAGTTTAGGATTGCAGTGTGTTCAACACAGTGTGAGCTACAAATGCCTAAATGAAGCCCCCAACTACAGTACATGAAGACTTGAAATATTTGTCAGACTCCAGCAGACAAATATTTCATAATGCACAGAGATGAGTCAAAGATGAGACAGCAAAGCATTTAATTGATTTATTTAGGTGTTTAGTGGATTTCTGAAGGAAATACATTAATTGCATATTTACACAATGATGGAGAATGAAAATGCTTGAGAGATCATTATGAACATGAGAACGAACAACAGATGCCACCTTGATTTCAGCCAGTTATAGGAGCATTGTTTCTGTCACAGAAGGACAGTAATGGTTAAAACAGATAAAACTGACTGTTAGGGTTTCCCAGCTCCAGTGGGATTCATGGTCCACAGTCTGGTGATTTTCCAGGTTACACACACTTACTAAACCTGCTGAGCTGAATCAGAGCAGGGAAATGGACCCAAACGTGTCCTTCAGGACTTGAGCTGGGCATCCCTAAGTGATCACGTGACCAGCAGGTCATCCTGATTAGCTAAAAGGAGCTAATAGGACAGGGCAACTGGCCTCACTGAAAAACATTATAAACCACAACCCGAGTCTGCACTGTGACAGCAGCTGAGTGGCGACGTGTGAACGCAGTAACGTGCACCAGTATGCACCGATTTCGTCTCGTTGTGAATATTTGTTCTGAATTAGAGCTGAACTTGTTATTACCTGCGCAGACAGCACGAGTGCAGGTTCCCCTTCGTGCTCACGCGCAGCCGGGGCGACGGGGGCGACGGAATCCGCGCTGACTTTAATCGGAGCCGGAGGGTTTGCGCCCTCTGCAACAGGGAGAACGCAGAGCCTTTTCGGGGAAGATCCCGGTCCCGGCACGTGCGCCGAATAAATCTCCGCTCGGGGACGTTTGCACATTTTACGCGTCTCGAGCTCCGGTGAGTCCTCGGTGTCGCGACGTGGCCGCTGGCTTCCGTTGACCATTTCCGGTGCAACATGTAGCGGCGCCAATTTCGAGCCGATGCCGGCGACGCTGTTGAGCGTTGCTATGGAGACGGCGCCGATGCAGTGGTTGGTGTATGTTTTGGAGAGCTTAGCTGCGCGGGAGAGCATCTGCATCCTCGTGCCCAGCAGGTTTTTACCCACGGCTTTATTCTCGTACCACGTCGCGTCGTTCTCGCTGCAGTGATCGCGCGGGCGCTGGAAAAAAGCCCTGCACGCGGGGTTGCGCTTTGACAGGTACTTCACGAAGCTCGCATAAGGGCAAAACTCCGTGCCGGTTTCGTACATGCGCGGGAGGTTTTCCTCATCCGTGTCTGATCTTTTCCTGCTCCAGGATGAAGAGCGGGACTTGTGGTACGGCCCGAGCGCTTTGAAGTAAACGAACCTCCTCCCGTCCTCGTCCGTGGCGAGCCCGAAAGAGTCCTCCTCGAGCTCGCGCTGGTTCTCTCGGCCCCTCGTGCAGAAGTACATGCACGTCTCGAACCACACTTTGTTGAGCAGTCCGAATGGGGTGCGCGCGCTGAACGCGGCAGACGCGTAGAGCCTGCGCAGGTCTGCGCGCGTGATCGCCTGCTTCTGAACCACGGGTCCGGCGCCCTGCTCCTCCAGGCGGCGGATGACAGCAGCGAGCGCCAGGTTGGCACTGCGCAGCTCCGGGTCCTTGGTCAGGTCGAGCGTGCGGCAGAAGGGCGGCTCGTTTAGATAGCGGTTGAGCGAACTGCGTATGCTGATCAGCGACGACTTGCTGTACAGCTGGCCGCTCTTGGAGCGCGCCTCCGAGTAGAAGGCGCGCAGGACCCTGCAGAGCCCGTGCTTGTCCATGCTTTCGAAGTTGGTACTCTGTGCCGTCTCGCTCAAATACTCGCGGAAGATCCGCACCGCGTAACGCGTGGCCAAGCGCGTGTTCTCGCTCAGACGCGAGCGCTCCGACCCGGACAGATGAGCTGGCTCTCCCTCATCAGCATCAGGATCCAGAGGAGCCATGTGCAGCTCGTGCCCCCCGCGCTGCTGGTCTATATTCCGCATAAGGACCGCTTCCCCGCTCTCACAGATCCTGGGCTCCAACTCGGCGTCTTCATCCTCGCACTCTTCACCCTCGTCCACCGTGATCTGGATCTCCTGAATCTCTCCTTCCTCTCCGTCCTCTAAGTCCCGCTCTCTTTCCCCGGACGCCGGGGTCGTGTCGTCGCCACAGCACTGGTGCCCGCTGCCAGGCATTCTCGCCATATTGCGGTCTGAGAGTGTATGAGTCCCGGGGCAGTGCGCATGCGCTATATTGGACCGCAGAGCTGAGAGCTGCTTTTTTTTTTTTTTTTTTTTTTTTTTTTGTGCTTTTTAATGACCTTCAGCTATGAGCTCAGGCACGCAGTCGCTCTTAAAGGTGCAGAGAGAAGGGAGGGAGCATCCCCAAAATTAAAACTTACCCCTACTCTGTCTCATACACACTTGGATACACAACGCTATAATTAGGTGGAGGGGAAACTAAAAGCTATATAGGACTACTTTAAAAAGCATGAAAGCATGTGAATATGTTTTCAATCTCACACACATACACACACTTGCTAATTACTGAAGCACTGTGGATGTATTTCATGCTTCTCTGAGTGTGTGACTGGGGTCTATGTAATTTTCATATAATTATATAGTCTTATACATTTCTGTGTTTATTTTTTAATAACAACATTACAAGGTGAGAATAGGAAAAATAAGATATTTGAACTAATCAACATATTCACTGAGTGCAAGATTTGATTTGATTTCATATTAAGTTTGTGTTATGATGCACTAATTTTTTTTGACAGCTTATCTTAAAGAAATGTGTGAAATGTTTTAAATCAGTGCAAAGAGCATGTCATGATTCTGATTTGAATCTCACTTTGAATCTTTCTTGTTGGAAAGTTTCATCAGAGGCAGTAGAAATAAAGATCAAGTGTCCATCTGCTTTATCAAATACACAAAAAACGAAGAACACATTTGACTTTTTAAATATTAGGTACATACTGTATAAAATTTTTACCTATTTGAACTCAGTCTAAAGATCAGTGTAAGGTACGGTGCCACTGTGCTGTTTCTCAGGGTGGTGGCAATAAGGGCCGTGATACTTCAGCATTTCTGTGAAAGTGACTGGAAGGCTGTGAATTTTAAATCCCATGACCACCAAAGAGCACCTGGAAGGCCCTTGAGTACGACCCCTAAACTTGCATTTAGACAAATGTATTTAAATGTAGCAGTAGACTTCATCTCCTTGGGCTCGCTGTTGCAGAGACATCCTGTGAGGTTTCAATTTAAAGTGAGAAGTCTCTATTCTTTTGACTCGCTCTGCTGTTACAGCCTGCAGGCGTGTCACCAGAACCAGCAATGACATCTCTTAAAGGAAAAAGAAAAACAGTGAGAGGGCAAAATGTTTCTTGTCTCCTTCACATTTTTAAATTCCCCTTAGAAGAACCTATTTCACACCTAGATACCCAATTAGCAATTATCCTAGCTTTAAAGTAGAGTCCTGAGCTGGGGCCCTGATCTGGGCTTGATTTGTATGCACTTTGTGCAGATGGTGATAAGAGAGAGAGGCAGAATATATTTATAGTTTTAATTTCAATTTCATAATCATTTGCATGGCAGGGTGGCCTCTGGGCATGAGGGAAAATAACATGCCTGCTCTTCAAAAGGCACATCAGACTCATTACATGGCTATGTGGTGGATTGGAGGAGGTTTTGTTGTGTGCAGGTAGATAATGTGTTCCCTGAGTAATTTGTGATGATAGAGAAGTTCAGAAGAAGGGCTTAAAAAAAATCAGAGCATATGCAGTGCCATAAATGACTTCTCCCTCTGAGGCTCGGCATGGAGTTCTGCGGAAATGAACACCATGGTGCGATAGAACTGAAACCACTGCCAGAGCCCTGGGCTGTCACAACGAGATAACACATGAGTGTACAAAGAGACTGGGGAATACATAAAGAAGTAAAACATAAGTGTGCAGAATCTACATGAGGAGGTGAGAAATGTAACGTAGTTGATATGGAAACAACAGGATGTCCAGCTGTACCCTATGCAGTCCACTGTAGCTGACTGTAACTCAACCTGTTAAGTGAAGAATAAAACATGACGGAAAAAAACAACGATGGGGTGGTGTGATGCTTTACCATGGCAAAGTTGATTATTTTCCAATAACAGTATGTTCTGATGTTTATGTCTCTTGCTCGACAGCAATTTGCCAATTAAAGAATGACACATCATACTGTTTTAAACCGTTTTTAATAGCAATTAATGTTGTGGAGTATCCATGGGACAAGTTAGGTCCTGTTATCAATTACATTACAACATAAAATATATGTTATATATAAACAGTTGTTCCTTCACCAGCCTCTTGTTTTCTCTGTCTTGAAGTTAATCAGAGAAAAAAAAGCAGGTCGATATGTATCTTTATACTGAGTACCTGAAAAGCACAAACGTCTCTATCCTGAACACTCCCCCATGGAGGAAAGCTTACTGACAGTTACAAAGCTTTCGTTAAATGTGAAATAAATGTCTCGATACAGAAAACCTCACCCTATTATACGTTTTTGCTAAATAACAACGTTAAAAAAAAATTACAATTAGTTACTATTAGTCTTAGATTGTGTATCTGCCATGCAAGTCCATGTGAACGAGCTGTTTCCAGGGGCGTAAAGAAAAAAACTATTCGAATCGATAAATTGATCCAACATTCTCCGATACGGCTGCATCAGTTTACAAGCCTAGATCCTGTTTAAAAAAAAGGAAAAATGTTAAAAACCGAATCTTATAGGTTCTGGCCTGAATCTAATCATACTGGTGCTAAATTGAATCCTTCAGTAGTGAATTAAAGTGAATCATTACTTGTTTAATTGTATAGTTTTTGTATTATATCACATACTACATATCAGGAAGGTAGATATACAGAATGGCACTTTTCCACTTTCGAATACTTAATCTTATCCATATTTATATGCATGAGTGGTGGTGTGTGGTGGTGTGAAGAGAGAGAGAGAGAGAGAGATTAGCAACTTGTGTTTGAAATGTTTCCAAGCTCACATTAACATCTTCAGTACTTGAGGGCAGCAGTTTGAATGCTACTACTGACTATAGACATGAAGTGCAGTGCGTAGGTGGAAAGAAGACCTGGATTTGACAAACAGAGTCAGTGAGTGTGTATGCACATATTATTAGTGGTGTCAGGCTCCAGTGTTGGCCACATCACTACAAAGTTTAGCATTTAATTCTCATATCAGGCACCTGATTCAACTCATCATCTAATTACCAATTCCTTCACTGGCTGAGTTCCATGTGTTAGACAAAAAAAGCATTTTATCTTTCCCTTCTATCATATGCACAGTTTGTCAGCCCCTCTCTATTCCATCCATCAGTGGAAAGAACCCAACACAGGAACACCGCTGATGAGATATTATTTGGCTGGTGGACTGTAATCAGCACAGCAGGTGTAAAGAAAGAAAAATATTCAAACTGGAAAATTGGTCCAGCAGTCTCCGACATGCAGGATTGGTTTACAAGCCTTGATCCAGTTTGAATTGAAAAGGGAAACTGTTAAAAAATGATACTGCCAAAGAGAGAGAGAGAGAGAGAGAGAGAGAGAGGGAGAGAAAGAGTATCTTAAATCAACAAGTCTAGTCCTTCTTGTTACTGATTTGTATGCCAGAAATACCATTAAAATATACTTCAAACAGTAAGGAGGCTACTGAAGAAAAACTATTTCAGCCATTTGACCTTGCTGTGATCTTGACCCTGTTTTCCAAAATCTAATCTGTGGTAGAGTAGTCGAAGCATGAAAATGTGGAAATACTTCAAATTCAACAAAGCAGGTAATCTCTACAAAAGCACTGCTAAATAAAAACTTGCAACACTACCATGAAATTCACTGGCAGTACCCCTAACAACCATGCTACACACCTGTGACGGTGGCTTGAGGTAATGCTGTTAACCGCAGAAGAGAAAGAAGAGACCGCAGCTAAACAATGTTAGCGGTTTCTTTCCGAGGTCACTACACCACACTGACATGAGAGTATGAGTGAATCAGGCATGATAGCGTGTATACTTACTGTATACTTACACACTTACCTTGTTGGCATACAGTTAGAGACTCTCCATACATAGTGTGTGATAACACTTAACACAACACTTAACCCTTTATATTGTTGATTGGTGGACTACTCTCAGCTCAGCAGTGTCACCAAAGTGTTTAAAACCTCCAGCAATTTGGCTGCACTTGATACACTCCTGTACCAGTGCAACACAATACAAATAACACCTGGTCAGTGGTGGACCTATTGCATTGATTAATGGGTAGAAGGGGGTCTACACACAGCAACAGATGGACTGCAGTCAGTAATTACATAGCAACAAAGTGCACCTGTGAAATGGCAAATGGATGTAACTACAAGCTAGGTGTATATAATAAACTGGCGAGTGAAGGTTTTTTTTTATGTCTTTTTAAATTTGTCATTGCGATTGTAATGTGGACTGTTATTCTGAATGATTTTGCACTTTATACCTTTATATCTATCCTTTAAAACACCTTTCTAAGATGACAGAGAAGTAAGAGATAAATAGGTTGCAATATTTTTGCGCATATTTTGAGTTTTCTGTAAAATGAACAAAAAAAAGCATATCTCATCTTTGACCCAGCACACTTTGAAACAGACTTATACCTTCTTTACGGACGTTTGTTTCCTTGGGTAATGAACAACCTGTCATGTTTCCTCAGGTAATAAACAACCTGTCACCATTCTCTTTAATGAGCATGCAGTATTAATTGCACATCAAACAAATGGATCACCCACAGGCTACAGTCTCAAACACCCACATGTCACACGAGCAAACACAGTCACATCACCAACACCGCGTTATACAGTAAACAGATCTCTTGAAAATCTTTGGTAATTAGAAGATGTGTGTTAGGTGGATTGATGATTGATGAAAAAACTGAAAAAAGATTTTTCAAAAAAAAATCTGACTCTTACAACATGGGCAAACAAATGATACCAACCAGTTGCATATTTTAAAAATCTGACTACATCCTGCTCGGAGGCCAGAAAACAGCATGAATGATGAAAAGCAGGGCAGTGGTGCACACTATGGCCAGCTGGGATGACAGTCAGGTTGGACAGTCCATAAAAAGATGGCATACAATACCTAACCCTAGGATCAGCACAAACATACAAGAATGTGCATAACTTGAATTAAGTGCTTGAGAAGTTAAATCATGGCATTAAAAAAAAACAAAAATGCAGTGTGGAATGGACCAATAAATACTGCTGCACACAACAGGACACAGTTACCGGTTATTTTAATGCTACAGGTGTCAACACTAGAATATGTTGTCCATCCATCCATCCATGTTCTGTACTGCTTATCCTACACAGGGTCACAGGAAACCTGGAGCCTCTCCCAGGGGACTCTGGGAACAAGGAAGGGGACACCCTGGATGGGGTGCCAACCCATCACAGGGCACAATCGCACACACACTCTCACACATCCATTCACTCACAACAGACAATTTAGAGGTGCCAATCAGCCTACAATGCATGTCCTTGGACTGGGGGAGGAAACCGGAGTACTCGGAGGAAACCCCCGACGCACAGGGAGAACATGCAAAGTCCGCACACACAGGGAGGAGGCAAGAACCGAACCCTGGAGGTGCGAGGCAAAACGTGCTAACCACTCAGCCACAGTGACCCCCAGAGTATGTTGTGTTTAATGATAATAATAATACTAATACTACTACTACTACTACTAATAATAATAATCTGGGTGCAAATTGCTGGGGGGATGAGGGCTTTCCCTGCCTCTGCTTTTGATTCCCTGCCTCTGGTCAGTCAATTTTATTGCAGATGGGGATTAATTTTATCCCTGCTTCGTTACACTGAATTAAAAAAAAAAAAAGCGTTTCCTTTGCCTGACAGTATATAGTGCAGTTTAGTTACACTAGCTACCGATATTTCAAAAAAGATGTTACGGATCCTCTTGAGCTGAAAGAATCCGTGGGCCTGTGCATGTATGTTATAGTGACAGCGACTTGCGCGTAGAATGACAAGAGTAACCCAGTTCCATAGTTTGTCACTGTCATTGTTTGCTTTATGTATATATATTTTTTATTGTTCCTGTTTATGATGTTTGTAATATTTAAATACATATATATATGTGTTATTTATATAAATTTTGGTTTAATCTACCTGCACTATATGCTTTGGCAACAATGTGATTTACAACATTCATGCACTGATGAATAAAGCACTGATGAACTGAAGTGAACACTGTCAACCGTTTTTAACAGCTAAGAAGGCATGCTGTAACTAGCACACAGGAACATTCACTAGCTAAGGAACATTAGGTGATTGGATGCATATTATTAATATATAATATTATGTAATAAATATAATATATATATATTTTGTTGTTTAATTATTGTTTTCTTCACACCTTCACACCTATTAGTCTGTTGATCGAGTTCAAATCAGAGTGAAATTGCTTTTCCATTTTATCTTGTTTTCTCATTGCACAAAATTAACCAAGCTAAAAAAAAAAACCCAAATGTGTAAAACTCCTTTGTTCATTTCTGAGAAACATAGTGATGGAATAAGATAAACAAGGCTAAGCCTATTGCACACAGAAATCCTAAAACTCACCCGAGCACAGAGAACATTGAGGATCATAAATTACTAGATAATTATATTATTACCCAGTTTAGAACATTTTGTGTATCACATCCAGCATTTTTTTTCTTTTTTTATTCATCTGTCCAAATCTCCAGAACACATCACATTTCCACATCACCTCAGTTCTGTCCTTTGGCTCAGTTTATGCCTCGGGGCTCAGTTTAGCAGCTCACATCAACAGAAAAAAATTTTGTCAGCAACCCAAAATACGCAGCTAGTTTGGTTCACTTCATGCATTTGGATTGAATCAAGAATTCACTGCAGCCTCACTGCAAATGAGCCACGCTAGCATTTGACTGGAACCGGACTCCCTCAGACGTCCTCCAAGTGTGATTGCTGACTTCTTACCTGGGTTTGATTCAAATGGACTAAATGCTGCATACGTAAGCATCTTAGCCATACTTTATAAATATTTTATAAATTTTATATAATTTTATTTCTTTTATTATTCCCATGGGTGCATATATAGTTATAGTTTTAACTTTTCTTTCTTCCTTCCTTTTCTTTCTTCCTGCACTTTAACTGTCTGTGAGCTGCTGTGATAAGTGAATTTCCCCACTGTGGGTTCAATAAAGTTTATCTTATCTTATCTTATCTTATCTTATACTGGCGAAAGCTGTGTGCAAGCTATGCTAAACCAAGATGGATCCGAGATTTACAGATTTGTCAGGATAGATGGCTGATGTTCAAATCTGTGGTGAAAGGTTTGAAAGTGTAATGGATATTACCTACTGAATTAATTCATAACAGTTAAAATGATTATTTTCTATAGTTTTAACCTACTGTTTTGGAACTGCAGGCTCTGTTTTTGATATGCGTTTGACATGAATAACAGTGTTGTTAAAATTACACTGTAGAAATTCTAATCAAAATGACCCTCTTTAACCCTTTTTAACAAATCACACTCTAATAATAATTGTCTTTACTTGTTGTTAATATACTTTGTCTTTTATATCAGTATACATCTTAAATTTTAATGTGGAAATGCAAGACAGTTATTTCATCACAGGAAAGTCCCTGTGTACCCTGATTACCAAAAATATAAGAAACACTGAGCACTCTGATCTGCCTCGAATGCTCTCTTAGCACTTCAGCTGTGCACATGGACCAAAATTTAATTTTCCTACATGATATGAAGGTCAAAGTTCAAACTGGCTTCCACAAAATAGTACACACCACAGTTGGCATACTAAACTATACTACAGTATATTTACTATACTATACTTAAGCATTCTGTCATCTTCAGTAACATCTTTATCCTGATCAGGGTCATGGTAAATCTGAAGCCTATCCTGGGAACACTGGGCCAAAGCCCAATACACCCTGAATAGGACGCCGGGGCACCATGCACACACACATTCACACCCAATTTAGTGTAGCCAGTCTATACTAGACTACTGACATGTTTTCGGGAGGAAACTGGAGAACGCAGAGATGGGAGGAAACTGGAGAACGCAGAGGAAACACTGGACAAGGGAAGAATGTGCAGAGAGACTCCACACGGACAGTAACCCGAGTTCAGAGTCGAACCGGAGACCCTGGAGCTGTGAGACGGCAACAGTACCTGCTGTATCACCAACATGCCCTGTATACATATAGTACTGATTATACTAATACACTTTTGCACTGGGTTTACATCGCTGTCATTACAGACAGGTAAAACTATAGCACACGAAGAGGGACAGAATAAATAGTTGAAACACTAGTTTGCATTACTTTTTTGGCACATGCATTGAAGGAGCTGACTGAAACACACACACACAGACACACACACACACAGAACCTCTCACCTGAAACATGAGGTGTCCAGCGTTCTGTGTTTTCCTGTTGTTCACCACGCACGTGTCTCTACACCCAGCTAAACGGAAGTGGAGATTCGGCTCTTGGGCCCGGAGCCACTGACGACCTCGCAAATCTCTGCCCCGGAGACCTGGCTTAAGTAAACCGGAATCGCAGCAACAAGCTACTGGCGGTGCATGAGATCCAAACACTATCTGAGCACTATCTTTTTCCAAAAGAGAGACCTAAAGAAATTGCTCTGATTGTGTTTTTCCTTTATGAAACAGCCGCCCTCCTCCATCTCGGCTTGCTGTGATGAGTTGTGATGGAGCACTGCCTGAGGCTGTTCCTGTGCGCAGAGGGAACCGAGCAGATCGCATCAGCTATTACACACACACACACACACACACATACATGGTCGTCTTACTCTCCTTGTGAGGACCTTCCATTGACATAATCATTAGAGCAGCAAATTAATGCTATGCTGCACCTAAATCTAACCCTAACCTTAACCTCAGGAACTAAAAGGAAACCTTTTGACTCTTTTTTAAAAATAAAATCTACAACCAAACATCCCCACAAGGTCAAATCTGTCAGATACTCCTAACCTTGTGGGGACATTTGTCTGCCACCAAAACATTAAATCCACCCCCAATCATACTGTAAACACAGTACACACACACACACACACACACACACCACACACTGCAGTCTTGTCATTTTATTTGCTTTACACCACTGACTGTATTTATGAATGGACAACATGGTGCCATTTACTCCCACTGTGCATTTTTGAAACCTTTTTTTTTGGTCAAAATGGGAGTTGCCATCTTGTGGAAACTGGAGCCAGAGTCAGCGCAGTAGAGATCTTCGAGCCAGAGCATGTGCAGTGGATCCACCTCTCACCCTGCCATATGGGTGATGGACACGATACTTGTGGCATGTACAGCTTTATTAATTTATATGTAAAATGCTGAAATGTTGTCATATAAATTTTGCAAGTATATTTATTTTGCCGTTGTCAGGAATAGATATTAGACCTTTGAGTCATGACTGACTGAGCTACTATTTCTAGCTAGCTGGCATTCTCATAAGTAATCAAAGTAATATAAGTATAAGTAGCTAATGTAAGGTACCAACTGAAAATATATCGGTAAGCAGCAGTCAACATGTACACTCAACCTATTTTTCGAGTAAAAAAAATAGTTAATCGCCATGATTTTATCTTAGCTATACCTGCAATAAGTTACCCATCTGAATGTAGAAGGTGAGCACCACTTTTATTCTCCTCCCATTCTGTCAGTGGAGTTTGTTGAAAAAAGAGTGACAGGCGAACCCTACCAAGCTACTTCGCGTGTTAGCTAAGGTCAATTTAACTAGCGTTAGCTGCCTTTATACCATCACTTCAGTCATGATGGATTGCTAGTTATAATATCAGAACGAATTAGCTTAGACATCAAAATGAGCAACATACTGGAAAAAGTGCAAAGAACTCCCTGCTGAGAACAGTATACAGCAGAACAAGACATGGCTTTGCTACTGAACTGTCAAGAGTTTCAGGTGTGTGTTGGAAAGTGTGTGCACCATCATGAGGCTCGACTGTCATGACTGAAACAGTCAATCACCTCATGTCCAAAAGTCATGTCCATAACTGTCAATCACCTTATAAATTATGCCCTCTTATTTATCAGCAAAAACTCCTACAAACATGCATTTATCATAAGGAAAAATATTGCAAAAGATATCAGGGTCAACTGAACTTGTAAAATTGACAGAACACTATTCCTGAAAATATTCCGTGTAACAGTGTAATATAATTAAAAATGTAAGTTTGGATCCTTTCCCATTCGCTAATGTGGGAATGGGCGGGGTTAAAATGGTACTGCAGCCAGCCACTAGAGGGCCTCAGACACAGATTGGATTCACATTTGAATCCCTGTTACACTGTCCACTCATATATACAAATATTGTTTTATACATGCACACTGCTCCTTTCTATATTGAGTTTGTGTTGTGTGATTGCAGTTTGGTGTCATCTACTTTCACGAAAAAAAAGTTCAAATTGCATACATATACACTCAGAGAATTATATACAAATGTTCCTGAAGGGCTTTTTGGATAAAGGTTCTTGACTTCCTAAAGTGGTGGAATGCTCTCTGATAGGGAGGGACAATCCAAGCAACTCTTTAAGGTTATAGACTTGAACCTTTTTTAATAATGCTTTTATCAAATACACCTACCACATAAGTGCACACTGTACAATTACTGTCTGTAGCCCGTATTTTGTTATACAATTTGACATGAACTATTTCTGATTTTGCAGACTTTCTGTGTTTGTGCTTACTCTCTAAGCCACTGGGGTAAACTTCACTTTTCAATCTGTCCCTAAGCTATTTATTAAAATTTAAATCCTAATTGCTCCATTTAAATTTTTGGACAAAAAAATATCTACAGTAAGTCTGCTAGAAATATTAATTTTCACATGTAATTATTGAGGATGCTCTCCATATCAGTGCACAAAGGAAGCTGTCTAGACTACTGACAGCCTGTAGAAGACTGTGTGTGTGTGTGTGTGTGTGTGTGTGTGTGTTTCTAGTGCTTATATCACTACACATATTACTGTATTACATTTGAATTAGAATTCTAAAAAACATAAAAATATAAATAGCAAACGCAAAAAAAAGTTTGATGTGAAAGCAGCTGGAGCCAGAGCCTGGAGCCAAACCTTCTCATGACAATGAACAATCTCAGGAGATATGAATATTCATACAAACTCATACTGTGGTTTTATTTAATGCCAAGCAACCCAATAAATATTCGTAGAGACAAATCAGAGGGAGGAAAATTTGGAGAAGGCTGTAACTGTGTTTATTAACTACAGACTCCTCCAATTATATTTCAATGCTCACTGCACCTGATTCAAATAATCATCACTAGTTTTGGGGTAGAGACCACTAGGTCCTAATAAAGTCCACGAGAGACTAGTAAGAGACAGGATTAGATGAAAGCAAGGACAATGCCTGAAAACCTTACATTAAGCAGATTTATTTTAATCTTAGACTTAGATACAGTTGATTATATAGAGTGTAACCAAAGACCAGTGACTGGATGCTACACTAATGCCCACTTGCTTGTATCTACACCAATGAAGGCACAAAGAATGCCTTCGTTAACCAACTCAAACGTTTAACGCTTTCACCTCTCCAATAATTTATGCCATAAATATGAGTCAAAGTCACATCCTAAATAATTTAGATGTAAGCTAATGTTGATTTATTTAGGAGGGCGAGAGCCGTTAGGCAGGCCTAAGGTTCTGAAATGTGTATTAAAGTAGGACAGACGCAGTCAGCTCTGTAATAACATTTGGATAATTTTATTAGAGCTCACGGCTCAGTTCATTTCGTCACCTGACTATCTGCATAAAATGGTTTGATTCTCTGCATGCCTTGAGTGAGTTGAGAAGGTGTCACACACAAACACAAGCTCTTTGTATCCCTCCACACACATGCAATTCAACTCTGCTCTCCTACTGTGCAAAGAGTCTGAAGTGACACAGGCCAAAGTACACATAAGGTATGATATGTCTCTTGTACAAACACTGCTTAATATATTTCACATGGAATGATGTGATAGAAACAATGTGCATTGTTGCTGAAGATACTTTTAGAATAGCAGCAAGAAGCATTGGACCTGAGATTAATGTGCTCAATCATTCCTGCTTCTGTCAGACAGAGAGATAAATAGAAAGAGAAAAAGAAATAAGAAACAGAGTGCAGCAATAATAGAAAGATGTGGCTTGTTTAAATAACAGTAATATAGGTAATGTCTACCATAAACTACGGGAAAGGGAGAAGTAGTGGACGCTTCCATAACAAAGGTCTACCTTCAGGTGTGTGCATGTGTGTATGAGTTATAACTTTTACTCTTCACTCAATGGCCACTTTTATACCTAAAATGTACCTACATTCACTGGCCATTTTATGAGGTAAACCTACCATATCAGTGCACTTGCAGAACATGATTAAAAAAAAGGTTTGTTCGTGTTTACATGGGTCTCTTGTCAGTCATATTATAGACACTCCCCAACATCCCTTTCACATTCACTTTGCCCCATCTCAGTCTCAAATCAGCAAGCAACCAGCGCAGCTAGATGCTTCTTCCTAGTTAGTTTCGAGGTGCTAACTTTAGTTGAATAGGTTCTGTGGCCGAGCTTTGTGTACATGAGTGGGAATCGGTTGCAGGCTCCATCCATTTAACGTTTAAAGACCTAATCTTGCCAAATTTTGACAAATCCTACCTTCTTTTTTTAAATGAGCATTACAATGGATATAAAAATTCTACACACCCTTGTTAAAATGGCAGGTTTTTGTGCAGTAAAAGAATGACACTAAGGTAAATCATGTTAGATCTTTTCCCACCTTTAATGTGCAATTGCAAAGTATACAGATAAGAAACTTACAAAAACAGACAATACAAACAGAAACTTTTTTAGGGAAAAAAATAAAAATAAAAAACTTACAATAACTTAGTTGCATAAGTGTGCACACCCCTAAACTAACACTTTGTTGAAGCACCTTTTGATTATATTACACCACTCCGTCTTTTTGGCTAAGAGTCTATCAGCATGGCGCATCTTGACTTGGCAATATTTTCCTCTTTCTTGAAAGAACATTCTAGATAAATCAAATTGTGCAGGCATCTCCTGTGCACAGCCTGCTTCAGGTCACCCCTCAGATTTTTAGTTGGATTCAGGTCTGGGCTCTGGCTAGGTCATTCAGAAACACTGATCTTTTGGTTAAACCATTCCTTTGTTGATTTGGATGTATTCTTTCTGAAAGGTGAAATTGTTTACTAGCAGATGCCTGAATGTTTTGCACTAAAATCGGCTGGTATTTGTAGCTTTTCTTTATTCCTTCCACCTTGATAAAACCCACAGTTTTGGCTGAAGAGAAGCAGCCCTAAAGCATGATGCGTCCACCATTCTTCATCTTGAGTACGATGTTTTTGTTGATGTGGTTTTTTTTGTGCCAAACATACCTTTTGGAATTATTATGGAATTATTATACCTTTTGGAATTGGTCTCATCAGACAATAGCACATTTTACCACAAGGTTCAGGGTGACTTAGTTGAGCTTGGATGTTTTTTGTGAGAAAGGGCTTCCCTACCCCATAGCCCAGACATGTGAAGAATATGAGAGATTGCTGCCGCATGCAGAGAGTAATCAGTACTTGTCAGAAATTCCTGCAGCACCTTTAATGTTGCTGTAGATCTCTTGGCAGCCTCCCTGTTAAGTTTTTGTCTTGCCCTTTTATAAATTTTAGAGGGACATCCTGTTCGTGGTGATGTCACAGGGGTGCTCCATTTTCTCTATTTGTTGATGATGGTGTTGACAGTGTTCCATGGTACATCTAATGTTTTGGAAATTTTTGTACCCCTCTCCTGATCGATTCCTTTCGATAAGTGAGACCCTGTACATGCTTTGTAAGCTCTTTGTGGACCGTGGCTTCAGCAGTCAGATTAAACCAAGAAGATGTGATCTTTATTTGGGGTTAAACAGAATAATTTCATTATTCTCTTCTATTCTCTTCTATCTATTTTCATGACAGCTGTATGATAATTACTTTTGAACATGAGATTGAATGTGATCAGTTCATGCTAAACACATCCCCTATTATGAAAGGGTGTGCACAATTATGCAACAAGGTGATTGTAACTTCTTTATTTTCCTATTTTTTTCCTAAAACGTTTCTGATTGTATTTCACTTAATGTTTATATGTTGTAATTTCACATTGAGGGTGGGAAACGTTCTGATGTTTGGTTTAATTTTTTTCATCACAAAAACTTGCCATTTTAACAGGGGCGTGCAGACTTTTTATATCCACTGTAGATGGAACCTGATGAATAATATGTTATTCATATAGTAATGTGTTCCATATTTTGGTGAATAAAAACAAATAGCTGCTTCACCACTTTGTTTAAATTTCATAGGTGGAATGTAGAGAAGACTAGTGCTGTGTGATCTTTAGAACACAGTATATTAGGCATTCAGAGATGTATAAAGGGCACTTTACCATTTAGAGATGTAAAAACTAGTAGTAACATTTTATCATCAGTTCTAAAGGAAACAAGCAGCCAGTGGAGTGATGCTTAAAATGGTATGATACGATCTTGTTTTCTAGCACTTGGCCTAGAGTCAGTAATTGCAGGTGTAAAATTAGTAATCCATTAGAAGTCTCCTTCTACTCCATCGATCAGTGGAAAGGACCCACCCAAGAACCACCTCTGATCCAATATTATTTGAGTAGTAGATTATTCCTACAACACGTCGATGTCACTGTATTCTGCTATACAAATATCTGGTCCATGGTGGTCATATTGTGGTCCCTTTACCTTGATGGATGGGGTGAAGCTTAGTTATAGTGACGCTTGTCTGCTCAGATGGTCAGCATACTGGAAAAACAGAGGTGCAAGTAGGAGTAAGTAATACATTTCACTTGCACTCCACTTTCCCTATCCTTTATGTAAACGCTGATGCAACAGTGGCACATAACTTAGTGATGTCTGCCCTCTACTGGAGTGAACCAGTGAAAAACAGCACCATATTGCTGTCACATAGTGGTTCATGAACTTCTATATTCCTAATTCAGGCCGTATATGATCAAGTTACGACTGACTGGAGAGCAAAAGTTTACTTAGTCAACATTTAATTAACCAACAAATGTATTATTTTGTGAGGTACCCTGTAATTATAATCAGCAGCCTATGAAGAGATAAAATAAAGAAGATATCGTCTGTAAAAAGTAGATGAAACAAAGAGCTTAATAATTATAAGCATGGCATTATACTAATAAATGGTACAGTGGCCATTCTAATAATAATAAAAAGCAATAAAAAAAGAATTGTAATATGTCCCTTTAGGGAAAAAAATGATGAAATAAAAGAAGAAAAATTTACAAGAACTTTAATTTAGAAAATCTTCTAAGTTTCACAGATGTGGCTTTTTTTTTTCACATGTAACAAAAATGGTCAAATAGTGTATGTTTAGAAATTAATAGTTAATAAAAAAGAAATAAAAACTGGGTCTGGAGACTTAGAGTCATACCAAAATGTATTGTCTCCAGCTGTATATATATGTAGTTGTGAATACCAATTTAGTAACTGATAAATCATAAATCAGTTACTAGTCATCAATCATTAGCACACCAAATGACCATAGTTTATATATAACTATATACAACATGTCCATCACACATATATAAACATTAGAATCTGTACCAAAGAGAGAAAGAGAAATCACAGACTGAGGAAGAGTAGGAAAGTGCAAGAGAGAGAAAGTAAGGCACTGGGAGTGTTTCTTATTTTGTGCACTGAGGAAGTAAAATTTGGTGTAGGTGTAAATTCACCACCATTAGTATCACTGTAACCATGACCTCATAGCCAAACCATACTGAATACACTCAGAAAAAAATAAAACTTTCACATGTAGTTAAACATCAAAAGCATTTAGTCAAGGCCGCTTCAGTGGGAGCACATCAGTGGATGGTTACATATTCATGTTCATATTCATGCAGTTAGCAGCCAATCAGGCAGCATGTAATGCATAAAATCATGCACATACGGGTCAAGAGCTTCTGTTAATGTTCACATCAAACAGCAGCACAGGGAAAAAAAAATGTGATCTTAGTGACTCCGACTGTGGAATGGTTGTTGGTGTCAGACCAGCCAGTTTGAGTATTTCAGAAAACCAACCAACCAAAAAAAAAAAAAAAAAAAAACACATCGAGTGAGCAGCAGTTCTACAGGTTGAAACACCTTATTGATGAGCGAGGACAGAGGAGAATGGTCAGACTGGTTTCAGCTGACAGGAAGGCTACAGTAACTCAAATAACAACTTTTTATAATCATGTTGCACAGAAAAGCATCTCAGAACACAACATGAAGAACCTTAAGGCAGATGGGCTACACAATAATGCAGAATACCACACTGGATTTCAGTCCTATCAGCCAAGAACAGGAATCTGACGCTTCAGTGGGCACGTGTTCACCAAAACTGGTCTTTTTCAACTCTTTAAGAGTCCAGATTCGTGAGCCTCTGCCCACTGTAGCCTCTAGACTCCTGTTCTTGGCTGACAGGAACCCAATATGTTATTTTTGTTTTTCATGCTATTGTGTGTAACCATTTTCTCTTGACTTGTATCTGCATGATTTTATGCATTGCGAACCTGCCAGTATACAGGTGTTCCTATTAAAGGGGCCTGTGTGTAAAAGTACTGTACAGAGAGAATATTATTTCAATGGCTATGGTCTGAGTTCTGATATTGGCAAAGTGTGTGTGTATGTATGTGTGTGTGCATGTAAGGTTTGTGTGTTTTTGTTGGAGGGTCTGTCTCAACCATTAATGTTGTCAGTTATATGCTGACTCTATATCTCAGTTGGAGGACAACAGTGAGGCCTTCTAGACACATAAAAATCAATAGGTCTGGCATTTGACCTTGGATCGAACATCTATAAAGTCAGCAAACAGAAAACAGTGCTCTGGTTTCATATCTCACCCTCAGTTGTTTCCAGAAAACAAGCCATCTCATGGAAGCACTTGTTGGGATATCAGTTATAAATTTAGTTTATATCTAGACCATGAGCAAGCCTATTGACATACTACAGCAATGTACACACTTTCCAGATAGGCCAAATTTTATTTAGGCACATGCATGCTGGCCCAAATGTAAGCAGCAGTATTTTCACAGCATGTGAATCTGAACCAATATAGCTCAAATATGTAATGTGGTGTTTCAAGTTTTGGGCTGTAAAAGTGGCTCATCTGTAATCTCTACTCCATATCATGCCAGAGACGTGGTCTCATCAAGGCTGAGTTAATCACCATTATTCCACCAGATGAAGTGTGGAATGTAGGCCTGTGTTGTGCCACTTCTCATACAGCATGTTCTCAGGGTTATTATTCTGGGCCTACCTGATCATATATATCAGTCTTTATCCTAGAGTGGTTCAACATTTATTCTCACACAGATTGGCTGTAGTTTTTACACTGTGTTTAACACTGATGCCATTGTTTGGACTTTATATCTTGCATTTGTAAGTTCTAACTTAGCCTAGTATTATATTATATATGATGCCTCTGGGTGACATTATTCAAAAACATGAGATAAGCTACCATTTCTATGCTGACAACAATCAATTATATATCTCGGTGGAGCCTAATGACACAGATGAACACAAGCTTTTTGAAATTTAATGAGGATAAAACGCAGGTTCTTATTGTTGGTCCAAATTATGCAGGGGAAAGAACTGTAAGAGGACTAGGTGCTCTGGCTCCTCAAAAGACAGAGGTTAAGAACCTTGGTGTAATTTTAGATTCTGAACTGAGTTTTAAGTCGCACAAATTACGTTACTAAGACCTGTTTTTATCATCTTATCAATATAGCAAGAATTCGACCCTTTGTTTCACTGGATGATGCTAAGAAACTGATTCATACTTTTATTTTTTCTTTCCTTGATTACTGTAACGCACTTTACACAGGCTTGCCTAAGAATTGTTTGGATAAACTACAACTGGTGCACAATGCTGCAGCTCGATTGCTTACAAGATCCAGGAGAAGAGATCACATTATACCTGTTTTAGCTAATTTGCATTGGTTACCTGTTAAGTACAGGATTGATTTTATGGTTAAGGTTTTACTGATTTTTAAATTACTGTATGATTTAGCACCTTCATATCTGTCTGACTGTTTATCAAAATATGTTTCAATTTGTAGTTTGAGGTCTTCCAATGCGAGTTTCTGATGTAAACCTTGAGAGAACAGGAGAAGCAGCTGTTAGCCATTATGTCCCAAAAATCTAGAATCTTTTAACTATTGAAATTGCCAAATACTAACATTTTTAAAAAGCATTTGAAGACATATCTTTTTAAATTAGCTTTTGATTAATATATTTTGTCTTTTAGTTATTATTTCCAATTTTGTTTTTTATTATATATATTATTATTATCATTATTATTGTTTCCTAATTTTATACTTTTTACACTTGTTGATTTTTATTGTTCTTGATTTGTTAATTTTTTTCTTCTATTTATGTTTTCTTTGTTTTGACATGTGAAGCATTTAAAGCTGCATTTTATGTATGAAAGGTGCTATACAAATAAAATGTATTATTATTATTATTATTATTATTATTAGTAGTAGTAGTAGTAGTATACCAATGCAGGAGAAGAGAAATGAAAGCAAGCTCTGCAAGCAAGTGTGTACTGACATTTTTAACCTAAATTAAACTTAATGCTACTGTAGCTAGATACACTATATGGCCAAAAGTTTGTATACACCTAACCATCACACCCAAATGTAGTTCTTCCCCAAACTGTTGCCACAAAGTTGGAAGCACATGAGGATTTGTCTTTGTAAGCTGTAGCATTACAATTTCCCTTCAGTGGAACTAAGGAGCTAAAACCTGTTCCAGCATGACAATGCCCCTGTACACAAAGTGAGCTCCATGAAGACATGGTTTGTCAAGGTTGGACTGGAAGAACTCGAATGGCCTGTACGGATCCCTGAACACCTTTGGGATGAACTGGAAAACTGACTGCACCCCAAATGTCCTCACCCAACATCAGTGCCTGACTTCACTAATGCTTTTGTGGCTGAATGAGCAAAAATCCCCACAGCCACGCTCCAAAATCTAGGGGAAGGCCTTCCCAGAAGAATGGAGGTTATTATAACAGCAAAGGGGGATTAAATCTGGAATGGGATGTTCAGCAAGCACATATGGGTGTGATGGTCAGGAGTCCATAAACCTTTGGCCATATAGTGTATTTTTTCTGCCCAAAAAAAAAAAAAAAAGGCAGAGCACAGCACTGTATAATAGTTCACTACTGTATGTACTGATGCTATTGGGAAGAATTCTCTTTAAACATACTATTTAGTACAGTTCTATGTGATTTGGAACATAGACTTGTGCTACTGGCTCATTCAGTTTTTGCTTTTTTTTTCATAACAAATACACAGTACTACTACGTCCTGGTGTGGATGATTATATGCTTTTGTGCAGAAACAGAACATGAGCTGTACACTATAGTATGTTTGAGTGTGACGTTTTATAGAACAATCAATCATCATCAGATTGGTGTGTCAGGGACCTTACACACACACACACACACACACACACCTCTATAACAGTTCGGTCTCTTTGAGCTGGCTGGTGGTGTAGTGTATAGAGCTCAGGTCTTCTTCCTCAGTGCATCTTAATTGTCATACAGAGGACAGCACCTCGCCAGCTGTCTCTCTCTCCTTCCTCTCAGCACGCTCCACATCCAGCACTGTGAATGCTGGCTGCTTGATCATCAGCTGAGCTTGGTCACTGGAGAAAGTGCCTGGCTCTATGCCTTGGAACTGAGCAGTGGGAAAGGAGGTCCTAGAGATGACGCTGCCATAGCGTCTCTTTAGATCAGGGTCAGGGCAGAACAGGTACTCGTATAGAGCTGCTGCCAGGACACCTCCCATTAATGGACCCAACCAGTACACCTGTGAGAGGGACAGTGCGAGAGAGAGAGATACTTTCTTACTTATAGCTTCATTTTCAAGAACTCAATGATGTTTGCGCTGTTTGACTCTAGGAGTCCATAACATCACTCCTTGCCATTGGCTTACATTGAGATATACAATGCTCTAATATCTCAAAACTTAACAAGCAATAATTTTGGAGTCAACTTGCAGGTATCTGTCTATGATAAATCTCAGTGAACCTGATAAACAAGTGGCCTCTGATCCCTGTAGTGCAATATAATTTTCACACATTTTGTCATGAAAGACCACAACCTATGTTGGTATATGTGTGTACAGACAGAGATCTTGGTTGCTTTGTATATCTTTGCCTTCACATTCTTTTTTGAGGAAGTCATTATCACTGACCTTCACTGTCAACCAGATAGCCTCAAAATAGAAGCTTTACTCCTCTCCTAAGTGTAACACTCTCAGACAGAAGCACAGCACCCCACACACACACATATGGCTCAGATCCTTATGTAACAGTGGGTGTTCTCAAAATGTCTGCATGATAAATCTACCTCAGTTCAACCTTTACTATAATCGTATAGGAAAACCTCCTGGCACACACAGGCGTGCACTGTTCAAGTTTGCATGCATGTTTAACACTGGTAAGCATTGCTTTTATCACCTTCTAATGCTTTTATCATCTCCTAATATCACCTAATATGCAAATATTTGACACACCCAGTGGTTTTCCCATTGTCCCATGATGACTGCAGGACCAAATGAGCGAGCAGGATTCATACTAGCACCAGTGTAGGGGATCTGTTGGAACATGCACACACACACACACACACACACACATACACATGGCAGAGTTAGGAGAAAAGAACAGAAGATAACACAAGCTCCTTAACTCAGACACTTAAAATCTTTACTTAAAGGTGGATTGTCTGTACACTGACAGTGTATGTGCTTTTAATAAAATTCTCTGCTACTTTAAATTACAGCCTGTTTTTTTTGCTCTAGTCTGACTTTGCCCACTAGTCATTAATATTCATTGGAATATTTTGCATATGATTCTATAAGAAGACCAATAAGCTTCACTGCCATCTGTTAGTTGTTGCATTTATGTTGCTTCTCATCCACAGAAAATGAGGAAGAAGAATATGAGTAGGTGCAAAATATTAAACCGTAATGGTTGCAAGAAGTTTACACAATAGCAAGTTCAACTGTAGGGGAAATAATACAAAATAATAATACAAATAATACTTTTTTGAAATCTGTGTTTTGTATGTTGTATCTATGCACAACCAAATATAGGGACATGGGAGAGCAGTTGAAGGATGGTTAAGGAGTTTTGTATTTGATGGGATTTGCCAGATTACAGTGATGTGTGGCATGTTTTATTGATCATTGCAATTTAATTGTGGGTTCCCTTGCAAGCATTAATTCACATTAAAGCTGCATTAAAATTCATTGAATCACACTTGCTTGTAGTGTTGATTGCAGCCATGGGCCCATCACAGTGAGTATGCAACTGTATCTGTTGTAAATAGGTTTGTGATTTTGAAAAGTGGATGCCAATATGGAGTATTCATATTACAGCTGAACTAAAGAAACTCCTCCAGGTACAGAATCCACATAGTTGATTTAGCAATGTGGGTGCAACTCCTTAGAGTTTAATAAGCAGCAAATACAGGGAAAAATCAATTTCTACAATATAGTCTGTTTAATCCTGCAATGCCTGAACGTAAAGAGCAAAATGAGGACATCCTTCATCCTTAGCAACACCCTTAGGTGCGGCAAACACACATCATATACCCCTGGGATAAACCTGATATCAACACTTTGCAGCACAGCTAGGTTACAATTCTCCATGGAAGAAGGCTGCTTTGAGACCTGAAAAACACCTGCCACACGTATCCACTGAAAATGCCCAATAGGCTGATGAGCAAAGCAACTATGCATGCTTTACTCTGAGCATTTACTCGCACAAAAGTTTGTGACACTGTGTGCAACAACGTGATTAGCCACATGCATCTAATTCTCTTCTGTGATTCTATACAGTGCTAAGTACTGTTGCTTATTGCATAATTCATTACACAATTCACCGTAATTCTTTCTGGATCTATTGCTCTGTTAATTATATTAGCTGAGTTAGAAACTTACAGCAAACAGGTGGCCGATGCACACTGACAGGCCGATAGCCAGTGCTGCTGAGCCCTTCAGGTCAGTGCGCTTTGGGTCGCAGGTGGCAAAGATGGTGAAGACAAGCTGAAAGGTGATGAAGAGTTCAACCACCAGGGCATGACCAGCAGAGATATGAGCGGTGACCTAAAGGGGGGTAGGACAGCAATTAGGATGTAAGAAGGAGCTGAGAAAGATATTTAATGAAGAACACATTCCATCTTGAGCTCTACTGTATATAAAATATTCCTCTTTGTGTTTACAGACTAGACACAGCTGTGCATGGGACATTACTGTTTCTGTCTGTAATGTTTTGTTGAATTCATGCCTTCAGGTGTAATGTGGGTAATGTTACAATGGGATCATAAGTAGAATTTGCCGAATACGAAAGTGTATATCAGTTGTGTGTGAGATTTTCACTGTATTGTTAATTAGACAATTCAAATTAGCAAATTAAGAGTATGATAAAGTAGTCTATATGATGCACACATTATGAGTATCTCGTTGCCACATTAAATTGTGCACTCAATAAATTGTCAGTGCACAAAAAATGTTTTCGTGGCCTGTCCAGTGACAGATACATTTTATAACATTACAGCTGTACTTTAGTTCACTGTGCAAGAAAACAGGATGTCCTGAAAGTGCTATTTCATCAGCTACTGAATAATGAGGATAGAAGCCATATTGTTAAATTCAGTAATTTCCAATGATATGAGATAATTACAACTAGGAGGACTATTTTTGCATCAATATACTGGTAATATTCTAGACTCTTATTAGATGCTTGCCATCTTCCTATTTATACACTATATAGCCAAAAGTAGCCTACTGTATTTGGACACCTGAATATGACACAAATATATGCTTGTTGAACATCCTATTCCAAAGGCATGGCATTAATATGGAGTTGGACCCTCTTTGCTGCTATAATGGTCACCACTCTTCTGGGAAGGATTTCCACTAGATTTAGGAGCGTGGCTGTGGGGATTTGTGCTCATTCAGCTACAAGAGCATTAGTGAGGACAGGCACTGATGTTGGGTGAGGAGGCCTGGGGTGCAGTTGGCATTCCAGTTCACTGTATCTGTAGTGTATGTGTGAGTTCCATTTCCCTGGACTAGGAATGGAACAGAAAAGCAGATCACTCACTCACTCACTCACTTATAATAGATGTCTAAGGGCAATTTTAGAAGTCTATCAGTAACCATTGGAAATAAGAGGCTAACATGAAACATAAAACTACTACCTTTACTCTCTAACTATAAAGGTCTTATTTATAGAGGCATTTCAATGTTTATAATGAGATATGTTGATTTCATTGTGAAGAAATTAGTTTTCTGAAGCCACAAAGGAACCCAAATTTACTGAATACCATTGGCTAAAAAATTAATCCAAATATTTTACAAAAAAAAACATGCTTCACATAAACATTTATAGACTGCCACAATAAATGTCCTTAGACCTTCATTCCATGTTTAGTAATTTTTATCATTAAATACAACACATTCTTCATAAGAAGATGACATACAAACCGAAGGATAAAATGGAGAGAGGTGGGAATGTAAAAGCTGCTAATTCAGCATCATGCTTCTCCTATATACAATCATGTTATCTAACTGACCGAGGTGACCCCCAGGTTCCCTCTCACAGCAGGAGGAGTCACACCATACAGGATAGCTGCTCCCACTATTGCCCCGAGACACTGTGCTCCCAAATACAAAATGCACTTTGCCAGGCTCAGCTTACGGGTGGCCACCAGGGCCACTGTGACTGCTGGGTTGATGTGAGCACCGCTGATTTGGCTGAAGCACTGGACGAGTGTGGCTATGGACAAGCCGAAACAGAGAGAGATGAGAACAAGGTCAGGAGGAGGAGTGCTGTCCTTTGTGGTTGCTGCCCAGTTGATAGTGGACCCCAGACTGAGCAGCACAAAGATCAACATGGCCAAAAACTCTCCAGACACTGCTCGCCAAAACCGCTTTGTCCACACACCCTTACAGGCAACCATAACTCGCTCACACGTGCAGGGGCACGAGGGCAGACACCTCCTGAGAGGAGAGAGACAGGGAGAGAAGGATAAAAAAAGATTATTTAAATAAATGAGCAGTAGACATTGGACATAAAGCACAATTAACCAATGGTTTTGTGTTGTGTCTGTTTAAAACATTTAACTCTGTTTGAATTTATTACATAAATGGTTTTTACACACATTTTGTTTAAAGAATACATGTATAGTTTGCTTATGCATGTGTACAAACATATCTACTATTGACTAGAAATATATATATATATTTTTTTTAATATTGTGTGCACACAGATAATTGTGCACACAATATAGCCTATGTAATGTGGATTTAAGTCAAGGCTATGAACTCATAATGTGTCCATGTGATGTAGGCTATTCTTATCATGCTTTTAAAGTGCTATCTTGAGTTGCTGAATTAATTAATAAAATAATGCCAATTATGCATAACTGAGACATGCCTCTGTTTCTGAACAAACTTTGCCCCACTCAACTGACTGAGTAGTGCATAAAAGGTGCAACTATTCTTCAATTTCACCATGCATACATGTGCACATACAGCTGCTAAACGAGCAACATTGTTCATGTAGTTGTATGTGTATCTGAAGGATTAAAGGCTATAATCACTATGGTGCAGAAGAGGGCCGAGACATCCGTGGGCGGCACAGGAATATCTTATTTGACTACTTGACCACCTGATGCCACCACATGCTACAGCACCCCCACTGTATATGTTGGTATTGCCCCAAGTGGACATGTAGCATTAATTTCTGAGGATGTGCACAAACAAGCAATGCTCCAAGCAATGCAGGATATGTGCGGCAGCCCCTTTGCGTAGCCATAGTTGCGTAGACATAGTAACAGAGGCTTACTCTAAGTCCATGGCTAGGTCTGAGGTCTGAATACCGATGTGCGCAATTTTTACATTCGGTTTACTAACTTATGGAGGTATTTTTGCTCAGCTATTATTTATTTGTGGCTCTTGCTTTATTTTTTGTGGATTTTACATTAATTGTTTGCAAAATACACAACAAAAATAATCCCAACAAAAATGATCAACTCTTGGTCCTAGATGCCTGAGAAATTTAAACTAATTTACTTAGTCCTTCAGCAACATATGAGGGTCTGAAGCTGTTAAATTAAGAGTTTAAGATAGTGATAGAGTATACACAGTAATTAGAGCATTAGAATAGGGGTGGGTGATATGACAAAAATATCAAATCACTATTTTCAAAGGCATTTCTATGATATCATGAGATATAGGTTTGCTAAAAAAAAAACCTGCCAGCAATACAGTAGTGCTGCATAAAAAAATTATTACTGTTAACATTTATTATTAATAAATTAGTTTATAATATTTGTATTTTTCTTAGATTTCTAACATTTATTTATTAATAAAAAATAAATAAAAATATTTAACACTGAATCGGAGAAAAAAGTAAATCTGTAAACATTTTGTTAACATTTCACAATTTTAAAGATTAAGGTGCTTCCAGTCAGTTTGTAATTATTAACAAAAATGATAGAAATATATTACAATATCCATGTATCCAATATCCACGTCACATAACTTACACAGCAGAAATATTATATCACCCAGTCCTATGTTAGAGCCTGTAAGTCACTATTATTGATTCCTTCTGCCTACTATTGGTTCTTGCATCTTCATTTAAGAACAACATTCCCATGGCAAGGTGACATGTTCTCTCTTTGCTGGTCAAGAAACCTCAACAAATCACGTGGCAAATAACAAGTAACTCTATATTCTTAATTGGTCTCCCATAAACATATGCAGTAGATGTGTATTAATACATCATCTGCCTCCTTAAAGTGATTCTCCAGTAATCTGTGATCCACAAAAAATAAATAAATAAATAAAAATCTAGTGCTCATGCTTGCTCTCTTTCCACAGAAATTCCAAAGTTATCAGTTTAAGAGTCCTTAAACCTTTGTGACCATGATCCCCTTCTAATGTGAAAAGGAAAAATGGAAAAATACCCTGACCCTGTAATGATCACTGCACAGAATTATTTTATTAATATAATGTGTTCAGATAAAAGTTATATTAGGCAAATATATCACATCCAAAAGCAGGTACACTGTGGGTTTTTTATGTGCTATTTATCAGCATTTTTCCTAGTTTTCTTAAAATTACAGTTCAAACTGTTGCTTCTTATACATTATAAATGTTTTTTAAATGTTTAAAGTTACCAGTCAGTTAGTCTTATAAGTGTAATGACTGTAACCTTTTAGTTATTGCATTAAAAAGACAATTCATATCATATGAGATTGTATTATTGTATTTTTTTCCCAAAAGATTTGCCAGTCACTGTAACAGTTGACATGTTACTGAGGAACAATACGTTTTCTGAGGAGTTATAAAGAACATTTGCATCCTGTACTGGATACCAACAACACAAAAACAACCTACTTGTTGATGGCAAGTGCAAACACCAGACTTACCGAAAACGACCGCAGATTTTGTTTCGGTCAGAAAACTCCTCTTTCATCCCTTGGTGAGCAGCATTGTCTTCATGAGAACATGAAAAAAATACAACTCCTCAAGTCAAATCAGTCTGGTGATCATTCAGTTTAGTGATCATTTGTCTGAGTGCAACTGATGTGACCAGCGATGCGCTCTCTCACAGTGGCGCGCGCTTCCCCTGTGCACACGCTTGTGTGTGTGTGTGTGTGTGTGTGTGTGTGTTGCTCAGCATGAATGTGGGAACCGAAAAAATCTTTTACCCTAAACCAAAGACTCTCTGCTTGGTTGCCACTGAACCCACTTTCCAGAATCTTCAGGTTTATTACTGCACTTACAGACCTGGTATTATGAACACAACAGTGGAGATAAAAGGGTATATTTGATTATTGTCGTTCTTAATGATTGTGCCAAAGCCTCTCTGTAACTTTCCAGTGAAATACACCTCCAGGGGACTAGCAGCCCTCAGAGAGAGAGAGGGAGAGAGAGAGAGAGAGAGAGAGAGAGAGAGGCTGATGTTACGTTAATTATGTTGTCTCTATGCATTTTGTCATCGTAAAGACCCTGACTAATTTCTACTACCATTGGGTAATGTGGTATTCATGAAAATCAGGTAAATTTGGAAAAACTTTTGTATCCTACTCATGCTCCTGAGTGTGTGTAAATTTATGCATAAGAAGACTAACTAATGTAAACCTCGACTTGACTGACTACAAATTATATAATTTGCATGGATTACAACACTTATATACTCTAATATAACATTTAGTTTTTTCATTATAACATAGTGTAATTTACCATTCATACTGTTATCTACTCAATAGACACTGCGCATAGCCTTGTTATTTATTTATTTATTACTGTATATATATGTTTACATATTCAACCTGCACTTTGTTAGTTTGCACAATGCTACTATTTGCACTTCTGTTAGATGCTAAACTGCACTATGTTGCTGAGTAGCTGTACTGTGCAATGACTATAAAGTTTCTATCTATCTATCTATCTATCTATCTATCTATCTATCTATCTGTGGGAATGTGACCGTAGAAAAGGCAGGAGACACTGCTTGCATTACGACAGGAGATTTATTGTCTCAAAATCATAGCATAAACACTCAATAAACCACCAGCTATGACCCTCCTCACAGAGGTGTTTCAGCCAAAAACAAAAACCAACCTCAATCAGGCAAGAGGATCCCTTTATAGCGAATGGTTTAAACCAATATAAACACAAAGGGGAAACAAAAATTATATACATAAGCATTTTAGTGTTAAATGTCCATTCATGTGTTTAAATCATTTTAACATCAATATTACTCAAAAACAAACACAAAATTTATATTAACTAACACATTTTCATAAACCATATTCAAAGTAAATATAATGAACCATTAATGAATGATGAAATGAAACAAAATGAAAAACACATGTATACAAATAATATAACAAACAAAACTGATTTGAGACAGCTTATGACATTATCACACTATCTATCTATCTATCTATCTATCTATCTAGCAGATGCCTGATCACTTATTATTATTAACATTATATATTATTAATTTTTTTTTTAATTATTTCAGCCTTTACCCTGATTGTTTGTTTCATGCTCCCACCTGTCTGTGATGGAATTTTGTGGGTGTCACTACATGCAAATGAGCTGAGTCGGGAATGTGCTTTGCACATTACAGGTCATCAAAATATGCAACTAATCTGAAACCTTTGTAAATCCAGAGGAACATTTTAGTTTGGTTTGGCTTATGCAAACATTTACACACAGCTTTACTAAAAGATAAATGATAAATGAGGCCCAATATTTCTATGTAATAGTCATACCAACTCTGTGATATTGGCATTACTCTTTTCCCAGTTTGGCCCGTCGGGGTCTACATGGACACCAGATAAGACAGAGAGATTCCTCATATTCCTCAAATTCCTCAAATACATAGCACAACCCGATCGAGAATATTTATGAAGTAGTAAGGGTAGGAAAGGAGGCTCTGTCTGTCCAGACAACAGAGGAGGATTTAATGAGTGTGAGGAAATGATAGAGGATCACTGACCATGAATAACTGAAGCATCACATTTAGGAAATTAGAACTCTCTCTTGAAACAAGCTGTGAACCATCCTGACATTCACCTCAGATTTTACTAGGTAACTAGCAGATTCCTAAAGGTTTTATATGAAAGATACAGGTAGTCAATAGTAGAACTGGAAGTTGAAGTGGTAGTAGAATTGGCAACACTTGCCATTCAAATGTACACAAATGCTCAGGCAGACAAGTGAAAAAGGAAATAACAGACAGACACAAGCATATAAACTCGAAAAACTATAAAATTCTTCATTTTCCCCCACACATGCATAAGGTGAAAGTTCCTGTCTGGCAAGACGAGGGTTTCTGACATTTATGCGTTTATGTGTGAACCAGGATGCATTTAAAATCTTTTCTATAACTCCAGCTGTCTACGTATTTACATGCCAGCTCCATCCATCCAGTGCTTGCTGGATAAATCTTGTACTTGTTCCATTAATCACAGACACTCCAAAACTTTAACTAAGCAGCATGCATTTGTGGCCTGATGCTATTATGTTCTCATTATCAGGAAGCTTGCAAACAAGTCTTGCTTTGTGTTTGCAGGCAAATCTGAATCTTCACACAGGCTTAGGCAATCTGAATATTTGTTCTAATGAATTTCTTCCCCCACAGTGTTCTCACAGTTCTCCTTCTCTTTGCAAAAGAGACAGAAATTATCCTCTAACATCTCTGTTTTATCACAACATGAAAGACTTGAACACCCTTTCAACTCATTATCCATTGTCCTGGAAACAGCATTATGCAACCATTATATAAAAAGTCTTGTCCTCTTGGGTAACATGGCTGAATGTCTTCAGTGTGCTGATATGTGGGTCAAAGAGAAAAAGAGTTTCCAAAACAGAACAAAGTAATGAACCCAATGATATGCCACAGAGATTAAATTATGAGAACTATTATTCTCAATGACAATTTTCAAGCTCTGGTTACTGTCTTTGGTCTTTGTGGTGTTTCACATGTTCTTTCTCTAAATTGATTCTTGGTGTGAATGTGTATCTGCGTGTGATGCCCTGAAATGCACTGACTTCCCATCCAGGATGTATTCCTACCTTGTGGCCAATGTTCCTGAGATAAGTTCAGCTCTAGATCCAGTCTGACTCGGATAAATCAATTATTGAAGATGAATGAATGAATAATATATTTCTATAAAATGAGCAGCCTTTAGATGAAAGAACAACAGGTTTTTGACCCACATTAAATGGATTAAAATTTTCACTACACTAATGATGATGTTATTTGGAAAGCATCATATTTCTTTAGCTTGACAGGTTCAGTAGCAGACAAAATGACACTCTAGAGAACAAAAATCGTTGCCTACAGTTATAATAAAAAGTCTATGCCTCAAATTGACTTTTTAAAATGCTGAATGAATGTTAGTCAGAAGAAGACATTTGCTGTGTGACAGCACCACCATCCCAGAGCACATGAAGCTTGCCAGCACAGCTTGGAGTAAAATACTAACTTCCCAATCTGTGTGACTCAGAAGTCTCCTGGCTCGGGAGGCATATGCCGTCTTTCCAAGTTAGTAAAAGTACAGTCATAAACTCTGGCCACTACATAATGGACTCAGGCCATGGATAGTGTATGGCACCTCTGGGAATTGAACTTGGCATCCAACACTGAGCTCAGACCTCATGTCTCAGCATTGCAAAAACACTGCGTCAATGACCTGGGGCAAAATGATATCTGCCTAGTCTGTTAGGAATCTGACAAGTATTCATGGATGCACACACACTGTGCTGGTCGAGAATGTTTCTATGTACATACAAGTCTCGGGTCTGCACCAGATTTCTACAAGAATAGCTCCAGTGCTTGGATAGAACAGTGTTTGTGCATGTTATATGGCCACACACACTACCGATCTCACTATGGAGTGGGTGTTCCAATGTAACGCCAGGCCAGGACATAAAATTTAATTCCTCATAGAATTTAAGCATAGACCTCTGACTCAACTTCCATGTTACTTCCTGACTTTAGTTAAGAAACTTAACTGGTTTAACAAGTATTTGTGAAGTCTTGCCGATCACTGGATTGAGTAAATTCTGAGCCTTTGTTTCCATTGCCTGTCCTGAATATGTCTGAACCTTTGCAGTATTTATTGGTTAATTCTTTGGATTATCCATTTGACCTTGTCAGGTTCTGCCCGGTTGTGGTTTAACCTTTTTCTTAATTCAGTGTTTTGAGATTAGACTGCAATTTTACTGTTTTTGGCCTGATCTCCAGTAAACTGCAATAAACCTCTTATGCACATGGAAGCTCACTCCTGATCTGAATCTTATATGTTACAACCGCATGCTGAGCACACTGCTAAAAATGGACATTTGAAATTTGCAGTTAACTTGCACCTAAATAAAATACTGAAATACTAAAATGTGGATATGTCTTGCTATCACTGTATACTCCTACATTCACAGACTGCATCGGCAGAGTGACATAGATGAAGAGCCATCGTCTGAAACTCAACTCAGACAAAACTGAACTGATATACCAGTGAAGAACTCCCTTCTGCTGGACATTTCGGTCACCCTTACAGTCCATCTGGATAAGAATGTCTAAAAATCCTGGTTTGATTATGGACGATGGCCTCACATCATATCAACCACCATATGCTGCAGATTTCTCTTCATGGCATAAAAAAATAAAGATTCTACACATATTTTTTCGATATTTGTCCATTGCGATCTCTTGCAAGTTTCTCTTTATATGACATATCTCCTCTACAGAGCATTCAGAATGCTGCTGCTCACCTGGCTCATAACCTCCGCTCATAAAGTTTTCTGCTGAGGTCATTCCACTGGCTTCATGTTGCACAAGAATCAACTTCAAAACATGTGTCTTTGTATTCCAGGCATCAAAGGGTGCTGCACCACATTATCTATGCACTCTGGTTCAGAACTACAGACCTGCATGCCAACTAAGGTCTTCAACCTCAGGGCACTTGGTGTGTCCTTTTCTGAGGTTTAAACATGCTCGTAATGCAAGATCTCTCTGCTTCAGCACCATGGCTCCTCAGAGGTCCAACACACTCCCATCTCCACTCAGGCTAGCCCCGTATCACTGTTCCTTCCACAAAAGTCTAAAGACCCACCTCTTCAGGTAGTATCTAGTATCTTTCTCTCTACTTACCTTACATTAATTTTTATTAGTGATTGTTTTTATATGTTCATTTATTATATTAAAACATTGTTAATATTTTTTATATCATTTATGCTATTATATTATTTGTGCACTTAGTTTTGAATTTGTCCCTTCATTACTTACTGTCTTTTGTTTATGCGCTTAGGTTTATGTGCTTACTTATCACCTAGACCACTCACGCACTTGTACAAACCATCATTAGTCTCCTGTCGTTCAGGTTATGATCCCTTGCAGATGCACTAAGAGCTTCGAATCGCTGCACCTGAATGCATCAACTGAAGCTTGAAGCCTGCGGAGATGCAGCTTCATTTGATACAGAATGTAATAATAGCAGAATATAAGCCACAGGAAGGTGAAACACATTTATAATACATTCATAAGGAATTAAGACAAACATAACTGGGTATACATTTTATTTCTTGTCAGTTAGTGGAATATATCCTGAAATGAACTAGTTTTTGAACGAGTCCCCAACAATCAGTCTGTAATCATTTTCATCAAGACATACAACCTAATCTTATAAGATAATTATAGCATTATAGTCGAGACAAGATGAAGACACAGTCTCCCTATTTATAATGATTGAGGAAGCGCCGTAGGGGGGCAGCATAACTAATGAATGAATTTGTTTGGCTTTATAAAATAATTATAAGGTTTACCTCTCATTGGCATTTCTCTGCTGCTTCTGAGATTTGAGAATAAGATTCATTTTGTTTCAGGTACCAGAATGAATGTGATTTTGCAAATGATTTTACTCTTGAAGTGTAAAAGACACTTCCTGTGAGCTTTCGCATAATGATATACAGGATCTTAATGGATGATGTTAAGAGTAATATGAGCATGAAAGTCAAATGAATATTTTCCAGCCATGATTTCCTGTTTGAGGTTAATTGTAGATACTCTCTCTCTCTCGCTCTCTCGCTCTCTCTCTCGCTCTCTCTCTCTCTCTCTGTCTCTGTCTCACATCTGGATTATCACAGGATATTAAGGAGAATGTACAAAAGTAGCTCGAAGGGATCAGTAGAAGGTTAGAGAGGGATTATTCATCTTTAGTCACCATGTCTGTGTGTCATCTACAAACAAATTTAAAACGTTGACACCCAGAAGTTTTGACATTACTGAAATAGACTGTGTGTTTATATCTTGATGGACATCAAATGTCCCCACGAGTATAGGAATATCTTACACTTTTGTCCTTGTGGGGATATTTGGCTGGTCCCCTCTAGGAAAATGACTTTTATCTTCTCCAAATCTACAGCTTTCATTAGAGGGTTCGATCAGATTATTAGAGTTAGATTTAGGTGTACCATAGCATTCATTAGCTACATAAATAATTATCAATGGAAGGTCATCAGTGCAATGGAAGGATAGTAAGACAAACGTGTGTGTGGGTTTATAGGGGATTAAACAATGTACAATGGCTCCCGAGAAGCACAAAAAAAGCGTTCATCAGGAGACAGCAAGTTCAAATCCTGATGATGCCATAGCCATCCATCACTGGGAGTCTGAAAGAGCAAAATTGGTCCTCTGAGTCAGTTATTTGGCATTTCTCTTTCCCTTAACTAACTGTTGGCATCTGTGAGCCCATGTACGGGGAAGAAGTCAGTTAGTGTGTTCAGGGAATTGGCAAAAGACCAAATTGGGAGAAAATTGGGTAAAAACAAAGCAAAAAAAAAAAGTACAAAACTGAACACTAAATAAATTGGCTTGGTTTTGCATACATTGTCATTATTTAACACAGAGAAAGTGGAAAAGTAGACAAGTTGAAAGTAGACAAGCAGAAATGTACAACTAAGTTAGTCTGATATCTTTTAATTTACTTTTAAATCAGTCATCTCTGAATTCTATGTGCAGTATGATTCATGCACTAATTGCCTGTTATTAGTAAACTAGTTCACTTGTGCTCCCCTTAACACAAATATCTTATGCTTAGTTTAGTTATATGAAGTGACCTGCAGGGGACAGTATTACACTTTGAAAGAGAGAGTGGGTGCAAGTGGGAGTGTATGTGTGTGTGTCGTGGGGGCATGTTTTATATCTTGGTGGGGACCAAATGTCCTCGCAAGTAATTTTTTTTCTTTTTTACAAAAAAGCTGCAGCTTTTCTTTAAGAAAACTAAACGAGCTAAAGCTTCCCTTTCGTTTAGGGTTAGATATAGATGCATGCGTAGCATTAATTAGCTGCATTAATAATAATGTCAATGGAAGGTCCTCATGTAGATAGTAAGATGTGTGTGTGTGTGTGTGTGTGTGTGAGAGAGAGAGAGAGAGAGAGAGAGGGAGAGAGAGAGAGAGAGAGAGAGAGAGGGAATTCTTCACACACAGCTAATGCTCTTCAGTAGACCTTTAGAACTAGGGAGACCTTTTTACTGGGAGAGGCTAAATCACTTTCTGAATAATCATGGATGGAGGCCCAAACATTGAATAATTAAAAAATGCCATAATAAATTATAAACCAAGTCTGGGCTGAGGATTGAGAGAGTGGGTTACAGCGTACAAATAAGAGCTGTGTTGTATGGGCAAGCTGAATAATACCTTTGAACCAACTTTGCTTAGCACTGTTAACAAAATTTCAGGAGAAGCATATTTAAATGTTTACTTTGTTATAGCCTACTACACAAGTATTTACTCACTCTGACCTTTCCTTCCAGCATCTGGTGTCCACTCCGTCTATACACACAAGCCTGGGCATTTAACCTCTCGTATCTCACTGAGCTTGGAGGCATTTTTCAGATTTTTACCCATAATTAATCATAACAATAATAATATGACACTGGGTGCAACCTGACTACCAAATAACGATCTTGCTTAATATTTAATAGAGGAATATACAGTGTGTAGTGAATACTTACTGAGGAACACTTGTACTTCACAACAGTTGTGTCACAATTCTCTTAGTATCACTTACGGATTAAAAACAAGAGAAACTTAAACAAACTTAATCTTTTTGTGTGTGCTGTGTGTGACAGAAAGTAAAACCAAGAGAACACAACGCTGACAAATACGGACTCTAGATTTGTGCAGTGAAGCACAGAGAGCTCACATAGAGGTGGTGAGGGAAGAGGGAAAGGAAAAAAATTACCAAATCAATTAAATGATAAATGATAACTGCTTATGTCCTCTACTCTTAAGAGGTCTCAAAAAGCAATATATTGAGAGAAAATGACTGAAGAAAAAGGGATAATTAAAGAATATTTTGCAGAAGATCATGAATTTAACTGCTTACACTGAGGAGAAACAACACAGCAAGCATCTGAGCTTGTATTGTTCACTACCGTCTGTGTGTAATTGATTTTCAGCTTTACAGGAAAACAGTTTGATCAATGTGTTCAACAGTCACACTACTGAACACATTCATCAAACCTCTTCCCCACAAAGTGGAAAATCATTTAAAAAAAAAAAAATCACAGATTTGCTTATCAGCTTCTGTTTCCTTTCTAACTTTGTACTGCCTGCACGCTCCTCTGCTTGGACTTCTGCAGCTTGACACGAGTCATAATCAAAAAGATTTCCTAGGGACAGAACAAGCTGCTTTTTCCCAGAAGGCTAAGCAGGTGACTGCTGCTGAGGCTGATGTCCTGTTTCCCAGCACCATCATCACTCAGTCTGTCTGTTGTTAGCCTGTCTGTTGCTATGCTACAGAAGGACACTAATGAGAGAGGAAGAGGAAGTCTGTAGGAGGCTCCGAGATAACGAGAGAGAGAGAAGAAGAGAGAGAAAGAAAGAGATTTGGTTGAACTATAGTAAGCTTAACTTAAAGACATGGCCAACTAAATAGGAAGTGGAGAAATGTGAGAGGAACAGAGATAAAAGAGAAGCAGGGAGTGATTGTGTGGCAGACTGAAGCCAGGGTGTGAACGTCCAGCCCGCTCCGGAGATGTAAATGAAACACATGCCACATATAATGCGACAGACTGGGATTTAGTGAGACATTACGAGATGTAATGAGAAGTAGGGAGTCACACTAATCTCAGTGGGAACAGTAAGGGGTCTTATATAAGCTTTACCAAAAGGGACCATTACACAGCATGCTCCCTGTGTAATGGCATCATTAAATATTATTAAATTAGGCGCAAGAAGTTTCCAGGACTGAAACAAGTTGCCCTTCATGCAAACATATGATTCAGCAATTTCCAGTTCCACCCTTAAATAATGGTACCCATCAATTTGCAAAATGTTGTTGCTGCATGCCACAGTTGCTGCTGGTGGGAATTTCTATCATTACAGCCAATGTGATGGAAAGCAAGTAAATGATATTGAACCATCTTGGACATGTCTTTTGAAAAATAAACGATTGGACACCTCATTTGCTGTTTCATGTTCTTATTCAACGTTATATATTAATACTTAATTTCTAAGTGCATTTTAAACTAAGTTTATGAAAACATTTAAGGAGGAATATGTTTAAATGATTGCTTCACTCCCACTAATGACACTGTGCATACCTCATCCCTGTTGAGAATTCCTTGGAAATACCATTATCCCTCACTGGGTGTATATTTTTCATTGCATTTAAGATCTTTGGCAGACACACTTATCCAGAGAGACTTAGTCTACTTGGAAAACATACTGCATATTTATGTTAGCGCATATTGGCTTGAGTCTAAAAATACCAACAAGCAAAAGAGCAGCCAGAAACAGGAGTCAATATATGATACATGTTCTGATTGACAAAGGGTTATGAGAATATTGGCTTGTAGGATTTTCTAAGCATTTGGGATAATCTACCACAGTTGTTCATTTTGTCATCTATAAAAGTGGCCTATAATGAAATATGCTACCTTATTTACTGTAACCTCTGATATTTGTTCACAAAACAGAATGCAGAAGTTATAAAATAAACATCTAAGACAAAATTAGAATTAAAAAAATGAGGGTGCATAAGACTTTTGCACAGTACTGTATTTGTGGTGGTTTGGTAGTAATACATTTTGGTCATTGTATGATCTGATGTACTAAGGAGTGTGTTTGTACACTGAGAGGTCTGGTGTGAATATATGTAAAAACAAAACAAAACAAAACAAAAAAACTGTCCCCACAACTTTTGGACCATCAGTCAGACACAGAAAAAGCCAGAAGAGTAATATAAGTGCTACTGATGGACAGAGGTGTACTGTATGTAAAAGGCACATGTGTTCATACCAAAGACACTGGGCCTCATTCAACATTTATGGATTTATTTGTAAATAATTCATAGGAGCATTTACACAAGAAATTTGGTATTCAATCAAAATCCCATATTTTCATAAAAAACGTTCTCCTTATTGTGTGTAAATTTACAAATAAGAAGAATAACTTATATAAACCTCAATTGATCTTCTTCAAATCATATAAATTGTGAGTTTTTGCACTTTTAGATACAGATTATGCTGTCAAGTTTTAATAACTTGTGTATTTTAAGTTACACACACACAAATCTTATATATATACTGTTAAACCAAGTCATTTCATATTAATGGCATTAACTAAAGAAATATTAAATAAGAAAAAATAAAGAAAGCAAGCCAACATAAATCCATAAATTAAGACAAATAAGACCAATCATTCAATTAAGAATACAGCATTTTATACTGCTGGATAAAAGGAGGACGGGCTCTAGCGGTGTATATAAACCGATTCCATTTGCCATGGCATCTTCTTCTAATGCTGTGCAGCACTTTATTAGAGCCTGTACTAAGTGACCGATCTGGTATTTCTCAAGCTGTGCCATATACTCCCTAATGTGCTGCAGACCATTCTCTTCCTGCAGACACATGCCTGATAGCATCGGGGAGGACGCAAGAGATTTCTGGCCAAGAGTTGCCAAGACACTTTGCTTTGATTAAAAAAACAATGAAACATAGCAGTTTCCCTGTGTGATATGCTTGGTGTCCACAATCATCTGGGTACAGTACATTTTTTTCCCTCCATTTTCATGTCAACCCTTTTTCTTTTCACCTCACTTAATTCACATCTAACTCACCTTCTCTGTAATTAGGCTCCAGATCTGAACCTTTCCAGGCGCTGAATTGCTGTTAAATACATTTTAAATGCATTTTTATTGGCAGACGTGAGTGAAAATAGCTTTCACTTCTACTTCTGAGAAAATCTATTTTTACCTTTTGTTCATCATTTCAGCACTATGAGATTTGACTTTTATGGACTTTTTTTTTCATCACTGTGCCATACGCATGCTTGCTAATTTATAGGTGGCTTTCATTAACATACGCACACGAAGACGAACACAATCAGCGCTTCCAAAACTTCTGTAAATCCGATGGAAATTGTAGTGTAGTTTTGCTTTCACAAACATTCACACACAACTTTTTAAAAGATTCATAAATGAGCCCCAATGCCATTGTAGATGCAAGAACACAGGCCTTTTTCATTCCAGAAACATCATTTTTACACTTTTTTCTTAAAATTGATGTTGGAAAAATTCAGCAGTTGAACATATTATACATTAGATGATGTGGAATTTTTATTTATTTATTTATTTTTACATATGAACACATCAGTGTCATATGTAAAAAATTATTGTGTAACTGTGATGTGTAAAAAAAAAAGATACCACCAGTATCAACTTTTTGTATCAACCCGTCTATGCTTTCACAAATGTGGACAGCTATCTCAGAAAAAGCAACTCACTTTTACTATATTCTCTTATGAAATTGTTATTAATCTCAATGTCTATCCATTTCTGTATTTGAACTTTTTTACAAAAGCATATGGGGAAAAAGCAGAAAAACTCACATAGCTAGACTTTCTTCCATCATGCGCATAAACAAACACATACACACACACAGACACACACACAAAGGCGAGACACACAGTCACTCCACTTGCATTTCTTGCTTGCTCTGACAGCGAAGACAAGCTGTTGACAGGTAACAGGCACACCCGTCACTGACTTCATTGCACTCTCACCTCACATTCTATTTCTCTCTCTTGTTTTCTCCCTCTCTTTGTTTTATCTCTTCCTCCTTCTCCCTTTCTCTCTGCCATGTTCTCACCTTGACTTTCTTCTCACTCCTTCTATCACCAGCCGCAGTTCAATCTCCCTTATTCTCTCTCACTCTCACTCCGTCTTTGCTTGATAGACAGACAGATTTACCATGTCTATAAACAGAGCTGCAGAGCTGGCAGCATTCTATTTAAATCTAACAACAATCTGTCAGAGTGAGCCCCTGACACGCACTTTATCAGGAATGACCTTTGCACAATGAAAACTTTGACACTTTGGATTTTCCACAAGCAAAAGTTGAATAAAATGTTATTCAATATCCACCCAGCATCAATTGCTCTTTAACTGTATGTGTGATTAACTCCCAAGTGGCGTAAACAGCAACGCATTCACCCTATTTTCGGGAGATTGTGAGCTTCGATCTCGACAATGCCACAGCCTTCCATGGCCAGGAGCCAAGACAGCAAAATTGGTCATGCTCCCAGGGTGTGAGGTATAGCATTACTATCTCTCTTCTCTCAGTCATAGTGATTTTGCTAATTGTGGGTGTCTGTGAGCTCATACAGTATATGCAGAACAGGACAGATAGCGTTTTCCTCTGAGTGTGTTACGTTGCCCTGAGATGCAGCATGAGCAGCAGTTTAAAAAGATGAAGACAAAAGTTGGCTTTGCGTGTCTCACAGGAAGTACATGTTACCTTTACCCCTCTCCGGTTGGTAGTTGGCATGTGATAGGGGCGAGTTAGTGCTTGGGAACTGGCAAGACCATATTTAGGAGAAAATCGGTGAAGAATCAGGGGAAAAAGCTGTATGTATGACAGGGACTCAATACAGCTCTTTTTGCAATCCTGATATTTAAAGTGCATGAAATCAGAGCTTCACTGGCATACAGTTAAGGGATTAAATCATTGAAAATGTTATGGAGACAATTATGCCAGATAATCCAATTTGGAAATAAAATCTCTAATCACCAGTATTAAGTAATTACAGTATTTATTCATTTTAATTACCAGATATAGAGCAATACTTCATAGTGTGCACACATAGTGTGCTAATAATGAAAGAATATACAGTATTTGACTAGAGTTATTGCTGTAAACTGGGACTGAGCATGAGGTAGGCATGGATGGGATGCCACGGCCCTGTGCACACCCATTCACACCTAGGGGCAAATTAGCATAGTCAATCCACCTACTGGCATTTTTTTGGCAGCTGGGAGGAGAACCCTCCTCTTCACTCATCTCTGCTGGGAGGCAAAAAAACAGCCATTTGTTCATCAAAAACCAGCATGATATTTAATAACTAGGAAAGACCAGCTATGTTGACAAAAAGGGTAGAAAAGCTAAACCATTAAAATAATAATCAGTGAAATCAGCTGGAGTGACCGTCATTAACTGGTGATTAACTAGCTCATTAACTAGCTCTACCATCAAACACAGACATACCATATACTGTATTTATATACAGACATACCATATACTGTATTGTTTAACTATCTTTACCAGCTTAACCGGGCCAAACATATTTGTTCAGTAGGACTATCTATCTATATCTGATAATAAACATAAATACAGAAAAGAAGTATTTTTTGGCTCTTTTAGTTCTTCAAATAAAATATCTGCTTATTTCTCACCTTGCAGCATATTACTCTGATACTACTACGACTTATTTTTGGTAAAACTTCTTTTTACTAAAATTAACAGTAAAGGTTTATAGTCTGGATCCACCAACAGGCTCTGAGAGTTGAAGAAGTTGATGGTGACCACCCAAACGTCTCCACAATGTCACAAAATGTCATATATACCATATACATAAAGAGATAAAAACATAAGCATGCTCTCCCAATGTACCACTAGTATCTCTCCCTGCACATGCACACCTTCTTTCCTAAGCTTGATAGTTTTCCCACAGTGATAGTTATCTTACAGCTCATTATGTAAATTATGATTTATATAGGCTATGCTTATTTATTCTCACCTCACAGGAGCTTAGGTAGGCAAAATGTGGCAACACCTTATTGGTATGAAAAGCTCAGGCCAAAGACCCAACATACAGGACCTAAAATCATGACTAGTTGTGGGCTTTGACCCAACCAACAAACTAGTTTGTAAGCATTATGGAAATGATTTAAAAAAAAAAAAAAGACAAAAGAGAAAAAAAAACTTATTTGTAGCAGCCTCCCGCCTCCCCTCTTATTATTTAACTTCCAGCTCAAAAAGACTGAGTTGAATTGCCCAGACTACTCATACACACATTGGCATTTATTCATTGTGTACAAACAAGTGAAGATTTGAGTGCATGGAATGATGTTTGGACAAATCTGTGTCTGATTCATGAAACTGTCATACAACATCGAAACAAGTGGTGATTTGAGCTCAAATGGTGATTCAGCTTCAGTTGCATGGAAACAAGGTCCTGCCCACAAGGGGCCCCTTATGGTGTATATGTCATATTCATATGACACTCAATGACCCAATTTACCCTCGTGTACATCTAATTTAAATGAGATAGTAAGCCAGATAATAAGCCAGTAAAAGGAAAGCATTCAGCACGCAGTCATCCAAGATTTGGGGAAAGTTCAAGGAAAGAAAGTCATTCAATGTTTGTGGAAAGAACGAAGAAATTACAATGAAGCTGTGTTAGAAGTGCATTTATCTGAGGTTTCTGCAAATAAAAAGACTATTATGCAAGTGTGCTCTGATTTTTTTTTTTAAAAGCTGTTTAAAGCCATAATTAGGAAGCAAATTGAACCGGTTTCCAACCTCACCTGCAAGTAATGTCAAATTTACTTATAACTAGATTTTTTATTGATTTTAGAACTCGAATAATTTGAATAACTGAAGACAGATTCAATTAAAGCTTTATTTATAAATATAGTTGGGCCAACATATCCACGTTTTATATAATAAAGAATTCTGAAAGAAATTAATTAATAAGCACTCAATGTCAGACTATATACTGTACACGTTTATGATAGGTCAAATCCTTATTCGTGGGTGGTTAACATAAAACACACACAGCACAGATGATTATATACTGTATGTGTCAAATAACATCTGTTTGCACAGTAAGTGCTCTTTTTTTCTGGATTCTCTGGTTTCAACCCACCTTCCAAAAACATGCCAGCACATGAATTGGCTGAGATAAATTGCCTATAGGTATAAATGAGTGTGTGAATATGTGTGTGCATGGTTCACTGCCATGGAATGGCGTCTCATCCCGGGTGTATCCCCTTCTCACGCCTAGTATTCCCAGATAAAGCAGTTACTGCAACCCCAGATAAAACAGTTACTGAAAGTGAGTGAATGATGTTCAGAAAAGGTTCATTGCTTCACACAGTTTGTTTTAGCAAATTTTATTGGCTACCAGCTACTATGGTGAGAAACAGGATTGACCAATTGGGATCATGCATTTTTTCCATTTCTGTTTAAAAGCCACTAGCCAATTAACTAGCTATGCTATGAACATCAAGTTGAAAGCCTGCCACACACACACACACACACACACATACCAAAGAAATCATTTGGTTTTGAAGTTTTGTTGCTCTTTGGGGGGTCGACTAACAGCTACAAAATGCACAGCACTCTCCACACTGGGTGTCTCCTGTATCCTGTCTCCCAGCTGTCTGTGTGCTCGTGCTCTGCTGGAGCTCTCCAAACCATTATCACTCTTTTATTCAATCACACCTTCCTTCTGATATTATCCAATCATCCTTTCATCTCTTTCTGCAGGCTCTTTCACAAGTGTGTGTGTGTGTTTTAGCTCAGGTTCTGTTTATCTCCTGAGTGTTTGAATGTGAGCGAGAACATTAGCTGTTAAATTATTATCTGTAAATGCCCAAACCACACCAATCCTCACATGCACTTACCTCTGTGACTCATTATCTGCACACACACACACACACACACACACGCACATGCACAAACTAATGCAAACATACAAACAGGTCAGTCATCACTCTATCCTGCCAGCCCCATTAAACTAAACCACACACACTCTCACAAACAACATAAACTAGTTTCCTTCATAATTATTGATCAATGAAGTTGTTTGTGAGCGAATATGTTTTGTTTTTGTGTATGTGTGATGTTTTATTCAGCACCGATTTACAGTGTGCTCTGTGGGCCTGGCAGAGGACGTCGATTTTGGGCTGATAGCTGTTGATGAGACAGCGAGGTTGTGAGCAGACGGAGGCATGAATATATTTATGGTTGTGATGCTGATTGGGCTGTGCTTACACTGCCTGGCTGGGTGTTAGATTAGACCTGGCCAGTGCTGTATCAAAGTTCAATACTCCATTAGTTTTGTTTATGTGTACTGGCTTATGCCATTATTGAGGTCACATCAGGCTTGCAAAAGGCACTCAGGCCAATCGCAAAACAGCATGATTTATGGTGAACTGCTAACCCACCAAGCAAGGCACAGGTAAATATTCCACCCACTGCAGCAACGACACACAAACACACACACACAAATACTCACATACACATTCATGCTGGCTAGCTTGCATGGGCGGATGTCTGCATACACACATTTTAAATGCCACACTCTTTGCGCAGTGTTGGGGAGATGAGAGTGGAGATAGGAAAGAGAGGGAAGTGTCTGAGGGCACTTTGGCATAATGATGGGTTTTAATGTCATATTATCACTTCACTGATAAATACCCTGGAAATCAGCTTTAAAGCCCAAATGGCTAATGTGAATATTCAGTAGTACTCTCCCACTTACAAACACATACACATACCAGTCTCATGAACAAAGAAGGCCATTGTCAACTGAAAAAAAGTGAAATTAGATCTCTGGCAATTTCCTCTAGTGTCTCTATCAAACAATGGCACCATTAATCATGGAAGACAAAATGTAAACTCTGCTGACAAAATCTGATTATTTGATTATGTCTGATAATTTGCTGTGAGTGGATTTGTCATCATTTTGTTTGTTTGCTCATTTCTTCGTAAATAAAATACAAATCTGTTCATACTTACATTCAATCAAGACTAGCTGAGTCTAGGAAGACAGGATTTTCCCCTCTGGACAACAACACACTAACATTTTAGAATATCTGTTAAAACACTGATTTTATATATATATGTATATTCCAGAATTTGATGAGTGCTGCTGGATATGACTAGTTTTATAAAGTTTAGCATTAAACCCTCACTCAAGAACATGATACAGGGAAGGCATTGGGCTCTAATGACTTAATGAAGTTCTTGTATGGTTTGTACATCATGGTAGCAACTACTTGTAACTATCAGTATGACACAATGCAAGTTCTAGTAGACTTTGTTAAGACTGGCATAGGCATATGTTCTTATTTGATCATTCACATTTTAATTCATGAACATTTCTTTAAAATCTGAAGGAAATCCATGCAGTTTGACTTGTTTGATACACAAATGTTTGCAAACTTTTTAAAAACCATTGACATTTCCACTTTCAACGCTCATGTTAATACATCAATGTTTGTAGTATATGAATAAATGAATAAATGACTAATATTAGCATACACTGGTCATGTGTAGTTACAGTACACAAGGCTCATGAAGGTTTAATCCCCCCTACGAACATGTGATGACTATGATATTGTCAGTATTATTACTGTGCAGTAGTGTGTGTATAGTATCCATCTTGCACAAAGTGCTTCTATAACACAAGTACAGTTGTTTTTACTTGCTACATCAAAATGAACATGCTACATACAAACATATTGTGTTTCTTACCATGATGACTGATTTATTTACCATCACTAACTTTTCCAAAGATTAGAGTCAGCTACCATAAGGCAGAATGTGTGTGCAGGAACTGCTGGAATCGCTGTTCCACATTCAGCCATGCATGGTAATGTTTGGCAGCGGATCACAGAAATGTTAGAACTGCACTGAAAGCTGCTGCTGTAAGAGCTTTTTTTTTTTTTTTTTTAAAGCTCAATTAATAAAAAATGAAAAATCCATAACTTTTTTTTCACCTCACTGGTTAAACAAAGTAATTCCCCTGACTTCCTTGCACCTGAGGGGCCGTCATGTCTCTGTGTGTGTTGGTGGGGAGGAGGGGGGCATGCACATTTTTTGCATACACTTGTCAGAACAAGAGCATCACACCTACACTGCTCCAGATGGTCTTCTTTTTCAATTATTTATTTATCTTGTTTCAAGTTCTTAACTTTGTCATTAAACTTAAGTCATTAAAGTTACAGTAACTTAACGAAGCTGAAATTCCCACTGACTTCTGTGAGCACCTTTCTGTTGAGGAGTGAACCACAAATGCTGTTTAACCTTAAAAACCAAACACAAAAATCAAAAACACATTTAATCTGCTTAAGCATAACTTTATCATAACACTAATCAACAGCACAAGTCAGAAATGTTTTTATGATACAAAAGAATGGGAAGTATGCTACAGTCAGTGAGGGCTGGTAGTGATATTAGGGTTAAAATCTAATTTCTGTCAATAGCTTGACTGTGAACCTATTAGAGATTATTAGAAATGTATTATATCATGCAGTCTCACTGATGGCATTTTTAAACTTACAGCTCATTTCCTTAAAAACTGCACAAATTGTACATGAGACTATTTTTTTTTTAAAGCAAAGGACCGTCACACCAAATATTGACTTTGTTTCATTTATTACTGTTTACTGCTCTTTATAGTATTTTTTTTAAAGGAAGAAACATTTAATTTCATTATTTTTGAAGGCATCTTTGCTCTACAGCATTTCTTTGCATGTGCCTAAGACTTTTGCACGGTACTGTATATGTAAAGGCAAATAGGCAGCTGAATTCCTGATTCAAGTGTTTCAAATCCAAAAATGCTCTACTGTGCTCATATGTTTCCCCTGAATACCGAACATACACTATATGGCCAAAAGTGTGCGGACAGCTGACCATCACACCCATATGTGAGCCCCAAACTGTTGGCCCAAACCAGCGTGACAAGTCCCTGTACACAGAGCGATGTGTGCTTCAATTATCTACTCTTAGTTTCTCCTCCGAAAGAATTTTGAGAAAAATAAGAAGATAAATAATAAGAATTAAATAGTCTACCTTGTTCACCTTCACTATACCCTTGACTGTATTTCACTTGGACCTTCTCATTATTCACTGCTGATGCTGTGTTGCAGGTGTTTCAGCAAAGCGAGCTGAAAAATATTATCTTCAATGCACATGAAATGTAAGGGGCGTTTCACTCTGCGTAATCACCTTACACAACTGTCACTGTTAGACTGCATGAATCTACACTCTGTGCTAGCCCAGCTAGCCCATTTACATCAGCCACCCCTGGTTACGGTAACACATTAATACTATGTAAAATAATGACTGTGACTCTAATTGTTACCACCCAAGTATTATGATGTGAAATTAACTCAGCAGCTCCTGGCACTCTAAAACCTAGCCAGGGGCTAAAACACTACACCAGACTGACGAAAATCCCAGTGTTCCATTTCTTCAGGCATCCAGAGGGCAGGTGCCACACTGAGTAGTCTGATTGAACAAAGAAGAGCAAAAGAGATTAGTCGAGTCTCTTTGTGTGTGTGTGTGTGTGTGCGTGTGTGTGTGTGCCATCAGTGGTAGAAGCTATCCAGTATTGCAGTTATCTAAGCGCTGGTCACTAATTGACACATGGACCTTATTCAATCAGCACACAAGAGTCATATGAGATAAAGTAAGAGGCAATCAGTGTCTTCTTTCAAACTTGTAGGGTATGTGAGGTGGGTAAATTATTACTATTAAATATTAGAAGTGATTATTAATTTTAATGTATATATGTATATATTATAATGATATAGATCAAATTATGTGAATGTGTTAATAGTTTGTAGAATGCATTTGTGGCATGGCATCGATAGAGATAGCAGAGAGAATCCTGGGACTCAGTGGACACAGTTCAGCAGAGATTGTGCCATCAGGTTTGTTTCTCTAGGGATTGCAGATGAAGGCTTATGACTCTGTGTGGACAGATTTCAGTGGGAATCGTGCCAGAGTTCCAGGTGTAGCCTCAGTCAACTTGTCCAGAGATCGTGGACAAGGCCTTATGTCTCACCGTGCACAATTCTTCAGTGGAGACTGCACTGAAGGCCCACAGTTCTCATGTATCTGTGTCTTACAACATAGCCTGTTAGCCTACTGCCCCCATCAGTTGAGCTTCAAAGGGCAATTTATGACCATTCCAGGTAGGCATAAAGTGGAGTTTATATGAACAAGAAGTGTCCTTCCTAACCGGGTGTAGAACTTTCTTGGTTATTTTTTATGGCAGAATAGGAAAGAGCATAATTTAGGGATTATATCACTGACAAAGTTCCTATAAACTCAAATGACTCAGAAGCTCTGATCATAGAAGCAAGATAGCTAGTAATGACCCAAGTTAAAATAATAATGAGAATAATAACAATACAGACCTGATCCATTGTTTGGAAACACAAATACAGCGTCAGATAAAATGTGTAGTAAGCTAGCAACCACACCAATGCATTTTGAACCAAACCATCCACAATAAGCCCACATTTAGTGTACTTATTGCCAGGCCTGGCCCATGTTCAATAACAAAATGATTAAAATATGACTAAAACTAGATTCTATTATTATTATTATTATTACTGCAAAAGATTAATACTAAAACAAGTCAAATCAGCTGCAGAAATGAACAGTGAGGCTGTTGGCAAGGCAAACACCATGGCAGCACTGCTGGCTTTTTGCCAGATTTGGACCACATATGGTTGCTATGAAAGTCAGTAGTGGTGAGGGAACAGGATCCAAGCAGCCATTTGGCCAGTCTACTGAAGTTACTGTGAATTGATCATCAATGGACAGCCCTACTGAGAACAAACAAAAGAAAAACAGCTTAGACCAGCATAATGCATATTGGTCAAGCAACACAAGCATCAAAACCAGCAGCAGACCAGCAATAACCATGAAAAACTAGCTTGGCCCAAAACGGAAATCATGCTGCTGTAAGCTGTTTTTTTTTTTTTCTTCAGCAGGGAGAGTCTTATTCCTTCACTGCCTTCATGGTTAGGCCTTCTACCGAGAGTACTGAATTATTGACAGAGAAACTTTTTTTATTCAATGCTACATTTACAGACTCAGATGAAAGTCCTTTAGCCACACAGCCTCAGGGAGTTAGGTGGGTATGGCTAATGATATTAAATAAGTTTAGAATGGTTTTCTCAGCATTTCTCTACTGTATAATATCAGAGATGTATGCTGGTTCACAGGTGACAAGTGTCTGGACAAGCATTTACTCAACTTCTCCAGCTTCATCTTGCCTCCTCTATCTTCTGGACACCTTCAGCACTACTGTATGTCCTCAAGATAGAGGCATAGAATTTAGAAAAGAAAGTCAACATTAACTTTCGAGAACTGAATTCATAAATGATTTAGTGAAGAGTACAAAACATTTTAGAAGTTGCTCAGATCTGCCAAGCAAGTTAGTGAAACAACTTTGCAAGAGGCAGAACAAATATGATGAAAACATGGAATCCTTTTGAAAAAGACATAAACAAACTGGACTGAAATTCATTCAGCTGAGGTGCAACTCATTAGTTTGGCTTTACACACAGTAAGACAGATAATAGGTAAACCAAAAATGTTCATACACGCACACACAAACAAGAACACGCACACATACACACAATAGTAGGTTCATTACATTGGCAATAGGTCAACTGGCTTACTGAGTTTACTCAATTATGAAAAAAAGTTGTTTTTTTTTCAAAAGTGAGTCACTCAATTTCCAGAAAAAAACACAGTGCTTTAAGATGAGAAACTAAAGGTACACAGAGGAACAGTAATGGTAGGAGTCCTGCGCACTTTGTTGTAAGCTAACAGGGAAAAGCATCATTTAGTATCGGGTCTGATTGTTTGAAGCCAGAGAAATGATCACCCCCTGACAGAACTTCATTCAAATAGAAATAGAGACAATAGACACGGAAACTGAAATTGCTTGGAATTTTCACAGAGGAGTGTGGCAAAAGGCTGGACTTTATCAGAGGAGTGGCTACTGCCATCAGGTACAGAAACAGATCATCTGAGAACATGTCCATACAGGGCTGCTTATTTTTCAAGTCACACAAAATTAAAGGGAAGCTGCTTTTGGCTGCACCTTTATGAGTCCACAGAGGAGGAAGGGCTGCCAAGCTTATGAAGATTTCAAGGAAAGCCAAGGACCTCAAAGGCAAACGTTGAATTTCAGCTAGTGGTCTGAATGCTGGATTTGGAAATGCTCTGACCTTTGTGAGAAAGAAAGACCTTGTGCTGTTTTCTGAGTTTTAATATGCTTCCTTGCTCTGGTAGAAGCTCTGTGAATCATTTTAAAACCAGCCTAGGCTTTGTTCTTTTTGTATGTCATATCCCTAAAAACGATGAAGTACTAAAAAAATCAGCATTGCTAAAACTTGTGTAAAACTATAAGGAATCTTTAGTTTGGGTTGGCCTATGAAAACATACGCACACATCTTTACTTTAAGTTGCTTTAATTACAATACCATTGGCACAGCAAATCACAGAAGGCTATGCATCCAGAGAGATGTAATGCCTGAATACGGCCCTTAGAGATTTGATTTCTCAGAGCAATGGATAAAGATGCAGGAAAAACTACAGTGTAGTTAATGTTTTTTTCAGTTGCATTTTAAACTATTTGAAAAGATGTAAGGGGACATATCAACCTTTAAAAGCTTCAAAAGTGATTCACTTAGAATTCACTGGCTCCTTGGTTATAAATCAATTGAAGACAACTTTAAATAAAGTTGACAAACTTCATGAGAAATGTCAAGTGAAACAATTCAGTCAATTTTGTGATTATCCTTTCATGACTTGTCTCAGTCGTTTTTTCTTCCTACTAGTTTGTTGTTCCCATTGCTCTTGTTTGTCATTATAGTCACCTTTTTATTCCTGCATCTGTTCCTGCTGTCATTTTCGAATCCCTGCCATGTTGAACCAGGACGCTCACTAGAGACAAACGTGGCTAGATAACATGGACATCTTGCCTCCTAATGTGAACACAGTGTACTTTGCCTCTGCTCTGAGGTGACAATTTGGCATGCATTTTAATGCAGAATGAACTGTAGACAATCATTATTTACAGAAACAAATCAGCATTATAATATTTGTTGCTGCTCATGCTACCAGATGAGTACAGGGATCTATGGTGAGGTAGGAAGAAAATCTCATGGAGATTTATGGAACGACCATATGAATTTCAGTTGTGTCTTATGGCTGTCAAATTTAATTGGCAGGTGTTCTGATATTTTCAGCACGTTGGGAGACTAAGCAAATGATGGAGTTGTTCCACCCCTGAGGATAGAGGTCTTCAGAGTTTGACAGAGAGTGAGAATATGTGAAGTTCCTTTGCTGTCTTGTAGTGCATATGCTATCAGATTTTAATGTTATTAGATTTTTAATACCATTAATTAAATCATATGATTATTACAGGTCTATAACACATAAAATATACATCTTTTAACGCATTCCATCCACATTCTTTTAACATATTGGGATAGGATCCAGATCCACAGTGTCCCTGACCAGGATAAAACAGTTATGGCCGTATTCTTACACTTGGCCTCTGTGTCTGCTTCTGGAACTAAGAGTGTGTGTTTTACAGGATAGCTGTGGCACTGAGTCAGCTAGCTACAAAAAATGTTAACTTCCTGCACTGAACAAATCAAATCCTGTGCTTCTTTATTAGCTTGTACTTGTGCTGCATTCAACTTTGGAAGTGGGTAGCATTTGAGCTACAAAGTGGAAAAAACAAGGACGCCTCCATTTTTGTCTTTTTTTTTAGCAAGAAGCTATGTATATTTACTTCCTCAAAACATCAAACTGTATAGTTAAAGATTTAACAAGTGAATACAGTATGTCTGTATGTTGATTGATCTAAAGCAAATACTAGTATATACAGCATAACTCATTTAAAGGTAAGAGTGCTATTTTGTTCACTGTGGACGCTGTGCACAGCCATGTTGACTTGATGTTACTTGCTGAACTCAGAGGAATTTGAAGTTGAGAAGGTCACCATGAGTTCCTGAGTTGAGGGTGCTTTCTTTGTTTTTTCCTGGTTGGAGGTCAGGAATTACAAACTGAATATCACATTTAGCTAATTAGCTGGCTTATTTTAGCATAACATATTTACTTTTTGTCACATAAGGCCTGTGTTCAGATAAGTAGAACTTACCATAGAAGATGCAGTCTGGTTTTATTACAAATATGATATAAAATATCATATTGCTATGATATTTGAGTATCAAATTTAGAAACCAAATTCAACTATATTGTCCAGGCTTTTGGATGGCCTCCAGGAAGGGTCCTGGTTAGTCAGGTCCACCATTACCCATTGTCCAAGGCCCTGTGTGTTAGTGTATATATAGGGTATTACTGTATACTGTATGTGTGATGTATATGGGGCTCAGTATACTTGTGTGTGTGAAGTGTATGTACCTTTATATATGGATTATTTATTTATGGGTATTTTCAGTGCAAGCCACTGTAGCCTTGGTGTTATGAATTAGTAAATGCGTGAAGCTATGTGTCCACAAAAATGGAGCATGGGTGTTTCTTTTCAAGTTACAGCTCAAGACGAGGGCGGAAATTAGTTTAAACTGCAGTCTAAGCTGGGTCATATAGGACTATGAATGTCCTGCTTGGGTTCTCTCCTTCTCTGCCCTTCGCTCTTCTGCGTTGGCTCTCTAAGGAAAGAAGGGAAAATCAAGCTCAATGGCCAGCCTCATGCTCCCTGTGGATTCCATGGATATTATCACTACGGAAACTGGTACTGGCTGTTTTTCCCTGGAGCACAATCCATCCTGCTAAACTCAGAGCGAGTGCAGTGAAGATAGACAGCTTTGTGTGTAAGCAAAAGAGAAAGAGAGAGAAAGCAAGATGGTGGGGAAAAGAGAGAGAAAGGGTGAGTTGGGTTTGGTGGGAGACAGTTTTGAATCGGTGATCCACCCCCATATGCATTTTTTTCCCAGCACCATCTGACACACACACACACACACACACACACACACACACACGCATACAGTTACTAGTGAAAATGACAGCTGAATGTATGGTTGCAGCTTTGCTCTTCTCCTGCCTTCTTTCCAAACCCTAGTTATTATGGAACACAAAATAATTCAAAAAGGTAGCACCCACACATACACACAGTCTTTAGGTTTAATTGGCCTTCTTGCATGGGAGAGAACATCAGTCTCACAGTAATTAAAGTCAGGGAGCAAGGGAGGACAAAGAAAGGGAAAAGGGAAGGAAGAACAGGGAGCACAGACCATGAAAGATGGTGGTGGAGAAGAAACCGAAAGGAGGAAAACAGTGAGAACGTTTCAGGTCTCAACACTGTCATAAAAGCTGTGTGGCACCTGAATGATCAACTCTGTTGATATCACTTCTACTCATGTCAACCTATTTAAAGGCTCTCTGCAAACTTCTACTCTCCGTCCACTCTTAATTACGTAAGGAATAAAACATGATAGGGCATGCTGTTATAGGAAAATAATCAGTGATATTTTGGTTTCATGCAGCCTGACATAAAGCAGAGTTACTGTTCCAAAAGTGTTTTATTCCTCTTTTACTAGCCAAAGACTACAAATATAAATTTATTAGTGAATGACATTTCATATCTTTTATCTGTTTACTATTTCATTTTATGTTGTGGAATATCTGTAAGACTAGTCAGTTCCTGTTATCTCCACCGGCCTCTTTTTTTCTCTCTCTTGAAGTTCTATCAGTTGAATTCTCAAATCAGAAGGTGTGAATTAATTTTCTATAAGTGCACAGCTCTGACAGTAGGTCCGACTCTAACATAAATGATTAAATAACAAACATAATCATAAAAGTTTTATATTAATGAGCTAGTTCTAATACTTTATCGTTCCTATAGTAACAGTGGACATGTGACATGGCAGATAATCCACAAAATCTAAGGCTAATAATAAATTGATTAAAAAACTGTTGTTGTTTAACAAAGAAAATGTCTAGTCATTGGTGTGGTGAAGCTTTCTGTTAGGAGATGTTTATGTAACCTTTCTGGAATAAATGTTGGGTGTAGGCACTTTGTAACAGTCAGTAAAGTCTAAGACAGAGAAGTTTGTGCTTTCTGGTTTCTCGGTAACATGACAAGCTGCATGTTTTTGTCTTAATAGCTTCAAAAACAGAATACAGGAGACGCTGGTGAGGGAATGACTGTTTTTAGCTCAAATAATGTAAGCGGTAACAGAAGTAACCTGTTTTGTGGAAGTTCTATAACATTAAATTGAACTATAAACAGTTAAAAATCATGTTGTGAATGTTGAATCGCTTTGGTATAGTGGAATAACACATTTCAGCTGTTATATGAAAAATAATACACTTGTCGGCCCGTATTATATCACCCTGGCATGAATTATTTTCATTTAACAGCAGGGTCCATTGTGTGTTATTCCTTGCTTATCCATCTCATTACTATTACAAAGATGCCTTATGGCTTGTAACGTTTTTAGCATGGTACTTCATGGTAACCATGACACTACCATGATTTTACTCTGGTACTTTTACGGTAATCATGATTCTTGTGCATAGTAAAGTAGTTTGTTACATGTACAAGTTTTTACATGTACATCATAAATTTTTCAGTGTATACAATGTAAGACCAAGAACACCAAACATATCGATGAATTGAATTCACATTTATTACCGTTCATTACGGTTACTATGGTGGAACCGTGTTTATACCATATTAAACATGTTAAAACCTTGGTTGATAAAACCATGACATTTACACTTACAGCATTTTGCAGGTTTTTGCAAATGCTTTGTAGTCGCCATTAAATAATATCCTCACACTAGTATACGTAGTCTCAACTAAAACCCTGTTAGAGAGTGTAGAAGTTAGTACAGACATGAAAACAGACTACAATTTATTTTTTTTTTGCTTATTTAAGTGCTTAGTGAAGATGTTGGTGTTCAATCCACGTTTGAATATGTGAGCCAGTGACTCAGTTATACTGACAGCCAGGGATGACATGTCTTGAGCTAAACAAGCATCTTTCCACTGAAAAAAAAACATGATTCATAATCATGGATAATTTTCTGAATTGTATACACAGTTCAACAATGCATAGTGGGGTGGCCAAATGTGCACAGTGTATTTATAAAGAACTTCAGAGCACTTCTTACAAAAGAGGAGAATTCTAGCCAAACTGAAACCAATTCATCTTGTACTCACCAGCACTTAAGCTTCAGACACAGACTTGACACAAGATTAAGATGCGTGAGCACAGACAGTGCTGGGCTAAAGCCATTTACTATGTAAACATGGATATGTCTCTAATTTTTAGAAGCAGACACAGATATCAGGATGAGATGTTTTTCTGCTGCTGGTGGAGTCGATTAAGAGCTTTAATCAGTGAGTCAGTGGATATAATTAAACCCATGGGATTGGAGTTGAATTTATGCTAATTAAAAACACTTGCTTCACACATTGCCAAAGACACCGTCATGTCTCTCGCTTATAAATGCACACACGCACACTCAAGAAACATACACAGTAAATACAACAATACTATTTGTTTAGATAAAAAAAGCCAAAGATAAAAAAGAGTAGTGTCGACTGAATGAGAATGAGGACTCAATCCTGCAGGAAGGTGTTGGAAGGAACCTTGCTTTGCTCTGCTGAAGAAAGAGAGAGACAGAGCACAAGAAAACTGTGATCGCCAAATCCATTTGCTTCTTTACAGTGACACTGATCAATATCCTGATCCCACAGCCTGCCTAACCTGCATGAACAAGAGATAACCTTTAAATTCTCACACACTTTCCCTGCCAGTAATACCAGCTACTGCAGCCTAAACTTCTCATTCAGACCGCAAACACTCTGGTGACATTTCAGCTGCAAGCAATGCCTTTGTTCTATCTGTCTGTGTGTGCACATGTGCATGTGTGTGTGGGAGCTGTAGCACTCGGTCTATCAGAGTCAAACTCCAGAAAGCCTAGCCTGTTCTGCTCTTTGTGCTTGGGCCATTAGCAGCTGACATTTGGTGTTGGTGGGGCAATCCAAGAGCATTGATCTGAAGGAGGGAATGAGGGAGAGAATGAGAGAAAATAGAAGAGAGCGAAGTGAAGAAAGGGGACGATCAATAGGCTTTGTGGAGTTGCGGGCCTGGAGGGCATGCAGGTATGGAGTAGGCCGAAATCTGAGAGCAGAAGGGAGAAAGAGATGAAACGCTTGGGTGGATTTACAAGTCCACCCAACAGAGCTAATGTTAGCTGTGAGAGAAAAAGAGAGAGAGAATCCTGGGTAAGAGTGAGAGACTGAGAAACCTCCAGCATGAACACTTGATCCAATCAATACTCATTTAGTAATTTACCATGACTGCACCAATATGAGCTACAGAAAATGATGTGTTTCCATGGCAACATACTATCCAGTACCAGAAGATTTCTAGAGCTGTTTGCAAGTTTGTGGGAGTGTGAATACACGATCATGTATTTGTTCCTGCACACACACACACACACACACACCCACACACACAAACACACACACCTACACCCCCCCTCACACACGCAATACGTCTCTGTGTGAGCACACACCTTAAGTGTTCATTTGTAGCACATATAGTATTACACTGAGTGTTATAGCTGAATTTAATGCACTTATTAATTGTTTACAATCAAGTTATACAACAGTTTCTTAGTCTGTGCATGCATGTGGGCTAAACCAGAAGAGCAGACAGGAACATTACTATGACATGAATAATCAATGAGGAAATTTTGCTGCCAAAATCAGTCATCTTCAAAATTGAAACGAAAAGCTTCCTAGCCTCCTCTTTTCTGCCTCCATCTCTTCTTACTATCCCAAAATAGTCAATACAAATAATGTGGAATAGATCAACAGCAAGAACTGTCACATATTATAGGCTGAGGTATTATTGGATAACTAGCTAACTAGCTGGCTTGTTACTGTGTATTGCTTTTTTTTTTATTTGATTGCAAGATGATGAAAATACTGCTCAAAGTATTTTCACAGAGCTCTATAGGAACCATATCCACACTGAATTATTTCATAGCATGAGTTTTAAGGTTTTTTAAAGAAACTTGATACCACACCAACATTTTTATTATCCTAACCTTTATATTTTGGTCCCTAAGACCCCAGTTTGTCTGTCTTTTTACCTAATTAAAACCCAGAATACATGGAATGATTGAAGTCTTATTTTGGCCACAAAGTAGCAGAGCATATTTTAGAAAAGCAGTGAAGTCTGTGTAATATAGAGTCAGACAAATTTAAGTAAAATGTAAAAATATAACACTATCCAAAGGCATTAAGTATCAAGCTGATAAAACAATGCGTTTTTTTGACCTGTTATAAAAGATGTCTCCAGGGTACCAAACATGACATGAGGGTTAAAATAAACGTTATGAATTTAATTTAATAAACTTTACTATTAAAGGTTAATTCTACAAGCTTAATCATTCTTTAATAGTTTGGATGTACTCCACAACAAAGTTTTTCCCTATCAGAAAGTAGAACATTTTTAAAAAGCAAAAAAACCCTTAACTAACCAAAGAACGTTTAATTCCTTTAAGGCTTCTTTTTTTAAGAGGATATATTGACTTACAATTTCCAGACTCCAGACATGAACTCGAGAAGAAATTATGACTTTGGGTATACCAAATTACCAACGTAGTTGCTGATGCAGCATCTCATCAGCTTCAAAGCCTGTGGGTAGATCTGGCAGGGGCATGGAACTCAAGAATTTTGAGAGGTGGGTCATGTCAAAGTAACATCCACATGAATGCCAGGACCCAAGGTTTCCCAGCAGAACATTGCCCAGAGCATCACACTTCCTCTGCTGGCTTGCCCTCTTTCCATATTGCATCCTGGTACCATCTCTTCCCCAGGTAAATGACGCAGTTTGCCATCCACCTGATGTAAAAGAAAACGTGATTCATCAGACCAGACCACCTTCTTCCATTGCTCCATGGTCCAGTTCTGATGCTCACATGCCCATTGTAGGTGCTTTTGGCAGTGGACGGGGGTCAGCATGGGCCCTCTGACTGGTCTGCAGCTATGCAGCCCCATACACAATAAGCTGTGATGCATTGTGTGTTCTGACAAGTTTCTATCATAGCCAGCATTAACTTTTTCAGCAGTTTGTGCTACAGTAGCTCTTCTGTGGGATCGGACCAGACACACATCAATGATCCTTGGGTGCCCATGACACTGTTGCTGGTTGACCGGTTGTCCTTCCTTGGAGCACTTTTGTTAGGTACTAACCAATGTATACCGAGAACACCCCAGAAGACCTGCCGTTTCTGCTCTGACCCAGTTGTCTAGCCATCACAATTTGGCCCTAGTCATAGTTGCTCACGTCCTTACATGAGACATTAATCTAACATGGATCATAAGGTTTTGCACAAACTTGTGGGGTCCATGCCAGCCCAAGTAGACACTGTCATTAAAGCAAAATTGGGATGAACCAAATACTAAGAAACTCTGAAATTCATGTAATTATTTCAAAGATTCTACTTTTCACTCAAGTTGTTGCCAACTATATAATTTGTAATGAAACTGTTGTTTTAACTTAGAAAAGAATGCAAAATAGAAGCATTTTCTCTAGTGGTCTTTTGGACCCCACTGTATCTCTAAAAACAGTATTAACAAAAGATTGGAAGACATAGGGGGCACTGACCAGTTCATACAGCATCTCTAAATATTTGTAGTGACCTGTCATGGTGCTAATACCCCTTACAAATCCTGATCAGATTATAGACACTTTTGAGGTCTAATTCTGTATTGCTAATAGGTCATTTCAATTGTGCAAGGGCAGAGGGAACACGGGGCAATGGATATCAATATTTAACTGTGACCAGACTGAGGCTGTGATAGTCAATACATGGCCAAAGTCCAAATCCTGCTGAAGCTGGTTAGGTGGAGGGTCTAATGTAGCCTTGTTGGAAACCCCCCATTATATACTATTCCATGGCCTGGTTCACAGCTGGGGACAAAGGATAAATGCATGACACAGGGGGCATGGAGTTAGACAGTAGGTCGATAGCACATTCGTACGATCTGTGGGGAGGAAGAGCACATGCTTTAGCCTTGTTGAACACCTCTCTGTATCCAGAGTTTTACCTCAGGGCTCTCTAAAGAGGTTGATGCAATAATAATGACAGGACGAGAAATAGTACATGACATTGGTAAAACCAGGTTATTATTTCCTGTCCTGCTCAGGAGATTTGGGGGTTATGGTTTTGTAACAATGGCAGTCCTTACTCAATGGGGAAATTAGGTGTGTCATGAGAAAAGATGTCACCTCACTGTGAATGTCACTAGTATCAAAGTAAATGGGAATAGTTGGATTCTTAGTATTCCCATTGCTGACTGGCTTGCCATCTATGGCTTAAACATGGATCGTCACTTTCACTTTCAGATTCTGCTAGTGATGCACTGTATTCAGATCTTTGAAGTTTCCAGCTGCTCCAGTGTCCGTGAGTGCTGAATAATGAAAGGGAGTGCCTGAATGATCATAGTATATTGTATTATAACAGGAATGAGGAAAGGTTGCATGGCAATAGATTGCCATCCACCTGCTGAACAGAAGAGACTTTTGAATAGCAGGTTGATAGGGCACTGTCTAGTGCAGTGGGAAGTCTCTCTGCAGTAAAAACACAGACCCATCAATTGCTGTTAATCTGCCATTGCTGATCTGGAAGGGTTCCTTCTTTCAGGTTTTCTTCTCTCAGCAAGTAGTTAATCAAGACAACTGGCCACATCAATGAGTAAGTCCAAAGACAGGTTACTAACTCTACAGGCCAGTTCAGGGACTATGTCTCTTCTAAGCCCTCGACAAAAAAGAAGCAATGAATACTGGTTTGCTCCAGACAATACCTGCTACCAGTGTTCTGAACACAGTAAATGCTGATGTGCATCTTTTCCTTTGGAAGGATGGTTAAATATGGTAAGTTGACAAAAGAGTCATATGATTGCACAACCTTACCTACATTTAGTCCAATGTCAGTGGTCAATCCAACACCTTGCCTGTGAAAAAGTTGCTTTATTTAGTTAGCTTTATTGGATGGAACATGCTGTGACTCTTAGATGACTCTTAGATGCACCTCATATGTACTTATTGGGTTAAGTGATTAGTACTTGACTGGAAACAGAAGAAACAGATACATAAGACAATAAATGGTCAGTACGGTCACCTAGCATGACATGCATAGCAGTGATTTTGGGTTCTCAGCAATTATCTGAGTGCTAGCAAAATTAGAAATTATTCTCTTTTTCACTCCTCCTCATTTGAATTATTATATCACACTGAATTTTGCATTGTGTCAGAAAGGAGAGAGACACACACACAGGATGATTATTGAAAATGTGATCTCCTATGCTGTGTTGTCTTAATTATATAGGAGTTGTGAGATTGTGGTTATGGCTTTATTACCTTTTACACACTTTTACAGACTGGTCAAAAGCATTCTGCAAAAATCTATCTGCTTCAAATATAATAAAGTGACACCTATGCAGAAATGAATGACAGATACAGCATGTACACACACACACACACACACAAACACAGGCAATTACACTCTCAACTAACATCAAAGTAAAAAATTAAGCAAGCATTTGTGTTCTGTCTACAAGGAAGGTTCGAATAGTCTCTTTGCTGCTGGCATCGTCGCTTCCCATGAGATGTGAAGTGATCCGGCCCGGATGGCGTGCACTCGGATCCTTTCTAACTCCCCGTGCGCTGCTCCTCCACATGGCTCTTGCTCCCAATTTTAATGAGCATGCGGCCTTATCTATAAACCCTCGGGATCGGCACAGACCATACTGCGATTTCCCACTGGCAAGCGACAGAGAGACATGAGCAGGAGAGAGATATAGTAAGCCATGCTGCTTCTACAGCATATACTGTACCATACAAGGAACCAGCAAACAATCAAACCTCCTGCCCACCACATATTTCTTATATAGTTATCTCTCTTTCATTGCACATTCATTAAAATGAGGTGTGACTTGACATTTTCTATCACTGCTTGCATTTCAATTCAAGGTTTCTGAGTTGGTGAAGAAGAGGGTGAAGCCTCGGGGCTCGGCTCCAGCTGCATAGAGTTGCATATGAAACCTTCTACACATGGATAAGGCAAAATTGGACATGGGCTCTGGCTCAGCCATGCGGAGAGGTGAAGTGTGTGAGTGGTTTAATTAATTAAGAAAGAAAGGCTCCTTGTGCAGATACAGCTGAAGTGAGCTCTGTGTAGCTTAAGGGTCTCTTTGTTAAAAGGTCTCTGTATTGATTCAGCAAGCCCATAAATTCACTGTGATCTAAGTGACCATTCCTTTAAAGCATTAAACGCGGAACCTGTGTGGGGCTAAATTGCTCTAATTAGCCTCCAGAACAAGATAAATGTTACAGCATCCCCACCCCACACACACACACACACACACACACACACACTTATAAAGTTGCCTAAATGATCAGAACTACTAATCACTGGAAGTTTAAATGGTTAACGATTCCTTCTCACCAGTCATGTGATTACAAAATTCTTGGGATGCTATATGTTCAGCATATAGTTCAGCTGGAAGTTGCACATACTTAAGCTTTGCATGGATCTTTTATAAAAGAATATAATCTTTCATTTTATAAAATTACAATAACAATCTTGAACTTTCACTCACTCACTCACATTCTGTAACCAGAGCATGTGTGAATCCAGAGCATATCTTGGAAATATTGTGCAGGAGGCAGAAATACACCATGGATGGCCAGACCATCGTAAGGCACCATACACACACACACACACACACACACACACACACATTTACAACTAGAGACAATTTATCTTAGCCTCAATTTACACACTTTTCAATGGGCTGAATTTGATATTAAGGATGTTAGAAGAGGTGTAAACACATCTCCATTACTGGAGCATGACACCCTAACTTTTTTGTGAAGTTCCACTTAGAAACTCACTGTGCTCCTAAGTAAACAGTGTATGTTGCACACTGCCCTCTAAGGAAAGAACCAAGGAGTGCATGTTTTAGAAACCAGGTGTGCCATTGTCTACAATTCAAATCTAGTTTCTTGTATTGTACAGTACACTCTATGATAGCCATCAGACCATAGGTAACACATTTTCCTTTGTTTTCCTGTATTTACTGCCTTCTCATCCATTATTAGGTTCCATTTCAAGAGCAAACAATCAAATGGTGTTTCAGATGATACTGAATTCACTGGCTTAGTGGGCTAAAAGTAAGAAACAGGGGAGATGAAATCTACACAAAGCCCCGCCTCTAAATCTCTAATTGTATAACTGAAAAACTTAAGAGTGGCAATCAGGAACAATCCGGGACAGCATGATAAAGTCTGCTTGAGGTAAAGCTACAGCTCTGTAAATGCAGAGGAATAATTTGGATGTGAGCATGAAAAAATAAAATGACTTGAGCATTACTATATGGGTTAGGGTGATGCCACATCTGGGAGAAAAGAATGCTGTGATGTTTATATCAATCTCATGAGATGTAAATGAATACAAGGTCTCAGAAGTTATGTTTGTGCCTTTTATCCTTTTTATTAATATCATAGTTCGCATCATAGATGTCATTTATATATATTTGTACACCTGTTTCTGCTTATGAGACCTATATTCTGTAGTCTACTAGTTATGAAAAGACTAACTGCCAAGTGACATCAAAACGAACAACCCCCAATCCACCCGCACAATCACACACATACACAACACACACCCAAATGTACTTTATTCTGTAGGTTAAAAAAAATGCTGCAGGACAGTGTGCTGTTCTGTTTTCTAGGCTAACTGAGTGGATGTGCTGCCAAATCACATTAGGCTGAAAAGAAAAGAAATAACTGCTTTTTTTCTGGTAGTTTCAAGGCAGTTGCAGGGCATTCTACGGGTAAAGAGTTGCTAGATAGTCCTATGAAATTTATCTGTTTACATGACACATTTAATTAAGAGTACATTGCCATCTGTTTATGAAATTCATAATGAAAATGAACACTTTGCCTTGTTGTCAATAAATAAGAATGCTCACTCACTGCTAGACTGCATAATATGCTGGACCATAAATGTCCCTCACTGACTAACAGACTTCCACTGCTGAAATGTGCAAGGTTCAAGAGGCATTTTGCAGAACTATACTTTTTATTTATTGTGGTGAAGATGTAACTGAATACAAATATATTATTCAGAATGAACAGATATCGTGTTCTAAACAGATACAGATACAAATCGACTAGGATAGGAAAAGGATCAGAAAGGTTCACAGGATATCAGGACTGGGGTCCCACAACCAAAAATCCACACAAGTGAAAGTTTTTACTTTCATGTGGGAATGAGCAACCAGTCAGATATAAAGCTCACAGGACAAAGAAAGATTTCAGCATCCTTAGTAACTGCCTGGTCCAGGTCACGGTGGTTTACATTAATCTACCAATTTGTACATATAATGGTAAACAGAATTGTGACACTTCTCCTGCGTTTGGAGGGAAATGAGGAAATGGGATGCAGGCTGGGGACAACTCACAAAAGGCTCTTTATTGGCCATTACTATTTTGCTTGCTAGCTGGTTTGTGAACTAATACTTTTTTGGGATGCTTAGGAGCTTAGCTGGAGGTCATGTGATGAGGTTGTGGACTAAGCATCATGGGAGTTATATTCTGCAACTTAAGGGCATAAAAAGGTAATGTTACGTTTTGTAAAAATAAATCTGATCTTTTCCCCAGACTGCAAGAAACTCAATCTCTTTTTTCAAAAAAATTGACCAAAGTTTAGCAGCCATCAGCAAAATAAACAGCTTGTGAGCTAGCAGGGAAGGTCAGGTATAGGTTATGTAGGCCCTATTACCCTTAAAAATTGGAATACATCATTATGAGATCACATATTAGCATCATGTTAATAATTTCTTGTGAATTTTAGCCAATTATTTTGAGACACATATCTACTCCACCCACACAATTGAGTATTTGCCTAGTAAAAAGACTATTGCTAGCCACCAGCTGTTTACATCTGGCTCACTAACATTTACTACCAGACTGTAGGCTACTAGGCTGTTTTTGGTATCTAATTAATATGATTTTAATAAGAAGGAATAATAAATATTTCCTACAGACCTTGTTTCATTCTGGGAACACTAAACTTGTTTTGCCAGTTTGCCTATTGTACAATTTAAATAATAAAAGCCAAAACGTCCTGAACCTAGATTAAATGGTTAGCTTGTGGCATATTCAGTCTCTGTACTCATCCACATTGACAGGCATGGCTCCATGTGCCTGCAGTCAGTCAGTAAATGTTAGAGCTGAGGAGAAGAATACCTAACCATCCTCCTCCAAAGCCATACCAGAGCCCATACCAAGCATGGTATCATTAAAATGAATCATTATCATTAATTTTTTGCTGTATCTTTGCTGTTGCTTATAGTTATTATGTTTAAAGAGGCACCTCCCCAACACCCCACAACACACATACACACACATATACACACACACACACACAAAACACAACTGAAAGCTATAAAGCCACTTCATGAGGCAGTACATGTATTTAACTGTCTTGAATATAACTTGTTATGATGAAATTGGTCAGTCATCATGCTTCAACATAATTCCATACATGTTTTAAATAAATAGTTCTTATTGGTGTTTATCTCTTTATCAGTTAACTTCAATAACCATTCTTTTTTGTATGCGTGATTCACAGGCCATTCTAGACCTTCATCTCAACAATCTAAAATTGCTGTCACTCTTATCAATCAACAAACTGTCCCTAGTCTCCGCCCCTTTATTCTGCGTTTGCTTGATTTGAACCGAACCAAAACAGTTTATTGCAAACTTTCCCACAGTACTTGCTTAGACCAAACTAGCCAGATTGCTAAGCTCATGCATACAAAGGGCAAGTTTAATAATAGAGGAACGGGTGAAAATGATAAAGCCACAGGGCTCAGGCTACTTTTAAAATTTCAGTGAAACAAGTTTTCTATTAAAAGTAATATCAGGTTTTGCTCATTACAATTCAATTATATTTACAGTATGTATACACTCCTATTGCTCTTGGTTGTTTTGTTTTGTGGAGCAGTAATGGTGGATTGATGGTGGAGTGATTGATGTTAATCCATTTAAACCTCACATTCTCATACATGAAATTTGAATATTTGACTATTTTAGCTATCACAAACTTTAAAAAAAGTTTTATGAGAATATATAATATGAACATGAATATGAATTTGTTTGAATACATTATATGGCCAAAGGTTTGTAGACACCTGACCATTACACCCATTTGTGCTTGCTGAACATCCCATTCCAGATTCAGTCCTCCTTTGCTGTTATAATAACCTCCACTCTTCTGGAAGGCTTTCCACTAGATTTTGGAGCATGGCTGGGGGTTTTGTGATCATTCAGCCAGAAGAGCATTAGTGAGGTCAGGCACTGATATTGGGTGAGGAGGCCTGGAGCCAGTTCATCCTAAATGTATTCAGGGCTCTGTGCAGGCCACTTGAGTTCTTTGACATCAACCTTGGCAAACCATTTCTTCATGGAGCTCGCTTTGTGCATGGGGCATTGTCAGGCTGGAACATGTTTGAGCCGCTTAGTTCCAGTGAAGGGAAATTGTATGCTGTAGCATTACACAGAAATTCTATACAATTATGTACTTTCAACTTTGTAGTAACAGTTTGTGGAAGGCCCAAATATGGGTGTGATGGTCAACTGTCCACATTCTTTTGGCCATATAGTGTATGTGATTAGATTAATGGTCTTACATCTAATTCAGTCAATAAATACATTCTTTAAAAAACTGAACATTGCTAATTGGCTCCTGAATAACAGCAACAATATTGAATACTGCACCAAATTAGCTGATGTGAAAACTTTTTAGTGTACCATAGTTTCCAGTAGGCACTGTTATCTCCAATGCACTTTAGACTGTTTTCAGTGTTACTCAGTTGCAGGAAAAAAATCACCTGGTCTTTTTCCAATCTTCAACTGTCCAGTTTGGGGAGTCTGTGCCCATGATAGCCTCAGATTCCTGTTCTTGGCTGACAGCAGTGAAACCTGATGTGGTCGTCTGCTGTTATAGCTCTTCCACCTCAAGCCTTGATGTGTTGTGTTCTGAGATGCTTTTCTGCTCAACACAGTTGTCGAAAGGGCTTATTTGAGTTACTATAGACTTCCTGTCAGCTCAGACCAGTCTGGTCATTCTCCACTGATCTTTCTCATCAACAAGGTTTTTTCTGCCTGCAGACCCTCTGCTCAAAGGATTTTTTTTGTTTTTCGCACCACAACTCTAGAGTTGTGAGTCTGTTGTGTGTGTTCACCAAGAACCATGCCACAGTTAGAGTTCACAATTTTTCCCCATTTTGATGTCTTGACCTATATATATATATATATATATATATATATATATATATATATATAAAATCATGTCAGAACTTTTTCCACCCTCAACGTGAAATTACAACATATAAAAGTTAAGTGAAAAACAATCAGAAAAAAATTTGTGAGGAATAGGAAAAAATAAAAAACTTTCAACAACCTGGTTGTATAAGTGTATACACCCTTTTATAATAGGGGATGTGGCTGTGTTTAGCATGAACTGATCACATTGAATCTCACGTTCAAAAGTAATTTTCATACAGCTGTCATCAATGAAATGATTCTGTTTAACCTCAAATAAAGACCAGCTGTTTCTGTAGGATTTTCTTCACATCTTCTTGGTTTCATCTGACTGCTGAAGCCATGGTCTGCAAAGAGCTTACAAAGCCTGTATGGTATCAGGAGAGGGGTATAGAAGATTTTTCAAAACATTAGATGTACCATGGATCACCATGAAAGCCATCATCAACAAATAAATAAAATGGAGCACCACAGTGAAATCACCAAGAGCAGGAAGTCCCTCCAAAATGTACAAAAAGATGGGACAAAAACTTACCAGGGAGGCTGCCAAGAGACCTACAGCAACATTAAGGAGCTGCAGGAATTTCTGACAAGTACTGATTACTTCCTGCATGTGACAACAATCTCTCATATTCTTCACATGTCTCGGCTATGCGGTAGGGTGGATAGACGGAAGCCCCTTTTCACAAAACCATGTGGAAAATGTGTTGTGGTCTGATGTGACCAATTCCAAACGGTATGTTTGGTGCAAAAAAACACATCACCAAAAAAAAACAAACCCCCACCATACCTACATTGAAGCATGGTGGTGGCAGCATCATGTTTTAGGGCTGCTTTTCTTCAGCCAGAACTGGGGCATTTATCAAGGTGGAGGGAATCATGAATAGCCACAAATACCAGACAATTTTAGTGCAAAACCTTCAGGTGTCTGCTAGTAAGCTGAAGATGAAAAGGAATTTCCCCTTTTAGCACGACAATGACCCAAAGCATACATCCAAATCAACAAAGGAATGGCTTAACCAAAAGAAGATCAATGTTTATGAATGACCTAGCCAGAGCCCAGACCTGAATCCAACTGAAAATCTGAGGGGTGACCTGAAGCAGGCTGTGCACAGGAGATGTCTGCACAATTTGATGGATCTAGAATGTTTTTGCAAGAAAGAGGGAGAAAATATCACCAAGTCAAGATGTGCCACGCTGATAGACTCTTAGCCAAAAAGACTGAGTGGTGTAATATAATCGAAAGGTGCTTCTACAATGTATCAGTATAGGAGTGTGCATACTTATACAACTAGGTTATTGTAAGTTATTTTTCTTTTTTTCCCTAAAAATGTTTCTGATTGTTTTCCTCTTTGTATGTATACTTTGCAATTTCATGATTGGTGTAAATTGTTATTATTTTGTGTAAAAACCTTCATAAGCTATTTAAATGTTTCCCAGAAGACAAAATAATAATTTACACCAATCATGCTGTTCAAAATTTTACACCCCCTGGCTCTTAATGTAGTGTGTTGCCTTCTTGCGCATCAGTGAATGTTTGCACATTTTGTAATAGTTGTGTCCCTCAGTTGTCCTTGGTGTGAAAAGATGGATCTCAACATCATATAGCCACTGTTGGAAAGGGGTCAGATATGCAGAAGATGCTGGAAAAGCAAAGAATGTGCAGGACCTGGAGGATTTTTCTGAAGAACAGTGGGCAGTTTAACTGCTCATGACAAACAAGGGACTCATGAACAACTATTACAAAACATAAAACCAGTCAGTGATCATCCAGGTAACACACACAGTATTAAGAATCAAGCGTATGTAAACTTTTGGACTGGTTCATTTGTGTAAATTCAGTTATTATTGTGTCTCGTGGAATTGTGCTATGTGACATAGCTTATTCAGGGTGGTACTAATTAAAAAAATGCAATTGTTATGATCCCTCTTATTTTTTTTTTAATTATTAACATTTTGCATATTCTGCAAGGTGTATGTAAACTTATGACCCCAACTGTATTTGGTTTATTTAAATCTTATACAAGGAAAAAATAGATAAATGTTCAACATGTTTTATATCTTAGCAAATGAAGATATCTTGAATAAAGGAAAAGTTATCTGCACTTTCTCATAAGATTATTATATGAGAAATATACGACCATTACCCAGATTTCTATATATATCCACTAATTCCAAGATTAAAATTGTATTATTCAATTAGCAGATTATGTCTTTTTAGAAATAAATGCTTGAAATAAGCAAAATTATCTGCCAACAGAACAACAACATTTCAAATCTGAAATTAGTAAAAAAAAAAAAAAAATCTAGAAATAGACTTAATAATCTATTAAAGAGAAATATTATCTGAATTTGCCTATATTCAAGATATTTTTTTTATACTTTTTGCAATGTAGGCTTCAGGCATGTGTGTGAGAGAAGAGAAGTAGTAGATGCATCTTGAAACCCTTTAATAAAACACTGCAAAGAAAAAAAAGGAAAACCTCTGATAACAAGCCACAGCATTGAAAACATAAAGGTTTAAAAAAAGAGAGTGGCTGTTGGAGAGGCTGAGATGTTCAGCTACAAAAGCAAGTTGAACCAGTTGGTCAGCAGCAGGCACCAGGTAGAGCTGGAAGAGAGGGAGAGGGTCGACTGCACAAGCCTAGTGAAAATGTAGCACAAGAAAAGTGAGCGAGAAAACGGGAGAAAGTCAGCAGGGAGAAGAAATATGCTCAGGGAAAACTCGGGGCGCAAGATAATTACTATCAGGCAGCTTCTCTGGAAAGGGGGAACAATCTACCGCTATAAAGAAAACATGTTTCATTAAAACAGCAGTGTCCTGGGCACATTTTATGGTGCATTACTGTATAATTTACAGTGAAGAGGAGTGAGAGGATATTGTCGATGTGGAGGATGTGACGTGTGCTGATCTTTATTTTTTTGCCAGTAGATCCAAATATACAAAATGTCAAAGTACTGAAAAAACATTGCTCAACAATGTCCTTCTATCACATGGACGCACACACTCATGAATACACAGGCTGAACTTTGTGGCCCAACCTTTCGCCCTGTGATCCCATGACATTAAACTGCTGTCAAACTGATCACAGGAGCCTTAATTACACTGACATATTCACAGAAAACGAGAGACGGAGAAAGTGCAAGAGAATGTCAGCAAGATCAGGTATTTTGGCTTTTATCTGGCCTTCCAGGCTAATTAGAAAAGTCTGCCAACTGCCACCAATACCTCCACCCACACAGAGAAAGAGAGGCAGAGAGAAAGAGAGAGAGACAGACAGAGAGAGAGAGAGAGAGAGAGAGACAGAGAGAGAGAGAGAGAGAGAGAGAGACATTTTAATAACTTTTAATTAGGGAACCATCCATTAACCAAGGGGACCCTATAACCCTAGCTTTAGATCTGATTGGATAAGAGTCCAACATGTCATGCTAGTGTAGCTGCTAATCTTAGTAACTAGCCTCTCTCCATCCCTACCCCTTTCCCTCTCCATCTTCTTTCCTATCTGCTGTCTTTGTGTTTGTGGCTGTTAGCTACAGCATGTGACTGATAGACAGTGACATGCTTTACACAGCTTGCATCTCCCATGAGGTCATTCATAGCATAGACCAGAATTTACTTAACATCCAAGCACAAGTGTGTGTGTGTGTGTGTGTGTGTGATGGACTGTGTACTTGGATATCTAGCCAACTAGCCAACCAGAAATAGGGGGGAAATCTTTGCAGAATGTGCACGTTTGTGTGAATGTGTGTTTGACACTCTGTGTAGCATGACCACAGAGCTCATCCAATCGATGCCCATTTTTGGGGCATGACCCTGTTACCGCAGTGCAGACAAACTGTGAAAACCTCGAGGGGAATACTGGGAGCTGAAGCACTTTAGTGGACTCACAGATTTAGCTACACCTTTTTGTGTGTGACTTAGGAGGAAACTTCTTTGATTTATTGAATGTGAGTTATTGTATTTTTAACACATTTGTAATTCAATGATACAACTGTTACAGCTGATTCCTTTCCATGCATGTGAATACTGTAGAATTGCGATGACTGCTGCTGTGACAGCAGGTCTCTAATATACACTAACAAAGACATGTTTTTCTTTGAGATCGTGTTTTGTGCAATTTTGCACAGTGCAGTGATTTTCTTGCACACATTCGATTTAAAGATGGTGTCAGCGATTTTGAACTCAGGACACTTTTTGTAAAATTTGATAAAGTTTCCATTTACATTCCAGAAATGTCTGTAAATATTTGCTCAGATGAAAAAGTCTGGACTTTGTTGGACCCCTGGTTCTGTAAACAAACAGGAAGGGGGAAAAAACCTTGTGAATCATCAATAGTCACAGACTACACAGAATGACCATGTCAGTCATGCTGCCTATCAATTCAGAAAGCTGCCAGTAGGTGTGCTGTCATGCAGTCTCTACTGTAAACACAGAATGGGATGAAAAACAAAAAATATCCAGTGGAAAAACACCTTGTTGCTGAGAGTGTTCAGAGGAGAATGGCCAGACTAGTTAAAGCTGACAGTAAGGCTACAGTAACTTATATAACCACTGTTTACAACCATGGTGTGCAGAAAAGCATCTCAGAATGCACAATATGTCAAACCTTGAAGCAGATGAGGTACATCAGCAGAAGAGCAGATCAGATTCCTCTCCTCTCAGCCAAGAACAGGAATCTGAGGCACAGGCTCACCAAAATTGGACCTTTCTTGGAAGATTGGGGAAAAAAAAACATTTGATGTCCAGTTTACTCACTCACTTTAAGTAACCACTTTATCCTGGTCAGGGTCAGGGTGGATCTAGAGCCTATCCCGGGAACGCAGGAGGCGGGAATACACCCTGGATGGGACATCAGTCCATCACAGGGCACCATACACATTCACACACTCATTCACATGTAGGGGCAATTCATTTTAGCCAATCCACCTACTGGCATGTTTTTAGGAGGTCACGGGAGGAGGAGCATGCACAGAAATTCTGCACAGACAGAAACCCGACAGTTCTGGATAGAACAAAGCAGCCTGGAGATGTGCGTTGGCAAGATACCCACTGTTCCACCATGCTGCCCCTGTCCAGTTTAGATGAAACTTCATATATAAATTCATTAGCATCCAACATCTAACCTTTCTCTGTCATTCAGCATATTTAAATGCAGATTAAGGCAGAATATAATACAAGCACAGATCAAGTGGATGCTTGAGAACACTTGAGAACAGCGCAGGATTTGTTCTTTTGCTTACTGTTGAAATATGATGAATTCAAGTACTATTAGTATTTATTGACTTATTTAAAGTAAATGTGCGACAGCGAAAGTGAAAGATGTTAACTGCATTACTGCATGTCAAGATCATAAATTTGGGGTAAGTGTCTGTGGGGCAAATTAAATTCTGCACACTGTTAGTTTGAAACTCTCACTGCATGGAATTTACTCCTTGAGCTTTTGTTCAACTTGTGCTACTGGCTGCAGGTCTAATAGGTGTATTAAAGCAGGGAAATCACAGACCAGTCCTGGACTCCATCTCTCCAGGGTTTAATGAAATGAAATATAGTGAGTGACAGACACATAGATAGAAAAAGAAGATCCAGTTAGAGAGCAAGAGAGACTTTTTAAATGTGGGACACGGTCATTTTCTGGCAGTGTAAATAAGCAGTGCAAAAACTAGGACAGCCGTACAGCATTAGCTGGAAGGTTGGACTAAAATCCAGCTGATGTAAGCACATGACTGCAGACTGAAGCTTTGCTTGTAGTCCTTTTAATATCACGGTAGCATTAGTGTAGAAGGTTTACTCATTTATTTCTTTAATGCTGACTGCAGTGATCTTTTTATTTGATGCATTTCAAGTTAATCTCTCACTTTTAATAACTCCACTTCAGGTGTTTGGATATTGTAATGAATGTGGACTTCAAGGCAACAAATTTGTGTGCAAGCGTGAGTGTATGTGTGCCTATAGCTGCAGTCTACCTGGTTTAGATGTGCTCCAGATGAACAGAGCGGCTAATTTTAAATGGAAATCTGCTTCTAAGGTACAGCAGGAAAAGCTGACTGTTTGATTAGTGAGTGCAACAAATGTTTTCTTCTTTACTGGCTTTCTTCCACCATTTCCTCTCTCCTCCTCTCTGTTATGACTCTCAATGACCTTTCAAAAAAAACACACATACACCTATGTTCATATGCACGCACACACACACACACACACACACACACACACACACACACTCTCTCTCTCTTTCTCAACATGCGAAAGATAACATTTTAAAGAGTATCTGTTTAGAGCCTCAGGTTTGGTTCTGATGTAATTCTGCTTAGTCTGATTGCTACAGCACAGACATGCTTGCCAACTTTCTCTCTTCTTTTCCCTTTTACTACACCTCCTTTTCCATTCTGTCTACTTCAGGCCTCTAATTGTTCACTAGATGTGTACCACCCTGTGCAAAACAACTCAACACTTATGCTTGAACACACAGTTTATCATCAAATGTTCAATACAAGTAGCAGTTCAGCCATAAATAATGTGTCAATAAAATTCACTTAAAAAAGGTTTTAATATTTTATGACCTTTTAGAAAGCAACATGGATCACATTCTTGAACGGTCATCAATGAAATAATGCAATTTTACAAATATGTCTACAGGTTTGGCGCATCAACGCATCAATACAGCTGTATAATGGCACTAGAGTGGAAAATAGCTCAAATAGCTCAGAAAATATCAGCGAGCCCAAACTGTGTGATTTTCTGCCAATTCCTCAACTCATATATCATTAAACTCTATTTTGGGTGAACCTCACACTTGAGTTCACTTTAGCTTTTATTACATGACTCAGAGGGTTGAGCTTTTCTCCTGTCTAATGCAAAATGAGGCATAAAATGATCAGCCTCAAGATTTAGTAACTAGAAGCTTAAAAACTTTAAAGTCTCAATAAACAGTTGGAGAACATCACATCTCATCTCATGAGTTCCTTGAATTATTTACAGAGTTATCCATTAAAAAATTGTTTAAAGATTCTTCCAATGAGTTCTTCAATTCAGTTCACTTTTATTTGTATAGCACTTTTAACAATGGCCATAGTCACAAAGCAGCTTTTCAGAAATATATAAATTCAGCATATACTCTTATAAATTTATAAATGTATCCCTAATGAGCAAGCCAGAGGCGATGATGGCAAAGAAAAAACTCCCTGAGTTGACATGAGGAAGAAACCTTGAGAGGAACCAGACTCAAAAGGGACTCCATCCTCATCTGGGTGACAACGAATAGTGCAATTATAAATAAATCCCTTCTATAACTGTGTACTACATGGTCAAAAAGTGCAATTGTGTAAACAGGAAATTCATTATAGTTTTCACATGAAGTCTGTTTTGTTGAAGTTATCAACTGTTCACTGATGGAGACTTGAGCGCAAAACTGTTCGTGGCTATTGCAGTCCTAGAGCTATCATAGCAATTGTAGCCCTAAGCCATCATAGCAAGACTGTTCAAATCAATTGCAGTCCAAAGCCATCTTCATGGTTTTCAAGTGGTACCATCCTCAGTAATCTCATGCATCTTTAGGATGTCTGTGTGGGACCATCCTCAGCAGCAGTGAGTGATTTCCAAGTGATGAGAAATCCAACCAAAAGTAGGGCATCAGGACGGATCAGGCAGGTCCAGAGAGCAGAAGGGGACAGGATCACTGGAATCTCAGGAGTAGCATGTTTAGCTCGACAGAGAGAGAGAGAGAGAGAGAGAGAGAGGGAGAGGGAGAGATTGTTATGTATGCTAATTGTCATGAAATGGTTAAGGACAATGTACTTTGCGTACAGAGTGCAAGCAGGGACTCCGGCAATACTAGCTATGACAGCATAACTAAAAGGGAGAGCCCAAAGGTAACGCAGACATGAGGGAGTCCTGGGACATAAAGCGGCCAGCCACTCCAGCATCACAAACCTGAATGAAAGCGTCAGAGTGGGGGGGCAATAGCATCCAACCATCCCAGTTCACCTTTCCTTTACCTAAGAAAAAAAATACCCACAAAAGTCTTGAGTAAACAAATATGTCTTGAGTAAACAAATATGTTTTCAGCCTAGACTTAAACACTGAGACTGTGTCTGAGTCACGAACACTAATTGGAAGGCTGTTCCTCTGTTGTTTCAGTGGATTTTTATTCTTTCAGTAATATGATTGCATAATCTGTTCTGATTCCCCTTGGTACACAGCATTGCCTTAGGTACAACAGGCTGACATTTCTGCTAATACTAACTGCCAGGTCAACTGATATTACTTTATAAGACTTTGAAGCAGAACTGTAGCAGTGACATTGGGTTTTGGACTGTTCAAGGAAGCAGGAGCCAAAAGAGAATTGTATGAGTGGTTTATTCACTCAATGGCTTGTTAGATCAACATATTTAAATAAATATTAAGTGTTAAATGCATAGCTGGCCACATGCCTTATGAGCAGCAGAGTAGCCAAAGGAACGCAAAAAGAATTCCTGCACATCTCTGTCACTGTGTTATCATTCTCCATTTAATACCATTAAGTAATGTTACTAAAAGTAAAGCACACTTCTGTTACTAAAAGTGCACCACTAGTGTTTTTAAAATATGTTTATTCATTAAATGTTTTTTAAATATTTAGTGCTTTATTTTTGCTTGACGCTGTATGGAAGTATTTTCTGGACAAATTTCAAAAGTAATTTCATTTGCAGTTGCATTTTCTATTTGTGGACGCATAAGTTGAGACATAATTCAAATGCAAATGCAATTTGCATATTACGGTTTGCATTTTCGTTTACACGAATGTATAATGTCTGCCAAATTTCAAATAGAAAAGCAAAGTCCATTTGCATTTCCCATGTCTTATTAGTTATGACCCTGTCATATTGAAATAGCAATAGCAATTACCCCGTTTGCTATTTCACTTCCTTGGCGTCGCTTATGGAGTCTGCTAAAATTCAAATGGAATCGCAATTCCCTTTGCATTTGCATTTCTGACACCTTGCACAGAAGCCTGTCAATCAGTGTTGGGGGTGGGAGTATACTATGGGGCGTGTTTATATTTGGAAGTGAAGTTAGTCACAGTCGACTGCATTATAGAGCGCCTTGTGTTCGATGGCCAAGAAGGAAAATGTACAGAGGCTTGTGCCGATGCTTAAGTAAAAGGTCAAGGCTTTACAGTAGTCTAGTCTTTTTTGCCTTGGTGTTCCTTACGCCTTCCAATGCATCAAGATACTGATAAAGCTCGAACTTAAAGTGTACAAAGTTTGGTACCTTCTTTGACCATTGGCATTTATGAATATGATATTTACCTAAAACAGTAAATAAATTAAGAACAAAACAAATTTTCTTTTCCAAAGGTTTGTCATTAAAAATAAAACATTTTTATCTTCCAAAATAATGTCAGCTCCAGTAATCTCCTTAAAGAAAACATTAAATCACACCAGAACAATTTAGTACAAATATAATCAAAAAAGAGATGAGGAATACTCTCATCATTCAAATTACAAAACACACATGTCAAATCAATATCATTCTTAAATCTTTTTATGACCTGGTTTACTGAATAATTTTAAATGAAACCTCTCAAATCGTATTGGTGACAAAATCTCCTAGAAACCATGAAATCTTCCTTCTACTTAATATCCTGAAAACGTGAATTCCAAAAACCTTTAGCTAGGCTACCCTAAATGACTGACACATCTGTCTAAGGAAACTTTTGTTGCATTTGTTTCCCCCCAATAATTCTTGTACCATCAAACTTTAAATTAAAGTAAAGATTCATATTCAAATCAACAATATCGGAACAAATGAAGAAGTCCAGAAGGTATAGCATCAAAGACAATTGCATATTCCTTAGCAGATATTGGAAGTTTGTATCTATCTAAAAATTCTGTATATGAAAGTAGATAACTGTTATGGTGAAACAACTATGTAAAATGTTATTTCTAAATCAATATTAAAAAAGTGTTTTATTGTTATATTTAATATCTTAATTATTTTAACTCAAACATCTACATCAGTACAATCCTCTGCACATTTTCCTTCTTGGCCGTCAACTGTGACTCACTTCCAAACACAAACACGCCCCATAGCATACTCCCACCCCCAACACTGATTGATAGGCTTCTGTGCAAGGCATCGGAAATGCAAATGCAACTGGAATTGCAATTCCATTTGAATTCTGGAGGCTCCATAAGCGACACAGAGGAAGTGAAATAGCAAACGGGGTAATTGCTATTGCTATTTCGATATGACAGCCTCATAACTCGTAAGACATGGGAAATGCAATTGCAAATGGACTTTGCTTTTCCATTTGAAATTTGGCAGACATTGTGCATTCGTGTAAACAAAAAAGCAAATGGTAATACGTGATTTGCATTTTCATTTGAATTATGTCACAATTTATACGTCCACAAATAGAAAATGCAACTGCAAATGAAATTTACAATTACTTTTGAAATTTGTCCAGAAACTACATCCATAACACTGACTTACAGTGCAGGTGAGTCCTTTAAGCCAAACCAACTTGCACTTATAAAATTATTCAGTGTTTTTTTTTTTTAAATGGTTTTAAATTCAGTTTGAATGGCTTGTTTAATCTGTCTCTTCTCCACACATTTCCCATTGTGAAACTTGAGCAGGAAGTAGAATGACAACTGAAATTAAACACACTATTTGATACTGAGCCCTAGGAGCAGATTTCTTTCACACATGTAGCAGTCAGCAAGCAAGTTCACTTAAAGAAATTCCCCACATGACCATTTTCAGGCAGACCAGAGATCAGTTTTCTGACCTGCACACAGGCTGAAAACAGTTTTCACAGTCAACCAAAATCTCAGTGCAAACAACCTTGAGCTTGGGAAACAGCTCAAGCATGAAAACACCTTAAAAATCAACACATTTTGTCATGTTTAGTTTGAAGCCATAACAAACCATCCATGCCTTTATTTAAGTGTTGATTTGTTCCCCATGGCTTGTGTTCACACCTCTGATTGTGTATGGCCTCTGACCCCTGGGTTCTTCCGATTGGGGAGACTTTGTGCCATTGATTGGCACTGGATTCCAGACACCACGGGGGTTTGTCTGAAGAGAGCTGGACGCTTGACTGACTGTAGACTCTTGTTAAGTGTGTGTGTGTGTGTGTGTGTGTGTGTGTGTGTAAACACTGTTGATTAAGTCCATTAAGCAGACAGGGAGATAAATTGGTGCTCTTCACAGCTGTACATCTCAATAAAACTTGGCTAGACTCAGTGCCACTGTAAGACAATGACCTTAGTAGATATGCAGAGAGAATTCAGAAGCATACTTCACTTAGTACAGCAGCACTAGAGAGTCCCAGTTTGACAATGCTTTCTTCTGTCATCAAAGTGCCTGAAAATTTGTAGAAACAATGTGGTGCCTGATAAATATGAGGTGACACAGAGGCCAGATTGCTTTAGTCATTCATCAGTATGGGGAAGACTAGAGAATACAAAAATAAGACCAAAGCCTACTTTGCCCTCCTACACAGTGAGGAAGATGGCAACATTTTAGGATCACAAAGTCTCCAAATCTAAAATTAGACACCACCATGCCACAAAAATATTTAGAAGGCATGCAAGAAGAAGCCTTTCTTACATCTAACTACAAATTCAGTGTCTGGAGTTCACTAGACACTACTGGAACTTTGCCTAGAACTTGGTTTTTTGTTTGTTTGTTGCTTTTGGCAACAAACACCCATGGTGGGTTTGGCGTAAAAAAGAAGGATGGCTACTGAGCAAAGAACCTAATCTGCACTGTTACATATGGTAGATGATCTGTGAAGATATGGGACTGGTCTTCCTCCAAAGACCTTGGGAACCTTGTTAAGATACATGGCATCATAGACTCCATCAATTACCAGGAGATCATAAATGAATATCAGGCTGCCTCCACCAAGAAACTGAATCTTCCAGCAGGACAGTGATCCAAAACATATGTACATCCAAATCCACACAAAAATGGTCCAGTAAGATTCAAAACTTCTTTCCTTGCAATACTATACTGAACTATGCCAAATTTTTAACTTTATACCAAAATCATGAAATTTTAGACTTTCCTAACTGTCAAATAATTTTTTAATCATCGTTTGGGATTGGGATTGAGATATTTCAGACATTGACTGCATGGCTTTACCTACCATTCACACAAGGTATGGGAGTGATATACACTAAATGGCCAAAAGTTTATGGACACTTCACACCATCACACTCATGTTTTCCTTCCCCAAACTTTTTCCACAAAGTTGGAGGCACACAATTGTATAAAATGTCTTTGGATGCTGTAGCATTACAATTTCCCAAAGAGGCCCAAACATCTTCCAGCATGACAATGCCCCTGTGCACAAAGCAAGGTCCATGAAGACATGGTTTGCCAAGGTTGAAGTGGAAGAACTCGAGTGTCCTGCACAGAGACCTGACCTCAACCCCACTGAACACCTTTGTGATGAACTGGAACGCCGACTGAACCCCAGACCTCCTCACCCAACACCAGTGCCTGATCTCACTAATGCTCTTGTAGCTGAATGAGCACAGATCCCCACAGCCACGCTCCTAAGTTTGGTGGAGAACCTTCCCAGAAGAGTGGAGGTTATTATAACAGCAAAGAGGGGATTGAATCTGGAATGGGATGAGTCAAAAAGCACATATGAGTGTGATTGGTCAGGTGTCCACACACACTTTTAGCCATATAATATAGAAAACAAAAGAGGATTTGTTTGTTATGTAGTATGTAGCATTTCTGTATGCTTAGTAACTTACTTAGAAACAGTTAATTTCAACAGCTATTTATGTGAGCTACCACACTAGTCACTAGTGAGTTAGCTACCTACCTACAAAGCTAGCTAATTAAGTTATATCCTGCTAAATAGCTTTGTGCTATGAACTAGTTAAGATGTTAAAGTACATATTACTTGCACAGACTTATAATTCATTATCATATGCCAAGATTATGAGATAATAAGACATTTTGATATAGTAAGTCACTTCTATTTTCTACATACAGTATATGCTTCTTCTATACTTTTTTTCACATATAGGTGCCATTTCCAGGTGTAATACATTTTTCAACAATAAATAGATAACTCAGTAACATTGTTAAAAGTACTTTGCATCTTAACATATCTTACACAATATACATTTTTTTATACCACAACACTTCTGAAAACTTTATTCTCTTTCTTTTCTGAAAAACCTTGTATAATTTAGGCTATCAGGAGTTCATTCCATGCCATTCTCAAAAGATCTCCCAGTGAAGCACTAACCAGGCTTAAGACTGCTTGTCTGCATTCACGCAATGCAACAGCAGGAGGTCCTGATGGCAAGTGCAACCTAAATACAGCTTTGTGTGTATTGCTTGACACTGGAAAAAAGTGTCTGTGTGATGTTATGCACTAGTAGATAGCATGTATACTGGATGGGCTGAGTAAGTCTACAAAAGATTTAGCAAGATGTATTAGGCTACATGTTCTATGATAATCCAGGCGTTCTGGACCCATAAGTCTCTACAGCACTGTAACCAAGGGAACTATTGTAACCATGGGAATGAGCCCTCCATTCAAATCCCTCATCTCAGATGCCATGTTATTCCCTCAAACTCCTGTCTCACCTTAAATTTTCCTTTCTTAAATCTCTTCTGGTTGTTTGCACCATGCTAATGATGTATTCTTGATGAGACAACGGAGTGCCAGAATGGACACTTTTCATTGATTTTTTCTTTTTCTCTCAAAATCTTTGCTTTTGCTTGCACAAACTTCTTTTTCAAAATTGTTTTCCTTGAATGGCTGCATGTCTGGAAGACAGAATGAAAGAAAGGAGAGAAACAAGAGTGGCTGACTGGGAGAAAAAGATGGCTTCTTTGTGCAGACATCTTTATATTGAATCAGGAGATGATGGAGTGTACAGTATGCGCTTCACATCTGAAACTGTGTGAAACAGTATTTTATGGCAAGTGAACCAGTGACCTGAACTGCGTTTTTAGCATGTTTTTGTTGTAACATTTTTGAAGAGTTTACATCACAGCATTGATCTTCCTCTGGGCTTTGTGCGTAAGCCTGTGTGTGTTTATGTGCACACGTTTAGGCATAGCACTTTAATAGGATTTTATCGCATGGCACCCACACTTCTGTGGTGGATGTCTTGCCCATTAGCTCAGCCTGCTTCAGCTATGCGTTTGCTATAGTGATAATTAGCATGATTAAAAAGCATTAAAGCTAGCAATGGCATGGAGAGTAAGGACTGCAGTAATGAAACACTATGGGAGGCCAAGGCCTACACTGGAGCTTCTCCGGCCTCAGCAATGACTTAATGACCACTTTACTGCTGTATTTCTCCCTCTCTGCTGTCAGCCGTCTCACTAGCCTGGAGCAGAATGAGGCTTTATCAGCATCTCGATGAAGCACCAGGCAAGGGTTAGGAAAGCGCATGATGTGTTAAGGGGAAGGAAACCTGCTGAGTCACCATAGTCCTGTCATATTATGGCAAAATAATGAGTTGACTTTGAAGAGTTTTGCAATGCTGATAACATTGCTAGTGAACAGAAACAGTACAGGCAAGCAATAAACTTGTTTAAAAAAATTGTGGGGAAACAATAAGACCTCCTACTACATAATGCCAACATTTCACCATTGTTTTTTTTCCCTCTTGGTCACAGTTTGCCTAAAGCTTTGTTTTAAAAATGCACCAAGAATGGTCATAATGGCTTTTGGAAATTCGCCCAAACTACTGCACAGAACGTGGTGGTGATGGGAGCCCTGTCAAAAGCCATGCAAGTACATTACATCTGCAATAAATGATTTTTTTATATTACTTTAATCTATCGGCTTATCCCCCACACACAATTAATAGCCTAATCTAACCATTACTTCCCTGTTTCAGTGACTGCAATTCTGACTAATCACAGATAGGCAGAGCAACATCAGCAATAACATTAGCTAGTCAAACCTAAAAGAAAAAAGCAATAAATACATCCCTAAAAATAAAATAGACACAGACATCCAATGTATAAAAACATTAAGATAAGTAAATGCCTATTGCAAAATATGTAAAAGAGGCAAATAAAAGTGAAACGATGTTCTTTTTACATTACATCCCTTTGAGGAGCTGAACGTGGGCAAACTGTTTAATTCTTTCTCGTGATTTGGAAAAAAATCTAGGGTGGCGTGGTAATATTCTGACTGTCAGTTCTACTAAGAAGTAACAACGATTAAATTCAGAGACAATACTCTTGGAAGTCATTCTACTTTTTCAGTAAAATTGCTATTAAGCAAGTGAGAGAATATAACTCTACACTAGATAATACTTAAAGCCAGAACTAAGATAACAGAATACAAGCATGGCCTTTTATGATGGCTACAAAAATTCATGTACTTTTGCTTTTTATTGTTTTAGCTCTGCATTGTAAGGCAGTCTTGCATGTGAGAGAGGCAATGTATATATCACAATCCTAAAATTATATTATTAATTATTGTTTGCTATCTGCTTCCACTTTCTACTACTGCTACTGCTATATTGCTCCATTCTTGCTCCTTCTTAGTTAACTAACTGCCAGCATGGCCAACAATGCTGCCAGCTGTGGGACATTCTCAGAGGTAATGCAAGGCTAAATATTTCATCTGCTAGTCAGTATCCAAGTTACTTGAAATGAAAAGTTACATAAAGATACCTCAGTGCATGAGTTGACCATACTAACCCACATCAACAATTTTTCTTGACTAATCATTGTAGACCTACATGCAGAACAGCAGTGTGTGAATTCAGTACTTGCAAGTGATAAGATTTTTTTCTTTTTTGCAAGCATCTCCTGTAACAAGCTTAACACTTGTCCAGTCCATGCCATCCCCATCATCCTGGACCAGCTTATCTATACAACACACACACAAACTCTTGAGAAGGTGCTGCAGCCAGGGAAGCTCCGATCCAATATAAGGGATTTATTTGGTCTATATATTGCAAGTCAGAGCTGCAGGAGTGGAATTACATGATAACAAATATTAGACAGTTTGCTATAAGACACACAATTTCTGTTTTAGGGATGGAGAGGGGAGGGGGGTTCTGATGGATTGTGGCAGCTCTCATCATCTGTAATTCACACACAATAAGGAGCACAAAAGCCCTCGTTAGTATGGACTGAATCTGCCCATCTGTCTCATTCATAGTGGATTTGGTTTGCAAGAGAAGCCAGCTTGTATTAAGCCCTCAGCGCTTGAATAAAACAGCTGAGGAAAGTTGGGGCTGTCAGTCCGGTCTTGTTGTCCCAATGACATCTTACTCAAAATGGTTAGATCACAAAGCATCCTTGCAGCAAGAGTTCCCACATCTCTCACACACTGTCACACCCAGAACCTTGAATACGCTGGTCTGAATAACAGCATAGTATCACCTAAAAACAGAAAAACAGAACGTCTATTAATCAATGTGTTAACGCAACAGTGTGTTTACCTAACAGTATATTAATTCACTCAAACAATACAACACACAAACAAAACTAATCAAGCAATCATTTTGAGGTGAAAGATACAGAAAAGAGATTTCATTATTTTTGTCATATACTGTAAATATTAACATAGAATAGTTAGCAAATGTCTCTCTCTCTCTCTCTCTCTCTCTCTCTCTCTCTCACACACACACACACACACACACACACACACACTAGCCCTAATATATTAAAATGCACCTCACCTCAATATTTGATAGGAAACTATAATGAAATGCATGTGACATTAATCATTCGCCGCCTGTAGCTAATACGCACTTTCCACGGTCAAATTGGCACACTAACATGCACATGCACCTGCATGCATGCGCACATGCACACAGACACACAAACAGCACATGGGAAACAGTGGACACAAGGTAATGTGAGGTGCTGTACACTACTAATCTTGTTTTATTACTATATTAATGTGACACTTTTGGACTGAAGCAGAAGGATTAAAATCATATTGTTGGAAAGATGTACCTGCTGTGCATGTGCATGTGACCTCACAGACAGACAGACAAACAGACAGCATGTCTGAACAAAAGCTGAGCTTCACCACAAACTAGCCCCACCAAATCACCAAGACCCTGTGGATTTTTGCTAATGGATCCAGAATAACTTGAGATAAGAGAGGAAGAACACACCAGGCTTATTATTCCAAATCAGTGCCTTTAAAATCCCTGTAACCTTTGATCATCTTCTAAATAAGTTTCAAACATACAAATTCATTCCTTTCATTTAGTTTAAATTTTTTTCCCTTTAATCTATTCATGCATTTTCATCCAAATTATTTTTTTTACTATTAATTTAAATAAAATTCATAATTTATTTTAACAGCAAATCAGACAAAACAAATTATAATGTAACTGATGTCATGAAACAGACAAAGGCAGGCAAAATCAGTAAATATGAAGCAGACGCTGGTCAAGGTAACAAAGGCTTGGAACTGTCCAGTAGGCGCAGTGCTGAAGCAAAACTTCAGAAACTAACCCTGAGAGTCAGGGTTATTTAAAGGGAGCAGTGTGAATGCAAATAGGTGACTTTCATTAGTAATCAGGTGACTATGAGTGGGGATAGGTGCTTGACTGGAGGACATGTGATGAGATTGTAGACTGAGGGTTATGGGAATAGCACTTATGAAGCTTCTGGGACAAAGAACAAAGAATGTTCATTAATATTACCTTGTGGGGCTGTACAGTAGCATAGCCAGGAATTAATTTCACAGAAATGAGGAAATATATTAAATAGAAATCACTCCGTGATCTGTACAATTATATTCATAAGCGCGACATGTTCATGCATATTGGGTGGATGGTCAAACAATCCTGTCATATTAATAACATCGCCATAAAATACCTTTATGACAGTTCCATGAAAATGATCAAAATAATACCCTAGTAATAGGAGAAATTACATTTTATCTTATTAAAACAGACTTACCCTTCTTTTTCTCCTCTAATACTTCATTTAAAGTAACCACTCTCTGGTCAGGGTGGCTGTGCTTTAAATTAGGCACAATTAAATTATTATATTAAATTAGTTTGTTTATATTTTATGAAATCAAACACAATAAATACATTAAAATACTGTAGCATGGGCGGCTACTAGAGACATTTCTACCTTCTAGCTACGTGGCATTTCTACCTGTAATACCCTGTCAAAAAGGCATTTTTGATCATAAGAAGGTACCAAGCAATCTGCTTTGCTTTTTGCAAAAACACCTTAGTAGAGGCAAGCATCACATCTGCATTGAACTTTGCAGTGACAAAAGCCTTAATAAATCATCACTACTTTGGATGAATGAGGACTGAACTTCTGAACCCAGATTTATTGGTCAGGTGTCTTTTACACGAACTGCATAAAATCTTCCCTCAAAAGAAGTGACTGCTGAAACTGTTCTCTCAACCACATGTCTACCTCAAATCCAAAACGCAAGATAGCTTTTGACTTTGTTCTGGAAATATAGCTTGTGGTGTGTATTTCTGCTTTCTTCTGTGCAGTATGTAACCTTTCCAGCACCTGCTTTCTTACTCACTCTCCTATGAGATCCATAAGGTGGCTGAAATGGTTGAAAACTCTGGAGTTACTGATTGTTTCAGCCATTGTGGGATTAAGGGATTCTTCAGCAGAAGACAAAAAAATTTAATCGCTATGTCTGACCTGTAAGTGTGCTTAGATGTACCACTGTTTGACTCATTCTCACAAAGTAAGTGGATCAGAATGGAGTTCACATCAGCTGACCTGAGGCCAGTGTGCAGTGTGTGCTGATTGCCTCTTCACTTAAACTCTGTCCGCTGAGCTGACAAGAGTGTGAAGGCACAGCATATAGTAGTGAATCCATTAGCTCACTACAGTCTCTCAGCTGAACAGAGACCAGTTTTCTTCTTAGAAGATTACAATACAATCTTTTTTCTATTAGCAGATAATTTTGCTAATTTTAAGCACTTATTTCTGGAAAGAAGCAAAATTATCTGCTAATAGAATAAGACTATTTCAAGCTTGAAATTAGTAGAAATATCCAGAAATAGGTTTATTGTAATCTTATAACACACAGTAGATAAATCTTATTATATTCAAGATATTTCCACTTTCTAAGATGTAATTTTTTGCAGTGTAATCTAAGCTGACCTAAGAACTGTCGCATCTAGCTGACCTGAGAACAGTTGTTAACTTCAGAACCTTAGAATTTAACTCTCTGTTTCCTTCTATTCTTCCTCAGGTGAGTTACTTCAACACTCATTTGCTTCTCAGCTGAAATGAAACTATCATCAACACTATTCACTCTTAAGCTGACCTGGAAACAATCAAGTCTGTTTGTTTTCACTGTCGTATCTGACCTCTCAGTTCCTAAGTTGACCTGAAAAGAGACAACTTTCTTTGCATCCACTTTCTCTGCTGAGAAAAGTGACAGATCTGCCTCTCCCTCCGTTTCATTTTTATTCATTGTATTTCTATACTGTAGTATTTACAAATACTAGCACATACTCTTGGCCCAAAATGCTACACGATGAAAAAATAAAAAAAGAAGCATGAAAATCAATGCATAAAATATGATGGAAGTAACAGCAACTATGGGTGTTAAAAGCATTTCCAAAAAGGTGGCTTTTTTTTTTTTTTTTTTCAGAAGTTTCTTAAAACTGGTGAGACTAGGTGCATTTTCGAGCTCTTCAAGCAGAGTGTTCCAAAGTCAAGGAGTGCTACAACAAAAAGACTCTGTCACTCATTGTTTCCAGCCTGCTATGGGGTTGGTACAGCATAGATAGGCTGGCTGTGAGAAACAAAACCAGTCAACAATGAATTGGTGGTTATGTATGGACAGATTGCAGCTAAGCATTTTTTCCAGCAGTGATATAGGGATAGGATCAAGCGAGCAAACAGTAGTTTTCATTTTGGAAATGAATTTTTGATGTAATCAGCAGTGAAGCTACATAGACATGTGGAGAGAAACAAAGGTATTGGTCAATGGAGTCAGAGGGTTTTAAGAGCTTTAAGAGCATTGTTATAGTCAATCAGGTGTTGTTCATACATTTGTAAATGAACAGTAAGTCCAGACTGTCTGTACTGTACTGTTCTGTACTGTCTCTCCAGCTGACAATCTTTGGTTTTAAGTGTGCACAGATCTTTCACAAACCAAAGAGATGATTTAGTGGAAGATTTAGATTTCAGGAGAGCAACCTAGTCTAAGATGGCAGAAAGACCACTTTTGAAAAAATCAACAGAAACACTGATAGGAAGGTTACTTATAATGTTAGATAGGAGGGCCAAATCAATGTTTCTAAATTTAATTTAATTTAATTTAATTGAGAAAAATGTGCATTTGAGAAAAAATGTGAGAAGTTTGTGGTCAGATGTAGCTGTAGTATGATAGTTGCATTCTTGCAAACTAAGTTGAGTATGACTTTTTCCTTTTTCCACATGCTGGGTAAAATTAAGACAATTTAGACAAATTAAGACAAATTTTGTTCAAATATATCAGAGAGCTTGCTAGCAAAAATATATGTGGATTTGTCGACATGAATGTTCAGGTCAACATTTTTATGCTTGCACATGAAGCCAGTTCCAGTGGAGACCAAGGAAGTATGAGTATCCACTAAGCAGATAAGAAATAAGATGACTTCTAGAACCATGATGGTAATTAGAGCCCATCACAAAGTAAAGCAGTGGTATGTCCAGCAGATTAATCCATAAAATAATTTCAGAACAAGAAGCAGCAATCACTCAGGCCAAAAGCAGAAAAAAGCTCCAGCAAGCAAACCAGAGGTCCATAGGCAAATAATCCACAAGTCAGTTGGGCCAGGGGGAGCGTAATGCACACAGTGGAAACATCAACAGGTGGAATGGCAGGTCCAACAGCGTTATTCCAACAATGTAATAAATGATTGCACTAGACTGTCACCCATGTAATAAACACTCACCATACACTTTATTAGGAACACCTGTCCACCTACCCATTCATGCAATTAACTGATCAGCCAATCATGTGGCAGCAGTGCAGTGCATAAAATCATGCAGATACGGGCCAACAGCTTCGGGTAATGTTCACATTAACCATCAGAATTGAAAAAAAATGTGACTTTGACATGATTGTTGGTGCCAGACTGGCTGGTTTGAGTATTTGTGTAACTGCTGATTTTCTGGAATTTTAATGCACAACAGTCTCTAGAGTTACTCAGAATAATGCAATAAAGAAAAAACATCCAGTGAGTGGCAGTTCTGCAGATGGAAACACTTTGTTGATGAGGGAGGTCAAAGAAGAATAGCCAAACAGGTTTGAGCTGACAGAAAGGCTACAATAACTCAAATAACCACTCTGTACAATTGCGGTGAGCAGAAAAGCATCTCAGAATGCATAACACATCGAACCTTGAGGTGGATGGGCTACAACAGCAGAAGACCACGTCGGGTTCCACTTCTAAGGCAAGAACAGGAATCTGAGGCTGCAGTGGGCACAGACTCACCAAAACTGGATAGTTGAAGACTGGAAAAATGTAGCCTGGTCTGATGAATCTCGATTTCTGCTGAGTCTCAGAGATGGCGGGGTCAGAATTTGGCACCAACAGCATGAATCCATGGACCAACCTGCCTTGTGTCAACAGTCCAGGCTGGTGGAGGTGGTGTAATGGTGTGGGGATTTTTTTCTTGGCACACTTTGGGCCCGTTAATACCAATCAATCATCGCTTGAATGCCACAGACTATTTGAGTATTGTTATTGACCATGTACATCACTTCATAACCACAATTTACTCATCTTCTAATGGCTACTTCCAGCATGATCATGCACCATGTCACAAAGCAAAAGTCTTCTCAAACTGGTTTCATGAACATGACAATGAGTTCAGTGTTCTTCAGTGGCCTTCCCAGTCACCGGATCTGAATCCAGTAGAACACCTTTGGGATGTGTATCTCAGAGTCTTTCTTCTTATATCAACAGCTTTTCTAACTGCTAGTGTATGGCACTGGGCTTTAAATCAACTATTCTAGAAGCAGTACATATTTAAACTTGAACGTCCAATCAGTTTAAAATTTAATTACCATCAAGATTTTACTTCAACTTCGGTTTTTGAGAAAAAGACTCATGTTTTGTTCATCTGTAGAGTGGACAGGTGGATGGAGTGTTAGCTGGACTAATCATGGGCTTAAAAAAAATGGCTGAAAGATGTTTGGCAGTATTTTTATGTTGTGTGTATATTTGAAAGACAATTGTGGAACTAAAATGCACAAAGTCTTTACTAAAAGAAGGGAAAATACTTACTGTTTACAGTTTGCTCAATATTAGCTTCAATATTATAATACTAGCAATATTATTCTTCAATCAATGTGCAGAAAGATATGCTGCCTTCATGTGCTATTGGAATTATCATAAATACTAGTTTCCCACTAGGAAGTTGCACATGAATGATCCCTCAAGTTGTAGTTACGACTGCGGAAACTCGGAGATAATTTTGATACCCAACTTTCAATATGGCGGAGAACAGTTTCTGTACTGAATGACAGGTTTTGTTCATTTTTCTAAATGCAGCTAATTGTTAGCGCTTATTAGAAACTATTCTATACATGTTGCACATTTTTACACCATGAAAATAGCCTGTATTTTATCAAAATTCCATTATCATCAGCAAGCTAGCTAACTGAGTAATGTGTTATGGCGTCAAAATAAAAGTAAAAGAAAAAAGAAATTGCCTATGTATGAATGAACCTGGCGTCATCCATGTTTCATGTTCTTTCCAACAACAAAGCAAGTGAACATGACATACTCATAATTACCACTTCAAAAGTGGGAAGTAGGATAATTACGATAGCATGTGAAGTCAGCAATAATTCTCACATAATATTTAGCTATCAATTCAGTTACATACTATTCTATCACTGTAACAAATCCAGGGAGGTGGATGCAGGTGCAGGCTTTCTTTATTATTATTTTTTTAACAAAATTTAAGACTAAGAAAAACAGTCAAAGCAAAAGGCTAGAAAAACAAGAAAAGGTACAAACCAAGAATCTAACCAGGAGACCACAACAGCAGATAACTACTCACATCGCCACAACACAACACAATACAAAACAAAAAACACAGAACTGATAAAGGAAAACACAGAACTGATAAAGGGGAACCAATCAAGGGAAACACAAGACAGGTGTGCACAGGAAATCAGCGAAACAAACAAGGAAGACATTCAAACCATGAGGGAGGTTGCCCTCTGGCGATCTGGAGGGGGAACTGTCCATGGTGGATGTGATGATCACCACTATTTGTAGTTGTGGGTTTTCTTTGAGAAACTGAAGAGGAACACATATTATACTGAAAATACAACATTTTATTGGCCACATCTAAGGTTGTTATATTACACAATAATTGTAATATGTTACGAAACAGAGACATATTATTAATAATGCTAGTTTGCCTTTTACAAATGATCTCCTCCAAAGTAAGTACACATCATATTAAGTATTGGCTATTAAGACATAATACCTTATAATAATAATAATAATAATAATAATAATAATAATAGCAAAAAAATAGACAAAAATATATGCAATGGGAACAGTGACACTGGCTCTGCATTTGATTAGACAGATAGATAGATAGATAGATAGATAGATAGAGTGAGTACTTTACTGACCCCTGGGGGAAACTGTTTTGTTGCAGCAGTACAATACACAACAAATTACATAGACACAGAACAAGGACAATGTATGGAAGATACAGTTTATTGTGTGATTGTGTGCAGTTCACACAGGGTGGATGAGTTGTACAGCCTGATAGACCTACTCTTTGCTGCATCGTGGCTGAATCAGTCTGATAGTGCTCTGCACTATAATCACATTATCATGGAATTTGTGAGAAACATTGTCCATGATAAGTATCAGTTTAGCCAGCATTTTAGCTTGTACTTGTACTGATAAGTACCACCTGGTTTGGTATTTAGGGCATTAAAGTTTCATTTTGTTCTACTATTGAAGGGAATCTCTAGCCCATTTCCAGATCAAAGTGTTGGCCTAATAGGTAATATTTGAATGACTCAACCACCCACAACTGTGAGGTCAAATATTACATTTCTCTCGGGCACAGCTTACAGTTGATAAATGTAATAGGTCTTCACTCTTCTTCCATTTCCTGCACCAAACCACTCCAAACCCAAGAGCCATCTGTCTGCACAATAAATGGCTTGGTAAAATTTGGATTCTGCAGCACTTTGTCCTCATGAAAAGACTCTCTGAATGCGTGCTTACACTCTGTCATTGGTGAACTGTCCTTGGTGATGATTTCATGGTAAGCATGGTTAGTGCAATATAAACGGCTGTGTTATGAATGTTTGGTATCAACCTATAGAATCTACGATGGATTTAGCCCTTTTTTGTATTACGGACATGGAATTACATAAAGTCTCCTTAATCCAGCTGGACATAATCTACCTGGCTATAAGCAAATGCAGTCTGTTACTATTAGCGCATACTATAACACATAGGTTGTTAACATGGCAACTGTTTTACTATAAGCCACTTGTTGAATCAATTTAATTACTTTAATTCTGCCATTTACCTGACCACTGCCTGCTCGGACTTCTTGCTGCCAATGGACCCCAGCCTGCCCCTCTGCCATTTACCCACCTACTCTTTCTGTCCCACTGGGCTACCTGTGGGGCTTCCTGCCCCACTGTCTCATGTCATGATTCATCATTCTGTTTATCTATTTCTGCCACTAGCACTGTCAGAAATGAAGTTGAATGTATGGAAGGTCACTTATGGTACTCACATTTGACGCTGGTGTGAATTCTATTTTACATTCATTTAGGTGGGACACATGAGAACAGTCATAAACTCTACTTGCTACTGAGACAACTTGAGAACAGTTATTAAATCCATCTTTCCATCTCAGCTGATCTGAGAACAGTACTCAGGTATGCATCTGGGAACAGTCAGCTGTCTCTCCCATTCCCTTTCTCTCCCATTCCCTCACCAATCAGCACCAGCACCCCATACCACCGCCTCACACTGACAAGCGTGCTCCAGCCAGACAACCATGTTGACAGAAAACATTCTGACTAAAATAATGAACTCTAAAGGAAGCACAGCCAGATAAAAAAGAGCTAGCAAAGTTTTCTCCCTCTTGCCGACTTGTTTGCACCCCCTTTCACCCTTGCGCTCCAAATTGCTGGTCCTGCTCATGCTTGGTAAATGCTACCTTTGTGAGCCATTGAATGCTTTTGAACTCTGACACTATGTGTTCTACCTTCAGCAACACATTCAATACCCTGCTTCCAGCCGCACGTGTGTGTGTTTTTCCATTTTTTGTGCGAATGTGTGAGCTTTTTTATCGGTGTAGAAGGAGAGAAATGTACTCTAAAATTGTACCAGAACTATGGTATTGACCAGGATCTCCAGGGAAGAATTGGCACAGAGATCATTGGAGCTTTTTCAGAGAAGAACAAGTAGATTTTATACCCTGAAGCAATTTATCAAAACTGGCTCACAGTCCCTCATTCCACCAACTCCAGCAAGCTTGCAGACAAAGCTATACTCTTTGGATTTTCTTCTAATTTTGGCATGGGCATCATTTATCAGGCAATCACAAGAATATTATAAAAGATTATATTATAAAAATGAAAATACCAGTATACCAAAATAGAAAATATAATAGAGAATCAAGGAAAAGGGCCAATGTGATAAAAAGCAAAGAAGGTTCCCGGATGGTGGTGCTACTGTCTGAGCTTTTGTCCTGTCATTAGAAGACTATAAGTAAAAAATCATTATCATATACAGTACATCCACAGAAGTATGATTTTCACTCCATTGAGTGAGGATCCTCTGCTCCACTGATCATAGCAACACTAATTGTCTGTTGGCTCATGTACACAATATGGCCAAAAGTTTGTGGACACCTGACCATCGCACCCATATGTGATTCTTCCCCAAAATGTTGGAAGCACACAATAGTCTTGAATGTCTTTGTATGCTGTAGCATTACAATTTCCCTTCACTGGAACTAAGGAGCCCAAACATGTTCCAGCATGACTCCCAACATGTTCCCTATGCACAAAGTGAGATCCATGAAGACATGCTTAGCCAAGGTTGGAGTGGAAGAACTCGAGTGTCCTGCACAGAGCCCTGACCTCAACCCCACTGAACACCTTTGGGATGAACTGGAATGCTGCCTGGACTCCAAGTCTTCTCGCCCAGCATCAGCATCCAACCTCTTGTACTCTTTTGGCCACACTCCAAAATCTAGTGGAAAGCGTTCCCAGAAGAGTGAGAGCTGCTGTCACAGCAAAAGAGGAACAACTCCATATTAATGCCCATGGCTTTGGAATAGGATGTTCACATACTTGGCCGTATAGTGTATAAGGAATATACCTTGAAGCATATTTAGCTGTTCTGTGACTTTGCGATGGCTGGCTTCACATGTTCCAGATTGGTAGGCATCATGTAATAAGATAGAAATAGCTAGTGGGTGGGGGTTTAAATTGGGAGAAAATGGGGTAAGAATCAGAAAGGCAAAGAAAACTGAAATAAAAGAGTGATATAAATCCATAAGTATTGGGGACAGTTTATACCAGCACATGCAGAAATCTGCTACAAGACCCCAAATCATAATATGAAATACAATAAATAATCTTTAGAATTTCTTCAAGACAAACATCTTAAAGAATATGAGACAGTAGATGTTACAGGCAGTAAGTACTGAACAGCAAATGCAGTGACAATCAGAGCTAAAGCAGTCCTGTAACATGTAATGCACAACACTGCAAACATGTCTTTGACAAACAGCCTCCAAAGGTTTCTTTCATTAGAAGGGGCACATCTTTTTTAACTGTCAGAGGTGCTTTAGAGCATTTTTGGGGCACTTGTGTGTATTTGTGTGGCCATTTATGAGTGTGTTTTACATGTGTTTCTTGGTGGCATCCTGAAATGCAAATTGCTGACAGAAATAAAGAAAGCGCCCTGTACGCAAAGGCGTGCTGCCTCCTTCTCTCCTCTCATCTGCTGTCAGCACGGTGGGCGCGCAGTATTAAATAATGCAACACACATACACACACACACACACACACACACACACTTGGGCTGTCGTGAAGAGAAACACACACACAATCTGTCATTTCAAAGGGAGGGAGATATCCTTGAAAATGTTCTCTGAGGGTGGAGAAATATCGCTAAATATCAAAGTCACTTATTCACGCACACATGTACCTGAACATACTGACAAACACACACACACTCACACACAAACACACACATACACACAAACACACACATGCTCACACACACGACAGTAAACACATCAGCATGTATCTGTCCCTCACCCTGTCTCTTACCTCTAACACACACACACACACACACACACTCCCTCATGTGCAAATGTACCATCTGTAAACCTTGTTCATACCTACAGTATTTGTTGCTTTGCATTGCTTTGCATCCAGCTCCATTACACCCATTTTCTAATTCATTTATGCTTTCCAGCATGTTTGTTACTTTTTTAAGGATTAGCGCTTCAAGAGAGCAAGTGAGAGAGTAGTCAAAAAAGATGAGCAATTCCTCCACTGACCTGTCACTCACTGAGCTCTGCCTGTAATCGGTCCAAGGCAGCATTTGAATTTACTCTGTACTCCAAGCCTGCAGCAATGGCCCAGCATTCCCATCAGATATTATGCCTAGTTTTCAGTGTTTGAGGGAATAATTACATTCATTTAAAGCTTGGCTTGATTACCCCAAAACTACAATCACGTTCATGAATCATGACTATCCTGTCTTGCTGATAAGAACAAAACAAAATGCAGACCATTATCCACCATTCTCTATTTGGAGCTAGATTTGCATTTATACCTGCATTTTTCATAGCCAGCCCTTAAACACAACTTCGCAATTTACCCTGACAAGAGCCCTAAGGGAATTATCTCTCTCTCTCTCTCTCTGTGTGTGTGTATGTGTGAAAGACAGAGAGAGAGAGAGTGGAAAACAAGGGTGGACAGGCAGCCATGTGTATCAGCAGCCAGTGCTAACAAGAGGCCATGGGAGAGGGCTTGGCTGCATAAACTGCAGGATCAGCGTGAGTGTTGCGAGTTAAAGTGCCTATCTGCCCTGCATAGCATCTCATCCATGAAAAGAGACCATCGTTCCAACATGACCCAAATATGAAAAGCACACAATGGGGCATCTCTTAGTGCTGCAAACAATCTACACTCCTGAACAGAAACAAATATGGTCTCAATTGAAGTGGAGTCAGGGTCTTAAACTATTCCTTTGAAATTGGATAAGGGAAAAAGCGAATATATAATATATAACATATTCAGCCATTAGAGTCCTAGAATTTCAGCAGAGTGAGTGAGAGAGTGAGTTATTGAGTGAGTGAGAATCTGATATTCTGATATCTGAGTGAGAATTATATAGCCTATTTTATAAATACCCAGTGGGAAATTCTTCATTTGGAATAAGGCTGTGAAAATATGGCATGTCAATGACTGGTCCAGAGGAAACAGGCAGTGAGGCATCTGCCCCTGTCCTTTCTGAAAGTGAGCTAAGAGGATACAATGGATATCCTATGAATCCTGCTTGAAAACACTATCTTGCATTCCTTTTTCCCCTTTACTGGTGAAAGCTCTCTTTTATATTTTGACATTTTTGCCCCAGTTTTTCTATGACAATGTGTATATATGTACATGTTTATAGCTCTTTTCTGCTGACAGACTTTTCATTTGGTTTAGTAGGAGCAGTAAAATGAGAAGTAAAGAAGAAAGAGAGATACAAAGTCTGTCTGACAGTTGGTTGTTGAACTTGGACATGTGTTGCGGGTTGGCGGTTTTTAGTTTCAGATATAAGAGACTGCACAGCTTGGCATCCAGGTGTTTTATTGAGTCACACACATTTTTTTTTAAATCTTAGCATTTACATTTATACATTTGGCAGACACTTTTATTCAACATGGCTTACAAGTAAATTCAATCCAAGCATAAATGTTAGCTGTTGATGTTTAAAGGGTTCTACAGAGGTCTTACTGTGGGGAAGCTACTTTGCAATTGTAACCTGTCAAACTACAGATTACTCATGATTCAAAATAGCTAATCTATAGCCTAACTAGCATTCTAATAAAGTAGCTAGCTACACTACAAGCTACTAAGAAAAAGTAGCTAACTACATTGAAGCAACTTTGTGAAACTGAGGAAAAGCAACTGTGATATTTTCATTTTATTGTGCAGCTAATTTATTGTGTAAAAATAAAGAGTAAAGGATAGGCCATAACATATACCCTTTGTAAATGGTATGCCATAGCAGAAAGGTTTTGCTTTTCTATTTGTAATCCACTCTCAGTAATAAGCAGTTCACGTTGCCTAACTGTAAACCATTAATCATAAAAAGCAACAGATACAGAGAGGGCTCACTCCACTTTTCTTGGTTCTGATGCTAGATATTAGACTAAATAACTGAGGTGAGCTGTCGTGCTCAGTATAAATTGCCTATTTTGATAATGCATTGCTTCATTGAATTAATTGAACAGAAAATACTCAGCACCTAATTCTCCTAATTGCACTGTTAACTTAATCAGCTAGGTAATCAACAACAATAACCAAACAAACAAAAAAAATGTCATGTCATGTTTGCAACATAGCACAATCCTATTCTTCTTGAGACAGATACAATTGCTTGTATGATTCTAAAAATAAAGTTGAACTCATTATGTGAAAAAGGAAAAGGCAGTATAGTGACTTGTCATGCTACACCCTAACTAGGTGGAAAAAAAGAGTGCAGTGCTTTGAAAATACACTATATGGCCAAAAGTTTATGGACACCTGACCATCACATTCCTATGTGGTTCTTCCCCAAACTGTTGCCACAAAGTTGGAAAAACACAATAGTCTAGAATGTCTTTGTAGGAGGTAGCATTAAGATTTCCCTTCACTGGAACTGTGTAGCCTAACCCAACCATGTTCCAGCATGACAATGCCCCTGTGAACAAAGTGAGATCCATGAAGATATACTTTGACAGGGTTGGTGTGGAAGAACTCGAGTGGCCTGCACAGAACCCTGACCTCAACCCCAATGAACACCTTTGGGATGAACTGGAATGCAGACTTCGCCCCAAGCCTCCTCACTCAACATCACTGCCTGATCTCACCAATGTGACTGTGGCTGAATGAACACAAATCCCCACTGCCACGCTGCAAAATTTAGTGGAAAGCCCTCCTAGAAGAGTGGATGTTATTATAAAAGCAAAGGGGGACTAAATCTGGAATGGGATGTTCAACAAGCACATATGGGTGTGATGGTCAGGTGTCCACAAACTTTTGGCCATATAGTGTACCTTTAGCTACTGCCATGCTACTAAAATATAGTTAAGCTAGTAGCTTCATCTTGTAGTTAACTACCCCCTAACACTTCACACCACTGTAACTGCTGCACTTCACACTTTTTGTATGATTTTATGTTCGTTGTACAAAAATGTCACCAAATATGAAGGGGAATTCATGACTGTGTTCTGCATTGCGTCTTTGATAAAGTCATGGTGTTAAATCATTGTGTATGTGCTTAGCTTTGCATATCCAATTGCGTATCAAATTTGTGTGACACACTCGCATACAGATGCTGGAGTAATGATGACACTTCCCTATCAGCTTTGATGGTTGCAAGGACCTACTTGTTAACATGAAAGTAGATCAATGTCTAATGCTCAAACGAAGTGGCTGGACAGCTGCTCCATCAAAAGAGCATGTACACAGTTTCTGTTCTAGTGCCAAACATGAATGAGGTCTACATGTCTACCACTCAAATTACCTACCAGACTGGGTGTTTGTGAGTGTGTGCAGGTGTGCGTGGGTGTTGCTGGTATTAGAGATGCTTGAATCACTGCCAGTAATCTTGTTGGTACTGGCACACCAAGGTGATTAAGAAGTTTGATAGACACACAACCAATTAAGTACATTTTAATAAATATCTTTCAACACAATCACAAAGGACTCAGAACATACAAATACATGTATCTCAAAGACACAAATGGGATCACGTTCTTTGTGCCTTTGTTACATAATAGTAAGTCAGGCATCTGTACTCTCTGTACTCTCTGTCTTTCTCATGGCTCATGTGTGAAGCCCATAAATGGCCCAAGCTACATCATACTTATCCTCCTTCACATTCTCATCCAAGGAGCAGAAGAAACACTGCATAAAAGATTGTAAAAGACTACATAAAATTCATTCATTCATTCATCAGGGTCTCACACACACACACACACACACACATTCACACCTAGGGACAATTTAATGTAGAGAATCCACCCACTCTCATATTTTTGCTAAGGATGCAGAGCAATGAATATTATAATTCTATTAGTTCATAAATTTTAAGTGTTGAATGTGTTGAACATTTTGTTCAAGCTTTTACAATTTCTTATTTTTAATGGAGTCAACTTGTGTGCAATTAAAGTGTTCTGTGAACACGATATAAGTACACCTGTTCTTGGAAGGCACCAGAGTTTGTTAGAGAACATACTTTAACAAACCGCATCATCACATAGTTATCAAATCAAGTCCATGAAAAGGTTCTGGAAATGCCTCATGGCTTTAGTTATAAAACAATTAGAACTTGACATCAGTGGCATCGACAGAGATGTTTCTGCCACCAAAAAAAAACTAGTTCTTCTTGCTAATTTGTATGCCTCAAATACCCCTAAAATCTGTACACCTTGGCCATGTTTGGATCAATGCCAAAATGTAATCAGTTCATCTAGTAGTAGCAAGCATAAGACCATACATTCATACACTTATTGTTGAGATATTTCACTAGCAAGAATTTTCTACTGACATACATACATTGCAGACAGACTGATGGCAAAAATCTTAGATAGCCAGAAAATGGGCCTTGAACATGAACATATAAGTAACATCTCTGTATGACCAACAGAAAGAAATCTATAAAAGAAAAACAATTTCAGACATTTAACTTTGTTGTGACCTTCACCCTGTTTGGATCAATTCCAAAATCTAATCAGTTCATTCGCTGGTCACAATGCTAAATCCATATAAATACTGCAAACATTCAACCACACGTTCATGCTAACAACCATCTCAGATGGATGCACAGATAACCCAAAAACATAATGCCTTCATCACCTAGTGGTTCAGGCATAAAACTATCATAGACCTTGAATATCCTGTCGAGCACCATTAAATCCATTATTAAAAAAGTGAAGAATATGGCAACTGAGACTCTGGCTTGAGGAGGTCTCCACAAAAAGTCCGTACGAGGGGCATTACAGAAGCAACCAAGATGCCAAAGGCAACTCACAACATAAATGCTATCACCACCATGTTTCACTGTGTGGATGGTGTTCTCGAGGTGATGAGCAGTGTTGGGTTTTTGCCAAATGCAGTGCTTTGTGCCAAGGGCCAAAAAGTACAAATTTTGTCCCATCAGACCAGGGAACATTGCTAAGTCTGCAACAAGATTTCATATAGCTCACCACTTACCCATAATGCCCAGCTTTGTGGAGTGTCTGGGCTGTGGTTGTCCTGTGAATAGCTTCTCTCATCTGAGCGGTGGATCTCTACAGCTGCTTCAGAGTTACTCTTGGCTTTTCAGTTGCTTGGTTGAAAAAATGGATGGTAATTTCAAGCTGTCTTTAATAATATTCTCTAGCATCAAAGCATGTACTGTATCTTATGTCAGTAGTCAGTTTATGAGTCCATAGTTGTTGAATGATGAGAAAGAGATAATAATCCTATCAGCCAACAATGCCATGTCACTAAAGGCAAAACAAAGTTAAATAAATTATACAATTTCCAGAGAAACAATCTAGCTGTTTATTGCCCAAGAAAAAAAACAAAGAAGTAATCCATTAAAGAAATAAATAGATAAACAAAGACTGCATGCTATGCTACCACTCTCTCTCTCACTCTGTCTTACATCAGGGAATGAACAAACTAGCAGGAATGGAACTCCTTATTTCAGCAAGCAAAATCCATTCAGCTACACAGCAGTCTAACACAGCACTTCTTTCATTTTGCACTGTTTTTTGTTCTTTTTCTCTCTCTTTTGGCAGTGTCTTGTTTGCTCTTTTTATTGCTTGCTGTCTTTCTTTCTGTTTTTCTACTGATAGTGACATACATAGACATGACACAGCCTATATATAGACATGTAGTGATGTACTGGCTTACACATCTACACACACAGTCTCAGGAAAAGGCACACACACTTGTGTTTGATGTTCAGGACAAGCCTGAGGTTTAGCTCAATCTGCAAAGAGACTAATGAACACACTTCTGTCAGGCCGTAACCATAGTTCTTGCATGTTTGTGTGGAAGTGTTTTTAGGACTCTTGTATTTTTTTTCCAAAGTTCCAATGGGAATTTTTTAACAGAGTTGTTGTGAAATAAAATATTTGATGAGCTGATCACCCAGTTAACATATCTCCTCCAATGAAACTTGCTGTTTTTATGACATCACCTGAGATTTTTATGATTTTTTCTTTTTATTTGACAAAATTTCCCACATGTGAACCACAGGTGTGCTTATTGAAATCTGTGAAGATAATTAGATTTTGCCCATCCAAAGCTTCTTTGATCTCTCTATGTAGCTCTGCAATAATGCTAGTCAGAGACAAGCAGCCTTTATAACACTGCACATGGAGCAGCAGGGCGTAACAGAAAAGACTCATATTTAATATCTCTATTAGAGGCTGGGAATTATCATATCTGGTGGATTTTCACAGACGTCTGGCTGTGGAGTTGATGCCTCTGAAGTTATTGAGGAACACAGGAGCCCTGCTTATCACACTGTAGACTTAGAAGACATTGACAGAGCACTCTTATTTAGTCTATCTCTCTCTCTCTCTCTCTCTCTCTCTCTCTGTGTGTGTGTATGTGTTCTTTGGTTCACTTGCTTTAAACATGAATCGATCAACTACACAAAACACAGAAGTATTCCCTAAACTTGTTGCCTTAGCAAGTTTTATTTAAATCTACAGTTCAAGTTCATCCCAGTAAGTGTGCTTTGAGACTGGCAGAAGAATATTTCCTATACTGAACTTAAGATTTCATCCAAATCTTTTAATAAAAAAACTGCAATGTTTCAACATACATAATTACATAATTAGGATTACCTAAGTGTAATATTAATTAATACAATAATAATGTTAATTAGTTCTAATCTTAAAAGATGTGGCAGCTGTATTTTTTGATATTTAATTTTAGGAATGTTCACAATAGTTAGCCTAGACTGTAGATTTTGCCATGGGATTTTGCTATTGAATGTTCACTAGCTCTTTCATGAGCTACAGTCCCAGGAGACGTGTAGGCATTAGAGGGAGACATAGCAAGACATTATAGACAAATGCCAGATCCAGACAAAATAACCAACTTTATATTGTTTCATAACACATTTACTTCAGCCGTCACCTTGAAAGGTTTGTACAGAAAATATAATTTGTTTGTGATTTATTTTATACATATAGGCTGTCAGTTTATAGACTATAAAAAGTTTATGTAGACTACATTTGGACACAGCCTACAGCTGTTTAATTTAACTCTTACTCAAATGATGTGGTGAAGATGCCTGTATATCTAAGAGAATTGTGACTAGTAATGTCAGAGCACTTGTTCCTCGAAAACTCAGTTGACCAAAAAGACATTTAAGATGTACGCCTTCTTTTTAAAGCCTCCTACTTGAGAAGAATGTGCCAAAGGTCAGAAGAAAAACAAAGAAGCAAAACAAAATGCATAAGACTGGATTTAATTCTGATTGGGCCTCATTTATCAATCTTTTAGTAAAGTTGTGTGTAAATGTTTGTGTAAGCCAAACAGAAATAAAATTTTACAAAGGTTTCGAAAATGCTGATTTTTCTTTGTACTCACGTGCGTATGTTGCTCACCTATAAAATGCAAAGTGCATTCCAGACAACTTATTTGCATTTAGCGACACCCACAAAACTCCATAAAAGGTCAAGCACACAGAGAGCTGGAAACACGAAATGAGTACTAAACAGTGAAAGAAAAGGCAGAAGTGGAATTATTTTGACTAGCTTCTATGCCAATAAAAATATTTTGCAGTGTAACACTTGAAAATGTCTAAATTACAGAAAACATGTAATTAGGTGTGAATTAAGTGAGGTGGCTAGAAAATGGTGTGACATGAAAATGAAATATGTACTGTACTCAGGTGATCATGTACGCAAAGCATGTCACACAAGGAAACTGCTATTTTAAAATTGTTCTATGTGTCTCGGCCAGCGTGCTGGGAGTGTTGAACAGCATTAACAAAAGATGGCAAACGGAACCGATTTATAAGCTGGCTTTCATCCTCTGAAAAATTCATACTGGTCTTTAAACATCCTTGCTCTCACTAAATCCTCTGTCAGCTGAGGCATTTGTTTATTGCTTATGGCTTTGTGCAGACCAGTACATCCTCTGTTACTGCACCATTTCTTTTGTAATAATTGAATGACTAATTTTATTGGTCTTAATTTATAGGTTTGGGTTGGCTGGCTTTTTTTAATTTTTAATATTCTTTATTTAATGCCAATATTATAAAATGACTGGGTTTCACAAAATTTTCTCGATGGTATTCGTGCCTGATCTAGTGAACTAGCACAGGGATGTGTTTTTATAGAGACTAAATAGTGCTTCTATAAGTCGTTCTGGATAAAGGTAATAAAAATAAGTGTAATAAAAAAGCCATTTAAATTAGATAGTGTAATCCATATATAAAAGTGAGTAATCCATGCAAATTATATGATTTGAAGTTGGTAAAGTTAAGGTCTTCTCATGCATAAATGTACATGCACTCAGGAGCAGGAATAAGATACAAAAGTTTTTCCAAAATTATGTGATTTTCATGAATACCAAATGTCTTGTGTAAATGCTCATATGAACAATTTATGAATAAAAAAAATCCATTTGTATCTAGCTTGATAAATAAGGCCCATTATTTGTATTTGAAACACATAATTTTAGATGTTCCTACTTAATATTTTTACTTGTAAGTTTTATTTTGTTCAATACATTTGGCATAAAAATAGCTACATGCCTATGATAATAACAATTTCCTCACAGCACCTCTGGTTTAAGTTTCTAAACTCGTATTACGGCATTTCCTCACTTCACTTCATTTATTACAACAGCCAACTAATATAAAATTCTGTCCTTTTCCCTCTCTTGCTCACACACACATCCCAAGAGGTGAATGACATCAATCATTCTCTGTAAGTCATCAATCACATACTGTGAGAAACATCGCTTTTGGACTTGACTAGACTGAAGTGTGACTTTTTCATGTTCCAACAGACTGGAGGCAGAGAGGTGTGTAGATTTGTAAGTCCAAGAATATGTATGTGTGTGCATGTGTGTGGGTGTGTATGTGTGTGTTTGTGTGTGTGTATGTGTACCTGCATATGAATTTATGTCTAAGGCTTTGAGATATCATTATTGAATAAGTTTCCCTTGAGGCAGCACAGCTGAATCTATAATACAGCATATATATTCTTGTTTTAATAAAACTCCAGTATTTTCACAGAGTTACACACACAAGCAGGGGGCAGGGAACATAAATCTTCTTTCAAACACACACACACAAACACACACATTATTCTTGTAGGGACCATCCTTTGACATAATTATTAATGCAGCTAATGCTATCCTGCATCTCAACCTAACCCTAACCTTTTCAATAATAATAATAAAAAAAAGGTTTTCCAGCCAAATGTCCCTATAAGGTCAAAACTGTCCAATGTTCCTTTTAATGTGGGGACATTTGGTCCTCACCAAGTTATAAAAACATGCGCATGCACACACACACACACACACACACACACACACACACACACTTCTATTTCTACAAAACACTAAGTGTGCTCAGGGGCAGAAACTCAGGTTAATTATCACATTGATTCAAGTCATTAGCCAGAGGGCTTTCTGTTTACGTCCTTGTGTAATGTATGCAGCATCGCTGCAGGAATTATTATAACACAAGTTTATTATGTGTATTCTTTTCAAGTACCTGTTCCCAAATAATATTCTATCAGGCTGCTACAGTGTTTTTTCCCTAATTACTTAGAAACTATTTATTTAACACCTAGTTAGAGAATTCATAAAGTGCAGCTATACAGAGTTGACAGAAACCACCTATTACTTTTTTTTCTTTGATACTTATGTACCTTTAAGGGATATTGCTTGGAATGATTCTCCAATTCAAATGTCTCCTGAAATTAAATTTGAGTTTGAGAAAACATTACATTCTGCACTTTATACATGACATTTTACTTACATTATTAACAGACTGTATTGCAGCAGAACAATTTAATAATCTCCAGCAAAAGAAGTGGCTTAGTATCTCTCTGGGAGAAAACTGAAAAGTGAAACATAATAAAGAATAAATTGCATGTATAATGAATGAAGAACAAGGCACTGCTGTCGGGCTGTTTTGTACAGTTTGGAAATTCAAATTCCAACAATTATTTTTAAAGGTCCATGATTTTGGCAGAAGCTAGATGAAGGTAGCTGGTTTGATATTCCAGATGAATACAGCATACAGCCCCATGCTTCAGCAGTGTTTCACTTAAAGCCACACCCACAAACACACAGCACACAGGTCGCCTAGACTAGAACACCTGACAACTAATGCAAGAGGTGGACCTTTCTGAATTGACAGACAACATGACAGGCATGTAGACAACATCCATGATTGGACAGATGTTGGTGGTTGATATAATTTGTGCCATAGAGACTGGAGTGTTATCACTAAGCAGATATTTTATTGACATCTCCCTGAATGTAAGGGGAGCCCAAATTATAGAAACAAACATTACAGAAAATGTTTTGACCTTAAACCACATACTGCACCATTATTCAATGGCGAGTTTAAAAAAAAAAAAAAAAAAAAAAGCGATAAACTGTGATGTGTGGAATTTATTGAATACTCCTCATTATTATATAATAGAATAGTGTATAAATAAGGATTAGGAAGAAGCATACACACAGAAAGCCTCTGTGCAAACACACAGAAGCTTCATCTTAACCCATTCTAAAATCCATCCACGCTTCTGTACAACAAAGTACAACATTCCTCATCCCTCAAATCCCTCAGCTAGAAGAACAAGAACCAGAAAGCAAAGCATGCACAAACCCTCTCTATCTTTCTCTCCATCTTTGTCTTCATTTCTCTCTCTTGGGGTGTGTGAGGGAGGAGAAGGCTACAGCTGCATACAGAGCAACAATCTGTTTCTCTCCTCCTTTTCTGCCTTGTGCTAGACTTTAAGAGATAGTGAGGTGCAGCTCTTAAGCTCGGTAAATAGAGGGGTACTCTGGTAAGGAAAAAGAAAGGCATAAAAAAAATCTGATTCTGCTTGAAGAGAGAGTGGAAAGCTAAATAGGATGGGAGCAGTTTTGTCTTTTTCTGTGTATTACTGTGTATGCGGCATCTACTAGTCCTGAACCTACACACTGTTTCTCTCTCTCTCTCTCTCTCTCTCTCTCTCTCTCTCTCACACACACACACACACACGCGCGAGCACACACACAGGTTGCGTTGCTTTGTTGCGGTACCTATTAAGCATTTAACAGCATTTACAATAGACAGTTTAATCGTGTCACCTCTTGGCTGGGAGAGACTTAAAACTGCTGTGCCAAAGTGGATGCAGTAAAAGTTAAGCGTAGTACACAAAGTTTACAGAGAAGCAGGATAAAATGTCCTTTATCAGCTTTGCAAGCAAAGCGCTTCTGAAGCTGCAGGAGGTAAAACATGTGAGATGTTGAAGTTACTATAGAATGTAAGCTTCAAGATACAATATATCAAAACTACATTTGCATTTCCTGAAGGAAATACTGTGCCTGCAAGGAGCTACATGTGATGGAGGGATGAAAGTAAAAGATTAATGTTTGAAACAAATACACTGTAAAACTACATTAAAAGCCCTTAAAAAGTATAACAATTTCAAAGTGTAAATCTAAGAAAAAAAAACAGAGAATAGAGTAGTTTTTAACGAAGCAGAATTAAGTATATAGTTCCCCTAAATACACTATATGGTCAAAAGTATGTGGACACCTGAACATCGCTTGTTGAACATCACATTCCCAAACCATGAGCATGAATATGGAGTTGGTCCCCCTTACAACAGCCCCCGTTCTTCTGAGAAGGCTTTCCACTAGATTTTGGAAGGTGGCTTTGAGGACTTTTGTTCATTCAGTCTCAAGAGCATTAGTGATGTCCAGCACTGATGTTGGGAGAGGAGGCCTGGGGTGCAGTCAGCATTCCAGTTCATCCCAAAAGTGTTCAGTGCACTTGAAGTCAGTGCAGGATGCTCACGTTTTTCCACAGCAACCTTCCACAACAGACAATGTCTTTATGGAGCTCACTTTGTGCACAGAGGCATAGTCATGCTGGAACGAGTTTGAACCCCTTAGTTCACTAAAGAAGAATTCTTAATGATACAGCATACAAGACATTCTAGACAACTGTGTGTTTCCAACTGGCAGCAGTGTCCAAAGTGTCCACAAACTTTTGACATTTAGTTCTTTTGCACCTGAAAATTGGCTTGTTTGATTATAAATATTGTAAAAAAGATACCTATGAAAACTAAGTCAACCAATAAAGTATTAGTAAATTATTTTAATGTTTATATGTTACACATATAAAATGGGGCCACAATGTAGCACGGGTTTTAATCCCAATCTCTGGTTTCTATGGAGTTTTGAAAGTTCCCAGAATATGCCAGTAGGTGGACTTGTGGCTCTAAATTGCCCCTGTGTGTGAATGAGTGTGTGAATGTGTGTGTGCATGGTGCTTATTCAGGATGTATTCCCACATTGTGCCCATTGTTACGGATCCACTGTGACCCTGATGCTAATGAATATATATATACAAACCTGACCAAGTGTAAGATCTTGTCCACACTATAATACAAATATTTTTTCACATTTACACATGTATAATATAATTCATAAATGCCTTGACTTTCCTGACCAATAGTCTGACAATATCAATGAGAAAGAATAAGACTTCAAATGTAGATATTTAAAAAGGAATACATTTCAAAACTAGAGTTCAAAACTAAAAAAGGCTGAAAAGTATATAAAAGTCTGAACTGACTAATCATGTTAAGCAGTTCAAGCTGGATTATTCTAGAATGGTGTTAGTAGAAGAAGTATGTAGAATAACAATACGGTGATAGGACTGTGAGCACTGTAATAAGTATCATTTTTGTGGGAGTTGAAATGCCAACTAAAGCTCCAAATGCTCCTGTGGGTTTGACCTTTTGACCCCCCCAGAACAACCCCCCGCCCCATCGTGAGCCATGGTATTAGTCCATCCAACCCACGCTTTGTGCTGCTACTTTTTTACAAAGCAGTAAGGTGTGGGAAGAAAAACTGAGCACACTGAAGTTTAAAGAGCCCCTAAAGTCATATGCAGACAGACAGACAGACCTGCAGCAAACATGGTGTCATTTGCATATGCACCCCCGAGTCGAATCCAGGCTTTATCTGTGCTGCATTCATTTTGATGTTTTAAGGTAGCAACGAGTGAGGCAGGCTCAAACAGCAGTAGGATGAAGTAAATACTCAATAATTCAGAAGGTCTCATATCTCCCTCTCTCCCTCACTCAGTGTCTGTGTGTCCTGCTCTCTGACTGCATGTGAAGTTTGCAGATGTTGATGGAATTCCAGCTGTCATCGCTGAAACATCTGTCTGCACTGAGACCGAGTGGCTCTCTGTCCTTTTACATTAAATCTGCACCACACGCACACACACACTCACACACAGTTGCAAACACACAACCATTGTCACACACGCACAAATTCCATCATGTAAAATTTCTAGTTGGTATGCCAGTGATGGGATGACCAAAGAGAAAATTAAATTGTATTCCAGCACACCAGCAAAGTCCAGGATCAAGAATGTGTGCACGCACACACACACACACACACAGATGCATGCACACACATTTCCACACACTCACTCAAGCTATTTAAAACTCGCAGTCATAGTTCATGATCTTTCTTGACTCCTTGTCCTTTGCTTATGAGTTGTGTATTATTCCCTGACTAATGACTTCAGCTATAGCACTGAAAGGAGGTCATTGTAATCGGAGGCCGCTTTCAATCAGTCTCTGTAATGGCCATGACATAAGAGTCAGTCATCATTAGGGAGACAAGTACAGCTTATGCGTTTAATACTTTCCACCCATTGAAACCACACATAATGTCTTGGATATTGACATTTACAAGATTTATACGATCCTAACTGATATTGAAAATATGTGAGACATCAGGTACAATCACATATTTCACATATTATTTGTCCTGGATTGTGTATCAACCATTAAATCTCCCAGACTACAAGATTTGCCAAGAATAAAACATGATCCTGACTCTCAAAACCTGGGATCTTGCAGAATTTCTAATGAACAAACATGACTGATCAAAACAAACATAGCAGTTGACAGTTCAGCTCGTCTATCATTCCTTATTTGTCTTTCAAATTCAGGACACCATTTGTAATCACTGGAAGGGGTGAATTAGCCCCAATATCAGCCTGATTATCCACTAGTGTGGCCTGGGCATAAGAAAACCCATATATTATTTGTCCTCGCTCCAGGTCTCCTCAGTGTCCATCAGTATCATATCATACAACTTGGGCACAGTAAATATTCTGTGAGGAAGTGATGTGTGCCAGGGCCACTGTCTCTCCCTGTGGCTTTCCAGCCTCATTTCCTCTCCTCACCCCTCAAAGAGACAAGCACAGCCTTGGGGCGAGCATACACCCACACATGCACACACGCCCACATGCATGCGCACACACAGCCTAGGGACAAAGGATGGTTATTAATTTCAGTTTATGAATAATGAAATGCAGAGCAAAAGAGTCTGACAAGGTTTTTTAGGGCCGTTCCATGAGCACAGCGGGTGGGGTCATTGCTGGAGTGAATACATTACAGCTCGCAGTGGAGCATCAAACACAAACACATTCTCTCTCTCTCTCTCTCTCTCTCACACACACACACACACACACACACACACACACACCCCAGCATCCATTCTGAAGTACTAAACAGGAGTGGGACTCTCCAGGCTTGACTGCACAGCTGGCACCATGAGCAAGTATATGTGAATGTGTTTGCCTCTGTGTGTATTGTTATTAGTCATAGCCTTCTCAAAGGGTCACCAAATTTCCTGGACCTTTGCCAACTTCTAATTATGGAGTTATTTGTATCTGTAAATTCTGCTAAAATGGGAAGTTGTTTTAGCCAGCAAAATCGTTGAGACAAATCTTGAAATGCTCCTTCCATATTTTTCTTCTTCTTCTTTATTCATTCATCTTCAGTAACTGCTTTATTGTGGTCAGGATCATGGTGGATCCGGAGCACTGGGCATGAGTCAGCAATACACCCTGGATTGGACACCAGTCCATTGCAGGGCACGATGCATACATTCACACTTAGAGGCAATTTAGCGGAATTATGACGTGAACAAATGCAGAAATATGGCGTGAACAATAATTGTCTAATGGCACCATCTTCAAATCCAAGCTTGTACATGAACTATGACATAAAAGCCATGAGATGGGAAAAAATAATATGCTTTGTGCGTCCTCCCAAAACAATCAGTCACTGGAAAAACAATTACTGTAATTAAATTAAGTGAACCCATAGAGACTGAAAAAGATTTGGCCACTCAAAATGCTGCTATTGTGAATGTAAGCCTATGATGGGGAAACATGCTTTTCACCAGCATAATGGATTTTATACGGTGCACTTGACAAACCAAACCCTGCTCTATGGCTCTGATTTTTCTGGCATTTTTAATAGTGTTAAGTGTTACACAAAAATCCTACTACCAGTTACTACATGTTGCTCTCCAAACCATTTAGAATTAACTGAAATGTTATCTCTAGATAGCATTGAGTTGTGTTATCTCCAGTTCACATGGAGTTGTGAACTGACATCTGCAAAATTACTAGGTAATATAAATCTTAATTTTTGATAATTCACTTATCTGGAGAATTGATCTCCTGTCGCAGCACTGACAATAAAATAGAAGATTACAGTATTTCTGGAGCTGCCCCTGTCGCATCCAATCCTAAGGTCATCAAATACATTCCAAAATGCAACAGTCCAAAAACAAATAACAGACAAAATCACTGCATTTGCTTTTGTATAAAAAATCCTGTGCCACTCATTACTGGGAAATATATTTTCCTAATTTATTTTTAAAATTTCATAAGATTAAACATTTGTCTTCAAACTCGAATATACCAAAGTTGAGGGAAAATGGTCATATTTACTATTTTCTACTATTTCAAATAATAGTGGAGATGTTAAGATTATGAAATCACACATATGTAATTATGCAGTGACCAAGAAAAGTGTTAAACAAATCACTCATTCATTCATCTTCAGTAACCACTTTATACTTGTGGTGAGCCAATCCCAGAACACTGGGAGTAAAGTGTAAATACACAATGGACAGGCCGGCACACATTCACATACCCAGTCACACTAAGGGGCAATTTAGAGTAGCCAATTCACCTACTGACTTATTTTTGAGAGGTGGGAGGAAATGTGAGCACCCAGAAGAAACCCACCTGGACACACTCAACGCAGGCAGTAACCCGAGCTGTGGAGCTGTCAGTGACTCTGGAGCTGTGAGGTGTCAAAGCTATGTGCTGCTCCAACATGCTGCCCCGTTAAGCAAACCAAAACTATTTTATATTATAAATAAACTATATTTTAAAATTATATTATAACAATATTCCTGATGACACTTTTCACAATTTGGGGAACTTCTCCCCAAAGCTTCATGTGGGCTGATTTTCCTAAGTTCAAAGTGAAAACTACTTGTGAAAATAAATTAAAGTAGAAAAAAAAACCCAAAAAACTACTTATTAAAATACTATTTGATTCAGCAATAATTATACACTTGAAAATTAACTTTTTAAGTTAAGCCATATGCCTTTATAAAAATGTCTTTAATACGATGAACAATATATATAGTTTAGTGTCCAAACTTTTAATTGGTATTGTACTTTAAAATCTTTATTGCCAAGGATCTGTGTGCTTTTTTTCAGATTGTGTATATATGTCAGTTTTAACAGTGTGAAATGGCTGCATGGTGATGATTAGAGCACCATAGCTACTAATTAGAATATTAGTTATCTATCAAATAGACTGCAAAAGTGCAATGTGATGGTGTTCGGTTGTTTAATAGCTCTTCTTTCTATCAAAATGCGATAGAAACACCTGCATAATTCCAGGAGGGTTTAGTAGTCCACTGACATGCAGAATAAAACTGTGTGAAATACATCTATTTGATAAAACTTTAATGTTCTAGGCTTATGCATCAGATAAGTTAGTAATATTTACCCTATTTTGTAAAATGGTTTGGTCTTCTGCATTGCTGCTGTATGAGCTTCCACACCCACTGAAACTTTTGTTGCTAATTACAAACATTTTTTCATATAGAGGGTCTGTGACTGTTAGTTATGTTTGTTCATGCCAGTGTGCAAAGATGTTGCATAAATCAGGCACAACAAATAGAACACGATGTCAGCAGCGTTGATGGGGATGCTCTGCCACCAACAAGTCTAGTCCTTTGTTTGATCTTGCTGTGACCTTGACCCTGTTTGGATCTAATCAGTTCATCTGCTGGTTACAGTGATAATTCCATATAAATCCTAGAAACATTCAACCACTTGTTCTTGAGATATTGCACTAATAAGAATCTCAGACAGATGGACAGACAGACAAGTCGATAACATAATGCCTCCACCATCTAGTGGTGGAGGCATAAAAATTAAAAGACAAAAAGAACAGACTATATGTGTAAGCAATAATGTTAATCACATTAAAATGAAATTAAAATTCGAATGTAGTTCGATTATGGGTTACAGCTGTTTACATTTCACGGGTGGTGTGTGTGGCAGACCTAGTGGCTAATTTTCACACTATTTATCCTTTCATATTTGCTTCTGTACTGCCCTGTCCTTTCTTTCAGTGTTGAGAATGAGCCGTGGTCTCAACCTGGGCACCTCGTAGAACATGAGCAACATTAACACCTGAGGAGGTCTGATTCCCACAGACAAGCTTCTGTCCTTCATGTTTCATCACACATGGAACCACGTTCCACAAATAGGATTAATCCTCAGAGAAGGACAGTGACAGAGAGAGTGTGTGAGAAAGAGAGACAGAGATAGTGATCTTTCATGTCTAAACACAGATAAAAGGGATTTTTTGTCATCAGTCAAGATCACTTTAATCTACCTCCATGACATTGTCCACCAGCTTGACTCAAGAGACACACACGCATAGTATGAAATGGATTACAGCACGTCCATCAAGTAGCGTTGTGTGCTTTTATATCCGAGCCTACATTATGTGTGAGTGTATCCCTCAGGACAACAGCCATCATGATGGTTTCTTCCGTATTAATTCACCGACGGCTTGCTTTTCTATCTGTCTTATCTGTTCATCTTCTACTTTGCTGCAAGACAAAGTCAGCTAGTCATTCCATGTGCACTCGCAAAACTCACTCACACACCGAGAAACTTTAATGTGCATTAAAGATTAAAATTAATAACATTAATTCCTCTTATTCATCCTGTTCAGAGTAAGCAGATTGAATTCCACGCATTCGCTTGCTCGCTGAGGTTTGATGTCTTTGTCCTTCCACTCTTAATTAAACCTGTTTGAAACTTGAAAGCCTTTTATTTCTGCCCCTGCCACACAGTTCCTCCAGAAGCAGTGAGGCGAATGAGAAAAGGCGAGGGGAAAGAAGGGGGGAAAGCATTTCTATTCGTTTCCTCACTCTCACGCTGAGGGGTGTGTGCGTGTGTGCCGAAGCCTCGTTTAAACGAATCGGGCTTTTAGCATGTGTGCTTAAAGCAGATAACGACTCGACATTATGAATTCAATCACTTTCTAGGCCAAGCAGCGGAGGTCATAGCCAATTACTCTGAGTAAGCACACACTCAGCTATACACACAAGCATGTACTGTTGTTTGAATGAAAGGTGCTTTTGTAGTAGAAGAGCTGTTTCTAAGCATGTTCAGATTTTCACTCCCGGGTAATTCTGTGTGGTTGTTAAAATGCCATCCATATGTATGCTATGCTATGTACACCTAAATGTAACCCTAAATTTAACCTCAGTAACCAAATGTAAACCTTTTGGCTCTTTTAGGTTTTTGTTTTTATTTTTATTTTTTATTAAAAAATGCAGTTTTTGTATGAAAAGAGTTAACCTTGTGGGATCCTCTAAATGTCCCCACAAAGGCAAAACCGCCACATATTCCTATCCACAAGGAAATATGCTTTCACACACGCACACACACACACACACACAAACACACACACACTGTACCATTCCAATATTCCAAATAGGTCTTAATGAGACAGCCCACGGCAGTGAAAGAGCTGATCTGAAACACAATGTGTCGATTTCCCCCTGCTTCCTTTATTCAGTTGGCATGCATAAATCCATTTATGAGGACTGAGGCGTGCACTGTGGTGCAGTCCCGTTCTCCAGCATTCAGTTGCTATGGAGTTAGTGGAACAAAAAAGCGACCAATTTCCCATGAGACCATGCAGTCTGTTTGTGCAATTGTGGATTATTAAGATGTGAAAGGACATGTCAGATCTGCCTTCTCACATATGTGATCTATCTGGACCTTTTTCTTGTAGCATGTGCATGGCCTGTGTGTAGGACACGCCACCAGGTTCTCTGCTGCCACTTCATGCTGGTTAGGTATCTTTAGCTGCCTTCATTAACATCATCTTCAGTGGTGGTGCAGTCACAATATGACAAGAGGCCCGTGACATTTCTCTCATAACCCAAGAGTGAGAAATGATCAGTGTGGGAGGAAGAGAGCGCAGGAGAAGAAGGCAGCCAAAGGAGGAAGCGGAAGGAACAAGAGAGAGTAGGTGGAAACAGTTGAGTGCAATAGTGAGACCTTGAATAATTAGCAAGAAGCCAAAGAATCAGTCTCTCTCACTCTAATTCTGTGATTTTTAATATAATCTTTAACACCTTCACAATGGGCAAGTTATATGGCATGAAGACCACATCCCATAATTACAGCCTTGTCACCACAGCAAGAGCAGAACTAATGATGGCAGAGCAAGTTCTGTTTTTCTACATCTCCTATGCAAACCCATCACCAAGCTCTGCCTCTTTCTCACCACTTTTAAGTCTTCTTTTCGTCTCTTTTCTTTGTCTCTGCATTGCACTAGTGTACTTTCACATTTTTGTAAAGGTTATCATATAGAAATCCTTTAAAGTTCCTCCAAATGCTTGGTCTCAGGTGGGTGAAAGTAGAGTAATGTTTGTGCGTGTGAGTGATGGCTAATCACTCAGCTTATTGAGCCAGAGAATCTGGAGAGGAATGCTCATCCAGTTCCCTCCTACACACCACCTCTCTAGTCTGTCTCTAAAGCGCATCTCATCAACTCTTTTTCAATGTTTCTAGTATGAAAATGCAAACATGAGCTGACAGACATGCGAAATGATACACACCTTAGATGAAAACAAACACACACTGAAGTGTAGTGCATGTCAAGTTACAGTGGAAACTCTGTAATAACTTGTCTTTATTAAATAGATTTTTATTTAAAAATGAAAAAAAAAAAAAGTTTAATTATGGGACATGTCCAGATAGTACACCATACTTCATGTAGAGACTGGTAACATGTTATCCATGTCATGGAACATCTCACTGTAAAATAATTAAAGAAAACAGCAAATAAGTAGGATATGTCACACTGGAATATCATAACACTGAATGTTTTAGAATAAAACGAAGCAAGTGGAAGGGTTTCATGGCAAATGTTATTTAATTTAAGTATTTAAAATCCTTTGGGATGCCACCACCTTGGTGTGTATGTTTTATTTTTAAATTATAAATCATATTATTTTATTATGGTTAAATAAGTTCGAATATGAATGTATTTGCTTGTGAGAGATTTATTTTTTCATTTTTTTATAGCTCATATAAGTATAGTTTACTAACCAGACCAGCAGTCGGAATTTGGTACTGTGAAATTTTTGAGTATTATGTATGAGTGTGAGTGTGTGTCTGTGAGCGAGAGAGATGTTTCTGTGTCCAGACAGTGGAAGCATAGGGAATATTCTGTGTGTAGTGAGTTGACAGGGAAGTGAGGGCTATTCCCACTGCATTATCCCCACCGCACTTTAAACTAGTGTCCATGCTGTCAGGCTAGTACACCACATCTTCCCTCTCGCTCTGTCTCAGCCACTCATGTTCTCTCCGCTTTTCCTCTCTCCATTTCATTTCCTCCTCACATGCATGTACATAGCCGTAGTATCTTTTATTCATGCACACTTTTCTCAGCTTCTCGGTTATCGGCTTTATTCCATCATAAAAGCACGTGTTGTGCATCCAGAATGCACATCGTCCAACTGACATACACTGCGCAAATTGCCAGCATGGGAATGAGAAAGGTTAAAGTGATGCACACACTCAGATCAGTGACACACACCCAGACAGACCCATCCACCCACACACACACACACACACACACACACACACACACACACACACACATTAATTACTGTATTTACATAGAAGACAGTTTAATGAAAATGCACGTGAAAAAAGTGCAGCTCAGCAATGCAGGTCATTAGTCCATGACGGCTTTTCCATTTCATGGGCAAAGGAAGTATTCTAGAGCAGTACACTGAAAATGGTTTAGCTTTTGCCTTTCAGAGATCTGCAATCTGCAGAGCTTACGGTCTATGAATATGCTGAAGAATCAAGTCCTAAATTTTCAACCATTATAATCTACCATCAAAGTTTAAAGCATATGATCCTGGCATCCCTTTGATTCTTACATAAAACAAAATGCCAGGTGTATTCTGTACATTGTATAAAACATAACTTTTATGTTTTCTCCAATATACAGAACATATATGCTGTCATGACAACCACAATGCATGTAATATGTGATGCCTATGAATACCTTGTATTTCACTGATCAACAAATGCACACACATGCACTTAGGCAGACCTGAGACACATCTCATAAAAGCAATCATGATAAAATGTTCACTTTCTCCATAATGCACAAGCATTTACACTAATGTGCTAACAAAAATGCCCTATGAGCGCCATAATTTTGTTTGTTAAATAACATTTCACCTTTTCTATTTCAGAACTACAAAGCTCTACAAGTCTTTGACATACACTGCATTAGCAGCCCGACAGCATGACGCCACAACCATGAGTCCTGACACAAACGGGAAACAAAAAACAGCATTTCTTCAGCAGCTAATACTGTCAACTAATGATCAACTTGCAAAAGATCCATGCAAAGATCCATGCAGAGAGTTGAACTAATGATCAAAAGCAGATGCCCTGGTAACAAGGCCAGTCCTGTGGTAGATACTTCTGTTTTACTTCACAGTCCCTTTGCTGAGAGTGCTGTTTACACACAGATGAGCATATCAAGCTTGGTATACATATTGCCTTTAAAACACATTTGGCAGTAGATCAAATTTTTAAAATTTTTGATGACATGACAGAGGGAGCGAGAGCCTGTGCTATGAGGCGCCTTTAAAAGGGAATCCCACTGAGTTTTTATTAAATGATTTGCTTTTTAAGAAGTAAACAAAGTGATTTGGATTGTTTTTATTAAAAACAATAGAGAATTGCTCATGACAGCAGTGACATAAGCCCTGGCTCTGGAGCATTTACGCCTCTAAAAGCAAGCTCTCATTACATGAAATGGTCAGTGTTGCTAGATGACTTTTTTGTGATAAGGTGTTGACCCATGTTTTGGTATAAATGATTATCCTCTGGTAATTTTCATGTTTCATTCCCACTGTGCTGGCTTTGGAAAAAACCCAGCTACCAAATAATGATGGACCCGCATTGTTGTTATAGCCTAGAGCTAAGTCAATACAAGCATTTACAGATTATGTTTATTTATATTTAGTTTACCTAATGTGAAAAATAGCAGAGTAATTAAAGGTCTGTGTTGCCACAATTGGCAGTTCACAATGCCACTTATTTGAGGACTGGTCTTGAGGGGCTGTCTTCACTAAAATAGTCATTGGGGCTCAAACTTTGTGGTGTTGTTTGACCAATGTATTTATAACAAACTTTAAAACAAGTCACAGCTGAATGTTAGGGTCTTGTAATGGTAATCAAAAAGTACCAGGAGTGCACATCTATTTATGTTTGCAATAGCAAACTTTCAGCACAATTAACCACCATTTAAGGAAGCTAACCTGTCATGTGCTAAATTATTCACATGGTGCAATGTTTTAAGGAAAAATGGTACACAAAAAAAGGTTTTTACAGATTTACCACCATTGTATAGTTATCAAAATTACATATAAAACAGATCAGAAGATATGTAACTTCACTTTGTGTTGTAGACATCACGACTCCTGGTTCTGTGACAAACCTTGTAAAGAAATATGAGTCATTCAATTTCTTGAGAAGGACCCTTTTTCTTCAACATACTCAGTATGGCTTTGTTATTTCTCAGATTATACTAACATTCTGAAATATCATTTATGGTGTCTAAGAAACCAGTAAATAAAATGATAAAAACATAATATGCAACATATTCACAATGATGTACATAGTTGTTAAGAATCTAACAACTTTCAAATACATTCCACTGGATGCCTCAATCTAGAAGTGAATGGACTCAGGAAAAAAGGCATGCAGATCAATCTATGGCATTACACAACAAATATATATTCAATTTTCAATTTAAAATGAAATGCTTGGCTCAAAATATTTGAATACATTACAGAACAGATTGTCCTCTCAGCTATGTAAGTGTGCCACTTCTCATTTATGCCTGACAGGATATCCATGCCAAAAATGTCCACAGGTGCATAATGAACTCACTAAACTAACTAAACCTGACATATAAAAATACTTATGATAGTTAATGTTTAGTTATCCTGATTAGTGTAGTTATCTTCTACTGTCAAAAAACCCCACCCAGAAAACATGGGTTCCAATAGGTATAGATGACCTCTTCATTGATTTGTAAGCCTGTGGTTAATTGGCCTACATCCTCTGTAGTATGCCATCAGTTTTTATAGTGCGAACTAAATGCAAAACCACTAATCTGCCACTACCATGACAGTGTCATTGCTGTGATTAGTATGGTCTACAGTTCATATAATATTCAGTCAGAGATGGTCATGTTGTGGTCCTATGGTAGGTTGCCAAACTGTGCCTAGATGCACAGTCAACCTACTCCATACTGACTTTTGCTAAATGTATTTTTACGTGGGACTTGCTGCCTTTTTGTCCAAGGCACAAACATATTATTGTACATGAGAGACATTATCACAAGGGGATAAGGATTGTAGCTACAGTGAGTCATCCCTTTTCTTGTAATTAAATACCTATTGCTTATATTATTGCAATTAACTAGCTTCCCAAACTTTGGACTTAAATTACATTAGCTACCACTTTTATATAGTGCTAGTAACTCTGATTTGTTCACACTGTTCGAGTAAAATTAATCAGTTGCTTTGTGCTGAATCAAAGGTTTGAAACCCAGGTTTCACACGTGACTTGATGTAAATAAACTTCTCAAATATGTGGCCAAATTGACAGCTCATCTGAAAGTGCAATTACACTTCACTCTTGAATATTGCTGATACTGTGTGCCTCTTTCATAAGTTAGATGTTTGATGATTTATAAAGGCATGACAAAAAGAGATTGATTAATGTCATTCAACAAATGAGCAGCTACTGAGATTAAAAATAAGGCATCATAAAGCTGGAAATTGATTATAGGCTACAGTGTTCACTAGGAAGGGTTCTGACCAGAAAATAGCAATGTATATTAATGTATTAAATATATGGAAAAAACAATAAGCCTTCCTCAGATGCAGAAGTATTAGTGCAGTTTTATTAAGGTAAGAAATGGTTTGTCAACACAAGTCAAATTTCACTTTTGCCTGAATGAATGATTAAATAATGCTGCCAAAACCTGAGTTACTTAAATCTTTTTTTCACAGTCCCCGATCAGCTATAACATTAAAACCACTGACAGGTGATGTGAATAATATTGATTATCTCAGTACAATGGCACCTGTCAAGGAATGGGATATATTAGGCAGCAAGTGAATAGTAAGTTCTTGAAGTTGATCTTTTGGAAGCAGGAAAAATGGGCAATCATAAGGATCTAAGCGACTCTGACAAGAGCAAAATTATGATGGCTAGACAACTGGGTCAGATTATCTCCAAAACGGCAGGTCTTATGGGCTGTTCCCAATATGCAGTAGTTAGTACCTATCAAAAATAGTCCATGGAAGGACAACTGGTGAACCGGCGACAGGGTCATGGGCACCCAAGGCTCTCTGATGCATGTGGAGAGCGAAGGCTAGCCCATCTGGTCTGATCCCACAGAAGAGCTACTATTGCACAAATTGCTGAAAAGGTTAATGCTGGCTATGATAGAAAGGTGTCAGAACACACAGTGCATCACAGCTTGCTGCATATGGGGCTGCGTAGCCGCAGACCGGTCAGATTGCCCATGCTGTTCTGAGCATCAGAACTGGACCATGGAGCAATGGAAGAAGGTGGCCTGGTCTGATGAATCATGTTTTCTTTCACATCATGTGGATAGGCGGGTACATGTGTGCTGCTTACCCAGGGAAGAGCTGGCACAAGGATGCACTATGGGAAGAAGGCAAGATGGTTGCGTCAGCGTGATGCTCTGGGCAATGTTCTGCTGGGAAACTTTGGGTCCTTGCATTCATGTGGATGTTACTTTGACACATACCACTTACTTAAACATTGTTGCAGACCAAATACATGCCTTCATGGTAACGGTATTCCCTAATGGCAGTGGCCTCTTTCAGCAGGATAATGCTCCCTGCCACACTGCAAAAATTGTTCAAGCATGGTTTGAGGAACATGACAAGAGTTCAAGGTGTTTACTTGGCATACAAATTCCCCAGATATCAATTCGATTGCGCATCTGTGTCAGAGCTGTCGAGGCATGGACTCCACAACACCTCTGAAGGTGTGGTATCTGGCACCAAGAAGTTAGCAGCATGCTTTCAGAGGTCTTGTGGAGTCCTTGCCTCAAAGGGTCAGAGCTGTTTTGGTGGCACAAGGGAGACCTACACAATATTAGACAGGTGGTTTTAATGTTATGGCTGATCGGTGTATAGACGCTATTTCCAAGTGATCCATTATTGTCAGCAATAAGCAGAGGCAATAGTCTAAGTATACATAGTAAACATTCACTGTACAGTTGTCAGACCAAAATAGTGGCTGTAACTCTCTATCTCTCTCTCTCTCTCTCTCTCTCTCGCTCACACACACACACACACACACACACACTCACAGTAATTCTGATTACAGTGTTCACAATGAACTGATTTCAATACATGATGAGTGAGTGTGTGCTTCAGTGGTATTGCTGCTATCACTGTTAAGGTCTGGGTCTATGCTTCTTGCAGAAATGAACAATATGATGTAATTGCATAGAAAACAACCAACTGCAGACACTGAGGCAGAGGCTTTTCTAGTTGTGTTGTGCAAATGGCAGCTGGGGGAACAAACATGCTACATGACAAAACCTGTGATTGGAGCATTCATATGCAACAGCCAAAATGAAAATGCAGAGACTTTGTGAGTTTGTAAGCTTGTGAATGTATTTTTGACTCCTCATGATTTCTCATAAGTATACTGAGGCCTTTAGTCTAGGTAATTAGGTTTCTGGGCAAACAAAACATGTGATGGGTTGAGCACACTGAAGTTTTCACTTGCTCAGAGAGCTAGCTAGTGTGATTATTGAGTTTGTAATGTGTAATGTTATTTTGTGAATTGTCCACCCCTGTAAATGAAATAAGAAAATAACAGGTAGTTCTAGCTGATCAAGATTAGTAGCTTCCAGAGGGAGAACTGGATTGTTTATATTTGGTGGTTCATTGGAAAGATAAGCTGTGTTGCCTTTTAACCCCAAGATCATGATCTCATTTATACTATTACAGTGCCTTCAGAATGTATTCACCCTCCAATTATTATTTCTCTTTTTGCTGTATTGCAACATCAAATTTAAGCATTTTTCTCCTCCTTTGAAGTGACTCTCTACAGAAATAAAATAAAATTATGTATTTAGATGTCTTCAGTATTATTTGAAAATTAAAAATTTAAAAACTGCAAACTGAGCACAGCACTCTGTTTGGCCTGATCTTGGCAGTGTCTGGGTTGTGCCAATTTTTTACTTTGTTATAATGGATTTCACAGTGCTCCTAAGAATGTTCAAAGCTTTGCTGATGTATTAATACTCTTCTCCATTTTCTTCCTCCTAACAACTTTATCTCGAAGCTTCACTGGCAGTTCCTTCAAGAGATTAGGACTGATCTGATCTGCCATTTTAACTGTGAGACCTCTTAAAGTCAGAGATATTTATTGTGCAAGCATACAATGGGAAAAGGTTGGATTTAAAATTACCACAGGTGTATGCTGTTTGAGATATTTAGTGTGAGCTCTTCAAAATTAAATACTAGTCCCAATTTAGTTTGCTAAACAGGGGGATGACAAGGGGATGAATACTGAATACTTTCTGGAGATACTGTATATATACACACACAAGTCTTGAGACATAAATAAGTAAATAACTAAATAAATAAATAAACAAACAAACAAATAAATAAACACATGTATGTACATATTTATCATGTTTAGAAGAAAAAAAGAAGCAGGAACACAGTACAAGTGCTGACTACTCCTATTCTGTAGTTCAGAAAATATATTGAATTTTTGCAGTACAAAACATACAAAAATTTTTAATGATATAAATGTCTTGCATCACTGCAATATGGCTAGAAACTTTCCTCATGAGATTAATTAACTTCGCAAAATCCTCAAACTTAGAGTAACTGAAGTACCATTAAGCCTACGTCTACGATGTCTACGATGCTCTACTAAAAGCGCTACGAATTTATGACTATTATATAGAATCATGAGGTTAAAGGCCTGTGTGGGTATGTGTGGGTGACACATTATGATAGGAATATTTGAAAATGTTGGCTTTATTTTTTATTCACAAAAATAACTAAAAGCACAATAATAGTATTGTTGGAGGTGTGCGTGAATGCTAAGACACTTTTTTTTTTTACCAGGGTGGTTTCATTTGGAGCTAGTGGCGTTTTAGTGCTTATTTCCTTGCTGAGTAAAAATAATGGCATCACCAAGGCCATGATCTCAAGTGGTAGCCTATTAAAAAAAAATTTACATGCATTCTACTGTTTGACAGCCATGAGGCCTATTCTTTCTTTTGGTATGTAGCAGCAGTGGTGCTGCGGACACAGAATAATGATTGCCGCAGCAAAGAGTGAAGCAAACCTGGCTGCTGAGTCCTCTAAGAAAAAGAAAGATAAGGTCCTTTTATGCATTGTTGCAACAGGAATAAAAAAAAATGAACACTTATGCTATGTTGTTGCACCATAAGCATACTGAAGGCTCAGCTGCTAAGCCCCATAACATGAAAAAGTGAACAGAACACCATTGTTGCATTGTTGCAGCAGGAATGGAAACAGGCAGAAGGCTTACTGGTCTAGGTCCCTAGAAGGGAAACGATGATGTAGTGGCAACAAACAACAATTTTTTGGCATGAGCCAAATCTAAATGCTATTAGCCAGCATTAAGATAAGATAAGATAATGTGTACCTTTATTGATCCCCCATAGGGAAAATTCAAGTTTACACAGCAGCACAAGTAGGAGGAGTAACATCAAAGAAAATAAAGAATTTCCATAAATACCTATACATTAGAATTAATATAAAAATAATATAAGATAAATAAAAATAATAGAAACAGTAGAAACAATAAAATAGATCAGCATAATGAAGAGCAGAGACCTGGGGAGCTTAATAGAGCCACCTCACATATACAGACTATGCTGTACTCTAGGTAGCTGCTTCTGATTCTCTATTGAGCCCACCCTGTAGGAGAGTACTGATAGCCTGTCATTGGAATATTCTGACAGTTAGAATATAATGAAAGAGTGCGGCTCAGCAGCAGCAAATATGCTGCAGGCTTGAATTAAGGCTGCCTTAGCAAAGCTAATGCTTGATCCCCACCTGGCACAAGCGATCAAATGCTTCACCCATCATCATGTATCTGCCCAAGCCAGTGTCTGGGCTATTCCATGATGTATCAATTTCATTAAAGAGCTCTTATATGCAAAAAAAAAAAAAAAAAAAAAACATTCCATCCTGGATGCGATAGCAGATACGGAAGCATTAGGTTTACGATGAATGCCTCGCCTCTGGGAAAGACAGGTGGCTTTGCTAGTGGAACAGGCAGATCTGTGAGTAAATCCATGCTGCCTATAGCCTGTATAGGTTTTCAATGCATTTGACACATTGGTTAATGTGAATTTCATCTCAAACAGCACTCAATTAAAAATCTTGTATGGTAACACTATTTGTATTGTTTTCTGCTTGATGTATTGCTTTGGTTGTATTTCCTCATTTGTAAGCCACTTTGGATAAAAAGTCTGCTAAATGAATAAATGTAAGATGTGAATGTAAACACAGCAACCCACCTATTCCTGGTCATCATCTGGACATCTTCTTGATGGAAGAAAAACCATTATTGTCAATTAAATACATGGATAGATTAACCATAGGGCCGAACACTCTCTTATTCTCCTATTTGTTTTCATTTTTCTGGTGATGACACTCAGGAAACACAGACATGCATCTAAGCATCTACTAAAGACACATTTGTGATTAGAGATGAATTTGAAAATGGATCAAAAGTGGAGTAGTGGAGCTGCTATGAGAAAGAAATGAGAGAGACAACAACACTGGCTGATGTAGTGATGTCGACCTATTTTAACCCAATAGATGTTAGCGGAGAACTGAACACTGTGGCTAACATAATTAAAATGATATGATCATTGCCAAATATCCCATCAAGACAGCGAATACCACCAGTATTAACATTGCCTGTTGCAGTAAATATGAATCAGCTAATGCTGGCTAGCTACTCCTGACTAACTACTGACTCTCCCTTTCCTTTGATAGCGCTTTGTTGCATTTCTCCTGGCAAACTTCCATTTTTCATAACTCGCAGCTTGCTGTTAGACTAGCGAATGTCAGGTCATATTGTACACTTGCAGTCCACTTGCATTTCAAATGTTTTCTTGGCTGCTTGTGACTCATGTAGATCAATATGGCCAGCAGCCCAGGTAGAAGCATACATTTTCAAGTCTTTAGCCTCGCAATGCCGTCAGGCAGCAGAGACTGTTGCAAGTGCAGGTTAATGACTTTATTGACAAATGCAGGCAGACAATTCCAAAACATGATCTAAAAACAGCATCTAAAACAGTTGAAGGTCAGGCAAACAGAGAAAGTACGGGCACAAACCAGAAACAAATACAATGAAAACAGACCAAGATCAAAACCAGATATTCATAAACAGACTCAAAGACTTGGTACATTGAGAGGAATACTCTAAATGTCTGAGTCCGGGTTATTCATGTGAGTGAGAGTGATCCAGGTGTGTGCAATTTAGAGATCAGGTGACCTTGAACGAGGAAGTGAGTGTGTCTGGATGGCCATGATTGGATGCCATGAGGAATTCTGGGAATCAGAGTTCATGGTTGCCTCAGGCATTGACATGACAAATGATGTATCATGCCATGGATCTCTGATTTCTTAATCCATCCTTGATTATGGATGCAGTAGCCATACATTGCCCTCATGCAGACTTCCTATACCTGTGATGTTAGTGGTGGCAACTCCAGCAGTGAAATTTAGAATGTTGCACCTCAAATTTTTTCAGTATGTCCTGAACCATCACTGGACTCAGAAGCAGAGGTGGCAATGCTACCCGCTTCACCATTGTGCTGCCCCTAATCCAACAAGTTGAATAAATTTCACTTATCTCTTCCTTAAAATCATTAAATTGTTCACTAGATCGAGTGCTTCCATACCTAAGAAATTTTACCACAATTCAATCTCTTTTAATAGAAATATACTCTTCCATTATGTACTTACATCTTTCAAACTAGCAGTTATTAAACCATGATTTAAAAACCTGACCTTGACCCATCTAAGGAACTCTTAATGACTCACGAGCGGCAGTGCAAAACCTTTTTGATGCTTGTCTATCATTTGAAGCTCATGTAGAAAACAGTACTATGACGGCCTTTAGATTCTTTTCTTCTAAGCTGGACTATTGAAATACTAGATGTTCCAGTAAGTGCATAAACAAACTCCAGTTAGTTCAGAATGCAGCAGCCAGAGGCCTCACTAAAACCAGAAGGTTTGACCATATTTCCCCTATTCTATCCACGCTACACTGGCTCCCATTAAAATTTCACTGTGATTAGGTCATGCTACTAATGACCTATAAATCACTGAATGGTCTTATCCCACAGTACCTTAACTTTTGATTTATTATGTTCCACCACATCTGCTTTGATCAAAAGGTACAAGTTCTTTATCAGTACCTAGGATAATGAAAACTACAGTACTTTCCTACAAAGCCCCCAGCTCTGGAATAGCCTTCCTGGTAATATGTGACTAACACTTAGGTCTAAGCTGAAATCCTAATTGTTTAATCAGGCATTTCGTTAAAGAGGTCCTCTCTTAGAGAGGGGTACAGATCTGGGGGCTCATAGGCAGAGAAAACTGGGATGTTTTGTCATTATGAAGGAAACTGCCATGGAAGTCTGGAATATAAGGAAGTCAAACATGTACATATGTTACCATGGTTTTACTATTACGTTAGGACCACTATGATACCTTGGTGACAGGGGCTCAGGAGAATGGCCAGAGGATGACCCTGATGTAGTGTGTAATATTCTATAGGCTAGGTAGTCTTAAGTTCAAAATGTGTGTAAGGTGTACAGTTGTTTCAATTGGATTCATGCCAGGGAACATACTTTTTATCCATCCATCCATCTTCCATAGCGCTTATCCTACACAGGGTCGCAGGGGAGCCTGGAGCCTACCCCAGGGAACTGGGGGCACAAGGTGGGGGACACCCTTGACAGGGTGCCAACCCACTGCAGGGCACAACTGCACACACATTTACACACTACTGACAATTTGGAACAACACGTCTTTGGACTGGGGGTGGAAACCAGAGTACCAGGAGGAGAACATGCAAGCTCGGCGCACACAGGGTGGAGGCAGGATTTGAATCCCGATTAACCCTGGAGGTGCGAGGCTAACATGCTAACCACTAGCCACTGTGCCCCATATTCTTTTTATATTCTAGTGATTTACTAGCAGTAGATTCCTTTTATAATCAACCATATAAGATAAGCCATATTATTTATAGAAAAATAATGCATCATTTTTGTGGTGTTGATAATTGATTTCATTCACAATATTCCTTAGAGAAAGTAAAATATTTTACTGTATTACATTTGTTCAATTGAATGAATGGATGGATGCAGGCCTATTTGTAGAGGTCTATTACCTGAAGGAGAGTTGATTGTGTTATAATAGCAGTAAATTCTGTCAGCTTTGAAAAACAATGGCAGTAAGCACTTTGGGAGCCAAAAGAGCCAATTGCATTGACTCACTAAAAAGAGATCGAATTTCCATCATGAGTTGGTACAATATTTAGGTAGAATAACACAATGACAGAACAAGTCAATGGAAATAGCTCATAAATATAATACTACATGTGTGTGTGTGTGGGTGTACATCCATTCTGCATATATGCCACTCTGCAGAGAAACCCAGATCCGACATGATGCAATGATTTGTACCCCTGAGAAAGTCACGATGGTCTGACAAGCAGAAATCATTATGGATTGTATTTCAAGGATTTATACTCCGTACTTAACTTTGACAGCGTGAAATACAATATTTCTGATTGGTGGCTGGCTGCAAGCCCTGATTTGAAACTTGTAAAGTTTCTTTGACTTCTTGTCAAAATTTTATTGCAACATGCTCTGAAGCTATGTTACACCATCGAACCATGACTCCTTTCGTTCTACAGCTATCTGACTGGACTAACAGCTCCTACAACAACACACAACAAGACAATCTCAGTGAGTCTGACCAAAAATGCTATCTCCATCTGCAATAATGCTACTCTAAATAAATAATAATAGGTTATTCTCTTTCGTGAGATTTGGCCTAACAGAATGCTTGTGTATCTAAACAGTTCTACAATCCTCTATTTGTTCATTAAATATTTCTAATTACAACTGAGTTTCCTTTATGTTATGTTATTATAACCCAGCCTGGCAGCACTGCTGTAACATTTATTACTTTTGTCACAAGAGAGCAATTTTCCCAGCACAGACCTATCTTTGCATGCACATGTGTGCAGAATTGAGCATTAGCATGGTGGAGGTAAAGGTCGGCTTATCAGTACTCGTTCTACGCTAATTTCAGCTTCCTGCGGCTTTATTCCCCTCCACTGGCTAAGTAAATACTAATGCTAATTCACTGAGTGATGCTGATGGAGCTTTGTCTGTGTGTCGGCCACTCGGTTTAATTAGCCTCTCAACAGGTTTGTTGTGTGTAGGCTAATAATATGCTAAGCTGCTCTCTTAAAAAAAGTTCTCTTCAGTTAGTGGCTTCACCAAGAAAACTTCTTTAATTAGCTTTGCTGGAATTAATCAGCACTTTTTCTCCACTAGCACGGTAATACAAGTGTTTACACATCTAAAGTCAGTACATTGCTGAGTTTTCTATTGTTTTTCTAAGCTTAGTGATGTGTACCAAGCAGTGTCTCATGCAGAAAAGGATATACATATACACATTCATCCTCTTTCTCTCAGCCCTTACCCCCTACTAGAACATACATTTTTACCAATTGCACATCACTAGCCTAGCTGTTAATGTCTGTGAGCCTGAGGTCTGTCCTTAAAGTCCATAATTATTTTCAAAAGTCTAGTTATGTAGAAGTTTATAACTGGAAAGGCCAATTCACTATGGACACAATTCTGAAGCCTTTATTTGATGTGTGAGACGCACGTCACACGAAGCATCTACTCTTCCATTTTAAGCTTCAGATTGAGCTGCGTTAATTTCCTGATACATTTAAAGTGAGCTGTCGTCTGTGGTGTGGATTCAAATGGTGGTCTCACGGCTTACCTGATCCAGTGTGAGTCCAGTTTGAATTTGGGGTTACGCTCACACTCCACTAGCCTGGCCGTCTTACCCTTACAAAAAAAGAAAAAAAAATCTGTTACAACGTGAAAAAAAAAATTTCACATGCAAAGGGTCAGAAAATAGATGTGAAAATTTCACACAATATAATGTGAAATGTAAAAAGGCACAAGTGTCTGAAAAACACATGCCAAATTCACATTATTTTTTTTTTCTTCAGTTTTATTTGGTTTTATAAAAGGATGTCAGTACTTTGGTTTTTAAATTTCTTTCATAAGTTCAGTCATGTGGCTTAAGTAGCGTCTAAATCAATGCACAACACACACACTCATAAACACACAATTAGGTCTTATTTGTTCATAGCAGAAAAGGTCAGTGATGTTATTTTTAATAAGAACAAATTACTAACACCACAGGCAGAAAAAAACGTACTGCCTATCATTGGAGTACATCGTTTGTGTCTATGGCTATGTATATTAGTTGAACTCCAGTGGATTTTAGTGAATCTTTGTCAAAGATTTGAAATGTAAAGCCACAAATGAGTAACCTCTATTTGATTTCCCATTCACTCCACATTCCTGAAAGGGCAGTCCCAGCCACAGGCATTACTAATTAAAATCACTACTAATTTCTGCTAAAATTTGTCACTGAAAGATTCCCCTCATGAATCTCAGGTCATATGTCCAAACCTCTCTCCAAAGCCACTTCTTCCAAAGACTTACATGCCAATCCATTCAGCCAATCCATACAACAGTTGTGATTCCATTTAAACAAATGTCAGTCCACACTAACTTCATTAGACAAATCTGAAATGTGAGCCCATGTGTTCTGCCTTGCTTGTTTTATGCAACCTCTCTTTTTTAAATTGTGTGCATAAGTGAAGCATAAATTACATAGAGATGCATTCAAATTCCACACTTCCACATTCTCCATGCTGTGAACTTTATTTCAAATTATAATCTACAATGATGTTGAAGATGTGTAACCTGTAGTTGCCAAATAGCCAAATGTTTGTACGGTACACATGTGCACACATATTGAAACCTTCCAACAAAGTGCAAAATGATGTATGATGCAGTATTTGCAATAAATCTTTTCCTGGAACCTTCTTGCCAAATTCTCGCCAGGGCAGCAATTGTCTAATATATACTTGTCTACTGTTCCTAATGACTAGGAATGTTGGCGGTTATCTAGGAGTTCGTAGAACCACAGTTACATACAGTATGTAACTAGCATTCTATTTCACCACTTCCACCAGGTGCCATGAAAATCACCTGGATAACAAATGTCACAACACCGTGATGTGCTGACACAACTTAGTTTGGAGAAGGCCACTGCACACAAGTTACTGGGAGGGGTGATGTTATCCTTCTACAACCTGGAGAAAGTACACAGTGACACCTGGGTAGCACCAGTGCAGACTTGCTGGAGCAGTATACCTCTATAATGCCCGTGATGAGGAGATACTTCTCATAAAGGAGGGGCAGTGAGTCTGCCTATGGACCATGGTGATGACATCCAGCACAGGAACAGTATCACAGGGTGCATAGTGGACACTACAAGAAACACTCTGCCATAGGCTTGTGTGATGCTGATTTTTTTTTCCTACCCATGACTTATCATTTTAAAAATCATGATAAACATTTTTAATTGTCCAGACCCAATAGCCAAGGACAGGAAAACAAACATTTCCAGCATTTCAGGTTTAAGTGGAGTAGGGGAGGTCGCCACGTCAACTGATTGATTAAAAAAATTGGCTGACATGAACTTGGGCAGAAAACTTGGGTTCACCCACAAGGTCATACTAAGAGTCATCTCTCCACCAGCACATGAAAAGTGAGCTTATTAACAAAGTAGTAATAAACAGTTCTCCCACTCTTTATGCTGAAGTGGTCATTAACAAAAAGCCAGTTTTCAGACACCCATTTCAGATCAGCATTGTGCATAGGAGGGGTCTTGAGGGACTCCAGCATAAGGGGAAGATTGCACCCTGGGTTCTTAGAGAATTGTGGCAGATGGAAGCATTATGACTGTTTAAGAAAGGCTGTAATAAGTTTGACAGTCCTTAGAGATATGCCATCCATGATTTTACACTGCACTACCCCATACAGATGGGAACATGCTGCTGTCTCTCTGCAAAATAGCTTCCACCTAAGGGCATTCAAGGACCGTGTAATAATTGCATTTATGAGTGTTTCCTCAGTTCATAATTGGACAATGCAATGCTTTTGACTACTAGCAAAAGGAGCAGGCCATCACAAAGCAACAAGCATCTCTGTGGCCTAGGGGAGGCAGTACTCTTATGCCTCTGATCTCAGGCTCACCAATGTGGCCCAGTCTGTGGCTGTATAATTAACATACTTAACTGTATCTGATGTCTTATATACAGTGGATATAAAAAGTCTGCACACCCCTATTAAAATTGGAGGTTTCTATGATGTAAAAAAAAAATTTTAATCAAGATGAATCATGTCAGAAATGTTTCTACCTTTATTATGAAATTGTAACCTATAAATTAAAGAGAAAAACAATAAGAATCATTTCACAGAAAAATTAAAAATAACAAATGTACAATAATCTGGTTGCATAAGTGTGCACACCCCTAAACTAATACTTAGCTGAAGCACCTTTCAATTTTATCATGACATTCAATCTTTTTGGGTAAGAGTCAATCAGTTTGGCACATCTTGACCCACAGATTTTCGATTGGATTTAGATCTGTACTCTGGCTGGGCCATTCAAAAACCTTGATCTTGTTTTGGTGAAGCCATTCCTTTGTTGATTTGGAGGTGTGTTTCAGGTCATTGACATGCTGAAAGGTGAAATTCCTCTTCATCTTAAGTGTTTTTGCAGAAGCCTTAAGGTTTTGTGCCAAAATTGACTGGTATTTGGAGCTATTCATTATTCCCTCCACTCTAATTAAAGCCCCAGTTCCAGTTCCAGCTGAAGAAAAGCAGCCCCAAAGCATGATGTGTTCTTTTGGTGATGTGCTGTTTTTTGCGCCAAACATATCTTTTGGTATTACAGCCAGAAAGTTCAACTTTGGTGTCATCAGACCATAACACATTATTCTACATGGTTTTTGGAGATTGGATGCATTTTTTTTTTTTTTGCAAACTAGCCAGGCTTGGATGTTATTTTTGGTTACAAATAGGCTTCTGTCTTGCCACCCTACCCCATAGCCCAGACATATGAAGAATTCTGGAGATTGTTTTCACATGTAGGGAGCAAGCAGTACTTGCCAGACAATACTGCAATTCTTTTAATGTTGCTGTAGGCCTCTTGGCAGCATCCCAGACCTGTTTTATCATGGTCTTCTCATCACTTTTTGAGGTACGTCCTGTTCTTAGTAATATCACTGTCGTGCCATGTTTTCTCCACTTGTTGATTATTGTCTTTACAGTGTTCTATGGTGTATCTGATGCCTTGAAAATTTTTTGTAACCCTCTCCTGATTGATATTTTTCAACAGTGAGATCTTGTACCTGCTTTGCAAGCTCTTTGTGGCTTTTCCAGTTGGATGTTACCAGGAAAATCCTATAGGAACAGTTGTACTTTATTTGGGGTTAATCAGGCACTTTAATTGATGGCAGGTGTATGATTATTAGTATTTAACATGAGTTTGAATGTGACTGGTTGATTTTGAACACTGCCACATTCCCACTTATAAAAGGGTGTGCACACTTATGCAAGCTGGGTTGTTTCTGGTTGTTTGTCACTTGATTTTTATATGTTGCAATTTCACAGTAAAGGTGAAAAAGTTTCTGACATGGTCTAACTTAGCTTCATTTTTTACATCACAAAAACCTGCCATTTTAACAGGGGTGTGTAGACTTTTTATATCCACTGTATGCAGGGCTTAAAGAATAAATTATAGACCACTGCCTTTTTCTGATCTAAGATTTTTGTGGAATAGGAACCATCTGACCATAGGGTTTACTCTTTTTCAGTTGTGCCTGGGCTGGGCCCTGAGCTCTGGCAAGACCCTGAGCTCTGAAGCCTGGGGTGATGCAGAATTCAAATTTATACCCCAGTGGCTTAGTCATCAGAGTTCACTTTGTCTGATCCAGTTGGTACTCAACAACTGTTTTGACTGCAAATAATTCCATCAGCATCTGGAAATGTCAGCTCCAGGTATGCAGCCCAGGTCAACCTGCTCACAGTCCACTGTGTTAGCTAAAGCATGTTAAGCAAAGCTTGGGTGCAGTGCAATAGACAGCTTAACAAACCTTCTTCAGTGCTCTCCATATAATCCTTCCATTGAGGCACAGTGAAATTCCCTGTGGCTGGGGCTGTGCAGAACAGGTTGCTCTGAGCTGCTCATTAGCCTCCAGTCCAATCCAGGTCATCACTCTCTTGAGGATATCTGTCCCATACTGTTTGGAGCCTGCCAGCAACATGTGAGCTGGTAAATCGGATTCATTTCCAGAAACTTCTTAATCCGGAGCTGATTGCGGTTCAGCTGTCAGTTCACGGTCAACTGGGAAATGTCTCCCTGTTGCAGCTACTTTGATCCATTTTTTGGCTCAGATTAAAAATTGTTTCTCTGATATGTTCAATGCCAAGGTGGCAGAGAGTTCCAGAGAGCTTAGACATTGGTTACATGAGAGTGAATCCTGTAGCATGGCTTGTAATCACTCAGTATCGAAGCTGTGTGTATAGTGGAAACCAGCTAACTCTGTGGTTAACCATGAAGAGCATGTGTTGTTCTGGAAAAATGCACTGCACTAGAATCTAGTCAGAGTCCCACTAGACCATGAGGGATGTCAAAGCTGAATAAATCAAGAGCAAAAATTGCTCTGTAACTAATCACCACGCAGAAACAAAACTTTAAAACTTTCCAAACTTTTATGATATAAGGAAAAATTAGAAAAAAGGAAAAGAACTTGCCTCCAATCTTAGCCTGCTGCCACTGATCTAATTGATGTAGGTTAGTTATGACTGGTTTAGACAAGGGAGGCCCCACTCTGTGTTGATACCGGAAAAATGGAGGGCAAAATGTTCCTACCTGAATGCACATCTTAATGGAACCCACTAACTTTGCCGGCTTAGCAATGTGAGCATGGTATAATGAGGGAAACCCACTCAAGCATGTTAGAGGTGGATATTACAGGCCTGTGGTGCATCCAAAGGCAGGTGATGTAAGAAAAGGAGCTCAGCCTTTCCCTCAGCAAAGAACTGACTGTCATACAAATTAATAAAAACAATTCATAGTTAATTAAATAACATTGAGACACGGATGGGAGCCTATCTGCAACTTTGGAGCAGAGCAGAGGTTCCTTGTAGCTCCAACAGTAGTTACAACCTGTTACTCAGATAGCTCTAAAATATTCAAAAAGGCCCAACAAGGCGAAAAGAATAAAAGGACAGATAGCCGATGAAGATGGTATTTTATAGCTAAATACTAAGTCATGTGGTCAAAAGGTGACCTTGTGGTAAAGGTCTCGGTGTGCACTACAAGGTAGCAAGGTGTTGAAACACTGCCCCTGGTGGTGTTTAGGAGTGAAATAGAATTGTATTTTAACATTCATGCTTAAAAAAAGGTTCTTCAAAAGTTCTTTAGTGGCTAATGGTTCTAGCCCTCGGGGGTCTACTACGGCTGTATGTGGTTTCAGACAGAGCTTTGTCAGAGCTTTTTCACAGAAGAAAAGTTATACTGGTTAGCTGGACAATCAAGTCTGAAAGCCGCTTTAATGAAATTAAATGAGTCCCAGTGCATGTTTTACTTTTTTCCTTATTTATATTATGCAGAGTTTTCATGCAACACCACTGTTCAGCACATTTCAAAGAAAATACCAAAAAAATGTGCTTTTGATGATTCCTGCAATTTTAAATTTAAACAGAGCTTCATGTTGCGCTTTGCTGAGAGGCTCAACTGCTCTAAATATGAACAGTGTGCTTCAGAGAGGAGATGAAAGCTGTGTCTGGTCGTATTTTCCCGAGGCCTGCATGGAGAATGGAAGAGCTGTGCATGTTTCAGGACAGCAGGCTGCGTCACAAAGGTCAACTCCATCTCATTAGAAGAACAGCTTTGTGCTGTGGGGCAGTGGATGAACTTTAAAAATGCTGTTTTATTAATGAGCTACATACTGTCCCACTGGAGAGGCTTTTATCTTTAACCAAGCTGATTAGAGAAGAAGTGATGGGACTTGGGGAAGGGGGGCAAGGAAAGCATGCATACTACATGGACACACACACACACACACACACACACACTTGACATAAACTCTGCTACAGTACATGACTGAAATCTAAACTGAATACCTTGAATCATTTTCAAAACAAATTTTTACTTCTTGCTGTTTCATGAATTCCTTTAATGACTTGGAAAAAATATCTAAATAACCTGTTCATTTAATTCAAATTGTAATCCATAACAACTAATACATACTGTTAATTGTTGTCATCTCTTAAACTTTTTAACTCAAATAGTCTTTTAATGAAATCTAATCTATTTATTTATATTAGTTATTTATTTATACATTAGTGAAATATTAATACAAATAATAGATAAGAAATAGAATTTGACTAAATTATATTAGCTTTTAATAACTGAATAAATAAAATTAGTTCTCTTTTGGATTCTACAGTAACTCTAAGATTCTGGACAATACTGTATGTGTGTGTCAGAGTTTTTGTGCTTACACATTCAGGTTTCACTTATCTCACTCTTGGATTTTCAGTAAAACAACACTATCAAAAGTCATCAAAATCACCTTTTGGAAATAGGTTGGCTTGACCTCGTCATGTGAAAGTGTACATTTTTATATATCTTTTACTGCAATAACACCCTTCACTCCAGGGATTGTGAGAGTATCAAATTGAAACTTTTCATTGGGTTCTGTGTGTGTGTGTGATGGTAGCAGAATGAAGGTGGATCCAGGATTAAGCACAGATGGCTGCTGGGTCAGAGACGATGCAGTCCAGATGGTCAGGTGGGTAAAATATGAGCATGTACACACACACACACACACACACACACACACACACTTGATCAATATGAAAGGTCATGATTCCTCTGTTGCCTGCTAACATTTGGAAATTATCAATATAAAGCATTAAACAGTGTAATTGAATAAGCAGTAAGGTTCTTTGATGTTAGACCCTGCATTAGAATGGTCTTTCTTTTATATGGATTATTTTCTGATGAAATGTTTATATGCCTTCTTTTACACTCCAGTCTATCTCCTGTGAGAAAACCTGGTCTGGGTTTTGACTGGACCATTCTATCACATATTCAGATTCTTGGTTATGAAGCACTCCAGTGTACCTTTGGCAGTATGTTTAGAGTCATTGTCCTCATGGAATGTGAACCTATATCCAGGTCTCAAGTCTCATGCAGATTGGAACAGGTTTTCTTCTAGGAATGTCCTGAATTTGGGTCCGTCCACCTGCCATCAAACCAGACCAGTTTTCCTGACCCTGCTATGAAAAGGATTCTCACAATGGTCACAATGTGATGCTACCACCACCACACCTCAGTGTGGGTATGGTATGCTCAAGGTGATGAGCTGTGTTGGGTTTCCATCAAGCATGGCACTTTTTGCAGGTCTAAACAACAAGGACCATGAACAAGACCAAGACCATGATCTTGGTATTTAACTTTCATTATAGCCTGTGTTGTGTTCTAAAATGTGTCATCTGAAAATTCAAGTGTGTTAGCAGGATGAAGCTTGCCTGTTTGGATGTGTGCTCTCTTCTGCACAATGGCATAACAGGTGATGAGAGTCTTGCTGAGCATGTTCACTCACAAAATCATATCTGGGACATTATGACCTCTTCATTCAGACAAGAAATAACTGAAAATGCTTGGCAAGAAATGACAATATCTCTTAAATTACATAAAATTTCATATTTATTAATTAAAATATTTTTCTGTGTACTAATATTTTTCAATAACATAAAACATATTTTATAAAAAAAAAAAAGTTGCTTTAATGAGCTTTTGCTTTCAAGTACAAAAAATGTGCTTTTACTTTTTTCCCTTTTTTTCTTTTACATTTGCTTGTCGCATTTTGCCTTGTTTTGATTTAATAAGGTTTCTGTTCCTTTTGTTCACTAGAGATGAGATAAGTTTATTCATTATGTATCATTAGTAAAAGTGGCCAAGAACTGCCTATATTCACAGGAAGAGGAATTTTGACTGACATTTCAGCTTACAAGAAAATGTCTTCGAACTTGTCGTCGAGAAAACATGTTGCAGTAGGTTAAGCTGGTGGCTACGTTAATGCTAACCAGTAGCATTAACCATATTGCCAGGTTAACAGGCAGAGATTTTTTTTACAGACTAGACCTCTACCTTCTGCATTATTGTACCTTCATGCAATGTTCAGTTCTTGGCCTAAGTATTAAGTCCCTTTAATATTTTCCATATTTTGTAATGTTACACACCTGGAATTGTTGGCTGCAGGTCTTCCCATTCTTCTTGGCACAATTGCTCAAGCTCTGTCAGATTATATGGAGACCATTGGTGAACAGCAATTTTCTTGATGCAGATTCTCAATCAGATTGAGGTATGGGCCATTTTAACAAATTCAGGTTCTGTTTATGAACCACCTCTATGTACCTTTGGCAGTATGCTTAGGATCACTGTCCTCTTGGAAGGTGAACCTACATCCAGTTCTGTAGTCTCTTGCAGACTGGAACAGGGTTTCTTCCAGGATTGCCCTGTATTTGGATCCATCCATCTTGCCCTCAAACCAGACCAGTTTCGTAGTGCCTGCTAATGAAAAGCATCCTCACAACATGATGCTACCACCACCATGCCTCACTGTGAGGATGGTGTAGGTTTCCATCAAACATAACACTTTTTGCCAATGAAAAAAATAGTTTTGATCTCAACAGACCAGAGAACATTTTGCCACATGTTTACTCTGTCACCAACATGCCAACTGGGTAAAACAACAAGAACCATAAAAAAAGGAACTATGGCTTGGTAACATACAAAACTTTTGATGAAACGGTGACATACAGAGGATATAAGAAGAACCAAAAACAGAACAGCTGAAGACAGTTGATCAATTACAAGACAAAGGTGGAGACAGACTAAAACCAAAACAAAGGCACATGGTTTCATAAACGCAAGCACATGGAGAACTAAAAAAAAACACATGGCACACTTGAAATTTAATAGTTTAGAACTCATCACCAGTCCACTGCTTATTCTGAAATTTGACCTCGATTACATGTAAATCATAAACTTTATATAGTAAATTGTATTGTATTGTATTGTATTGTGTTGTATTGTATTGTATATGGTCTTTCCAATAATTAATTTACTCAACGTGAGTATTTGTACCTGTGTTATTTAGTGAAGTAGCAATACTTCTACTGGAGTTTTTGGCTACTTTACTCACTTTTGTTGGTTGTTATTAGCAGTTGGTTTAGAGACACTCTGATTTAACCTGTTTCTCACTTAAATTCCTACAGCTTGCTTGCAGAATTTTTATCCTCAAGTTTCATTCTTATAACTGTTTAATGCAATAACACTACCAAATGTCATAAACCAGTCACACTGGATTACGGGTTTTTGACTAAGACTGCATCCCAAAACGCATGCTGCACACTATGTAGTATGCTGGACACAGACACGAGTATTTGCACTTATTGGCGCTTACTCAGTATTAAAGAAGTATATATATATATATATATATATATATATATATATATATATATATATATATATATATATATATATATACACATGCACACATATGACCCTCACACCCCGGCTACGACAGATGCACTGATGGGTCAGCAGAGAAGATGGGTCAGCAGAGAAGATAACTAACTTTATTTCCTTTTGTCACTTATCCTTCCCCCTGACCTCTTGGCTGTGCCTTCCAAGTACCATGACATGGGAGAGGTTTTTAGCAAGGATTGGGCCCTTTCCTTACCACCTCACTGCCTGTATGACTGCACCATAGACCTGCTCCCTGGGGTTACCCTGCCATCCAGTTGGCTGTATAACCTGTCTCGCCCAGAAAGTGAGGCCATAGAGGAGTACATCAATGAATCCCTCGCTGCCGGCATTATCTGACCCTCGTCTTTCACCCATTTTCGTGGCCAAGAAAGACCACTCCCTCCATCCTTGCATTGATTACTGGGGCTTGAACAGCATCACTCTTAAAAATAAGTACCCCTGCCTCTCTTCAACTAGGCCTTCGAGCCACTTCATGGGGCCAACATATTTACCAAATTGGACCTGCAGAATGCCATCAGACAGGGGATGAGTGCAACATACCCTTTGGCCTCACCAATGTCCCAGCAGTGTTCCAGGCCCTGGTGAATGACATCCTCAGAGATTTCCTGAACCGCTTTTTCTTTGTGTACCTACATGACATCTTAATCTTTTCTCGCTCCTCCATGTCTGTCAAGTCCTGCAACGGCTGCTAGAGAATAGCCTGTTTGTGCAAGCGAAGAAGTGTGAGTTTCATACCTGCTCAGTAGGTTTCCTGGGGTACATAATTGAAAAAGGGTGGGTGAAGCCCGATCCCAAGAAGATCTGTGTTGTTGCTGACTGGCCCAGACCCACCACCCTGAAGCAGCTATAATGATTCGTTAACTTCTACCGCCACTTCTTTAGTGACTACAGCCAGGTAGTGGCACCCCTTGCCAGGCTCACCTCCACTTCCACTTCCTTTGTTGGACCCCTGAGGCAGATCACATCATCTCTGCCCCTGTATTAATTCACTCTAGACAGTTCATAGTGGAGGTAGATGCCTTGGACTTGGGAGTGGGCGCTGTCCTGTCCCAACTCACAGCCCCAGACCAGAAATTTCACCTGTGTGCTTTCTTCTCATGCTGTCTCTTTCTCACTGAGCACAACTATGACATAGGGAAACACGAGTTGCTGGCAGTCAAGTTGGCACTGGAAGAGTGGAGACACTGGCTCAAGGGGGCTGAACAACCTTTCATCATATGGACTGACCACAAGAACCTAGCCTACATCCAAACTGCCAAATGACTAAACTCTCGCCAGGCACGCTGGGCTCTGTTATTTGACTGGTACAATTTCACTATCACGTACTGCCCCAGGTGTAAGAATGTTAAACCAGATGCCCTTTCCTGTGAATTTGCCTCTGAGGAGGCCCCCCATGCCCTGATACCATCCTCCCTCCTTCTTGTGTGGTGGGGACAGTCATGTGGGAAATTGAGGCCATAGTCAAGGATGCTTAATGCACCCAACCAGACCCAGATAATGGGCCCCCAGGCCTTCTATCTGTTCCTGACACTGTGTATTCCCAGGTCCTCCAGTGGGGTCACTCCTCCCGATTTGCCTGTCACCCTGGTTCCAGTCATACCTTGTGTCTGCTGAGGAGACACTTCTGGTGGCTGACTTTGAATGCTGACACCCTCGCCTTCATCTCAGCCTGCTCATTGTGTGCCCACGGTAAAGCCTCACACCACCCACCTGCTGGCCTGCTTCATCCCGTGCCTGTTCCCAGCCGCCCCTGGTACCATATTGCCTTGGATTTCGTCACGGGACTTCCTCCCTCACTAGATGGCACCACCATATTCACCATCATTGACTGCTTGCAGGGCATTTGTGGCTCTCCCCAAACTCCCCACAGCCGTGAGACTGCAGATCTCCTGGTCAGCCATGTTTTCTGGCTGCATGGAATTCCCTAGGACGTCATCTCAGACCATGGACACCAGATCATATCACAGGAATGGAAGTCATTCTGTAATGCCCTCAGTGACACTGTAAGTCTGTCCTCAGGTTTTCACCCCCAGACCAATGGTCATGTGGAATGGGCCAATCAGGAGCTGGACGCAGCACTTCAATTTGTCACAGCTAGTAACCCTTCAACCTGGAGCTCCCAGCTACCCTGGAGTGAGTACGCCCACAACTCCCTGTCCAGCTCAGCCACCAGTATGTCCCCCTTCAAATGTTCTCTGAGTTATCAGCCTCATTTATTTCCTATCCAGGAGAACGACGTTGCAGTTCCCTCTGTGCAAGCCCACATCTGCCATTGCTGCAAGGTTTGGAGAGAGGCCTGTTCTGCCCTGCTCCACTCCACTGACCGCAACTGGCATCAAACTCCTGCAGCCAACAACCAGCCAGGTCAGAAAGTTTGACTCCACCTCCACCCAATCCACCTCCACCCACCCGGGTCATGGATGATCACCCTGCTTACACCATCAGGAGGCTGCGGGATGTGCACCATAGGGTACAGGGCCTGCAATGTTTGGCGGACTGGGAGAGATATGGACCGGAAGAGCGGACCTGGGTGCCCCGATCCTTCATCCTGTACCCCTCTCTCATCATCGCCAGATTGTTCTGGCTACCATTGCGGTATCTGCAATTAGCCCGTTTCTTGTGTTCATGTTCAGCTCGTTGTTGTTTTGTGTTTGTTCCCCACATAATCCTGTTTTCCCGTCCTGTGCTCCAGGTCCACATTTCACCCTGCCTGCCTGCCTGCCTGCCATCCAGTTCACTCCACTACACCATACCCAGCTTTGTTTTGCCTTCCTTGTGGTTCTCAGACAAAGTTTCCGACTCTCATACTGTCAACCCAAGTTTGAACTCGAGCTTCGACAGACCCCTCCTTCCTCACAGTCCACCTTCACTATCTCTTCAATAAGACCTATTTAACCTTATGTCCTTGTGTCTGTGTTTTGCTTCTGAGTCCCAAAACTCTTGTGGTTATAACAATACTGTAGAAAGGAGCTATTTTGGGTTTTGCAACCCTGGACTTTGAAGTGGCCAACCTTGTAAATAAATGTAAGAGAAAATGATTTAATGATTTAATGATTGCTAGTTGTACATTTACTACAGAAAATAACATATAACACTTTCATCATTTTCATGGTTTCATTTCTGACTTTAAGATGGCAAGTTATATATAATATATAATAATGTATTATATATTATTATTATTATATTAGTATTATATATTATTATTATATATAACTTGCATTATATATAATGCAAGTTATGTATAATAATATAATAATGCATGTGGTTTAAATACTGTCTGTTGTCTCCCTCACTGCTCTCCTCCACAGCACTCTATACGTAACAGTCTACAGAGTAAATAATTTACAATGAGAAAGGGAACAATTTAGACAAGGCTCTTAATGTTACCCCAATGCATACAAAGCACTTTTGGAACACTCGTGTCGCCTTAACTCAACTCAAGCGTTCCAACTACTCGATTTATTTTTCATTTCTACCTGACAAAAATATCTCTGAATTTCCTTTTTTTCTTTCTGGGAATTGATTTGTTTCCTTTCCATGTTGCATGAGCTGGACAGGGTTAGCACTCTAGCCAAAACAGAGAGTGAATATGTGTATAAAAGTAAATATATGCACCGAGGTTAGCAAAAGAAATTTCATATTTCTTATTATTTCTTATTCATTTCTAATTTTTTTATTTTAACTTTAATTTGGTATTTAATGCACAGTCTAAAGAGGAGTAAGCCAGGTTTCCATTTCACTGCAAGTTTTATACTGTATATAATTGTGTATGTGACAAATAAAAATCTTGAATCTTAATTCTTGAAAAACCTCGAATGATTCACGATATGACCAGGTTCTAAATAAAAATGACAGAGAAAGATATGAACCTCCCATTAGTCACTAACAGCTTTACAACTGCCTAATGATACAAATTCTGCAAATAGAATAAACTGGCTGACATCATTCACTAGATTCCCAACAAAAGAAAATGCCTCACCCATTCAGCAAGAAAAGTTATCATCAAGAAAAGTTACAGTATCATATTGACACTTTCACTCACAGACTCCAGTTTGGTTTTTATACTCTCACACGCTTTCACTCCCCTGACTGGCTGGCTACTCTTGCCTATCACAGTGGAATCTGACTTTTTACATGCCTGATGTGACATTGCGATGATTTGATCTGGTGTATAACCAATTCTGACCCTGACACAATGTAAATAACTGACTGTAAATAACCATTACAAGATTGTTAGAGTGACAGCAATAGAGAAACATCACATTTTTGTCCCCTGACTCAATAATCATGTTTTATTTTATTTATTTGTTTGTTCATTTTCCAGTCATTTTTCATTGATGACAGTAAAATCCTATTCAGTGAAGCTTTAACTTACAGTGTAAAACTTATTTTCATAATCAAAGTAAAATGTGCTCGGCTTGTGGTTGAATACGATCTGCTGGACATCAAATATGTGAGTAAACAGAATGAACTTGAGCATATTTTCCAAACAGGACAGCAATCGTTCAATTAATATTGAGTGAGAAAAGTAAAACCATGCATGAATGAGATGGATTTAAGTGAGGATGGGTATTTTATTAAGAAAACAAAAGAAATCTATATGTGAAAGCCAAAGGAATCCTGGGTACTGATAAAACTGTTGTTGTGTTCTCCTCTCAGCACACACACACACACACACACACACACACACACACAGACACACACACAAATAAATAAATAAATAAATTTGAAACATGACTTAAAATGGCAGCATACACAAAAACATAATGAGTGGCATGGGTCACCTGTGGTTTTATTGTAATTTTGCAGTGGACAGCTGTAACAGAAAAGCAGGCCTAATACTGGCCATGTAGCGGAGTGAATAAAGCTTCATCTCTGGCTGTCCTCTGGGATTCAGAGAAAAGAGAGAAGACAATGAATTCAGACTCCACACTCAATCCGTAGCTTTCAAAGCCGCCAATCAGATGATGAAAAAATATCAAGGGAGGTGACGATAGCTGGAGCAATGAAGAGCAGATGAAAAAGGGTGAATTCTATCAGCTCATGCTAATTAAAAGGGATATTTAACTGCTTGGACAGTATGGTGTTTCATATTTTATATATACAGTATTGCACATTTGTGTTTTTCCCTACTTACTGTCTTGCTCTCTTTAAGGAAAAGGATTAAACAGTGGAGCACTGCTAGAGCAGAGATAACATGCCTGCGCTTCCACCAGATAGATATAGGAGGAGCATTAAACTGAGAATTCATGTCTTCACTTTAATATTACCTCCAACTGGAGGGGGTTGAGAGATAACATGGAGAAAGTGCCTGCTGAGAAAGCTCAGCTATGTAATGGTTTAAAGATTCAGAAGTAGACATTCAGTGAAGGGTGACAGGCAAACCAAGCACATGGCTAATGTTCAAGTCCTGCTATTTATGCTTGACACACTCAGAGACCAGTGCAATGCAGAGAGACAGATAGCATGATATTATAGCAGGGAGGATGATGAAGAGGGCAAGGCAACACATGTATGTATGAGACATTGAAATAGACTGAAATCTGCTACTGTGTTGCTTGCAGGCACATGTGCACATTTCCATGTAAAATATATAAAATATATACTTCAGCCTTCTCTATTTGCTGTAGCAGAAATATATCACACCAGCCTTCATTTAGTAACCCTTACAATTCAAAGCAGTGCTTTTAGCTTTTTTCTTTTGCTGGAAGTAATTAAAATCCTTTTGTAGAAACCCATTACAGAGCACAGAGAACTGTCATCTGTAGTTCTGAATGTTGTTTCATAGCTTTCTCGCTTTATCTGTAGCCCTGATAGATGTCAACTGTTTATATAACATTTGGGTATTGGTAATCTGGTTGGGCATGAGCCATATTTTTCTGTTGTAACCCAGTTTCCATGTTTGTTTCTAAATTCATTTATTCATTCATTCATCTTCAGTATTCGTTTTATCCTGGTCAGGTTTGCAGTGGATCTGGAGCCTAACCTGGGAATACTGTGTGTGCGGCAGGGACTCTCCCTTAACAGGATGCCATTGCAGGGGTACATTAAAACAGTGTATATAAAAAGTCGATATCGTTTCTGTGAGTGGGGTAAAGTTAGGTAAATAGTGTTAATACAGATCAGTACTTTGTAGACTTGATGTAAGCTGTACCAAATATAGTCCCATTCAACTCAAATCAGAAATCAAAAATTCAGAAATCAATAAAAAAGGAAGTTGGTGGTAAATTCTCCACAGAAGCTACAGCTAATATCAAGAAGCTAAATTATGAAAACAAATTGACAATAGACTGAATAAGAAATAAGAATAAATAACTTAGAATATATGCTGGATATGCAAGTAAGATTATATAGTCTAACGAAACAAATTAAATGCCAAATCTATTGCCATCAAAGGTATGAGGAATTAGGCAAAATACTCACCATGTCCTAGAGTGCTCATGCCCAAAGGCATGGCAAAAGATTCAGAAAAGCAATAATTAACTTTTTGTAAATGTGTCTGAAGAAGCACAGGAGCTGATTGGATATCTCAACTTCTATTAAAAATTACAACACTTTCCCTAGCTTGAAGGTTGCAGAAATATCAAGAATATAGTATCTGCCACTACATTAAATTTGTCTTCGAATTATGATCACTGAGTCATATATAGGGATGAAAAAAGGGTGCTGAGAAATTGTAACCAAGTAGAATTACTATTTTAATGCCTGCAGTACCATTTAATTGCACTGCAAGGGCCCAATGTGTAGTCTCAAACTTTGCAGAATTAGTAGAAATACTTCCATTTCAAATATAGTCACAAGTATAGGGATCTTGGACTAGCAAACAAATGCAAAATCCATCCACTCCCATTCCCCACAGCCATATGTGAGGAGCTAGAACACACAGTGAGATAGAAGACACAGCCCTGGATTAAAGTCATTAGAGGTGCAATGGATGATTGTAATGGGGTGCTGTGAATGTGTCTTCTTGTATATGCAGACATCTGGAGCATTTAGCTTTTAGCTTATAATACTGCCAGTGCAACCCAGGGAAACACAGCGCAATCACTGATGTGCGAGATAGCGCTTGGATGAAAATCAGATTTGAGAGTCTTACGTACACACCACAGTGGAGCTGTTGAAATCTGGTCTACATAACCAGGGCATGAGAACGTACTTGGGGGAGAGAAGACCGCAGGATAGAGAGAGAGAGAGAGAGAGAGAGAGAGAGAGAGAGAGAGAGCGACAATCTCCTATCCCTGTATCAGTTGATCAATGTCATCTCCATCCTCAAGCCAGCACAGCGCGGCTTATTTTTAGCCTCTGAGACTCCAACTGACTCACTCTCTTAACACGTACACTCACGCACACACTGCTCTCGCCTAACAAGGACACCAACGAATAGCTGAGATTTTAATGAAAACAAGCACAAAGAGAGAAGAGAGGAAGAAAGTGGCATAAATATGAAACGGCCTATAAAATATAGAAAACCTATAGAACGTATGTCACAGACACAAGGGTAGGACGGATGCATGAGAGCTACTCATTCTGCCTGATTTATATGAGCTGCAGCATCAAGCCTGGGCTGATGCCTTTGCTCACTGTCACTCGCTCAGTCTCACACAAGCGCAGGGACAGAAGGAGGCAGCACTTTGATGTTGGCACAATAATCCCAATTCCTGGAAAGGCAGAAAAGAAGAAGAAGAGAGAGTGACAGACCAAGGACAGCTTCTAGAGGCGTGCTTGGGAGTCACAGAGAATATTTGTGTGTGTATGTGCGTGTGTGTGTGTGTGTGTGTTTGTTCATTTTTCCACCGTATCATGAAGGATGCATGGACACACGCTCACTAATTAAATAGTTACAGCCACCGGCATACAATAATTTGCCTAAATGACTAGATGGACTGTGAGTGGGATCCAAACAGGAATAATTATAAATAATTAGGAATATTAGATGAAATGTGTTTTATTTTTCCTTTCTAGGCTCCTGGGAAACAGCTGCAAATAAGGCCAACTATCATTTATCATCTGCAACATGCTGTTGGTACAAGCTTAGCATAATATTGTCACTGTGTTCACATATAATAAAACAATGTAAGAAGCAAATGATGAAGATAATTTTTAAAAAAGCATTAAGAGCACACACTCGCTAATTTAAAAAAAAGCCAAGAGGACTGGCACTATTTCCAAAAATTAAACTTTTATTGGCCAGATGGGCAGCGATGGGTCATAACATCAACAAGTAACAGTAAACAAGCTCACTGGACTCTTCATAGCTGCCAATCACTCAGCAGCTGTTGATCAACTTCCTGCCGTCAGTCACCTGAGTGTGTATTGAGCAATGACACACACTGGTCCTTTAGACTAAGGCTGCTCTATGGAGTTTCCTGTCAAATAGTATGTAAATGCAATGTTGAAATACAAATCCATAGTCAGATCTGTAAACCTGTAACTGACTGATTTGTGAGTATGTTGCAATTATGAAATCATAATTAATGAACTCTTCCATGCTACATTTACAAAAAAAGCTGGTTATGCTGTTAAAATGTGATCATGTGAAACTTCTGTGGTTTTAAATGAAACATTTGACTGCGTTTTAATCTAAGCGCATAGCTCCAGAGAGCTGAGAGGGTGGCACTGAAACAAAACATGCTATGAATGTAAAATAATACGTTGTAACAAATGGGCCTATAAAGTACATGTGTAAAAAAGGATTCTCAAATGGTACAAGTTATAGATTTACAAAATTTACTACAGACTTGCAATTCATTAAAAAAAACTATTTTGGCACTGCATTTATTTCTGATTACTTTTGACAGGTAATTACCTCCATACTGCTTGGCCCTTCTGTGACTACAGCTTGTAAACACACACACACACACACACTTTAGTTTTTTTATGGAGAGACAGCAGCAGTGATTCCCAAAATTTCTCCAGCTTCATCTCCATGTGTTACTCCAGCAGCTATCTCTGAAAACTTGACTCAAGCCATTTGACGTACAAGACACCAGATTTCACCAGTCTGTATAATGTGTATCAGTGGACTACTAGAATGAGATGAATTTAGAGAAGTGTCAGCCAAAGACATTTTAAAAACTAAATCTAATTCATTTACGCTGGCACATAAAGCCTGAACAGGCAGAGGGGAGGGTTGTACACATATCTGGATAAAACTGCTGCCTTGCTGGTGCTGTGTCTCTCCAATGGTAGACATGTAGACATGTTTTTTGTGGGTAAATCAATTTTGGAAATACCTTTTTATACTGAAAAGATAAAAACATGCAAAAAAGCCTTTTGTCTGTAGTCAAATTATACATATACAACTCTTTCATACTCCTTGTACTTCCTCATAGACTACATCAACAAAAAAAGAAGAAAAAAAAACTATGTACACACCATTAATTTACAGTGCAGTAAAAAAAAATAAAAGAATACCATAGGTTGACTAAGGCAGATGGAGATTGAACAAAAATAATAGTTTTATTTGTGAAACAAGATGTCATAAAAATAATAATAATAAAAAATGAGGAATTTATCCTAACAAAAAAGTTCCGCTACCAAGCGATGATGAGGGTTTCCCCTTTTGCACCGGCTGCATAAGTTAAACTTTTGGTGGAAAAAAAAATGTAAATAGTTAAAAAAAGAAACAATGACATGAAACTTGACATCTAATTTCTAGCATACTGTACAATGCTTAGTCTCATCTTCTTCTTCGGGGCGAGGCGTGATGGCGTCTAACAGCGCCATGCTGTGATGTACAAACAGAAGCATGTTGAAGCATAACCATATTCTATAAACAGGCTCACAACAGAACTACTCCAAAACTCAGAGCCAATAAAGCCAATGAATGGAAACCAATCAATCAAAAATGTACAAAAAGGCACATAATATCCCAGTGCTTCTGTACTGTGAGATTCAAGTGTAACTGAGCGTTCGGTTCAATGTTCTTTGAGCATTCCTTCAGAGTTGTTCATTTTTTTTTTTTTGCACTGATGGTCCCGCAAACTTGGGCAACAAACTGGCGTGATCCAGAGATGGAGTCCAGATTCCATCACCTTGCGCTCTTTGGCTTCGGCACAAAGCCTGGAAGGAGCCAGTAGTGTTGCCATGGTGATCTTCCTTCCCCTCTGTCTCATTCTCTCATGGGGGAAATATTCTTCTTTCTGATTTTACACACTGTCCCATGTCCCATGTTAAAAAAAGTGCCACTTTTTTTTTTTTAATTTTCTATTTAAATTTTTTTCTGTAACACCTGGGCGCTTTAGTCGTCGTTTCCGCCATACATGTCGGCTAGTTTGCGAAATCGTGGTCCCCATTCATTGAGGTAGTCGTAGTCCTGCTCGCCTCCAGAGCTGGATGAGTGAAGTGAGCTGAGTGAGCCGGCAGTGGAGCCGCTGCCCTCGTAGTCGAACACCAGCAACGAGTCGTATGGAGGAGCCGTGGGGTCTGTATCGGCCGCCTTCAGACCCTGAAGAAGAAAGCACAGACACATGGAGTTTTCCATAATATTAGAAAATGATCTTCTTACACGACAACTTTCTAAAATATTCATAGCGGAGTGCCATCCAGAAATATCTCATGTGCTGCATGAACATATTGCAGGGCACTCAAGTGTTGTAGCCTTGGGAGGAAAATGAGAAACGGAAGATGGTAAAGGACAGCTGTGGTCAGAAAATGAGGGGGAAGTAGGATGGAAGGAGCAATTGAAAGAATGGATAGGAGATGAGAAATTGAGAGCAGTGGAGAGGAAAGGAGAGGAGTAGATGAGAAAAGAACCATGGAAAAGAGAAGAACACAGAAGTTATGGAAAAGCAGCCATAATAATCCAATAGGTGTCCTCACACTTACTTAAGTGTTTCTTTTGCCTCTGTACAAGTAGTACAAAAACATTACCATGGCTGTGAGACTACTTCTGAAATGTGTGTGGTGTTAAGACACATACCAATTATTAGGGGTGCTGCTTTAATGATATTCTATAGGCAGTACCCTACACACCTAGCTCACATTACAATCTATAGTGAAAACAGAATATCATTATGCAGGGCTACACACAAGCTGGTCTGCACAATATTGATTTAATACTGCCCGCTGAGTGTTTAGTAATGAAAGAGTAGTAGAGGAATACACTCTAGAAATCTACCATAGTGCAAGTCAGCAGATATATTTCTACTCAGCTTAAACGGGGGAGTACCTGCTTAAGTGCACTTACTTAAGCTCATATGTGATATTTAATTCATTTCCAGTTTCAAAGATTTTCTCACTCTTTCCTACTGGGCTCCCAATACAGTTTACTGCTTGAAAGGATCTCTTTCTCTCGCTCCCCCCTGTGTGTGTGTGTAGAACATGCTCATCCACAGACCACTGAGGATGATACCGAATACCTAAGCCAGACTAATGTCCATCTAAACTAATAGGATTGAGCTCCAATTAACCAATCAATCACCATTAGCTCTTATCTCTGGTGCCATCCAGCAGTTTATATGGGGAGACTGAACACATCCGCACACAAACACACACACACACACACACACACAAACCTCGTGGATGAAGTCTCCGATGTCTCCGGGGTGTGGGGCGGCAGAGCGAAGTGGGTAGCTGGGCTCTGGGTGCAGCGGCCGTTCGTCCAACCGGCGGATTCCAACTGGCTTCACCAGGTCATGCTCCAGAGTGTCTGGCTGCTGCAGCTGACTCAGATCATAATCCTGCACACACACACACACACAGATGGTGAGGAAAAGACAAGGAAGAGTGACAGCTTTCTTTGGTAACCTTAACCCTACCATATGAAGGTTCTGCTATTTCAGAAGTATTTGCACCTACAGATTCGTGCACATTGGACCCACAGCAGCAAATAGGCCACATCACTTTTTATACCTAATCTGTGCGTTTCCTAAAATCAGCACTGTGTTTGTACCTGGTCCTCCTCTCCTCCGCCTTCCTCATCGTATTTGAGGATGTTGTCTCGCACGTCGTCCTCCGGGTCGATCAGCAACTGCTTCGCCTGCCGCTCCTTATCTCTCCTCTTCATCCACATCACGAACATCAGCACTAGCACTACACAGAGAGCACGTGGATAGGCAAATACAGAGAGAGAATGCGATACAAAATGAGTCATGCATAGCCATTAGCATAAAGGGAGTCTCACTGGTGATAAAACTCCCATTCTGTTTCCTCATTCCCTAAAGCATAAACACTTTAGACATATAGGGTTTTATATACACGACAGGGAATAACTCACCCAGCAGGATGATGATGCAGATGAGGATGGCAATGATGGCTCCAGTACCCAAACCGGCGGCCATGATGCGTTCCATGTCCACACAGTCTCCATGGTGATCACACTGGCACACCTTCACACGCAGGTGTGAGGTGTTGGCCATCGGCAGGTTTCCAGAGTCTGTGATGATGATGGGGATCTCGTAGATTCCGCTCTGGAGGTACCCGATTTTCAGGCTCAACTGGACATAGTCGCCTAAGTCAGGAACAGCCACAACCACAAGATGAGCTTGCATAATAATGAAATTAAATTTCTGAGTGCATTTTATGACATATGTGTTAAAGCATAACTAAAACTAAAATTTTAAAAGCACATGTGTTAAAGTATAACTAAAACTGAAATTTGCATTGCTCTTATAATTACATTTAATTAAGGGGTGTAGCAAGAAGCACTGCCATCTCACAGTACCAGGGTCCCGGTTCGATTGTGAGCTGGGGTTAATGTCTGTGTGGAGTTTCACATGATCTTCCACTTTCTACCACTTCTGGTAGCTGGCTTTACTATACTATACTGCTCATAACTGTGAATGAGTGTGTGTGTATTCCTGCCTTGCGCCTAGGATAGCCGTAGAAAACCACCGCTACTCTGACCAAGAAAAAGCGGTTATTGAATGAATTAATAAAAATTTCATTAATGTTATTTACCCCCAAGGTGACTTTTTTCACATGAATTTGGGAGACAAGTAATTATAAAACATAGTTTAACTGTCACATGGGAAAAGGCTTGAAGAGTAAAAACTGGTTTGAACCTGGTTTAAAATCTATGTTAATGTTAACATCACATCGGTGCAACAATAAAGACCAAGAAGATGAATTTTAGCTTGCTACATATTAGTTGTGTTGTGGAAATGCTTAAATGTAGGATCTGTCATTCATTCCTTCTGTTATTTTACACAGTGGTAACAGTTCTGGGGAGAGTGGTAAGATGGGTAAGGTGTTTATGATGCTATTCAGGTGTGTGCCGTACCATTGAGACGGGTGAGTGTCCAGTTGCGGCGGACGTCAGCAGGTCGGTTGGCAAGCTCGAAAGCAAATGGCCCAGCATTGGGGTTCAGGTCTCCATCCACAGCTGTTATGTTGATGGCGTTGGGCTCAGGTCTCTCACACACCTCAGTTTCTTGGGGAAAGACGCGTGGTGCGTTATCGTTAATATCCAACAGGTAGATCTGCAGTGTGCCTGTTCCACTCGCAGAAGGAATACCTGCAGATAAGGGTGAAAAAGAGAAAGCAAAAGATCAGAAAACAAGCTGTTCATCACCACAGCGGCTGTCAATTTGTCAGACCATGAGAGCAAATCTCTTGAACCACTAAGCTATTGTATGAAATATTTATGACATGTGTAATCAGAGGATGTATGATATTGTCAATCATTGACAGTAGACACTGCCCACGAGCTATTCTGCATCTGCTGCCTCTTCGTCTGAACATTTCTAGTCACTTGGGGAGAGCTTGAAAAGAGAAGAGCACTAAGTGTCAGCCCTCTTTAGATGATCAGGCTGAATGAAGGGAGCCACGGGAGAGGAAGCGGCGCCGCTGGAGTGTTACAATCCAACACCATGAGTGGCCTACTGTGAGTGAGGCACTCTGGGACCACAGGTTAACAGAGTGTTTACAGAGATGGGATCACTCCTTCACAGAGCTATGAGTGTGTTTAAATGCGAGAGAGAGAGGTTTTTTTTTACACTGGGCTGACTCAAGGAGAATGTCAATAACAGCGGAAGAGTCAAGCAAACTGCAGTCTTGTTCACATAAACAGGAGTGCGTGCTAGTGTGTGTGAAAGAGAGAAGAAGACAGATGCTTTCCTTCTTTATACATGTAAGGAATTTTGTAGTTTTATGTGTAAAAGTGTTTGAGCTTATTTGTGTATCTATGTGTATGGGTGTTTCTATGTGCAAGCCAGTGGCTATTGGCTCATAATTGTTCTCCTTAGCTCAGATCAATGGAGTTACTCATCCACTGTGTAACCTGTAATGGATTGAAACCGAGTTGCAATACATACACACACTCACACACTACTCACCATTATCAGAGGCCATAAAAGTGGCATTGTAGAGGTTGTTTCTGACGTACGGGGATTCGCGGTCAAGTAGGGCGATGGTGGAGATGTGTCCATTATTTGGGTCGATTTCGAGCCAGTTAGCTGGGTCAAATAGCTTTGAGTACCTAAAACACAGAAACACATCACACACACTGTTGAAAATTCTGAAGTGTTAAAATATTATCTAAAATGACTATTCATTTAAAATACAATCTGCCGTATATATATGATAATGTGTATATAAGTACTGATATCTAATGGATGCACAAATCATACGTTTATTAGCTAGTCCACTTTTCTAGTTTTGGTTGCCTGGAAACATAAGTGATCTAAGGGCTAAAAAAGTGGTAGCTAACATAAGGTAATGCCGTATGGTGAGCTAGCACTGAGGTGCATCACGCCACCATAAAAAAAAGCACAATAAGTTTAAACATACATACTAAATGAAAATTTTTTTTTTTTTTTGTGAAAGCCAATTGGGAGTCGGATTTCTTCCTCTTCTTCTGTTTGTTGAGCTTAGCTGTCTGCCAGGCAACTAGAAATAAAAAAACTGTTTGTGCTGCTGCCTGATGCCACACTGCAAGAATCTGTGCATGCACAAGTGTTGAAAATTCCCATCACAAACAGTGTTTCTGAAAATATCTCCGTCCAAACAAAAATGTAAAAAGATTTGGAAAATGGTCACAAGCAGGCCAGCCAATTAGCTGGTGATAGTAACCTATGTCATAAACAGTAGCACTGTGATGCAAAAACAGGAGGAAACACCACAGGTCAGTGATGAAGGAGTCATTTATGAGCAAATGACTAAAAATACAGAGAAGATGCCCGTGCGAAATAAACTCAAGTATCCCATTGTCCCATTTTGAGTAATGCAACTCTCATGTCAAATGTGAATGTTTGAATTCTAGTAAAACCCCATTTACCAAGGCTGCAAATTTAAATAACATAAACGTAAAGCCAGAAGATTACCACCCATGGGATTTGGAAACCCTGTGGAAACCCTAACTGTAAAAAAACCCTAAAAAAAAAACTTTAATCCAGTGACTTTCTCTCGGTCTGAAAATCTTATTGCTGTCACAGCATTCAAAATTTGTCCTAAGGTGCATGTGTATAGCTTATGAGAATAAAAGTGGTAAGATTCTGAGACTGGTAAGTATTGTGGTAAAACATACATCAAAGCTTCAGTGGCACTTTCAAAGCTTCACACCTCAAAGCATCTGAGGCTGAGACTACCTATAAGTGAGCGAGTGTGTGGGCGCATGTTTATGTGGAAAACAGTGTATCTGCCTCTGCCTGACACTCTTCTGTATGTGTCTATCATGCTGCAGTTATATGCAATTTTGTTTTAATGAGTGAATATGTGTGTGTGTGTGTGTGTTTGTGTCTACCTGATACTCTGCTGCATGTGTCTGTCAGGGTCATGAGCTATAAATGTGGTGAGCATTGACCCTGCAGGAAGTCCCTCATCCAGTTTGATCTGTTTGGGGTTGGGCTCAAAGTTGGGACTCTCGTTCACGTCGATGATGCGTATGGAAATGGTGGCTGTCGACTGGCGGGTGCGGTGGATCCCTCCCGCCAGTGGCACTTCATTCTCAGCTACCACGGTTAACAAATATGAACGATTCATCTCGTAGTCTACGGGCTGAGAAATACACACACATGTACACACACAAAACACAAAAACAAATCTAGTTAAAATAGACTGAATGCCCTTTAAAATAAGAGGATATTAGTGTCAATAAATACCCAGTGAGGACTAATAATTAACGAATGGCTCCTTTTGTGATTAAAACACTTACAAATGTTTATCTCTGATGAAGAGGCGGTCGTGGCTGTTGACCGGCTTTGTTTCTATGGGAACTGTTTTCGCTCTGTGTTTGACTGTGCATGTGTGAAATCACTTTAGACAATGCCAAACAAATTGTGTATAACTAACCTTAACCACAGTGACAAGGCCCTCATTGGTGGTGGGGTCAGTGGGGATGGAGAAGCGTCCAGTCGGGTCTCCGGATGTGATGCGATACACCGCATTCCAGGCTGGTGTGCCTGGCTTGTCTTTATCTGTCACTGTCAGATTTGACACAATCACATTCACACGGTTCTCAGGCACCTCTCCGTAGAACTAAAGTGAGAATAAACAGTGGGAAGTGAGTGAGAGACAGAAAGAGAGCGAGAAAGAGAGAGAGAGAGATGCTCGTCGTTAATAGGGTGGTGAATTAAGAAGGAAGTAAGTCAGTGTTCTCACACTGCAAACAACCATGTTTTTATGTTAACATATGTTACAGATTTGCTTCACAGTAACATCACTATTGTTAGCATGATCATGTGGGTCTACTTTAGCTCTCCACAGTGTACACTTATATCTTCTACATGTTGTGTTATTATGATTTTGAGGGGAAACGTCTCTTCCTGTGGATTAAACACAATTGCCAGAACTCTCTTTCTACTAACCGCAACAACTGCCAGTATTAACTTCCTAATCTGATGGCATTTCCCTAAAGATTAGTATTGCTGACATCTGCTTTACCAGAATAAGATGGACATGACAGGACACACTTAAGAAATCAAATGTTACATTACAGTTCCCTAATACTGTGATTCAGCAGAATCTGTGAAATTTGGAAGCTTTGGGAAACGTCCAATCCCTCAGGTTTTCATGGAAAATGAGAAAGTGCATTCAGGCAAAGTTGTTTCACAGGGTCAGTAATGTCCTGGGTTTTGAACGTGGGCACACACCAGAGCCTGTGATGCTGAAATTATATATTACTGATTTTATACTTTCAACTTCAGAGAGCACAATAAAAAAAAAGAAAAGTTTAAATGTTATGTACAATTTTCAGGGTATTTTTTGTCACATTTGGTTACACACAACTGCTTTTCAACTGGGAAAAAGACAGACCTTTTGTGTGTTTCTGAATGAATAGAAAACTCTGGCTTTCTCACTTTGTTTATAAGTAGGTGTACGTGTACAACGAACTCACTGTGTCTCTGGTGAATTCTGGTGCATTGTCATTGACGTCAAGCAGGCGAATGATAGCAGTAGCAGTGTTGGACAGGCCATATGTCGGATTTCCCTCCATATCAGTGGCCTGGATGATCAGAGTGTACTGGGACACTTTCTACTCACAACACACACACACAGACACACACATACACACAGTGAGAAAATGGGTATCAAGAATAAAAATAGTGAAAGACAGTACCACAAGAAGCTGACACTGGAAAAAGCCTTTCTATACACACAAACACACACACAGATACCCACCTCTCGGTCGAGGCCTGCGGCTACCGTGATGATTTTGCCTGTCTTGTTATTGATGGTGAACATGTTGGTGGAGGGAGTCTCAGGACTCTGAGAGAGGATCTTATATCTCAGCATGCCATTGGCTGTGTTGGGGTCGTCCTTATCTTGTGCTGTGACTGTCATCACAAACGTGCCTGCATGAGAAGGAGAGAAACAGTGATCTGGTTTGGATTTCGTACAACAACGGCCATCTGTCAGACCAATAACTAGCAGGTGCAACAAACTTGTTCACAATATACGTGAGGATTAGAATGTCAGCTGTGTAGAAAAGTGGGTGAGTGTGTGTCTAAGTACCTGGCTTAGCGCCCTCGTCCACCGTGCCATTCCAGATCTGATGGGAAAACTCTGGTCTGTTGTCGTTCATGTCGATGACATTGATGACAATATCAATGGGATTCTCCATCTGATTGCCGTTAATGTCCACAGCATGAGCACGCAGCTGGAGCAACACACAAACACACTGTTTAGTCACACAACTCAAAAATGTCTAGCTTCCTACTAATCCGAGTAATATGGCTATATAACGACTCAAACACTGAGAACAGGAAGCTCATGAACAAACCATAACCAGCACATCGTGTAGACTGCACTTCATATACAATCATCGGTGGTGGGAGCCAAAAGCACCACTCTGTACTAATATTATGAAACAGTAGCTCAAACTGTCATGTGATATAATGTGATATAATATAATATAATATAATATAATATAATATAATATAATATAATATAATATAATATAATACAATATGCAGTAACTGGGTGAAAATAAACTGATTACAAAAATGCCGTGATAATAATTATGTTACAATAATATGAAAAAGTATTCAAAAACTCTCTTTATTATCCAAGCTTTATGTCACATAAGAGGAATTACACATTAAATTAAACACATTAAATAAAAATTTGTAGATGAATTAAATAGCAAGAGACATTTCATTAAACATTAAAGCTAACTGGATTCAGTTAATTTCCAAAAACAGTGCTAGAACCAGGCTATTTATTTAACTGAAGATGTGGCAAGCCCTGTTTCCTGTCCATTTTCATTAGGTGCAGCACTTAACCAATTACAAATGTTTCTGCCCCCATGTTTGCTCTGATTATCTGCTGAAGCCAGTGAACAAAAGACAATTGCCGTGTCTGAATCTGTTCCATTTTTACCATCCCACAGTGCACTATTTGAAGTGTAGCCATTTTGTAGTGCTGTCCATATTCTCACTGGATTGTGAACCGTTATTTATATACAATAATACACTATAAATCCAGTGCACAACCAATGGACAGTGCTCAAGTACTATAACGCATGGTGATTTCTTTTAGCTTTAAAATTTACATTTTAAAATTTAAAATGTATATGCACTGTCCTTATTAGGACAAGGCATGTGTGTGTGTGTGTGTGTGTGTGTGTGTGTTAGGATAACTCTTCTTTCTAAGCTAAAAAATCTGCCTACTCCCCTTTTTTCTCTAAGAGTGGATTAAACAGAGGTCAAAAGTTGCATTCTCAGATTGCCATGGTAACCAAGATAAGCAGTTTAATGGGAGTATTAGTGTCTCCTCAGTGGAATGCAGGATTGTGGGATGAGGACACACATATAACACACATACAGGGAGCTGAATGCCCTCTAAAACAGACACACAAACACACACTTACATGGAAATTGGAGATCTGTTCTCGGTCCAGAGGCTTAGTGACAGACAGCTGTCCCGTGATGGGGTCAATGATGAAGAGGCCGGTAGGAGTCTGATCAGCTCCTGGTCCAGTCACACTGTAGCGCAGTGTGTTAATCTTATCTCTGTCTGAACGGATCTGAAAAACACACATATTTTAGTCTGCTTGTATCTGTTTCGTTTTAGAGTTTTAATACATATAATCATTACACTGTAATATATGTGTGTGTGTGTGTTTTCTGAAAATAATAGATGTTATTGTTGAAACATAATACCTACAGGAAATCATGAAGGCCATAATATAAAATACATTAAAAAAAAAACAGAACTCTGAAATCTGAAACCTTTTTAATGAACCAGTTCAGTGCTATTTACTCACAGCAAAGACAAAGAACTTCTATTATATTGGAACACACTGTGATAGCGATACACTAAAAAAAATTTTTAACCTGTGATGTGTCATAATTTAAGACTGAGCCTGCATTAATTTTACAAAAAAAATTTTTTTGCCAAGATTAATTAACACATCAAGAGAAACCTTATTTGAAACCTCTGTGACCAGTCAGAAACCAGGCAGTACAAACACTGAAGTATAGTAGAGTAGATGGTTTATTGATACAAGGGTGTAATTTTTTTTATTTTACATTCCTTACTACAAATAGTTATCATAAAAGTCTATCATTTTTCTACATATCATTCAGTGCAAGTGTTCCAGCACTTAATGAGTGTCTGGATTCCTCTAGAAAAAAAAAAAAATATATATATATATATATATATATATATATATATATTCGATTATATTATACGTCACACTTTTAAGGTTTTCATTTGACTCACCGTCATATTGCAAAACAATGCATAATATATCAGTATTATTATTATTATATGGCCAAATGTATGTGAACACTTGACATTGACACCCATATATGCTTTTTAAGCATCCCATTACAAAACCATGGCCATTAATATGGAGTTGTTCCCTCTTTGCTGTCATAATAACCTCCACTCTTCTGGGAAAGCTTTCCACTAGATTTTGGAACGTGGCTCCGGGAATTTGTGCTCATTCAGCCACAAGAGCATTAGTGAGCTCAGGCACAGATGTTAGGCGAGGAGGCCTGGGGTGCAGTCAGCGTTCCAGTTCATCCCAGTGGGGTTGAGGTCAGGGCTCTGTGCAGGCCACTTGAGTTCAACCTTGGCAAACCATGTCTTCATGGAGCTCGCTTTGTGCACAGGGGCAATGTCATGCTGGAACAGGTTTGGGCCTCCAGCATGACTTTGTGCTTAGTGAAGGGAAATCATAATGCTACAGCATACAAAGACATTCTATACAGTTGTGAACTTCCAAATTGTGAGTGGCAACAGTTTGGAGAAGGCTCTCATATGAGTTTGTTGGTCAGGTGTCCACATACTTTCGGCCATATACTGTATATTGTAGAGCCTTTCTGTATTATTATTACTACTACTACTACTACTACTACTACTACTACCTAGTTTCTTATTGATTGCTAGTTATTTTAACACAAAGTTAAAAAGCTTTGTTTTTTTAACAAAAGTAAAAAAAAAAAAAAAAAAAAGGAAAAAAAACAACAGAAAACAGAAAAGAAAAGAAAAGAAAACAGAAAAAAGTGCAATCAACAATTTATTTAAGTTTGCATGGCCATATATTAGAAAGTAATCTAAATGCATAGAGGAACAAGCTACTTGAGACCATCTGGATGTTCCTCTTTTGGCTGCTCCCATTAAGGGTCGTCACAGCAGATCATTGGTCTGCATATTTGATTTGGCACAGTTTTTACGCCGGATGCCCTCCCTGACGCAACCCTCCCCAATTTTATCTGGGCTTGGGACCGGCACTGAGTGCACACTGCTGCACGCAACCCCAGTGGCTGGGGTCTAACCACTAGTCCTCCAGGGACCCAAGCTACTTGAGACAATATCAGTTGTTAATCATTAAGAGATGACAACAATTAATGAAGTCTAAATGCTGTGCATCTCAGCAGTTTAGAAATCTGTATATTAATAATAGGAAGAAGTGAATTATAGATCTTTTATGGTAATAAATACTAAAACCGATTCATAAAGACTTTCTACTTTTTCTGCAGGGATTTATGTGCATGCTCCTGTGTGCGTGTGTGTGTGTGTGTGTGTGTGTGTGTATGCTGACTTTGACAAGCTCCTCTGGGAACTGTCCTCTGGAGTTTTCAGGGACATTGATGGGAGGAATGACCCAATCTCTCTTCACACGGCTCACGCTCCCGTCGCCTCCGACAACAACGCTGCGCCATGGAAACACGATCTCAGGCACCTGCGAACATGAACAACTCGGTTAGATCCTCATACACCCCTGGGTACTGCACTCTCTGTTCTCTGTTCTCTCACTTTACAACACACACACACACACACACACACACAGACTTACTGCAGGGCATTTATCTCTCCTGTCTGTGGACCTAAATATTTACAGCATTAATTCTACTCTCTTTAATGTGGTCATAAATATCACTGAGTCAAGCTACTAATATAAAACCTACAGCGTATGTGCACGTGTCTGCATGCTGCATATGTATGAGTATACATGCGTATATGAGAATGCGTGTATGAGTATGCACGTGTGTATAAGTGTGTAAGCATTTGTATCGGTGAAGTTTTTGTAGTAGGAATCTATTCGCAGTGATCACACTATTAAAACATGTTAACTTTATGTAATGCATTCAGTCTGTAGAATTTACAGTACAGGTTTTCCATTATCTCTGTGTGTGTGTGTGTGTGTGTGTGTGTGTGTGTGTGTGAGTGTGAGTGTGTGTGTGTGTGTGTGTGTGTGTGTGAGCATGTGATTCAAGGCCAGACATACTAGAGTGGATGTTTGACTAGAACAGTACAACTGCAGTCAGTTTTCCAAGTGCAGAACAATAAAAAAGTCCTCTACACACTAAGCGATTTTTAAGGTAGGAACACAGGCACACACAGAGCATGCTTAACATTACTTTGGTACTAAATCTGGGTGCATGAGAATGTATTTATTGTCAAGTATTCCTATCATCACAGGCCCAAATGTCCTCATGATGATAGGAATACTCGATGATTATGATGTGGGTATATCTATAATATGATGTGGCTTGTCTCTATGAAATTGGCTTTTAGGTTAGGATTAGTGTGCAGGCATTTCATTATTAGCTGCAGTAATAAACCATGTCATGGAAATAGCCAACAAAAACAGTGACAAAGAGAGAGATAGTGCATGCATGGTTATATATCTTGGTGGGGATCAAATGTGTCCATAAGGGTAGTAATATCTGACAGTCTTGATCTTTTAGGGACCTTTGGCTAGTTTTCACAAGGAAAATGGCTTTTTTTAAATTTATTATTAAAAAATATTAAACAGCTGAAAGGTTTCCTTTTTGTTATTGTGGTTAAGGTTAGCATTAATAATTATGTCAATGAAAGGTCCTCACAAGGATAGTAAGACACACATGTGTGTGTTTGTATGTGTGCATCTTCCTGTGAATTTTATTTCTATTCAGTTTCGATTGTAAGTCCCTCTTGACACCATCTCTCTCTCTCTCTGGTTAAATATTGATGGTAATGGCAGTGCAGTAGTGTGGGCAGAAGAGTGCTGGCAGAAAGGCAGACTCTCTGTCTCTCTCTGTCTCAGTCTCTATCTGTCTCTGTCTCCAGTCTCTGGCTGGTGTAGATATGACTCGGGTGATGAGCCAGGCCATTACAATTACAAAGAGTGGAACAACATTAATATCAACAGCAACAACATGAAGATCAACAACAGGCTCATACAGCTTCTCTCTCTTTCTTTCTCTCTCTCTCTCTCTCTCTCTGAACACATACACTCTATTTTTGCTTGCTCTCTCACCTATCTTTCCTGTATCTTTCTTCCCCTCTTTCAATCCAGCTTTCCCAACAGCTTTTCCCACTTGCTCTTTCTTATTGTTATCTGTTTCTACCCACTTTCTCTCGTGTCCCAGCTCATTTTCTGACCATCTCTACCAAACACCCGTCATTAGGCTCACTCTCTCTCTCTCTCTTTTCACTGCCACCTCTGTACTTTCCCCATCTCTCTTCTGCCTATGTATGTGCGCAGCAGCATTCTTCTCACTCTCTGAGCACATGACGGCCCTGAGAGAGTATGTAATGCTGTTGATCTCTAGCTGAGGGAGCAGATCTCCTCTACCATATCCCCCTCCATTGCCTCAACCACAATTTGCAGAGTTAAGACTTAATTAGAACACTATTCTCAGGGTGCTAGGGCACCGGTAATGCTTTACTGTAGATTGAGTATCGATGAAGATACATTGTGGATGTTGTAAATGAAACACAACACTACATGAATTTGAATACATCTTATTAGCTATTTGAATTTTCCTGATGAATTAAACTTTATGATATGTTTCCATATCACCGTTAAAAAAAAAAGCCTAACATTTTGAAGCAACTTTTATACTTGGGAAAAAACTACAAATGTTGAATCCAGAAATATTTTAATAGCGATACAAGAATTTCACATATCATGTGAAGTTACTTTGGTTTCCATCACCACACCTGCATCATTTCACATCTCAAATACTCTTTTTTTTTTAACCAAACATTACTTAAGTCATATCCATAACGAGATTTTTGGTCTTTTAAAAATTATAGCAAAACAATAGCAGAAGTCTTACTTATACTTTTACCCAGTAAACAGCCTTTTTTTTGCTTTGTCTTATATCAGGTACATGACAAATATCAGCTTACCATATATAAGGTTGATACTATATAGGAGACTTTAGCTCAAACTAAAATTGAATTTAAACTTCATAATCAATACATTTTTAAAATTTTACTGGGCCATATCTATTATTGCATTTTTTCAAAAAAACATTTACACACTGGTGGTTTAAAATGGTTAAAAATATGAACAAAGCCTACAAGGCTTTTCTTATGACTGAGACGGTATGGAAAATGGCAATATAAGCTTGCCAGATTTACCTGTTTAGGTGTGTCTGGTAGTGCGAAGGTGACATGGGTTAGCCACACTTCATGTGTGTCCTTATCTTTTGCACTGATCTCTAGGCTCCATCCCTTTCTGTCTGATACGCTCAGAGTTCGTGCGGCATACACTGTGCCGTCTTCTCCTATCCGAAATTCCGCCGGGTAACCACTCTCAAAGCGCAGACTGGAACCTCTGCCACAGTCCATGAAGCTCACTGAGGACAGAGAAAGGGAGGGGGAGATGGCTGGTGAGCATGAGCCAGCATACTTTTTCCTCATGACAACAAGCGTCTTAAAAAAAGATACACAAGCATACACAAAATGACATCCTCACTAGACCACAAGGGAATTGTGGCTTCATTTCAGAGGAGAGGACATAGAGCAAGGAAGTGGGGAACATGCATACTGAGACAGCAAGGGTGAAGGACAGATGGAGGGAGACACAGAAGGAGTAGAGAGAAGAAGAAAGGAAAGGATATCTGGTACCCTAACACTCTCGTGCATTATTTATGCTTAGGCTTACACCTGCAGGCATCCAGGTGTGCTCAACGAAAGAAGAAGAGACAAAGAAACAGAGGTGACACGAGACAGAGAAAGAGATGCAAAGAAAGGAGGAGTAGAGTGTAGGATAGAGACTAGGCTACAACACCAGAGGGAATCGCATTAGAAATACACAAAGAACAAATAAATGGCTGCGCGTTCGCTCATTATGCTGCTATTAAAGGCGAAACAATTACACAGTTAGCGGTGGGAGAGATGGAGTGGGAGTGTGCATCATTTGTTGAATGCGTGTATTGACTCGGCTCCCGCTTTTGCATCTTCCGCTCTCCGAATGCTATGCCTCATTATTAGAGCTCATTGGAGGAAGAGGATAAATTAGTGTGCCACGCTGCTGTTGGATGTGGAGTGCGATTATTGACCAGTAGCTATTTACATTGATCAGTCTCATCATTCTCTCTACAGAGCACATGTCACCGCCTGAGTGCTGCTTTTTCAAAAGAACGCCGTGGGACGTGGGGCAGAAATGTTGCCTTCTCTTTTTCTTTGTCTTCACACACAAGCATACCCATACATTCACACAGATGCTGTGCTATAAATGCCATACTTCTATACTACACTGCATAAGACACACCATGTTCACATACCATCCTTTGTAGCAGTATAGTTTATATTATCTGAGGTGAGAATTACCTCAGACTTCTCAGGTACCTCAGTGTTTTCACAGCTGATGTGACCTAGAATGTGTTAAGCCAAAAATAAGGTAGAAGAAAAAGGATTTGACAGCAAAAAAAAAAAAAAAAAAAAGTTTATTTTGGAACACACTTTTGTTTCAGCATCTATCTATATATTAATGGCACAACTAACAAAAACAGCAAATTTTCTGTTCTGTGTCAAATAAGTTGTTAAATCCTTAACAGGCTAATTCTTAAATTATCTATTATTTATCTATCTAATTGTATTTGTCCTCATTTGTGGTCTTTAATTCTTAAGGAAAAATACTAATCTTACAGGTTTTGATTTGCTAACTGGCATCAGGACTCCGAATAAAAATATACCAGACTAACAGCCTATTTAACTGTTGATAGTAGTTGTTATTAGCTTAACAGTCTATTTAGCTGTTTACAATAGTTGTTGGTTAGCATTAGCTTAACAGTCTATTTAGTTCTTGATAAAATTTGTTGGTTAGCATTAGCTTACCAGTATATTTAGCTGTTTACAATAGTTGTTGGATAGCATTAGCTTACCAGTCTATTTAGCTGTTTACAATAGTTGTTGGATAGCATTAGCTTAACAGTCTATTTAGCTGGTGATAAAATTTGTTGGTTAGCATTAGCTTACCAGTCTATTTAGCTGTTTATAATAGTTGTTGGTAGTATGAGCTTAACAGTCTATTTAGCTGATGATAAAATTTGTTGGTTAGCATTAGCTTGTTCCCAGAAGACATGAATACTGGTAGGGAGAATGTTTTTTGCTTCTCTGCAACATTTAAATGAAAATATCACACAGTGTTACCATTTTCTTTATGTGTATACTGTGTAGTTGCATCTTCATTGCAGTTTTTATTAAAAAAATAAAAAAATAAATCACATGCTCATATACCAGAGACTATTAGTTTTGTAGGAGGTTTAATATGGATAGTGGATTTAGTACAACATTTAAAACACAGTTTTTCAGCCTCTGAGTGTGTCCATTAAATTAAAATCGTCCTCTGCTGTTCTTTCCTATTAGGACTAAACACAAGGCCTCAGGTAAGCTCTACGCTGTCTCAATTGTGTGGGTTTTTGCTTTTATGTGCATGTGCACATATGCACGTGCTAATTAGTCTACTAATTAAGAACACATGTTGGAAAAATTCCACTTACCACTCAGATTAATCAACGGTTATTATATGAAGACCTTTAAGGATAATAAACTAGGCTCCAAAAATCAGTTAGTGTAATGTGCCACTCCAAGCAATGAGTGCTCATTAGTGATTATTAGATAAAGATTTGCTGCAGGCAATGAGTGGGGGATTGTGTTTATTGGATTGTGAATATGTGTTCTCTCTCCACGCTACTGGACCAGAATGATTTCTGTAAACTATTATTTGCACTGGGCTGCCTCTGACGAATGAAAAGAGTCCTGTCATTTCCATTGCCTCGGGGTCTGTTTTTACACACCGGAGATTCATAAAGCAAATGGGCCTGATGTTCCATGATATCCACGGCCCCTGGTGGCTCTGTTACGCAGGAATCATCTCAGAAGTGTGTGTGTGTTGGTCGAGTGGTGGGTTTAATTTGATGGCTACAACTATTTGGCCTGTAGCTGTGTCTCCTTGTGCAGTTTTCATGGAGAGAGAGGTAGGTGTGTGGGTGTGTGTGTGTGTATGTGTGTGTATATGTGTGTGAGCTGAGTTCTGCTCCCATAGAGATAACCGTAAGTCGCCCTCTGCACTAACGTCTATCTTCCTGGGGACACACACACACACACACACACACACACACACACACACACACGGAGATGGACACACTGCTGTTTATTGGCATGCTGATCCCCCTGCCCGATGAGCAAATGGTCTGAGTGAGGTAAAAATAAACAGACAGAATGGACCCGAACTTAATTACATGGTTTAGCAGCTTAATAACGGCAGGCTTTATATACACCTGCAGTCAGATTGGGTGATGGGGTGGGAGGGAGACAGAGAGACGTCTTTTCCACTAACAAGGTGTCAATGCAGGTTTGCAAACTTTTTTAAGAAACAGCTGCATATCTGCTGGTTTAAGAACGAAACTGTAGTCAAATGTGGGAATTTCCTAATGCAAAAAAAAGGTATGATAACACATTTTGCCTTTAGATTGAATTTAAGACTGAAATCATTTACCATGTACAGTATATCAAGTACAGTGTTTATATGCTGAATAGCATGTATATAATATAGCCATATATTAGTTCACTGCAGTTAAATAAAAAGAAAAAGTTTCTTCCTTGGATTTCAGTTTTGCGGTTTTACTGATTTCACATCTTGTTTATGTCTTATTTCAGTGGCGGTCATTAAAATAACATGCTCAAATGGTTGTCATAACAGCGAACAATTTTAGGTTAGCTAACATTTTCTAAACATTACACTGATTCCAAGGACAAAGACTTCTTGACGAGTTTAAGAGAAAGGTCAACCCCACATGCACTCCCTGCCTCTATTGATGTCACATCTATGCAAATCCTTTCTCTAGATAGAAGATGTATGCAGGGAGAATTTGAATGCATTGGTTTATAATATTTGTGTATTGCGTCATGTAACTCAATGAGCTTAATATGAACCCGTGATTTGCCTTGCACTATTGCCAGAGAATTTATAGAAACTATATCAACACCTTATGAACAAGCATGATTTAAGAATTCAATAGTGCTGTGGTCTTACTAAATGGTCTGATAATGTTGTAGGTTAGCTGGGAAGGCCACCTGCAAGCGTCTGACATCATCCATTCATGTTTTCAGGGCCTTATTGATTTTCCCAACCAATAACCAGCTTTTGTGTGGTGGAAAAGTGCAGAACGATTCTAGATTACACACAAGCACAATGTTGTTGGAAGTGGGTTAAACGAGGGAAAGAGGGAGAAAATTTGTTTGAAGTGATTGTTGTTTTTTTTTTGGAAAGCTACTTGTGATGCAGATTTTAAAACAGAACTGAAATGTTGAAGAGTTGCCACTTTAGAGTAAACTGTTTACAATCCACAGCTAGGAGAATCACAACTGACAGGAGAATTATGAACACAACTAAGTGACCTTTGCTTCAACCAATGCTCAAATGAGGACACACACAAACACACACACACACCCATTGCAAGAAGGGCTGATTTGTTAAGTGATTTGATGAGTAGGTCTTTGCTGCTTGCTGATGAGAATAGCTGATGAAGAAACACTAAGGCTGCTCACATTAGCATTAAGCGTTAACTCAGTATGACAATCAGCTCTTGCTTTCTTTATCTCTACAAAGCTTAAAACGCTCCAGAATGCTGCCCTGGGCCACAGTATAAAGATATAAAGCTCTTACATCTGCCATATATTCACAATTCTATTATATTTGTAAAGCAATTGGAACATAAGCTAGTATCACACTGCATATTTTAAATGATGTTTTCTGTTCATGAGGCACAAACGCAAAGTTGTCTGTTTGCTGTTAAGCTGATTCAAGCTTAATAGCCCTAAACTAATAACCTGAACTCTACAACCTGGCAAGATGAAAATGGAAACAAATATGGGAAAAGAAAACGGTAATGGCGTGCTGTGATGCTGTGATCTAGTTTATTTCTTATACCAACATAATCCTAGCGCTGTAACGCCACTGTGTCTCAGATCATTAGGCTAACATAGAGTGAAAATATGTTATTAGGGTGCATTATGTTTTATATTGAAATCTTGTCACTTTGTATACTTGTTTCATGTAATAACACTTACTTCATATAGCCCAGTCACATTTTGTTATGGGGTTAACTGTTTGTATAATAACAGTAGCTCATTTGCAAATTTTATCAAGTAAGCTCTTGAGAAGGCACTGCAAGATGGGACACAGCAATGGAAAAACAAAACCAAATGGAAGCCTGTCCAGTGGAACATATTACTGTCCAAATTACTGTATAATGAAAGAGTAAATATGTTAGTGAAAAATAATGTGAATGATGTCAATTTATATGCACCATATAATTACTATAATATAGCATAGTTACTGTAAAATAGGATGAATGCAGGCTAACATACACTATATGGCCAAAGGTTTGTGGAATCCTGACCATCACACGCATATGTGCTTTTTGAACATGCCATTTCAGGCTTTCCACTAGATTTTGGAGCTTAGCTGTGGGGATTCGTGCTCAGTGGGGTTGAGGTCACGGCTCTGTGCAGGTCACTTGAGTTCTTCTACTCCAACCTTGGCAAACAATGTCCTCAGGGACCTCGCTTTGTGCATAGGGGCATTGTCATGCTGGAACAGGTTCAGGCCTTTTAGTTCCAGTGAAGAGAAATTGTATATTACTGTTACAGCACGCAAAGACATCCTACACAATTGTGTGCTTTAGGGGACAACTTAGGGGCAACAGTTTGGGGAAGAACTACATATGGGTGTGATGGTCAGGTGTCCAGATACTTCTGATCTTATAGTGTAGCTAATGGGAATTAGATTTATCCATGGATTGTCTCACTACTGCTTACACTTTACTAGCATTAATAGTAGACTGTTAATATGGTATGTACTTAAACCTGACCTATAATGCTGGTGAACTTATTCCTGCCTCACACCCAGGGTTCCCAGGATAGGCTCTGGATCCATCGCATCCCTGACCAGGATAAAGCAGTTACTGAAAATGAGTGAGTGAATAATTAATGCTGCATTCGACTGACCTCGTAAGTGGTCATTCGCCAGTCGGAATTATGTCATTTTTGACCTTGGCATGTTGGACAAACAAAGTGGAAAAAAATGGATATCTTTTGCCAGCTAACTGTGATGAGTGATTTATGTTTTCTCCCTCAAACAGCAAATGGTATAGTCAGTGTTTTAGATTTAACAAGCAAACATGTCTGTATGTTGATTGAGCTAAAGCAAATATTTGTATGTACAGTATAATTCGTTTAAAGGTAAGAAATGCTACTTTGTTTGTTTCGGATGCTGTTTGCTGTCAAGTTGATTTGACATCACTCCGTAAACAGGGATGGAACTGGTAGTTGAGAAGATTACTCTGAGTTGACGAGTAGGAATTTCAAGTTGATGGAGTGTTTTCTTTGGCTTTTACTGGTTGGAGGTTGGAAATTATAAGTTGTGACCTCGAGATGAATGTAGCATAAGTTCACTATTGCTGCTGCCATTTTTCTATTCAGAGTAGTAGTACCTCAGAATCTTTGAAAGCAGTGTCCATGTGTTGACCCTTTTCATTTAGCAGAGCCCCTCGAAGTAATTGCTTCAGTAAACGTTCAGTACTTCAGGTTGGAATGACCCTAGAAATGGCTGCCGTGAGCCCTGCACAGGCTTCATTGCTTTAAAATGTACCTCTGTAGACTGTGATGAGTCGGTAAGGGCCTCACTCTACACTGTACAGGGCTGACCAGAGCAATGCCTGTCTGTAATGCCTCTTACTTTTTCCAAGCTATGTAAAGGTCAGTCTGCTGTAATGGTCCCCATTCTTCAAGCTGTCGCTCAGAGTGCATGGCAATCTGAATCTGAACTTCACAAAATACACACACACATACATATAAGCATTCCCTCTGGTGCACTTTTCAGTTCAATAGTGAAGGGAAAGTGCACATTAAGGTATAAAAGCTAACATCAGAAAACAGCGGGTCATAAAGAGACTCATTATCTCTTTTGAAAAAACAGCACAATGTGTAAAGCCCTTAACGAGCTGCTAGTCATTGATTAGTTGCCAAAGTGTTATAGTGTTTAGTAATGGCATCTGCTGATACAACTTTCACATACTTCTCTGTTAATGGGGATTAGCATGGCCTTTGATCCAAAATGGCAGCTAACAACCGTACACATTTATGTACTCAGCTCATAGTGCATTTCAATGCTCAGATGCTCAGAAGAAATGCAAAGCGAGATACAGCAAGAGAGAGAGAGAGAGAGAATAGTCATTCCCCAGGTATCTCTTTTCCTTGTCTTCTTCTCTCTCACCTCACCCCTCATTTGTGCAGATTTTAATTTAGATCCAAAGAACATGGTGCACATCACACCTGATTAAATTCAAATTGTTAAACGAGTCCATTACACACTCACACACCCACCCACCCACCCACACACACACACACACACACACACACACACACACACACACAATGGGAGAGGACCATTATTACACTCATCTTCTTGTGGTGAACTTTTCTGGCTGTGCTATAATTAGTTTTAGCCGAGAGGAGGAAGAAACAGTGCAGTTTTGATTCACTCCCGGAAATGTGCACGCTCTACAGGAGCTTTATTAAAACACTGGGTGGTCTGTTAATATAAACTTTGCCATATCGTTCATTGGTTGAGCTAACACAGGGGTGTCACGCTCCAGTCCTAGACGGCCACAGCACTGCAGAGCACTTATCTTATTTAACTTACCAGCTATTTACCAATGCCTTTATGGGCTGAATGTGGCATGTTAAAAAAGAGAAAACATTTATCTGTAGAGCTGTGACCCTACAATACCTGGGCTAGCATGATGGATGTGTGCCTAAGGCTATTGGAACAACGATGGGTAAACATATAAAAGGGCTTTTTTATATTAAAAATGCAGTTGGTGTATGTTGATGTTATATATTAGGGGGAAGAAGTAAATGCCAGGACATTAATAGTAAGACTGAGCGATGTGACCATAGGACTTCATCACAATGCACTTTTTTCACACAAGAGTTTCATGGATATCTTACACAATGTCTTTTAAAACCGGCTCTACTGTTACTCACAGATGTTTAGATTTATTCAGAAACAAGCTGTTTCATTTTTCCCTAATAGATTACTCATTTTTGAAGAGAATATTACTGGAATGTTTAATTGAAACAAGTTTTCCAGGACTACTGGCGTTCTGCTAGCAGACCTGAACGTAACTTTTGCACTCAATTTAGTTATTAGTAATTTAGCTAACATTTAGTTATTCTCTCAAATATCCTTCATTTTAAAAACATATGACATATGTCTGTGTGCATGCCCTATTTTAACATTTGACCTTGTTTGTTTGAACTCAGAGAGGACTCAAGATTTATCACCCCCTACACTCACACAACATAAGGCAAAGCCGTCACGCCAATTCTCTCCGTGAACTGGGCCGAATGCATTCCTCTGCTGTGCTAGCCTATCTCCATGCACACACAGCATACATGATTATTTACCCTCATGCACATACACATACGGTTGCTCACTCGCTGCTTGTCTCTCAGGAAGGAGGGGATTACAGAAGCTGTCACTAAGTCAAATCAGTGAATGGTGCTTGTATGTGGCTGTGTTTATGTACGTAGTACTATGTATGCACAGGTACGTGCACATGCACAGGTATCAATAAAGTGATGAATTGGAAGCTCATTAAGGTCAATATCATTGATCACTCTAATTGCACTCTGTGTGTACAAAGAAACACAGAGTCACTTAAAGAAACAGTTTGTCATTTTTAGTGCTTTGATGTGTGAAAGGGGAATCGCTCCGGTGAAACTACATATGCCATATGGGTTGCTTTTTAGGGAAAAAGATCTGTTCCAGATGAGGGTGAAACTAAGATCGGCTGTATGATAACATTGCAAATCACAGGAGTATCTTTCAAATATGAGGTGATTTTTACAGGTCTGGAGGCACTTTTTAAAATAACAAACTGCACCCTTAAAATGTGCAAAAACATGCAGGGGGAATAAACAGGCTTTGTTAAGAGGTGATAGTAAACACCATGTTGTGAATTGATGCTAGTAAATTGGTGCGATTTGTGAACCACAGCAGCAAATATCTGTGTTGCAAATGATCTTCCACACAACAATCTCAGCAGTATCCTGACAGCCTGGGTTGTCATTATCTCCTTCCAAAATATCCCTGTGTATATGTGTGTCTTCATTATGTTTAACATCTTAATCTGTATCCAAACAACAGTAAAAAAAAAAAATATATGACAAAGACGTGGATTATAATTTCAACCCTGGACTTCCTAGGAATAATACTGAGTGCTGTCTCAAGATGACTAGACAAAGCTGGATCGAAATTTTTTACACAAAAGTGTGTGTGCGTGTGCGTGCATGTGCACGTGTGTGTACAAAGGACAGTGAAGCAAAAAAACCCTATTATCTGGCAGCTTCTCGCTCCCTGGAGACTCTCGGTGAGAAAGATAACATGGTCATATATCATAAGTGTTTGATGGTGCACTCGACTATTGCAGATGAAAGAGGTGTCAACACAGGTGTGTCCACACTGAGACGAGATAGAAGCGCCAAAACAAACAGTCGCATTACGCCAAACAGGATATGGAAGGACATCAGTGAATATTGTGAGGATGCACCAGGATTCATCAAACGGAGAATGTAAATATTCTGCACAGCTTTGACAGGAATGATGGATGCTATTTTCCTGAGTGATACTGATACTGTACTGAGATTATTAATTGCTGCCTAGTGTACATTTTAATAAATGCTTACGGAGCACTCTGGAGAAATTTGATAGGTGAGCAACTTAAATGGAATGTATCAGCTTTAATATTTCAAGCAGAAGGAACACAGAAGCAAAAAAAAAAAAAACGATGATTGCAGGAAGCTCTTAACTGTACAGTCCTAAAATATCTCAACTAAATAATTGCTCAGGGAAAATATAAGAAACTTTCACAAATACACAGCTCACACCTTAACATTTACGCTCCTCACTCAGTACTGAACAACGTAACTAAACACCGAATAGCAGAATATTACAGATAAATACTATATCATCCAAATGTGCAAGTGATTATGCAAAAGAGTTTTTTTCATATGAAAACTTTGTGGCATGCAGAGTGCTACACAATACAGGACAATTCAATGGCCCAATCATCTTCCTCCTATATTCCTGGTGCAGAAATCCATAGGTGGCGAAACGTGGCTTGAAGATCTGAAAATATGACATCAATAACACACTAAACTATCACCAACTGCAGTTTAAAGACACTGACGAACTTCACTAGTACCCACAGTAACAGATTAGTGGATGATGTTAAATGTTAGATGTTAAAATCTGTGTTAGCATCAGTGTATATTTTCTTTGTAGAAATTGTTTTCACAAGCTTTATTTTAAAAACAAAAGTACGTAGCACTAAATACATTAATGCAGTGTATCATGAAAACATTGGGATCATTTAATATTTCTGTATATCTTTTTGTACCACAGTCATAAGAAAACAATTAGAAAGACAAAGACAAAAAAGTGGGTGTGTACACATATTTAGCCCACATAAATATGTTGAGGACCAAAAAGGACTAAATGTCCTCACAGTCTCCCACTCCTCACAAAAATGTAGTGTTTTTGCAGCTTTTATTTGAAAAATTAAAAAGACAAAATATTTCATTTTGTTTGTTGAGGTTTAGGTTAGATTTAGAGGTAGGTGTAGCATTGAAATAATTATCAGTGATTTTGTCTATCGAAGGTCCTCACAAACACAGAAAAACAAGAGTGTGTGTGCGTGTGTGTGTGTGTGTGTGTGTGTTAAAAAACCTCAGGAAGGAGTGCAGGTTCTCAGGTGTGACAGCAATTTAATGCAGTCAAGTGAAAGATGACACCTGCTAATCGGACAAGGATACATACAGCATACAGTACAGCTCAGAGAGCAACATCCTCACACCTCCGCGAAATGAGCAAAGCGGGACAGCTTACACCATCGAAGGCCCCTCCTTAGAGAGGAACCCAACACCAGGCATTAACATTAAACAGAGAGAGGTACTGAGTGCTCGGGTGAACCTTTCTTTAGTTTAACTCAGTTAGAAATCTACACTTCTGCCTGAGGTCTAGTCTGAAGTATTGGGTCACCACTACAGTACCCATGGTGCATTAGGGTGGCACGTTGACGGGTAATGAGATTTGTGCAGAGCCTGACCCAGTTACTCCTGCCTACAGCGGTATAGGAGTGTGTGTGTGTGTGTGTGTGTGTGTGTGTGTGTAAAAGAGAGAGAAAGGGTGTGTGGGTAGGCAAATCTAGAGAGGAAAGTTGCATACACTATTTGGTTGGAGCTTTGCAGAATGTACCAGTAGTAATTTCAGAGAGTGAATGTTTACTGCTCATGTGTGTGTGTGTGTCTTTGTGTGTGTGTGTGTGTGTGTGTGTGTGTGTGAGAGAGAGAGAGAGAGTGTGTGAATGCTGACAGCTGAAACACACACTAGACGGAAAATACATACAGGAAAAATTAAGAGAGAAAATTAAGAAAAGAGAGAGAGAGAGAGAGTTCAGTATTTCCAATCTACAATGAACCATGGCTTATATTCACATCACCGCACTCAAAGCGGCAACCAAACAAGATTGTGCAAAGTGCAGCCGAGCGCGCGGGTTACACGGACACACAATGTGCTCCTCTGTTGCGCGTACACACAAAAGTGTGTGCTCTGCACTCCGAGTGGACGTGTGCGTGAATCAGATCTGTGGAACAGCACTGCCTTTGTGCACATTAACTACACAACAATACGCTCAGCTTCTTTCCCCACAATCCCAGATCGCCAAAGTAGGCCAGGTTGCCTAGCTTCTACACCGGTCGCCCCTGACAACCTACGAGTCGCTATGGCTTCCTCGGGTGGGGGAGGGTGTGGTTAGAGAAGAGGAGGGCCGGGTGCTGTCTACAGTTTTCCTGTAGAAGCTACTCCTGAACTACCGGCACAGATTTTTTTTCCCAAGGGCATTTTGCATAAATTTGTATAAGTCAAATTGTTTTAAAAAAATGGAGTCAGTGCGTAGACTATTACACATGCAGCTATTGTGCTTTCAGTGGTTTAAAGTACAATTAGCGGATCTATCAGCAGAAGTAATGTACTGTAACTAGGGTAAATCACATAAAGTACAAATGTATGAAAATTTTTAAATTAAATATTTTTTAGTTATGACATTACATAAAATAAAAATTGTCTGTTTGTAATACTGCTTCATTTAAGTGTTATGATGTTACTCTGCAATTCGTCATGAAGTTTCAGGGAGGCAGATTTTGAGGTTTGGTACTGGGCTGCTTCTTTTGTGACGCAGACTTGGCAACCCTGGCTGGGCCTCTCATTCACACACACACATACACACACACACACACACACAAAGTGCACTTCCCCCAATCTCACAGCGCAAAAGTCAGCTGTGTCAAATCGATCAGCAACGCCCAAGGACATCAATATGGGCCCAATAAATCTGGCTCAAAGGAAGCATGACCTCCGACCTCTTTGCTAACACAAGAAACATTCTTTCAGTTTACTTATACAAACAAAAATGTTTCAAACAACGCTGCACCTTAATACTAAATCCATTAACCTAAATGTTAAGGTGAGACTGGGTTATATGAGCTGAGGAAGGTATTGCTTGTGTGAAAGAAAGCACCGAGGGTGCTGGAGAGAGGTAGAGCGAGACGGAAGGAGGGAGGAGGATGAGTTACGGGCAGAAAACAAAGAAGAGGGCAGCAGGTTTGCTTTCAGCAATGGAAGAGTGTGAAAGCATACACCAGTAAAGTGCTTCAAAGCACAGACACAAAAGACGGCATATCAGAGGGAAGGAGGGAAGGACAGAAGAGAGAGAAGCACAAGTGAGGCCCATTAGGATGACGTCACCTCTGTGCATTCTAGTGTTGTGTGTGTGTGTCTGTGTGTGTGTGACTGCATACTCCTATCGTGCCACTGGCTGTTTTTAGCTCTCTAACAGCGGCAGTCACATGACTCACTCCAATTATCACCTCCTGTACCCGCTAACTTCTGCACAAGCTATCGCCTGCTCTCATTAAACACCACGGAAAGCATCTTCATTACAGCAGCTCTATAAAAAAATTGCGTGTACACGTGTGTGTGTGAGTAAGTGAACTCAGATCGAGCACAGCAGGGCTACATTGTACTAGGCTGAGGTCATCTTAGTTTTAAGTTAATCCAAACTTCTCCTGCACAGGAGGTATTTTAGCAAGATAATTGTCAAACAGTGAGAGCCAAACTACTCCTGCTACTACTACTCCTACACCATTAGCTCTTTCTATTAAACCAACCACCCAAAGTGGTGTTTATTTCCTAAACATGACTCAAAACGCAGTGTTGAATCTAAAACCGACTTACTCAACAGTAAATGACAACATCGGTACGATTAGTGGCTGCAACAAAGTTTGTAATATTATAATTTTATAAAGTTTATAATACTGTAATATTAAGGTGTTTCTATACCTACAATAATCATATAATTTTAATGACAACTGTGATTCACAATTTTGCAATGTATTGGGCAGGTTTCAGGTTTTTTCCTGTATTTTTCCATCCTGAAAATTAGCTCTGCCTCCAGTCTCAACAGTTCCAACGCTGCATTTCCCTCAGAAGCGGGAAGCCAGAGCTCAGAATGACGTCATTTTCGACGTCTATGCATTCAAGTTACAAAGTGAAAAAACACATACATGCCACCATGTTCGTCTTTTTTTTAGGAACAAGCTAGCCAGCTAACTGTCATGTATATTTTTCTCTTCAAAATAGCGAACTGTATAGTCATTGTTATAAATTTTGACAAGGTAATATGTCTGTTTGTTGATTGATCCAAAGCAAATATTTGTATATACAACATAACTCATTTAAAGCTAAGAAGTGCTCCTTTTTTTATTAACTGCTGATGCCGTGAGCAGCCATGTTGATTTGACGTCACTTGCTGAACTCAGAGGTGAGGAGGCTACCCCGAGTTCCCAAGTTGAGGAGGCACTTTCTTTGGGTTTTCCTAGTCAGGGGTTGGAAATTACGAGTTAAAACCTTTGGTCGAATGTAGCATATGCTCAAAAGTTTCTTGCTAAAAGGTTATTCTTTAGTGACATCTAGAAAACTCCAGCTAGCTACACTACAAGCTACATAGCAAAAAAATACTCAACTGCCCCGAACTCTAAAGGAACATCTCCACTGTGGGGACTTACGGGAAAAATGTCTCGAACCAACAAAACTATACAACTTGCTAAGTAATGCTACTTTGTTCTTTATAAACTACTGGATTTTACAAAACAAAGCACTTTTGCCTGATCTTCTGCTGCTATAGATGGTCCTACATGGATATCCTAAAGATTTATGCCTAAGAAGTTTATGTCCTTTGCTTCAGTGGATAATCTCACCTGGATAATCTACTCCAGATTTGTTCTTTCTAAGAACTATAGCTGTAATCATAAAGACTGTCCAATGCTCATCCCAGGACTCTTACTCACAATATTCTCAACATGAACCCTGTTTGCCTTTACTCTTCTACATGTGCACACTGTAATGATTTATAATAATTTATATAAGCACACTACCCCATGTTACTAATAAGAGGATGGCTCCTACAAAGATTTCTTCTTATTGTTTCATGGATCTTTCCTTTGCCAGTACCACCTCTGGCTTGCTCATTAGAGATCTAACTCTACATCTGGATTTCTGTAAAGCTGCTTTGTGACAATGTCTACTGTTAAAGGCTCTACCAAATAAAACTCAAATGAATTGAAACATAGTTACATTAAGTGTGCAGCATCAAGTCTCAGACAGTATCTCCCTAAACATGGTCATCTTATCATAGCAGGAGAATCAAATCTCCTGCCAATTTCCAGCTTTTATTCATGACTACTGGCCAAATATTGTGAAGGTGCACATTCCAATGTTTCACACAGTGAATTTTCCCCCTCTTTTAAATGCGTTGGCCTGTTCTGAAGTGAACATAAACCAGAATAAGCCTCAGATTAAGGTTGGGGAAGGTGGGAGTGTTGTGTCTGCTGGGGGAGATACCAACAGCACTGTGCTCTTTAGGTCTGCTTCAGTGATACACACATCTCAAGAGTTCACCATAAACACTAATACTCCAACAGCAAAGAGCTCCTGGAGAGCAACCTAAATCCCTCACTCATACACACACACACACAGCTGAAAGTGTGCAGCCTTCACAAAAGGGCACTCAGAGATTTGGTAGAGCTTAAAATAAGCCACGAACATAGCAGACTGCACACACGTTACACACACAATACCCACTCCTCGCTCCTCTCCTCCAGCCGTTACGCTCCTCTGTCCTCTCTTTACCTTTTCTCTTCTCTTTGCTCTCTCACTGAATTCCTGCCATTGCTTGTGGACTCGGACTCAGAGTTCACCTCCCCTGCACTAACCCTCTCTGGCTGTCTAGGACACTCTGCTTTATCTGTCTCCATAGCTACCCCACCCCTCCCCACCGCCCCCCCAATCCCATCAGCTGCAGTGATTGAAACCAGGCTCTGCTGTTGCAACCCACCCCCGCATTCTTACACACACACACACACACACACACACACACACACACACACACACACAACCGAAAGTCTGACCTCTGGGTGCCTGGGCTCTGCAGACAACCATTCGAGTGTGTACTCTATGCATGAGTTTGCTTTCTGACCGCGGGCTCTCTTTTCCAACGGTCGCCGTGTTCAGTACCAGCGAGGGCAAACACAAAACGCCTTCATTCAGCAAGAATAGAGAGATGGGAGAGAGAGAGAGAGAGAGAGAGAGAGAGAGAGAGAGAGATGGGATAGCCCCCTTTGTAGTTTAGGCGATGATAAGAACACAACTAGACACACAAAGCAGGCATATGAGTTTCCTGTAATTAAATGCTATTACTACATTAATTATGGTTGAAATTACTTCATAATATTTGTTTATGGCTGCTCAACAGCCATTAAATACTCCTTGGCTTAATAAGCCAACTTACCACACCCATCTCTCTCTCCCTCTCCCTCTCCCCCTCTCTCTCTCTCTTTCGGATGGCTACAGTACATACAGCACAGTCCGGCAAACTAAGCAGTGATCCATCATACTCTGGAAACCAGGGCAATCACATACAAATGAATTTAAGGGGAGGCCTTGTGAGGGTGTGTGTTATTTCAAAAGTGCAAGCAGTGCAGAAATATTTACCCATGGTGCTGGCTAACCGTCCAACATTCACTGCATCTTTCTCTGTCAAACGCTCTCCTGTGCTCAATTCAAGCTAGGGTTATTAGCAACGCTGCATGCAAGTATTATTTGTAAAGTAATATTTTATACATACACTTCCCTGTCAATTATGTTTTATTTTCATTTACAGTTTACCCACTCTTGGCAATTAAATAAGAAAATAACAAATGTTCCATCAAATACTTTGTTTTTAAGAACGTCATTGCACAAACATTTCCCAGTTCACTTTTGTTCACTAACTCCTTAAATTTAACCAGAAATATCATACATCTTCAAATCATAAGCTACAGTGTATTTTATATATTACAATATTGTATTTTGCAAAACAAGGCACCGTATGAATTTCATGTACAAAACAATAGAGACCTAAGCATAAACTAAGACCTCTTAGTTTAGAAATATTTATATTAAAAAAAAATAAAGTATCTAACCCCTTCAAGTCACAGCTTATTAACATGTATTATCTTATAACTACTATGACTTATTCTGTGAATATGGAAAGACCAACAGGAAAAGCATGTAGTTATGAGAGTCAGAAATGTGTACTCGCTAACAGGTCCTGGGAGTTTCATCAGTTAATGTGGAAAAGAAGGTTTATTACAAATGTATTACAAAATATTAATGTCTGTTTGTAAACATAAAAAACAGAGCATCAGAAATATAGTTTACAGACAAACTTCATTCACTCTCTCAGAAATATACACTAAAAATAAGAGGAGAAATCAGTGTGACCTCTAACAATAAGCTTGAAAGAACAGAATCCATGACAACAGGGCATCCTGTAATAATCCTTTAACACTCAAAAGAGGCTTATGAAGGGGGGATAAAGAGAGAGAGAGAGAGAGAGAGAAAGAGAAAGAGAGAGTTAGACTTTTGTTTGTATGGTGCATTACTGGGTCAGTCTCCCCGTCTCCTCTGTAGAAATGCCAGAACCTCAGCAGCCCTGCGTCTAAAAGCATCCATAAGTGCCAGCTCTCACAGCTTTGTTCAAGTCTAATACAATTCGGTACTAAGTGCAAACACAGCTTTGCCGTTTGATCTTGAGCAAAGCACTTATCTAAAAAAGAAAAACATATCCTGTAGCTAAAGTCAACCACATCCAACTACAAACTTTTCCAAATTCCAAATTTAACGCTACACCATCAGCTCAGCTTAGAATGAGAACCTGCTGGAGCTCATAGATGAGCGATGTTAGTTAGGGCTTAGACCTGCTGCACCTTTACACACACGCTATACTTCTTGTGTTCAAAACATGAGCTAGCTCGTGGCACTGTCTGCTGTAGATCAACTCAAACAGCCATGAGGCCGGAACTCTGCCGAGTCTACACAGCTCTTAGCCTGGGTCAGACAGGGCCTTTTGCTATGACTGACAAGACCATGACATCTGAATAAAATGTGACACACACAGACACAGTTAAGGTGAGAATAAGGATTTTTGGGCAGACGATTATTTTTGGGCTGTTCAAGGTGCCTTAGCTTTGACAGTTTGCAAATGTTTCCTAGCCGATGGAGAAATGTTGAAGGGGAGAGGAATCGCTGTCAGGTTTATGCTCATTTCCAACAAATCTTCCAATCTGCCATAACGGTGGTATTGAATTTAAGTATGTATTTAGATATAAAATAGTATAAAGAGTATAAAATAAAATAAATAATATGAATTTCATCTTTGATAAAAAACTGTACATATTAGAATTAGGCATATGTACAAAACGCAATTTTGGCGATGCATATAAGTCAACAGTGTGTGTATTGACATACTAGACATAGTACAATACCAATATTAAATTAGCTTTTCCTATTGTTTGCTGCCATCACAGTTGAAATTACATTATGGCTATGATTAACCTTTATGTTGCTCAATAAGCTGATCAATCACTAGACATGAATGATTTGCATTATCTCTAATTCCTGATTTCATCTGATAGTTTTTTTTTTAGTGTTCTTGCACCTATTGCATTGTATTGTCCATCATGATGTACCTGCCAATACCTACTCAAGTTGATGTTTTTAAAATACTGCAAATTCTCCTATATATTTCATCCATAATTATATCATTGGTTTTCTCTCTTTCTCTCTCTGTCTCTCTCTCTCTCTGACACATGGACTTCATTACCTTACATCGATCTAGCAAAACAAAGACCCTGGAAGCATCGATCACTACATCAATGTGTGTAAATGTTTGCTTGCTAGTGTGTGTGTGTGTGTGTGTGTGCATGTGTGAGATTTAGCAGTGTGAAGCTGAGCTCCGAACCAGTTCGAAAATGAAAACAGGAAGCAAATGGTATTTGGCTCCGATCAAAAATGCAACCCGTAATCATTCTTAACTGTTTAGGGATTTTGGAATCTGCTGGCTCTGTTGGCAACTTTAAACACTGCATTTGGACTTCCTGTGATAACAACAACCTGTGGTAAATTATACTGGGCTATTTCATAGCTAGATGGAGCACGAACAGTAAAATTCCACATTCCATGTGAATAGCCTTAAGGCATACACAGCTGCCAGGTCTAATAGCTTTCCAAATTTACCATTTTATTATATTAGCACTACATACAGCCTATGTAAAAGGAATTCAATTAAACAGTTTTTTAATTTCTTCTAACCAGTCTAGGAATATTATGCTGGGTCTGGAACACAAGATTGGAAATGTTAAAATACTGGTTCTATTCAGAGTGAATTTTTTTTTTTTTTACATTTTTAATTTGGTTTCTGAACCCTGGTGTGAAGACGCCAGAGTAAAGGTTCTCGCTTACTGCTTTGCTGTTTCAGCTTCTTTATCCTAGTTTAATACAGGCGTCCTTTCCACAAAACTCTTAATTATTCATGACTGCTGCGATTCAATAATTCAGTAATTAAGGGGATGAGTGCATGAGCTCGTCTGCCTGCTCTGTTCAGATAGAGCCACCAGTGATCTGATGTATGAACAATGTGCGTGCTTTTTGCCACACACAGTAGCTCTACTCAGCCAATCATGCACACACACACTGCACACACACAGTGATAGAAATGAAGCAACATCTGGAACATCTGATTATCCTAATACTTAGATTCATACAAGTAAATAACATTTATAGAACAATTTATATACTGTAAAGTTGAGCTCTAACACGATGGAAATGTTAACTGGTAAGATAACTGGAAGTAGTACACTGCTGGACACACTGCACCAGCAGCTCAAAAGCTGTTTTCCAAATATCTAACATGTATATCTGTAAATGTAATATTAATAAAGAGATTTAAGAAGAACTCACATAGGATTATCTCTGCTAAAAACATACATGTCCTTTGTCTCCCATCTCTCTTCTCACTATCATCTTTTTTTCAACATATCACTGAACCACACTAAAGGCCAGTGCTTGATGAGTTTTAGACGCAAGTCTGATTTGCATCAAATGAAGCAGATAGGTGTTGATTTTAGCCAGCATTCCATCCTTATGAGATGTGAACCCACATACGCTGTGCAGTGGTGTGTAAGGAATGCCTTCAGTCGCTTCGTTACAGGTCTGGTGTGAATTCTAGATGTTACTTGTGTAGTGTGGAAATGCTGAGCAGTAGGTACTATGGGCTATTTCAGTAATTTTGCAAGTTTGCATGGGCCAAATGAAACAAGACAGAGGGTCTGGGCCTTGGGATTGACACCCGTGTTCCTATTTTTTGAAAATAAAAATTCAGGTCTTCCATTCTTGTACAAATTATACAGTAACCTGTTGTTTCTTAAAAGTTTCTAAATTAAGAATGACTTTGTCATTGAGTTTTTTCTCTCCAATATGCCTGAGCCACCTTAGTTCCTTAAATGAACTTGGCTACACAGTGTAATCTAGCAAGCTAACATAACTAACTAAAGTTTGGCTAGCTTATGTAGCTAGCGAGTTACCTTAGATAATGATCCATCAATAAAACTTACATCATCTTATGTAAGTTACCATTATACATTTTAAAGCAATGGGATTTACTTTCACATAGATGCCTGCCTCAACATGTATTTTGAGCATTGTTGTTTTCCATTCCATTCCATTGTTTAAAGGTCTTCTGTGGCGTCATATCATTAGATATAAAACGATGGCATCAGCTATCAAAATACACTGAGATGAGATGCATTTTTTCATACATGACACTTTGTTCTTAAATGTACAATAAGCAAATTGACTTTCAATTCACTCATGTATTTTATTACATTTTAATAGTTTAATTTTTAATTCATGTGAATGGATCTTATCTGCTGTGGTAGAATAATCATTTAATCCAGTAAAGGTTTTTATCATACAAAGTATTGGAGTGACTAAATATATCAACTATATCGAAAAGAAATAATCAGCTGTGCACTATCATATGAACTTCAAGGACAATTGCCCATTTATTCATTCAGTCAAAACCTGTTAATTAGGGGCTGGACTTAAGAGTTCATATTACCATTTAAAAACCAGACATCACAAAAGCAAGTTCCCAAAAATACCCTTTCACACACACACACACACACACACACACACACACACTGTCTGTTCTTCATTTAATTCCAGTTCAGTCAGCCCATAGAGAAGCACTGACCCGCATGCTGATGACCTCACTGCTGCACTCTGATTGGATAAACTTATTGCAAGAAAGTCTCCATGTCCCAGGCCAAAAATGGCATTCTGTTTCTTTATCTGTCTGGCTCCCTCTGTCTCTCTCTCCAAGATTCACTTGGTTTTGTGTAAGGTTTGAAACACAAAAAGCTTGAAGCTCAAGGTTCTCTCATGTCCTTTCATCAGAAATGATCAAACACACACCTTTGGAGCAGTTCTCTGTGTATATATTTGTCTGTGTTTGTGGGTTCTGATCAGTAACATAATCACCTCACAAACTCCACATCTCCTTGTGATCACGCTCTCTCATCTATCAGGACAAAGTGAGGTTTTTCTGTGTTATCTTTCTCCAAGACAAAAAAAAGATAACATAGAAAAGTTACAAGGGAATATGGTATTTGTATTCAGTGCTCAAAACATGAAGAAAAAAGAAGACAAAGAATATCAAAGCAAATGACAAACATAGAGGTTAAAATAGTCTCATAATTCTCAGGCTGCAACTCTTTGAAAGACAGGTTTAGAAACAAGAAAGGAAAAAAAGAAAAAAAGTGATGCAGAGGTGTGTAATATGGCAGACCTATACTTGAAGACACAATTTTCATGATGCTACCTATGGATCAGGATATTCGGGTGTTGCTAACAAAGTGGAGTGCTGCATTAAAAAACACATACACAACATTGAATCAGCTACTAGTTACTGTATTAAAATGAAGTTACTGAGTGACCTGTGTCAGTGGAAAAATACAGAGGAAGGGGGAACATGAATAAGGATGAAACAGGAGAGTCATAGGAAGTTCGCGTGTCTGCATCCTATCTCACAGTGTAGTGCTGCTTCGTAAGCGCATTTTATCAGTGTGGATCACCGAGTGTAGTCAGCGAGACACCTCTAACTGTATACTCTTCAGCTGAAAAGGAAAGAAAGGGGGGAATGGTGAAAGTATTCATCCCTGAGTCATTTGCTTTAAAAAGGAGGTGATGAATGAGTGTTACTGAAACAAAACATCCTCCTCATGTTAGACAAGAGACTCCCACTAATCCGCATACAGGGGTCAAACCTCCTGAGGCACACACACTGGCCAAGAAAGAGAGATGAATGAAAAGGATGAAGTTTTCACGCTTGCATTAGCAAAAGATACTGTTAGTAAAGGTATTAACAGAGACCCAACAGAGGAGTCCAGAGAAAAGGGATTAGATTGCAGTAAAGGACAGGTTTTAGTCACTGTGTGTGTGTGTTTGTGCGTGTGAATGTCATGGTGCTCCATCTTTCAACTTGAAAGAACACAGGAAGCAGATCTGTGAGTCAACATGGATATCAGCTGGCTCTTCTTTGTAAGTGTGGGGCAGTTTTACTGGACACACACACCCATTCACATGTAAAATGAGTTACTGGAAAAAAACTCGAAACTTCCCCACAGGCTGTGAAATGTTGACTCCCAGTGTGAAATCTAAAGCCATGGTTGTCTCTCTGTTTTAACTGCTCTTGGTCAGTGTAGGTGCAAGCCAGGGTGTGTGTGTGTGTGTGTGTATGTGTGGGAGCTGTGAGTTCCCACACATCAAAAGTAAAGACAGGATAACAACTTGCAAATGTGTCTTTGTATTTCAAAAAGATACAGACAAAATCTTATAGAAAGAAATACATATAAGTGTTGAATGGGTATAGAAATCCGCTGTTCACACAGGTTTATCTATATTACCAAAGAAAAGTGCATCACTAATGCGAGCTCTGAAGGTCTGGTGTATGTGGACTTTCAGTTACTAACACACTATTCACTGGGAGTAAATGTGACCTTCACAGTCAACATTTTCAGGGTAGACTGTGAATTAAACAATGGAGACATTGAGGAGAATTATATTTATGTTTTACCTCAGGATTAACTTAGCTAGCAAGTTTCCCCCATTCAAAACAAACAAACAAAAAAACTTAAATTGATCTGTAAATGCCCTAACACTCATCTCATAGTAAGAAAGGCAAACTTATCTCACCTTAAAAGGTGTCAAAAGTTTTGCCATGCAGAAAAAAACACATGAACCTGTGAGTTAGCTACCTAACCTAATAGCGTAAAAGCCTATTTAATGCACACAGGAAAATGAAATATACAAATATTCCAGATTAATTAAAATTAAACACTCAAAGAAGATTGTTATCTTTATCTGGTTTATCTCTGGTCATGTTTTTACTCATTAGCGCTAGCTATCTTTTTTTTTTTTTTTTTTAACTTCTTTTAAGGACAGTCAACATGATGATTTTTGTCGAGTGATCTTTATCGATAAAGGACATCTTAAGTGATGTCAAACAACAATTCAAAACGAGAAATGTCAAACAACAATTCAAAACGAGAAAGAAAGGGATGATAGAAATTTGACAACAGGAATGGTTTTGTCATTTTGTTAGCTGTGGAACAGCACCCCCCTCCAAATCAAGCCCTAAACAAAAAGCATCATGGGTAATTCCTAAGTGCCATATATATACACATTCGCATTTCCTCCCTGCTGAAGTCAGCGCCTGTGGATCTTTGAACTCAGATTAAATGACCATATGAGTATGGGTGAGTAGGCTTTGTGCTATTGACAGCCTCCTCGGAAGGGTGTGTAATCAATGCTATTGATCAGTGGATATTCCAGCCGTGTGTGCAAACCAAGCAATTTGATATTAAACCGCAAATATCTCACGCTCGCAACAAACTCACATTTCTTCCAAAGTAAAATCATCACTCTTACTTCACACACAAACGCACACACACACACACACACACACGGGTGCTCTAGCCTATAAACACCCCACTGGTTAAACACAGCCCTCCCCCTTCTCTGCCTTCACATAAACACACAAACACAGGCACACAAACTGGGCACCTTCCCCCACCCGACTCTGACACACAACCACACACTATTTTCTCATCAGCCGATGAAAGGGAAGCAGAAAGAAAGCTAGAGAGAGAATCCTGCTGCAATCCACCACAGCTGCTTCAACCATCTGTAACATCAAGCAGCAAATGCTACAAGAATTGAAGACACAGATTACAAAGGACTTCCTCACTCACCTTTAAGCAGGGCCTGTCCCTCGGTAATGATGTCATTGACGACAATGCTGTACTCTTGCTGAGTGAAGGCTGGCTGGCATGGCATGGTCCCCGCAGCCTGCAAAACCACCTGCCAGAACAACCAAATCACTTCGCTTAGTAATCATTAACTACATACTTAATGAACACTAGACACAACAATATGGCGAGAGCCACCAGAGACAGAACGATCATTAGCAGTCGTGCTGACCTATGCGTTTATATCAAAACATATTTACCCAGGCACCAAACCCTGTTGCAAAGAGAAACCCAAGTCAATATCATTTTACCAGCAACTTGAATAATTCAGATTGCGGGTTATTCATATACTCATAAAATTTTCTTGTATTTTTTTTTTGTAGTTCTGATATATAGCTTGATTTTATGTCTTGTATGCTACTCAGGTTTCCTCTTCACTATATACAGTCACTACATAGTGCACCATGGGCCTAATGAAACACCATTTCATTTTCAGACACAGAAAAAAAGCAACTCACTCAAGTGCCTGCTGGAAATTGTTAAAAACTTACATGAGATATCACATATAAAATATGTTTTAAATCAAACAAGGTATATATTTAAAAATATATATTTGACACACTGTTATTCAGAGCTCTTTCCTTATTTCAAACAAAGGTCATATTGAACAGCATGTCAATATATTAGAAGTATAACGTGGTTTTAAACATTCTGATGTAGATTATAGCTTTCAAAAAAAGAATTATGAAATGATTATGATTAAACTCTGAACATTTCGACAGCCCCAGTAGAACAGTCTGATGATTTCCACTGATCGATGGTCAGTCTAGCTCTATAAAAAAAAATGCGGTTGAACTGACCTATATCACAGCAAAGTGCAACTCAGTTCTGCTCATGATGACCTCTTGGCAGACTGGGTATATTTCATTGTGCAGTGCCACTGGGCATCGATCAATTGATTTAGTGGCTGCAGGTGAAAAAACATTAATAACCTTCTTCTCTTCTGTCTGCTAAATTATTCAGTATATCTCATGAGTGTCGTATTCCCTGAGGGCTTGCCATGCGCTCTCTTCTCTTTTCCTCTCTCTTCCTCCCCCACCTCCACTGCTCTTTCTTTACCCCCCAATGGCACTGAAGCATCTGTTGTTTTGGAGTGGGGTGTAATTAGACTGATGAGGTCATGAGGGCGAGACGTTGCCAAGCGGGGCTGACTGTCCAACACATGGTCCGGCTTTACAAGCCAGGTCTGGAGGCACACTTGGTGCACACACACTCGAGCTTTGTAAGTCCTCTCCTAAGTCCTATAAGCATTGCACATAACTGGAATGTGTCATTATCTGTTATGCTATACCGCATCATCAAGTATTTTTTTTTTTAATTAAAATACAGTCACTACTGCTGCTAAGCAGCGTGGATTAGGCTGCCTAGGTAGACAGTATTTTGGGCAGCCTTTGTGTGATAAATGCCCGCTGAGCCTCTTTGTCAGTTTAATTGCTGCCTGATCAACCAGGTTGTGGTAAATGTGTAATCTTCCTTTTAAATACAACATTGTGACATTGTTAGAAACTGTGATAAAAGATTAGGCAATTACTATATGAAAATTTGATATCGGTACACGCCTAGCCCAAGACAAAGCAACACAAAGCAACGCTCAACCCAGGACTAACAGCCGAAGCTTCTCTTCACTTTACGCAGCAACATAAACTACCAAAGCCACACTGAAGATCTAGTTCAGATGCTGTACGACATATCCTCTGTACCCCAGTGTGAGTAAACGTCTATTTTGGCTCTTGAAGGGTGAATTTAAAGATCAAAGGCAGGCAGTATTTGGTTCCTGATGTCCACTGTGAACTGGCCTCTTTGTTTTGGAGTGAGATCAGAGGAGGAGAGGAGACGGCTGCCTTGTTTGTTAATGAGACGGCTGATTCGCCAAACATGTTAATTACTTGTTACCTCAAAGGGGGCTTGAGTGACCTGTTACTCGCTTTCGCACACAATGCCTGATAAGACACTTTGCGCCGATTTCCATAGAAACGTGCTGGTGGTCAGATTGTGCTGGTGTGAGGTTTTTGTTCTCCAGTGTATACTTAGCACCCGTGAATCACTGGACTGAAATCGGATGTCAGCATCTGCACAGCACCATGCTGTCGGTGCATATCAAATATCCATACAGATGGATAGGAATGGCCAAGATGTTGCTGACACCAGGATTCACAAAAGGAGGAAGCAGAAGAGGCGCGATATAGGAGCACAGCGCGGCATCAGCGCATGCTCCTTTAATCACATCTCCCCTTAATCAAGACCTTTTAGGCGTGACCTCCAGAGTCCCAACCTGGAGCCAGGCTGCATGGTGGGTAACAGACCCCCACCCTAGGTCCCTATCAGCAGGATTTAAACAGGCATGGAGCCTTTAAATATACACATTTACACAGGAGAAGACAAGCACACATAGAACAACACAATATTTCAACATCTGTATATTGTACATACAAAACCACTGACAAGATATAACTACTAACACTTTGAGGGGGAAAATGTGTTCTGAGCGGGTTCTTTGCACAGTCAACAGCTTTAGCTTTCTAAAGGGATTGTGCTTGGAACATTTTCTGAAGGGAAACCCTCGAAGAACCTTTAAGGGATCCTTGATGGAGCAAACAGAAGAACGCTTTAGGATGCTACTCGTATTATTAAAGGAATTATGTACCTTTTCTTATCTAACTTACTTACTTAACCTTTTATTGTCCCCCTTGGGGGTAATTTATAGCAACATTTATTGTAGAATACACGACATACAAAGACAAGCAAATACAAATACGCCAATTATACAAACATATAATAAATATAATGAATATTAAAAGAAAAGATCACAAAAACCATCACAACCTAAAAAACTATCTTTTTCTTTATGAGTTCAGCAAAGAGATTTTCGTGCATTATTAGTATTATTTATTATTTGTACATTAAAAGAATAATGCACCTCTTCTAATCTAAAAAAAACAGATTTTTAAAAATAATCCCTCAGGACTGTTGCTTTAGGACAGTGCTGGTGCATCTCAGTACTGATGCTGGACACTGATGGATAGCTTCACCACATGTCAAAGTGGAGTACTCTGTCATATTATGCACATAACCACTGTTTATCCTGAATATCCGGACAGTAAATAACTAAATAACAAATTCAATACCCAGCCGAGAAATCCCATTTGCAGGACTGAGCGGGTCTCAGCATGGAGCCCATTCAGGGAACAGCATTAACGCCCTGCGGGGACTTCAACGAGCTCTTCATTACATGCTTATTGAAACCTTCATGGTGTCATTGTTCATAACAAGCACAACAGTAAACCAGTGCAAAACTTTCACATCCAGGAGGAAACATAGATGCTTCCCTTCTCATTCCCACACAGAGTCGTTAGCACGGGCAGCATTACTCCAGGAGTGTTATAGCACTACAGAGCACAGTCGAGGTGAAATGAACTACTACACTAGCAGGCAAACTGCAAAGCACCAACCTGCATCATATAACAGCTTTGCCCTATATGTTTAGCATATTAACTGCATGCGCCATAGTCCACAACCCGGGCATCTCTTCTTGCATGAGAGAAATCCGCTATAGCAATGCACGACCACAGGAGCTGCGCCCTATCTGCATACTCAACCCTCTAAAGCTGTAAGGTCGACTTCAAGCAGCACGCTGGAGCTGAAAACAAGTAGGGAAAAACACACAAACACAAAGAGGCTGCTAGAGCATCGTGAACCGACCGTCACAGCCTCCAGCGCGCGCACAACATGCATGCGAACATTGCAAATAATTTACCTGCAAAGCAGCGACGAGCGTCAGCACCACACCTCCGCTACGGAACATGGTGCGATTGCTCTAATTTCTCCCCCGTTTGCTGTGTAGATGCTTATAGCGTTTGGTCCAGCAGCTGCAGTGTAGGCGGCATGAAGCGACAGCGTGATCCGTTCGGTGCTCTGTGCGCGTGAGTGTGCGTGTGTGTGTGTGTGTGTTCTCTGCGCTTGTGCTAGTGCTCGTTGTCTTGCCGCTGCCGCTCCGCCTGCTCCCCTGCTCTCCTGCTCCACTCTCTCTCAGTGTCTCCACCTAGCGGCTGCAAATCATACACACTCACGATCCACTCTGCACTGTGTCCTCCAGGACTCACCCCCTTAATCACGCTCTGGAAGTTTCTCTGCTGAGCGACAGGATGTTGGAAAGTGGTGGCTTAACGGTTAAGGCTCTGGGTTACTCCAGAAGGTCAAGGGTTCAAGCCCCAGCACTGCCAAGCTGCCATTGTAGGGCCCTTGAGCGAGGACCTTAACACTCTCTGCTCCAAGGGTGCCGTATCATGGCTCCGACCCCTGTTTCCTAACAAGCTGGGATATGCGAAGAAAAGAATTTCACTGTAATGTATATGTGGCAAATAATGGCATCTTTTTCTAGTATGATGGGTAAGACAAATAGGGTTAAGGGCTTTGCTCATGGGCCCAACCCTCTCTGCTCCAGGGGTGCCATATCATAGACCCCAACTTCCTAACAAGCTCGGATATGCCAAGAAAAGATTTTCACTGTGCTGTAAGGTATATGAGAGCTATCAGTCTAAAAACCCTTTTGGGGAGATTAGTATAATATGGGATTTTTTTTTTTCTTCAAATAACAAAGTGCAAGAGGTACATCTTTAGTTGTCATCTGAAGACAGACAGTGACTCTGGCTTTTTTGGACAGCTAGGGGAAATTCATCCTACCACCTAGGTGCCAGAACAGAGAAGAACTTTGATGCATGCCTTCCTTGTACGCTGAGAGGTGGTGGTGTAACTGAGCAGTGCTAGAGGTTCAGAGGAAGGATTGGATTTCTCTGGGTGTGTCAGAGCAGGGAAAACACAAAAATGTACAGGACAGGGGGTACTCCAGGACCAGGGGGCGTAACCTGTGATCATGAGTTTCTGAAATTTTATACTCTTTCACTGTTGTCATTTTTTCATTTACAGCTCTCTGTGAGCTTTGCCTTTTTTGGAGTATGGCAGGTGTCACTAAGTGTAAATCAACTGTGCTGTAAATATGCTTTGTACATTAGCTGATTGGCACTTAATCTATATGCACATGAGAGTATCAGAGAAAATCAGTGATACTGTGCTTTTGTAAATATGACAAGATTTTTTTTTGGTTTTGCCTGCAAAAACATTTACATACAACTTTAGAAAATGATTGATAAATTATACCCCTTATTTTAATCACATTTCCATGATATCAGTGTTATCAGTGTTAACATTTTTGTGGATGAAAGCTGGAAGTGATGTGGGTGATAATATAGTTACACATTGAAGTGTACACTGTTTACAAGAAGTCACCATTGAAAGCATGTTTACATTGTTATTGTTACTAGATGCAAGTGTGTTGTGATTGAATCGCACTTTATGTAGGTGAAAGCCCACACACTTCTAGGTCGTGAGAAGACGTTGACAAGGGCATGTTTATAACATGCTGACAAGGGCTTGTTTATAACTTGCTGAAATGTGTCACTTTTCAGTTCAGTTTAACTCTCAGCATCCAGGAGTATTATTGTGATGTAATATTCAGTACACTAACATTTATTTTTGAATATACCCAACAAAAAAAATCTTTCTTTAACCTCACCCAACTGCCATATAATGCCCACTAATCAGGGAGAACTCCAAACATAGACATCTTCAGTGTAAAAAAAAAAGAAAAAACTTCTATGGACCCTCTTATGATCAGAGCACAGATTTATTTGATGAACTTAATACAACTATTTGAAAATCATGTTTATTTGACCGAGTAATTACTGTTTTGTATTTCTATGCTTGCCACCCAGATAACCCAAAGCAGTTATGCTGTGTTAAAATGTTTTTAAATTATTGACGTTTGGATTAAAAAATCTATTGAAGTGGCCAATTAGGCTTATGTCTATACAAAAATACTAATGATTCTAATATTTGTCGATCATGATCTTCAATCATGCAGCATCATTAAAAACATGAAGAATCAAAACACAAACTGCTTGACTATTCTTTCCAGTCCCCTGGACCCTAGTTTGAAAAACACTGCTTTAAAGCATACTGACAGGAAAAACATGCTCTGTAGAAACATTCTCAATTACCACAAAACATAGAACTAAACAACACAGGTTAATTTTTTGCGGACAAGATGACTTATCATTTCTATTATAGAATAGGCTGTAGTGTTTCTGCTGTGTAAATTAATAGTAGTGACAGAAGGTTGGGTTATTTTGTGCAGTAACATGTCAGTGAAGGACAAGAAGAGAAAGCAGACATTGCTTGAGAAGTGACCACGACTGTCATGCATGTGTTTCTATGCAGCAGATGTCCCCCACGTGCTCTGAGAGTATGTCCGGTCATCGACTTGCTCCCACCATCTGCTCATCATTAACGGCCAGCCAATACAAACACACACACACACACACACACAACACATATGCGTGACACACAACACATAGCTGCACATGCGCATAAAACACATATAGACACACAGTTACACACAGTCCACAGAGCCACTTGGTGTGTCTGAATGAATCATTGGCTGAGAGTGAGTGAGACAGAGAGAAAGAGACAGAGAGTGGTGTCTTCACGTGGTCACATATTGAAATCACATTGCCTTAATAGATGCTTTAAAGATACTCTTGAGATGAAGCACCACCTCTTTCCACTCCAGCTTTAGAAGACGTGTTCAGCTTTACACTGTTAAATACTAGAAGCCATGAACAGGGCAATAGATAATTTAGTTCAACAGAGATGCTGCTCGAATATTGCAATAATTAGTCATTTCAGTTATAATAATTTGTACATAAGACAAAATAGCAATTCAACAAACGAATGTGCAATACTATAATGTGCAATACCTTAGTTTTATTTTAATTTTAATTTCTATTGTTATATTTAAAATGTATAAATGTATAAATATTTATTCTTATGCACCATTAGGAGGGACACTCAGTTTCGTTGTACCCTGTGCAATGACAATAAAGAATCTATCTATCTGTAATAGCTACCCAGTAAAGCGTTGCAGTCATCTCTAATAGTGTTGTGGAGATAAACCTGACACACCACTGGAGTTGTAAAGGTCCACACCACCAGAATGAGATCACATCTACGGACCAGGTACTGGGGTCCCATATGGCTGCCAATATTGGAAACAAATACTAATAATGCACTTTTGTAATAATCGGGTAGTGCAGGTTGGGATAATACAGCGATTATCCCAGATAAGAGACAATGGTGACAGGAATAGAAGGCAATCAGATACCATTTACTACCTATATGTTTTAGCTTATTATTTGGTTATTCATTGTAAAGCATGTTATTCAGTAACTACAGAGAAACAGGTAGTTACAGGAGTGAGATTTGGGAAATTCTGAAAAATTTGCCCTTTCCCTTAATAAAGGTATTCATGAACCAGTAACACTAATATAATAAATATAATCCACAAATAATCATGCATTAATATTTAATACTCACAGGAGGAAATAATGAAACATATACAATAACAGCCTCTGAGTCATATACGAAAAGTCATTAATGAAGGTGATATTTAAATAGCATCTTGTTAACTCATACTGTTAATTAATATGCTGGCTTGCAATAGTAATAAAGATCATTTGTATTTTGCAATATATGTTTGAAAACAATGTCAGATAATATGTTATACATACAAATGAAATATACATATTAAAAATGTCACCTGTTTCACCTGGTTTGATTTCGACCATGTTGTCTCAAAGCAACTTAAAATTTGAATAGTGAATTGCCCCAAGTTACATAAATAGCCTAGTGAAAGTTTGGTTAACCTATAATGTGTACATGAAGTCAATTAATAATTGAAATAATGTTTATAAATACTGCAAGTCACTTCAGTAATTAACATAATGAGTTAAAAAGATGTTAATACTTAACTATTGCCTGTTATTAATGGCTATTGATATATGGTTTGGAGGATGTTAATGTATACACTTCATTATTTCTTGATATAATGAAATGAAACATACTGTACATATCTGTGTAAATGAAATGTTGATACTTTTATACCACGTGGCGAATGCAAATGTCATTGTAACATTTGAATGTTCATCTGAAGCCTAAAAATGCATATATGTGCATAGAATTGAAAATTCTACAGTATTGATTTACATTTCTTCAGTGACTTGAGTGAGTTAAATCCCTATTTTTTATTTTTTTTTAAACAGTAAGAGTGCAGTTGTGCTGAATATCAGCATGATTCGGTAATCACAGCTGTGCTGATACTCAGCACAGCAGCAGAATTGCTAGTGATATTGCTTTTATTCAAAAGTTCTATAAACAAGAAATTAATATAGAATAACTGACATTTCAAACACAATACGGCCAAATAATTTGTTTTTGCTCCACCAATGAAAATAGTTCCCAAAGAAGGCACAGCTGCATAGAGTGTTGCATTCTGTCATGCCAACACACAGACTGACTGACAGCTTGTAGAAAGTTAATAACTGTTTCAGTGTAACAAACTTTTGCTAGAATTGGAATTTTATTTAGTGAACACAAATGGAGTGATACAAACAGTGAAAAGTCCCAGTGCTGTTATGCTAAAAATCATCGCTCTTGGAAGGGCACTTGTCCAATCAAATTAGTGGATCAGAACCAACTGTTGTGTAATACCTGCATAAATGTGTGAAAATTAACTCCAGTGTGGCAAGTAGCCAAGATGAAGACAGTTCAGACAGTAACATAACGTACACATCCAGATTATGGTACTGGTGAAAGACCCCAGCTGTGTTGACAGTGACTCTATCAACTGCTGCCATATTCCATGAAGCCACAAAAGTGAGTGATCCTGTGGAAGGACTGAAAGCAGCATACCAAAAAAAAATATTCTTGAACAAGTCTAAGTCAACACGACAAGTTATTTCCTAATGAGTTTAATCATGTGTGTCTATGGTACTAATTAGACAAGAAGAGCAATCTAATCAACAAGCTAACTTAACCAGCTCGCACAAGCAAAAATGTTATTCTAGCTAGTTACTGTAGACAGTCTTTTTTTTATCCCAGTCAGGGTCATGGTGGATCCAGAGCCAATCCCGGTAACACTGGGAGGAACGTGGGAGAATTCGCCCTGGATGGAACATTACACAGACGTAACCAGAGATCAGGAATGAACCGAGAATTCTGGACCTGTACTAACCACTGCACCACAGTGCCGCCACTTTAGACAGAGTTAATTAATGTATTTTCTTTGACAGACAGAAGAAGAATCATTCCAAACAAAGTAATAGCAGAAAGAAACACCAAGGTGCCTTGTGGAAGCAAATATTCTGGTCGGCAGAGGTTGTTTTGACCTGTCAAACACAAGTCCACATGTGCATGAATGTGCGCATGTTATGTTCACATTGATCAAATTACTGCAATATACATTATTTGATTCTCTAGGGCTTTAGGATTAAGATTGCTTAAAAATCTAATGTGAGAATGTTTTTTTTAAAACATTTTTTAACATGTTTTAACAATGTATTATTATTTTAATTAATAAAAAATACTGTTAAATTTCATTTAATATTTGTTTTCATTTAATATTATTCATAATTATCTGTAATTTAAAGGATCGTTATTATTTAAATTGTTTGAATGTGTAAGCATTTCTTGGGAAAAATAGTGAACCTAAAGATTTTCTTTTTACATTAGAGTTGTTATGCTCCTTATATTTCAGTTTTATCCAACAACAATTCAAAGAACTCAAAAGCATTAAGTTAATATTATAACAATGAGGAGTGAAAATGTGTAAACATCTAGAGTTTCTTTGAGTTTAGGAGTTTAAGGGCCTATGCAGCTCTTCAGTACTGCTGTAGAAGTCTTAGAGTAATGGCCAGTTCTCCTGTCCTGCTCCTTCTAAATTGGGCAGCACAGCAGCTCATCTTCTCAACCGAGCTCCAGACTCTCTTCAGACACTCAGACAAATGATTTGTTTTTGCTCGGGTCATATTTCCTGTGTGTGAACCGGAGTGTTCGTTCCTCAGCCATATTTTCTGCTGTGCCCAAGATGCCTTTAGACTTATGAGTCATGGCAAATTATAGCATCTGCTAAATGAATTAAAAGAAAATGCAAATGTTACACGCTCACATAGGGAAATTATTTTGAGCCATTAGTCACTGTTAATACTGGGGATGCGGCTGGATCCAAATGGTAATCATATTAAGGCCTTGTTTTAAAACAGATGTAATAACCTGGGGATTATCCTCATTCATTTAATTCATAAAGATAGATGGAGTTTCGAAAGGAACACAGGGATGTGTCTGACTGCAACATTGATTGATGACTTGTCAACTGGTACATTAGACTTTCGTAATGGTAGGTGCTAGAGTATTTTGTGCATTGTGTATGCGTGTACCCTGTTTTACACTTAAATTCCTTTAGTGAATAAGTTAAGTGGGGTCATTCTGACTGCAACTTTCTCTCTCTCTCTCCTTCCTATTGCTATTGGCCCTGAGGGAGGAGCAACTTATGAGTAAGCCCATCTCTTATCTTATATACTTATCTCATTAGCATGCCACTGTGCATTTTGCACTGAGTCTTTGAGAGGCACTGCTTGCTGTGTGTGTGTGTGTGTGTGTGTGTGTGTGTGTGTGCGTGTGTGTATGCTGAGCTAAGCTAAGCGAGGTCACACAATTCTGTATAGAAAGTCCTATAGCCCTTCTCTGTCCTTCTCAGCTCTCTCCACTTTCTCCAATGTACAAAGCGAATGAGCTGCACTTTACGTCACTAAATGAAAACCGATAAATGCATATCTTTGTCTTTTCACATGTCTCTACGTCTCACGTCTCAGTGTGTTCCAAATGTAAATCTTGTAAAGGCAGTGCCACGATTTAAATTTTAGCTTGAATGTGTTAAAAGCATTAAAACATGCCTCTCTAGTTTTCTTCGAGCATCACACACATTTACCATCTCCTCTCCTGCTCTCTCTCTTTCATTCTCTCTCTTTCTTTTAGAGCTTGTTGAAACTAATTACTCTTGTGTAACAGGGCTTGACTCATTGTAGAGGTGACTCGTCTTTTGGAGGGGGAGATTGGGTGATAGAAGAGCTTGTTTTAACCATAGGGAGTGGAGCCAGACAAGTGCACACACACACACACACAGGCACTTTTTTCAGAAGTACTTTAAACAAGGATGATAAGATTTTGCTCTATCCTTAAAAAAGGGGAATTGCCTGCATTTTATTACATTACTGGTGGACTGAGTGCTCAATGGCCATGTTGAGCAAATGAGCAGCCGGCGATAAATGCAGTGATATGATGAACGTACTGTATGTTTATGGCATTCAGTACTTGAATAAGAGCTCAATTTCATTGTTTTTCTATGTGAATGAATGGTTCTGCATAGAGATGACATAACTTTTTATTTTCCAATACCAATACCGATACTGAAACCTGGAGTATGATATTAATACCCATCTGATATTGTTTACTAAGTTTTACAATGTTTTTTTTTTAACCGAAGCACTTCACAGGTAATCTTTTTTCCTACACAAAAATCAATTACAATGTAAATATAATAATATATAATGTATATACAATTAAATCAATCCTAACAAAAGAAAAAACAGTCAAGTCTTTTTATATGTAATGTATTTCCAGTTCCACAAAAAAAAAAAAAATCTTTTTTAAAAACCAATTCCAATCTTTTCTTGCAGGATCTGAGGTCCAATATGTTCTCCAATATCCGCTTAAATTTTTTTGCTGGTATTGGTCCAAAACTGATACTGTGTGATCTCTAGTTCTTATCCTAAACAATCAATCTCACGCAGGGTTCCATGAAAAGGTCGTTGCTTATTTTTGCCTGAGAGTTACCATTATACTGTAGTGTGCTAACTTTCTATACCACTACTACTTTGACATCTGTCACTGATAGGATAACAGCAACAGTTATTCTCCAAAATATTAAAAGCAAGAAGTCCTACTGTGTGTTAACCTCCATGACTGTCATACACACAACATACAATGATTACAGTACAACTTGTATCTGCTATCACCAAATGAAAACAATAAGCACACTGCTCTACCTATTGTTTGTTTTGTAATTGATCCATTGGAAAATATGAATATGAGTGAAAACAGACTCTGGGCTGCTACAATAAATGAAAAAAAAAAAAAAGTTGTATAGTTTGTAAGTCATTTTTGCACTCCAGCCTAGAAAAATGAACATGGCCGTGTCTGCCTTTACTTTTCTATTTACTGTTACTTTGATTTGAATAATAATACACTCAATTCATTACAATATTGTTTTTCTTTTTTGCTCCTAAAATAAATAAACAGAGAAAAAGATAAATAACCGAATAATAAACTGAGATTTTAATGGCTTGTTACCTAATGAAACCATTACACGTAAATACCATTTCAAACCATGAAATTCTAATAGTAAATCCCTAATGGAAACTGTCTGTAATTTAATAGATTTAGTGCATTAAACAAATTTCTATTAAGGGCCATGACACGAAAGCCATCATAAATTTCCCTAATAATTTATAGTATTTTTCAGCAGAGTATTACTGTAATGTATATGAGAATGCATCACACATCAGCTAAAAAGACACAATGGCACAGTGACCACTTGTGTGTGTGTTCACTGTTGCTAGTTACAGTTTGCGTGCCACTTTAAATACATGAGTATAGCAATGCTGTTGCTTTTAGTTTCATATTTAAAACACATTCATCTCTTGTTACCATGCTGAAGAAGACATTAACAGTAGCTTTAAACCATACCCACCCATGCAATTAGTCACACTATTTTTTGTTGTGGTCACCAAATTTCTGATTTCGCTGTACAATACAAACATAACTAGAGGTGATAGGTGGCTAAAAATACTCTATATAACACTATGCTCTATAAATTACTAATCTCATACACAACCCATCTTCCTATTGTGTGAAGTGTCTCAAAATCATTTAACAGCACGGCCGCCTACCAGTTCTTCATGTCCATGGCATTTCCTCCTCTATTTTGGCACTATTTTACATAGATTCCTTAAAAAAGAATCAGCATAACTGTCTGAAAGTGCTGTCATTATATTCTGCATTATATATGTAGTGCTAGATCAAACTTTTTTTTTATAATTATTTCGTAATTATTTTGTTGTTTGTTGTTCTGGCTTCATTTTGACAAGTGCAAAAACAGCTTGTGCAAGTCTCTTATGCTAGCGAGACGGGGACCCTTTTTAAGGGGGGTCCTGGTATAGCATTCTGCATTATCCACTGGAGGTTTTGGGGTTCTGCACTTTGAGATTTAACATTATCATGGGCTTAGTGTAGACTGTCACCAGGCCTGTCAAAACATGTGGCCTCAGTCAGCTGCCTGCCTTGTCTATCCTGTAGCTAACCAGAATGTTCATCAAGAGGAGAAAAAAAAAACCTCAGCCATTATAGGGAGGGTATGTCAACATCAGCAAATTACCTAACTTTTGCTAATATTAGCACTGCTTGCTGCCAGAATAAATTTCCCATTTTCCATAGCTAGGTAACTTAGAGAGTTACCAGGAAGCATGACAGGGAGGATCCATTGTAGTGCTGCTTGTTGAAGATGTATTGTATGCAGTCAGGTATATTAGGGCAGTCGATAATCAGTATAAATGAAAATGAATCTTCTTAATGAAGCATCGACTCAGTAACATTGATGCAGTCAGTCACCTATTCCGTCTTCAACATGGCAGCAGTTATACAGTGTGGCGTCACATGAAACTATCACAATATTACCATAATCAAATCTTTTATTAACAATAACAAAAAAAAAAAGATTTTTATTGCATGATCAGCTGAAGCAACCCATGAACCACATTTGTGTCTTTATGTTAATTGTCAAGTAATAAACTATCAGCAGTGTTTCAGTGAATTCCTGCTAACTTTGACAAGCTAACTCTGCATGTGCACTAGCTTTGCCACAACATGTACATGATATCCTTGCACATTTGAGCTGAATAGGTCATGAGATGACTGCAAACACTTTTCTGCCTTATCTTGTTGACATTTGTATTAAGTGTCTGGATACTTTTCTGCTGCAAAATATTATCGAATTGATTTTCTACATATTACACTTTCAAAAAGTGGTGGGAGCATAACCCGAACATCCCCAATGTAAACTATGCCTTTGCATACACAAGTAAGATGCCATGGAGTCCTGGGGCTTTAATTACACCTTGGGAGAAACAAAAAGGACTCAGTCTTCTTTTCTCTTCCATCACTCCTTTTTCTTTTTCTTAATTAGCAATGTTACTTTGAGGTTACATGAGGAACTGCTCAATTCCTTCCTCGCACTCTGACACAAGGAGCCCGATCATCAAGTGCAGAAAAAGAGAGGCTACAATGATTGACTACTGTAACTAGTACCCTGAGAAATGACACTTCAGTAATAGCTTCAGGCAATCCTAACAACAATGTTCCAACACACACACACACACACACACACACACAGGTGACCTTGGACAGTTATGGGGCTTTGAGAGAGTAATTACACCTGGGGCAGTAAAGAGCAGAAAATAGGAACAGATCTGCTTTTCTCCTCACATGTTCTCTTCTTTTGTCCTAATTACCAATGTTACTGTGAGGTTAGGCAGAAGACTCATCTCCCTCCCTATAGATATCAACTTTGTCACATGGTTCACAAGAAGCCTGATCTGAAACACAGAGAAAATGAAAGCTGCAGTGACTGATCACTGCAACTACCTAGATTTTGTCTGTACAACAAACTGCAACAACTTTGTTACAGCACTTTTACAGAACACTGCAGTTTTACATAGTCATACATTTTAGAAATGTATCCGGTAATACAAAAAAGATCTCTGTTGCACCCATAAAAAGTAACTGTGTGTGCGTATGTAAGAGTGTGTGTAACTGTGTGTGTGGCGCACATATCTTCATCCAAATATCATTTCTTGTCCTAGTGCTCATGGCAATTGTAGCCAATTATGTAACTCGTACACTATTCTGACTACTCGTTGTGTTCAAAATTGAACACAATTTTCCATCTGCCTGAGCTGTTTCCTCAAGTGTAGTTGTGTGAAATGCAATGAGGGCTAAGTAGGAAATCAAATTCAATGTCAGTGCTTGTAATAATAACAATAATAACAAAATGATGAGTTATTTTTCTGTAATATACTAGCAAATAAGTAAATAAATAAATAAATAAATAAACAAACAGTGAATCAAGTACAGGTCAAGAATCGTCTGTCTCACAAATCAAATAAAAACCAAAATAATGCAAATAGCATTACTAATAGCATTGTCATATACAGTATATACAGTATAATACTAGTACACCTACTAGGGTGGTACCCTATGTGCGATTGTGAATGTGTGTGTGCCCTGGTGACTGGCCCATAGGGGCAGATTAATCATCATATAGTCCTTATACACAACTCTACAAATTTAAAATTCTAACAAAATCCTAACAACCTATTTTAAATGACCCATGAATTTAAAATGCGGCTATTTGACAGATATAAGCAGATGTTCCATTGATTTGCCCTTATAAATGTTGCTCAATTGTTGGGTAGTGCCCCATTTAGCTTCCATAGAGTTATTATTGCCATTATTGCCTAGCTGTCAAAAACGGGAGCTGCCACAAGCACTAATAGAGGCCCAATGGGGCAAGATTCGCACTGCCCCATGCTCAGTCTATGAAGATTTTCAGTGGAGGAGGAGCAGCAGACAGAACAGTTAATGATGGGGTTGCCAGATTAAGCCAGTTTAAATGTCTTGTGGCCTCCAAGATCTTGTTTTATAGCAAATAATTGGAATTAAATCTAATACATTTCCAATGTATTTCCAAAATAAATTTCTGATGCACAATATGTGTCCCTGTTAATTGTTTATAACTGGCTTATTTGCACTTTTGAGTTATTTATCCATGTAGCAGTTAACGATAAGATTGTAACCAGATAGCCAATTTCAATTTATTTCTTTTCATTTGAATCTTTTAATCTAACAAATAATATAACACAGAAACGGAACCAAATTGATAAAGCTAAACATTACAAAATAAAACATTCATCAGTGCACTCAAAGAAACCTAGTTTCATAATTAAATATTTAAAATTGATCAGCATAAGAAGTTTTTTCAGCTCTGGGTTTGTTGAGTGTTGTAACTGAAGCTGGAACAGTAATTCTTCTAGATGATCACTTAGCCTACTGGTAACCTCTAAGAAGTGGTATGACTAATACTCGGCTGTTTTCTAGGTTTTGTCATGAATATTTTGCAGGATTTCTTTGTATGTGTTTGACGCTACACATACAAATATAAGGATAATTAGTTGTTGAATCATATTGTTATTGTTATCTAATACATTCAAGCTAACAGTCACTTATTTCTCCTCCTGTTTCTATCGGAAGCACCACTAACAAGCGAATTCAAGGATGCATATTGGCCAGAATCTCTGCACTGATTTGTTCGCAAAACGTCATTGCGATTTGGCAAGCTCATAGCAGACTCGCTCGTCATATCTGCTTAATGCATCCAGAGCCTTACTGAGTGGAGAGACTGTTATTAAGAGCCTGAGTGGAAGTGAACCGCAGAAACCCATTACTCACTGGATCTCAGAGAAGAACTCCAGATTAAGTTTAAAAAAGTTTCTCTGCTTTGCAAGATTTATTCGCTCCTCTCCCTTCAAAAGCAGTTCGGTGGAAATTTCAGCGCGCACACGTCTCCCTCCATCACTCACTCTCACTGCCTTGTGAACATGCGTGCTAAATAATGTACTTTGATGTTTTTTAAACAGATACCAGATATCTGGGCTGCTAACCAACAAAGAACCTTTAGGGAGTGAAGCAGAGAGAGCTGGAGGAGCAAGACATGGTGGTGCTTCACAAGGACACCATTTCAATCCACCCTGGACCAAAGGGGAGTAAAAGCGATAGAGCCAAGACTAATCTCTATTTTTTCTAGATTTATTTAATTTACTATACTACACTATATTATTTTTAAGTTTATGTCTTGTATTTACAATTTTAATACATGGCTTAAAATGTCAATGCAAAACTGCACATTTTAAATGACAGAAGACTATGATACATGATCCACAAATAATCAGTATTCATGTGCTTGTTATTTATCACCCATTTATTATTTTGTATTTCTGTAATTTACAAGTTATATTTAGTAGTAATGAGATCTGTAATTAGAGCAGGTTTTAAAGTATTAAATTATAGCAATGTATTACTAATAAATTATTTGTTTATTCTTACACAGCTATAGAGGCATGCACTCTCTCCGTTCATCAGTTCACCTCACCTCTGACCCCTGTGCCATGGTCCCAGGCTAAATGTCCCTGTGTTTTGCCAGCCCTGTCATGTCCCATTGTGCATCTGCTTCTCTCTCTTCAAGTATCTATGTGTGTGTGTGTGTGTGTCTCAGACTTTTGACCCAGACAGTGTCTGTGTCATTGACAGTTGATCCACTGCTCAGTGGCTCATACCCTATTCATCACTCTCACCTGTCAATTATTGTGACTCGTCCTCCTCATTGGCTATGAAAAGCATCCTATTATTGTGCAGTTAGGATGTATTATACTGTAACTATACTGTAACTATAGTTACTATAGTTACAGTATAATACAGATCACTGTATAGTAATTATATCAGTAATAAAAAGTTAGCAGGGATGTCTGAAGTTTATAGTTTATAGATTTGACAAGGTTCTTTGTAGATGAGTGGCCTCCAAGTATTTAAGGCACTGATGTCAAGCGAGGGGGCCTTGGGTGCAGTCAGCTTTCCTGTTCATCCCAAAGGTGTTCAGTGTGGTTGAGTTCAGGGCTCTGTGCAGCCCACTCAGGTTCTTCCACCCTGGCAAACCATGTCTTCATGGGGCTTGCTTTGTGCACAGGGGCATTGTCATGCTGGAACATATTTGAGCCCCTTAGTTCCAGAGAATGGAAATCTTAATGGTATAGCATACAAAGACATTCTAGACAATTCTCTGCTTCTCTGCTTGTGGCAACAGTTTGGGGAAGGCCCACATATGGCTGTGATGTTCAGGTGTCCACAAAATCTTTGCCCATATAGTGTATAGATCTAATTTTGTGAGTTTTGCTTCCTTGCTGCAGATACAGCAAGGAAACCTTGTGTAAAGATGCATTCATTTGGATCAATGTTTATTCTGATCCTCTTACAGTGATTACCATTGCCTCTTACATGCAAACATGCACTCACACACACACCAAAACAAAACCCAAACCATAATGTGTTTGGGGGGGGGGACTAATATAGACTCTCTATTACTCTACATATTAGCTACAACTTCAAAATAGAGGGAAAGTTTTTCTGCCTCTCCCCTCTCCCAGCCAGTCATCCTCCTGCTTGAACATCATTAGCTCCGCGCCCTAGGTGATTTCCCCTCATTTGCAACAGTTAACATATCGAGAACCGTGGCTCATCTGATGGGCTATTTGCCAGGCTTGCATTCATTTGCCATTGTAATCATGTTTCCTTCCATTTTACTGAGGAGAGTGATTGACACTGGTGCAGGCTGTTAACTACTGGACTAGTTGCTAGGTGATGGGCACATTGCTGAAATGTTCTGCTTGACCGTGTTAAAGCAGCCATTGCCCTTGCGCTAATAAAACAGCTGGGAGCTTTTCACTAGAACTGAAGGTCTAGTCGACGTCCAATATTTCAGGAATGGCATTCCAAAGAGCTGCATCATGTCACTTCCTGGTCCTGTTGCCATGGAGATGGACCTTGGCAACAGCTTGCAAGGTTATTAATTAGATGTGGTATGCGCCTTCCCAGAACTCAGACATTTTGCAAATATTTTAATGATGCCCATTAGACTCCCGAAGCAAAACCAATTAGAGAACCCCGTAATGTATCTTTTGTGTGTGTGTGTGCTATGCATTGTGTATACATATGCAGGTCAAGTGTATGCTCTTATGAATTCTTAGGTGTAATTTAACGCTTTTTGATATGCCTGTTTTGTCCTTGGCACTTTTCAAGTGTAGCTGTTTGAAATATTTATTTTGGAGTTTGAAAGCAAAAGCTGATCCAAATTCTTTATAAAAATATCAGTGTAGCCCATGTTCGTCTCTCAGGGTGGCAATGATTTTTACAGATGATTATTATATCATGAAAACTATTATCATTATATTTTGACATATATCATAATTTTTTGGGGGGTATAAAACATCTGATGTGCTGTATCTCGGGGAAGATAAGGTATTCTTAGTTTGTATGTGTAACTGTGTTGAACCAGCCCAGTCTCCTTTTGGGGGCCAAACTTTGCTAAAACCTTCAAGCACTAACATCCTTTACAAAACAAATCATTAGTCTGTATATTGTGAAACAAAATCGCAGGCCTCCATTTGTTTCCTAGTGTCTTTCCTATTTGTTATCTCTGTCCCTTCCTACCCCCACCCCCCACTCGCTCTCCATTTTATTGGTTCTAATCTGGCAGCGGTGATTTATCTCTGCTGTCTTCAAGCTGGACAAAGATGCTGCTGACCCTGCAAAGTCCAAAATTCTGTATGTGTTTGTGTGTGCTTGCATATATTTGCCCTGGACATATAGTCAAATCAACTGCATATGCCATCTTGAGCTGTTAGTGCTAAATCAATGACAAAGTCAACCCTATATACAGTATTTGCCATGGTTTCAGGCGCAATTAGGACGAATTCTGCCTGAAACTGGCATAAGAGCCTAAACACTTGGTTTAGGTAAACACTGTATATGCTGTTCACAACAGCCAGTTTTGCTTGTAATTTTCTCTGCCTTCCAACAATTTTCCAAAAAACGGAGCAGTATAGACAGGTGCTTGTGAGGTTGCCAAGTGCTCCATTTTATTCCAAAATTGGACTACATTTTTTTCCCCAAGGAATGGGGTAATTTTCTAAACATTATATTAATAGTATTTTACCCCTGCGCTTTTTAATTCTTGAATCTGATCGTCAGAAGGTGTAATTAATTAATTAATTTTCTATAGCAGCAGCTCTAATAGTAGTTCCATCAGCCAGGTTCATATTAATACATTCTTTCTTATAATTTATTGTTTCTATAGTAACTGCTTTTTACTAGGATTGTATGGCAGACACTGCACATAAACAGGCTTAAATCTGTGTTTAATTATTCATATGGTGAAGTTCTTTGAGAGTAGATGTTTTTTTTTTTTTTGGAAGTAGTCTCCAGCATCTGCACTTTAACAGTCAGAAGTAAAGCTATAACTTTCAGTTTTCCAACACAGGAAAATCTTCAGGATGGCTTCAGTGTTTCTTGGCAACATCGCAAGATGCATTTTTTGTGTTATTAACTTCAAAAGAAAGTGAGGGAACATCTTTTTATAGCTGATATAAGTGATAACAGACATGTACTTGTTTTGTGGTCTTTGATGAGCATAACCATCAACTAATAAAATTAATAACATATTAATCATTGGCAAACTGCTGTGGTAGGAAAATAATCACCCTTTTTTTTACTTTATGCTGATGAGTTGAGGATCTTCATATGTTAACTGTTGCAAATGAGGGGAAAATCAGTTAAGGCACAGAGCTAATGATGTTCAAGAAGATGTACAAGAGGAAAGAGGATGCTGTGTGATGTTGACTAATCATGTACAGCTCCTGCATGCATGTGGATAGACACATTGTTTTAAAGCATGTGCATAATGTCTGTAACATTTTGTGTAAGTTATCCTTTATAAAGTTATCTCATTTATTATAAAGGTGTGAGTATTGCTTAATATTCAGAGCTTGATATTTTCTCAAAATCAGAAAATGGGTTTGCTGCATCCCTACAGCAAACCCAGCTCATTTTCCACTAAAATTGTGCTGCTGCATCATCATTGCAACTTTTTATTGATGTGTTTGGATGCATATTTACAGTTTCACTTGTCACTCCTATGATGGAACGTTTCAGTAAATAACTGTAAGCCTTGAGGCAATTCATCCACTGGAGAATCCGTTAGAGCCGCTGCATGCTAGAGGGTATTAGCTTCATCTCAGCTTTAACAGATCACATCTTCTTCATGCACAGTCTGCTTTCGATACTGACAGCTAGACAAATGCAGAGGCAATAATTCCCCTAATGCTACATTAGAGAGCATTTGTCTGGGATTGTTTATCACTTAAACACAGGAGCCATCTCAACGTAATGCATTATTCAGACCTGTGGCTTCGCTTTGCAGAGCTAAGCTAATGTCTTTAATTTTCTTCAGCTGTCATATCGGGCACAATCTTAGAGATCAACACTGACACACAGATGAAGTGCTCCAAGCTTTAGTTAATTCCTTCTGAGCGGTGACAAAAGATGATAACTTTGACAAATTTGCTTAATGAGGCTTAAGTGGACATGACTGCATATTGGTACATGATTGCTTGGGTCAAACTCTCGGATGCATGCCAATTATATCATGTGAATATGGACTTACAATTAGTCTAACCCACAATTTCAAAGCAGTGTAATGTGCAGACCAAGGCCATGGAAGTGGTAATGAGAGGACTATTAGTATGTTTGCATGCATTTACACTTACACTTGTGATATTGATCTACTAATCTCAATAGCATAGTATGAAGGTCACGGCACACTCAGATTCACAGCTCATGTCATAAGCTGCAACTCGTCCCTCCCTCCTCTGTAGAAAGGCATTCTAGACATTCTCCAACCATCTATGCTACTTTGATTTAAACGAATTAGCCAGGAGCAACTTAGACACATAGGTAGCACTTTTAAGAACAAAGTGTTCTTGGAGACATAAGAGGCAGTGCTCAAATTTCATCCCAATAACCTGATACCAAATATTAAGCATCTACCAAGTACTTAATATCACTTCACGAAAAGAGTGGTGAGTGAGAGTTGGAGGAAAGTAATTATATAGACAAATCTTCTGGACCTCATTGCTTTTAAACCTAAATTGTTCACTGTTTCACATCATTCCGGTCTTGTTAGGGAATGTAATATATTGTCTACAAAGCAAAGAAAATTTGAAATATTTGTCAGGATCAAAGTGCATTATAATTCATAGCTGTAGAGGCAGTGGCATGGTTTGCTTTAGTGATCAAAGGAAGCAGAAAAACAGCGCATCACACATACATCAAACCAAACAATGCAGCAAATCCCATCGTATTACATTCCAATGACAGGTCAAGGGTATCATGAGGCTGACCCCAGTACAGCTCCAAAATGGCTGCTCTTACCAATAAATTGACTGGTAGGTTCAATTCAGGCACTGAAGTTAAAGCAACGTACACTTGAGGGTTTGTTTCAAGTTGGTCAAATATTTATTTAGGTTTATGGAGTCATTTGCACTGTCCCCATTACATTAATACCATTCACTTCAGGATTAATAATGGAAACAGGACATAGCTTACTTATGAGACAATAACAATGCAGGAGGTACTAAATGAATTTAATAATTAACTGAAGTAACAGGTTCTGCATTGCAAAGAAACTTAGAAAATGGTTTTAAAGTTTGACATAAATTATGGCGCTGAATATATAAAAAGTGAACATGACTATGTCAGTTATGATATATGATGGTCAGGCTAACTTGCACTTTTAAGACCACTGTTACACAGAGAAAGGCCTTAGAAAGTTCTACTGTGACCTTTCATGTTGTTGGCATTCTTGATCTGGAGCTCAGGTGCCTTTATTAAGATGCAACACATGGTGCTTTTGGTCAAAATTCTGCAATTCGTTCATCTACTGCAATGCAAATGGATTCACCTCCTCAGAAACAGGAGTGACAGCTTTAATCCATAACGCATTATTCCTCACTTTCTCTCTGCATCTCACCACTTCACTACTGGATTCGGGCTCTTTCAGACAATTTCTTGTGCTGCAAAAGCTTGCAAAAGGGAAATGTTTTATTCAGAGGCATTGCTTCGCCTCACCTTTATCCAAGATCTTGAATCTAATTTAGTGAGGTGTAATGCAACACCTTTCTGACAGTAAGATTGCAACTGAACTTTGACTTTGTGCATTTATTTCCTCTCTCCTCCACTGTCTTGGCATTTAAAGTCTGGATTTAAAGATACAAGAGGTAGAATTTACTTTAGTTGAAACAATCAATTATATCATTTAGATTTATTAGCATAACACCCTCCTTTATTAGCATAACATCCTCACCCGCAAGCACAGTTAGGATGCAAGGTCATAAGCAATTTGGACACAACACATGGTGTGAAGCATACGGTACTTTAAAATGTTCGCAGTCAGTTGTCTCTCACTCCAAATTACTCATAGTGTAATCTGTTTTATACAGCACTTTACATATATTCAAATGTAGCCTTTCCTTCCTTAGAAAATATTTGATTTGAAATATTTGAAGATTTTTAAAAATGCATATTCATCTTTTAAAAGAAATTTATTATATCTGCAATTTTAATGATAAAACCAAATGGTCAGTGAGTGAATATTTGACTTTCCTTGCAGAAAAAAACAACATAAAATCCCATTCTCTATGTTTTGATCGATCTGACAAGAGACACACCACCAGAGGATTTAAAATAAAAAAAACTAGAATAACAGGCAATTTCCTTGGATTTTATGTACAAAAGGCTAGAGATGATCTACTAACAAGTGTATGTTTATCACCACAAGCTACAACATGATTTATAGATATGAACATTGACCCTACAGCTTATGCCAGTGAAATTAACTAGTAATATGCTCTTGCAGCTGTTATGGCAAGGAGCTCTAACAACAAACAGACATTAGTCTGAAATAGTGCAGCTGTGGTCAAACCTAAAGAAGGAAACAGCATCCTCATTTATTCACTAAAATGTGTTGTCTTTTGAATAATCTGGTTTCCATGTGCTGTATTTGCACAGTAAATGCATTTTAATGCAAAGGCTCTCGGTGAGTTTGAGATACGGTATTACTGATTCAAATATCCACTGATATCAGTCTAAATATTAATGCAGTCATAGAACAAGGTTCACTTTAGAAATGAAATTATATTAGGATTGGGTTCTAAGTACAATAATGCATAAATTGGAATAGGAATCACCTCTGAGTTGTTGCATTATGCATGAGGATATTCAGAAAGTTGATTAATGGCCTCCATGTTATATCTTCTGTCAAAATCCTGTTCTTTCAGAGTGTGTGCATGAGCGTATATGTGAGGTAGACAGTGAGAGATGGTCTGAGTGCAGACAGACAAACATGCAGACATCTGGCCAGACATCTTTGCAGCATTATCATGTAATTTCTGTGTAATTGGCCACTTTCATTATCCTTATGAAAAAAAAAAAAAACATCTCAGCAGGGGATCTCTGCGACTCTCCACCTTTCCCTGTTTTCCTCTCTCATTTCTGTCTCTTTTTATCACTTTCCCTCCCTCCATGCTTCTAATGCTTGAATGTTGCCTTGTCGTGCACACATTTTCTTTCTTTTTTTCTTTCCTCATTAAGACTTTTGAGAAATTAACTCTGTGGAGTGTTGGCAGAGGAGCGTAGGCAAGAGGGAGCGGTGATAGATATGTTCTTCTGCCAGTCTCCTATCTACTCACACACACATTTGTACACACAAAAACACAATAGGGATGGTAAAGGTACCACCTTTTGTCATTCATTTTCTCTTTCTGTGGTTAAAATACCAAACACATGCAGCTGTGAGGTGCAATATAAGAAATATGGTAATGGGAACGAGGCTGTCATTCTATATTTAACTTATCTGCACATATTGTTTGGGAGTTTGAGTTTCTGAACAATTGATATACACACCTGATGCCTCCTACTAGCATCTTTTGTGAAGCATGACTTATACTAAATGCAAAACAGACTAAAACAATATTGCCCTGTATTACATAGCTGGAGGAATTACATTTAGATCAGACAGAGTGGAGAAAATTGCTCCTTCAAGATTAAAAATGTTGTAAATAGTGAGCACATTTTTAACAAAGTTAAAAGATTATAACTTATTCTGAAGGCTAGACCCACAATTATCACATCAAATTATATGTGCTCAAATCACATTCTTACACTCTGAGTGTAATTAAATGAATAACAATTAGAGCAATTTGGAACAATAATCCTTTATCGCAGTAATTACAAACCACCTGTTACCAATTTGAGAATAAACATTCTACATTTTATCGCTTGTTAGAAAGAAAAACAGGAGACAGCTATTATATTCTAAGGAAACTTGGTATAATAGACTTGGTATATAAGAGCCTTGCTTATTACTTTTATGTTCTATGTGAGATAATTATGTAGAATCTAGCTGTGTGTGCCCATTAGGAAAGTAATAAATGCTTTTTCCTGAAGTACCCCTGTACTCATAAACATAAATATTTTGACAAGTTTGACAGGCTACTGTGAACAGTGCAAATGACAGTGCAAATAGAGACTTAGATACTGAAATCCCACTCATGTCTGCCTGTGACAAATATAAGCTTGCTTACTAACAGTCAGTTACTTGGCTAGCATTGTGCTAATGTTATTTAGAGTACAGTGTTGTTGTACAGCAGCCACAAGGTACCAGAAAATGCAAGTCAATATCCGAACTTAACATTCTGATATGTCAACAGTTAATCAATGTTAGTAAGCAAATGTCTCTCAGTCAGTCTGATGTTTATAGTTTTAGACTCTGAAATTAGCCACTGTGACCTCTGACCTTTTTGAAATAGCCCATAAATATAGTACACCATAATAGTCAGTTTGTACGAAAAGGTACAAAAAAGACTCTGGTGATGTCCCCCATAATTTTCCATTGAATAGGTGGGGGATTTGGTCAGGTTGGTTCAACGTTGCTGTCATGAATTCTTGACAAGCCCAGGTCTTAAATCAGCTGAAGAATAGAGCCACCATCCTGGCTGGGGGTTTAGTAGTGTTATTCTAGATGTCAGTGGCTGGTCAGGATTAGGAAAGGATGCTCTGCACCATCCAGTCGGGTGCCTCCATTCCTCTTCAGCTGCTTTTATGGCCAATATGTCTTGATCTCTTGATTATAGTTTCTTACTGTGGAGTTCAATTTTGAGGCATAAAAGACATATGGATGCATTTTTGGGCGACTTCCATGATGTCATATGAGCATGAAAGGCAGAGATGGACCTGGATGCTGGAGGATGGGGACACCGTTTAAATGTTCTTCAGTGTTTGAAAGGCATTTGATGCTAAGTCATCCCATCTTAGGGTTCTAGGCTTAGAGATACCTAGAGATATGAGACGAGCAGCCACAAAACTGAGTGCTCAAATGAATCTTCTATAGAAATTTGCAAATCTCAGAACTCCTTGCAGTTCATTGATGGTTCATGGCTGAGGCCAGGAAGTGATTGCTTAATCCTTATGCTGATCCAGTTGTAATCCCTGATTAATAAGAATGTAGGTGATTGTGTGGTTGTGTAATTCACATTTTTCTACTTTCACAAAGAGCTTTTGAGGAGTCGTGAGACAACCAGTTGCACAAGCTAACTAGTTGCGTGATCTTTATGTAATATATGTAAACTAGTAAACATGATTTAGAAACTAATAGTGAGTGCTTTGACCAGTTCGTAAGACATTACAAGATACTTATAGTGCCCGGATGCAATAATGAATGCTGCTTTCCACTGGCCCTGTTGTCTGATCCGGATGCACTGTGCAGGTCATGTTGTGTGAAAAATCTGTGTGCCTTGCACCTGTTCTAATGCTGAGGGTACCAGTGGCACAGAATAATGGTATTTAACTGGCACAGCATTAAGGCCCCTGTAATCAATGCACAGCTGGAGTCCCTTGTCCTTTTTCTGCCCATAGAAAATCCATGCAGCTACTGGAGAAGTGGAAGGACTTATGCAGCCCAAAGAATGTGTCGTCTGCACATTTTCTTCCATAACCCATGTTTTGTGACAGATAATGGGGAAACTTGACTTCGTAGGGGTGAAGTGCCTGTCAGAAGGTCCCATGAGTGGTGTGGAGTTAACTCATAGTCCTAGGAGCTGTGTGCGGGTAACTCAGATGCTTTTGTTTTGTGAATACTTCAGTAAGGAGCAGGGAGATTTGTATATGTTTCTGGGAATTGTATTTGTTTGGTTCTACAGGACAAGAAGCAGTAAGTGCTGTGACATTTCTGGCTCTGTACTAGGGAGCAGCAAGCCAAGTGATACCTAGCATTATGGGATTATGAGGGGATTTTGTGATGAGGAAAGAGATGGATTCACTGTGTAAAAGCCCTGTGTCCATGGCTTATGAAATTGTGCTTAGTGTTATGCTTTCTTTCTGTTTCCAGTTCAGGGCATGAATGTTAACTGGATGTTTCAGTGGGACAAGAGGGATTTTCAATTTTTCAGATATATCCTCATCCATGAAGTTCTTGGCTGCCACAGAGTTGATGAGTGCTGAAAAATAATGAGAACTTAAGCACCAAGCTAAACTAACATAAAAAAATGTGCATTTTCTATTCTAGTGGTTGAATGCTTACCTGGGCAGATGAGAGGTTTTGGCACTGTATTCAGCATTGAGCACATAAGTGGCTCTTTTTTTCCTCAATTCACAGAAAGTTCCTCTTTTCTTTGAAAGATCTCTTCCTCCTCTGCAAGCTTTGCATGACTAGTTTCTGTCTGGTCAATTTGTGGCTTTGTAAGTGTCTGGCCCTTTGCAAGCTAATTTAGAATGAAGCTCCTTCTTTTTATTTTAATGGTTCAACAGTTGAATGACTGAGACTGTCCTTTTGACCTTTTAAAAATTTACAGGTATAATTGCTTTGAAGAAATAAAACTCTTATGTTTACCAGTCCTTGATTTTTATTACATTAGGTCATATTTTAGGCTTGACATTATTATGACATTATGAAGCACAAACAGGTTCCAAGTATTTCTATCCTATAAGGCCATTTTATCATAATTCAGCCATTTTAATGCTGTTTTCTACCAGTAGTCTACTTTTTCTGCTATACTTATGAGCTCGGCATTACTTTGGCATCGGTTAGCCTATTCAGTAGCCTATTCAGTTCATCTGTTCAAACTACAAAGGTTGAAGATATCTGTCTTGACTGTGGGTAGTCCATAACAGTTTGCCCATAATGATGAGTTACCTTATTTGAATTTCATTCTGCTTGTTCTACTGAATAATATTTCAACTTTTTTGTTGCTTTTCTTAAGAATAACTATGGTAATTTCAGGCTGTTTAATTTAATTTCAGGTTATGGCCAATTTGAACAGTCTAGGTTCACAAAATTTAGTGTAACCCTTGATTATTAATGTGCAATGAAAACTGTTCAATTTCAACCATTAAAAAAGACTGCTATAATTCTAATAGTTAGATGGTCTTCTAAGTGTTAAAATGACATGCTCAGTAATGTAGATGAGAATTTTTTTTTTTTTACAATACCCAACTAATTGTTATTTTAAAACTATTAAATAATTCTCACTTTAAATAAAAAAAAAGAGAGACAAAATCAGTTTGGTCACAGTTGATCAGATACCTTTCATATACTGTATCTTGAACTACAATATGCTTGAACATAAGCTGTTCTACTCTGTAATCATTCATCATGTTCATGAGGAGTCTTAAGCCTAATTTGGACAGGATTAGTTTTGCACGGAAGGTGGAGTTATTTTATTATCAAAGTACCTCTGCTATTTTAGTCCCAATCATGAATCTATCATGTCAGTAAATTTTTAATGACTGCATGTCTGGACACACTTCACACACCACAAAATGCTCATAATTGTTACAGATGCCCTTTGGTAACATTACATAACAGACATATGTCCAGAAACATATCCTTTATGCAATGGGCAACTCTGACAAACCAGAATCCCAGCTGTAAGACTTTAAAGAGAGTCTTTAGAAAAAGAAGAACTTAGGGGCTTTAGCCATGCCATCTTTACATGCCGCATGGAAGAGAAGGATGACAACAGAGTGATGGAAGTGACAGCATTGCTGCACTGGGTTCGCCGCTAAAAGATTGGCAAGTTCTGTCAAAAGGCTTTCACTCTGTGTGCCAATGTCTGTGTGAGTATGTGAATGTGTGTCTGTGAATGTCTTGAGGAAGTCCTGTCAGCGCACATCAAGCAATATCTCTCTTTGCATGAAAATCAATCTACTGCATCTGAGTGCCACACCTGCACTTGCTGCAGACGAGACGGCTTCTGCAGAGTTTGTCTGAGGGAAGGGACACACAAGTTGTGACAGCATTCATGGGAAAACTGAAAACACTCTAAATGTTTCAGCACTTCCGGAGAGGAGGAGCAAGAAACCAGCAGAATTTCTCTGATAAACACCTAAAGGAAGAAACTGAAAAAAAAAACAGTGCTAAAGAATACAAATTTTTCTTATACTCTGAGAGGTCTTTATAAAATAAAAATAAAAAATAAAAAATCTCACTTCATATCTCTCTCTCTCTCTCTCTCTCTCTGTGGTCATTACAGGGAGACAGCATGGGTTGATGATTCAGTGTTACCAGCCCAGGGCATCATTAGACTCTCTCTTCCCTACTCCTACGCACCCTGATGCCATCTCATAAATGACAGCCATCCTTGTGCTGTTGCTTGTCTGGGCTTTGTTTTTTGGGTATATGTATGTGACATTGTGAATATATGCGGATGCGTTTGCGACAGAGAAAACAGAAGGACGTAGGGGGAGGGCGAGAGGAGAAGGAGGAGAAGGGGAAGAGACAGGAGGTTGGGGGGGGGGCACAGAAAGAAGAGGAGATGCTTGTTAGAAAGGGCCTGTTTCATCTCTTGATGCCAATCAAAGAGCCCAGAGGATAAGCTCTGAAACCGGCCATTTCCCTCTGTACTGTCAGTGTGTGTGTGAGTGCATGTGCATGTCTGTTGTAGTCAGCTGTTAGAGGGCAGGTTCATTCTGACAGAGAATCTTGACTTCTCCCCAATCGTTTGGATTTTATGTGCGTCTGTGTGTTCACCTCAAAGGTTTGATGAAATCTCACACTCGCACACACAGAATGAGAAGCTTTAATCAGGTTCCTTGTAGGAAGTTTCAGATCTTGTGTCAGTGTCAGTGCTTGCCTTTTGATTTAAGATGTAATTAATTGGAACAGAAATCAAACACTGACCAATCTGAAATTTTTAAATTAGGCCTGTAGCTTTGTTAAGTGTAACAAGCGGCAGTGAAAATAGTGTGCGTTTGATTTCTCAGCATAATGTTTTTAAAAATTTATGGGTTCTAGTATTTTTTTAAATAATGTTTTCAACCTCAATCCCTGACCTCAATAGCGAAATGACTACACTGTTTGTACAGATAGTAAGGCTTGGGCAGATTTCCACTGGGTGTGTATATCGCAGTGACGTAAGTGGTTGGTGACAGCTGCACAATCTTAATGTCAAGGGAGCAACTCACTGTAGCTCATGAACAGGTGTGTGTGTGTGTGTGTGTTTTAAGTGGCCTGACAGGTGTATTAGTTAAACCCCACTTCAGGCTAATCTCTAGGTGAATGGAGGGTGATACACAGTGCTTATGTTAAGTCCCAGCCCTGGGCTCTCTGCTGTAGTTACGGTCATATTTCACTTCCCCCTAGTCCGTATGTCCCTGAGTGCTCAGCCCCTCCAGCTCACTCACTGTGACTGACATTAATCTTGACTCATTACAGCCTCTTCAGGAAATTCTGAGGCCTAATTCTACTGGTCCACAGATGGTCTTGTTTCAAACTTTTGAAGATTATTCTTAAGTGTTCATTGTTAGCTAGACAGCTAGTCTGATTTAATTTGGTTTCTACTTAAAAGTTTCTCATAAAAAATACATAATATGATCAACTGTTAGAAATGTAAAGTAGCATTTATTGCCTAATGAGAGACTATTTCCTTCACCATGATAAAAGTGGTACATACTCTCAAATGTTATGGAGAAATCTCATAATGTAAAAGAACTTTCAGGGAAAAGTCTTCTTTAATGGTTCTTTGAATGGTTAATGGTTCTAGTTTGCTAAATGAGTTCTACTTGGAACTATTTCTTTAACAGAAATTCTTGGTCATATTTCTACTTAAACCCTTCAAGGAATCCCACAGAGGGATAAAACGAGTCCTTCAGGGTGCAAGATGTATACATGAGTTAACAGACACCCACAATTAGTTAGTGTGGCTGATTGACAGGGGAGAGAATAATACCATCCCTCTCACCCAGACAGTATGGGAGCCCCAAGAACATTTTTAAATAACATAAATGCAAATAATCTGGCTGTGTGTGAAATAATGCCTTACTCCCTATTCCCTACAAACTGTATTATGGGAATTGTGTAGCTGCTAGGTGACACCAGTTGTAAACTATTTTTCTGCAGTGCATCACAGGATGTCAACAGTGCCATAGATGCTCTTCACTTCACACAACCTTTAGTGGATAGTGGATGTGAAATGCAAAAATACTGCCTACTCAGTATTATGGCATACGGTCTAATGTTTGCATAGAACACTGCCGTACTTCATTCACCTTCAGTAACCACCTTATCCTGGTCAGGGTCACAATGGCTCCGGAGCCCATGCTGGAAACACTGGGCATGGGGTGGGAATCCACACTCAATGGGAAGCCAGTCTATTGCAAGGCACCATGCACACACATTCAAACACTTATTCACTTGCAATCTAGTATAGCCAGTCCACACACTAGCATGTTTTTAGGCTGGAGGACACCAGAGAACACAGAGGAAACCCATGTGGACAAGGGAAGACCACAGTGCTGCTATAGAATAGAATTTTAAATGCTCCGTAAGTTAAATTTATCTGCATAGACTGAAATAATAATGGTTGTAAAAAACACTTCATTTCCAAAATTGAGAATCTGTGCTCTTTCCTTTTTTCTTTTTCTTACATGACATACTGTATATGAATTGGAAAACAATGTCATCTATTTTCATAAAGTAGTGATATTAGTGTGTGTTTGATTTCCCAGCATACACTTAAAAATATTGTATATCTTATTACATTGTCATACTTGGCCTTTAGAAATTAAATGAATAGCTTACAGGTTGTATTATTGTATTACACAGCATTCCATAAACACTAAATCTGTATGTTTTGATATCCAGAATAAAAGCAAGGTGTCATCAAGCCTCTAAAATCTATATTGTACACCCCTGGAAATATTTCATGAACACATGGCATGACCATTATGTGCTGGTATATGAACAGTGGGTCCCAGAGTGGCTAATGCATTGATCCATGGAAGGTTGCAAGCTGCTGAATCTGCAGCAAATCCCAGAACACAAAATAAGTCTGAAATATTGAAGAAAAAAAAAGAAATACGGACAATGAAAATGAAGAGAAATGGAGTGATAATGTAAGTCTTTTTTGTGTTGTATACTCAGCATATACTTTTCCTCATTGCTTATCTCATTTTTTTTCTTGTTTCCTTTTCTCTTTTTTTTTTCTTGTTTCCCACTCTCCATCTCCAAGCCTCCTTCATTCCTAAACAGTAGTGTTTTTGTGAGTGAGTGTGTATGTTGATATAGGTCAATATGTGCACTGCATGTCCTCAGACTTCTTTTTTCATTTGTTCATTCATTCGTTCATTCATTCGTTCATTCATTTTCCCTCTGCTTTTCCTGGTGAGGGTCATGGTGGGAGCAAATTGAGAAGGTCAGCCCAGATTTCTCTATTCCTGGCCACAGGTTCCAGATCCTCTTTGGGGATCCCCAGATATAATCTCTCCAGTGGGTCCTGGGTCTATCCTAGGGTCTCTGTCCAGTGGGATCTGTCTGATACAGTTCTAGTAGAAGAGGAACAGGGGGCATCCAATTCAACGGTCTCCTCGCAATTCGTGATAAGCAGAGGCTTCTCTCAGATTGTCAAGCTGCTCACCCTGTCTTCCCATACATCCTTATTCTTTTGGTCACTATCCACAGCTCATGATAATAGGTGAGGATAGAGATGTATATTGATTGGTAAACAGCGAGATTTCTCCAGAAACTGAGGTCCTGCTTCACTGTGACAGACTGATTCCATGTTCCCAAAGCCAGTTTCCATGGGCCTAGTCCATTTAAGACTGTCTATCACATGCATTCCACCCAACATGCATTGCCCCTGACCCGCACCCTTCATCCTGCAGGAAGTGGCTCCACAAGATGGCTCCACATCACCAGGAGCTTTTCTGCGGACACCACCACCAGGCCTGGCTTCAGGAGTAGGTCCCAGTGGGCTGCCTGCCAAATCTTACCACATAGCCATCAATATGCATGTATGTACCAGTAAGTGTCTTTTGCAGGTCAATCAGAATAATATCGTAGGGTGTGAATCTCATATCTTTAAATGTCCTCCTGTCTGGCATGCTGTCGCCTCTCCTCAAGATTAAGTGCAATGGATTTCCTCCTCATCCATGAAAAAACAGAGGTTAAAACATCACATTTACACCTGAGCATTTCCTCTGCCTCTGTCTGCTGAAAACTCATTCTTCACAAAACACATGTCTCAGTAGAAATTCAAATGAGCACATATGCTTTCTCCCCATGTCCCCTCTGCATGAGGGCAGCTTCATATTACACTATGCAAATGGTGTCTGAGTTTAATTCTTTAATACACTGCTTGACATTAGACAAAACCAATTCAAAACCAATTAGTTAGTGCACAACGGGTTTTTACTGTGTGTCAAATATAGCTTCTTGACTGCAGTGGTTGACATTTCAAATTCATACAGAAAGATAAGCAGTAAAAGTATGTGGCGTGATGTTGTAGCAACATTAGGAGATCATAATAATTCACTTCTAGTTGTTAAGTGACAGTCACGGTCCTGGTTTTAGCTGTATTTCCTGTTCTAGCATCTCTCTGGAAACATAAAAACAGATGGGAGAGCACTAAGAAACTGTGTTTTAGATGAAAGCATACTGTGACTGAAATAACATCTAAATGTCAGGAGAGGATTTTAAGAAGCTTCCCTAATGCTTTCCTTACTGACCTGCTTATACTCACTCAAGGAGTTCAAAGCAGAAATAACACTGTTTAAGTGCTACATCTTTTTCCTGTATGGCTCATAAACTTTGAAATGGCTTTCCTACCAATGTTCAAGATTTAGGGTGCTTTCACGCAAAGTAGTGTGTTTGCAGAGTCTGAATAAGAGTGAAATTTATACTTTTGGTTTGTTTGCTACAAAAAGTTTTGTTTTTTTTCTTTTCTTTTCTTTCTTTTTTTTTTTTTTTACTTTCAGCTGCTGGATCAATTTGTGGTTGAATTGCTTTCTCACTGTAATTGAACTGCACTAGAGTTCACTTGAAGCAGGATTGTGACCACCTTACTCAGATGGTCTTGGACCAGTTTTTTTTTTATCTGCACCTGAGTGTGAAAGGGGAAAGGGGAAAAATGAACCAGGGTTCCATTTAAATAGAATAATTGCTGCAGAACTACCTGCTGTGTTAAGCATTTGGAGCTCGGTATTAGATATTAGAAAATGCTCTCTCAAAAGTGACACTGACATGTTGGGTAAACATTCACCTCACACACAGTTGCTTTCCTGCCCCCACACACCATAAGCCATGATTTGGCCTGCTTCATATTTCATGACTAAATCTGTAAGCTGATGCCTGTAATGGAATTTCATCAGTGCCCTTTGTCCTTGTGTTTCTCATTTCTTTCATTCAGATGTGATTAATGAGCACCTTCAAAAATGAAGAATGCCCCACTTACTACCTAACAATAGGCAACCTGTAATAGGAAATTGCTCCCCGTTAAACAGATCCAGGTTTGAAATTTCACAACTGTTCTGTGGTTGAAACTATGAAACCAGAGAATGTGTGTGAAGGCACAAAGGAAGGTGGTGGGATTCTTGTCTTGTGGGGTGAACAACAAACCCGAGTCTGCATTTGCTTGTGATATATAACAAGTGCTAAACAAGACTTATATAGTGTTAACCCTTTTCCACCAACAAGGAAATTGTGAGGTTGGGACTTGGCTTGGTAATATATGATGATGGTGACGTCTTTGTACTATGTACACTGAATGATTTGACTTTGAATGGTAAAGTATGGTCTCAAAGCTGAATATATGACATCCTGTAAAGTTAATGATGATGTGGATGATCCCACGTGGATAACCTATAGTTTGCCGTGGATGGTACCACATGGATATGCCAAAGACGGCACTTATTAAAAATAGTTTATGCCCAAGACTCAGCCATTCTTCAGTGTATAATTTCACTTGAATACTGTAGACTTGTATCTAAAAGATTCTGCTGTAATCATAAAGATCCTGATGCTGATACAGAACATCCTTTCAACAGACTCAGTACTGCCTCAGTATATAGTATATAACTGTGTCACAAATATATGGTGAGAGTGAATGCACTTGTGAGTAAAATTCTTTTAATAACAAAAATTATAGTCAATCAAGAAGCAATCTAGAAAGGAGGCAAGACCAGATCAGAAAATGAAAAAAACAGAATTAACGTTGAAACCAAGAAAACATAGAAAAATGACTGCATGGAGTTGCAAACCAAAAAGTGGCAAATCTTGCAAAGAAAATGGAAAATGCACCGGTATATGTACACAAAGGAAATGCACAGAAAATGAGAGACAGGTGAGATCAGTAAGCACATGGAGAGAGGTGGCTCCTGGAGCAGTGGTGTTGGAACTGGAAGTGACAAACTGTGATACAGTAATGATTTATAATCCCAGAAGAGGATGGATTCCCTTTTGAGTCTGGTTCCTCTCACGGATTCTTCCTTGCCACTGTCGCCTCTGGCTTGCTCATTAGGAATCTAAATCGACATCCTGATTCTTGTAAAGCTCTTTTGTGACAATGCCCATTGTTTAATAAACTATATAAATAAAACTCAATTTCATTTAATTTAATTAGTGCTGTGCATTAAAAAAAATTCCACATCTGCTTACATAATAGTTTCTCAAACTTATGGAATGTTAGCCAGTTCTTAAAATGATTCCCTGAACTAGCAGTGGCACCTTGACATTAGAAAAAGGGGTTGATTGCAGTGTATGCAGGACACCATGAGTGAGAATGATGTGTACAAGATCTGACCAAGGTGTGTGTCTGAGATAGTCTAATATATGTCTTGTGAGTGTATGGCACATGAGGTGTGTGTGTGGCTCAGTGTGAGTGAGTTGCGAGTGCCTGATTTGCAGGTACACTGTTTCCCAGAGGGCTGCAGAGATTCTCATTAAGGCTAAGGAGGCATTTTGACAGTGGGACTGGAGCAATCAGCCTGCAGTTGCTCTGTCCTTCTGTGTTTACTGGCACTGAAGTGTTTGAATGAGGCCTTCCAGCGAGTATTTCACAGGATGCTGTGATAGTCGTACCTTTTATTTTTTGAAAAATAAAAAAAAAAGAATATGAGAGAAGGAAAGAAATTACATTGGCAAATCTCTGGAACATAACCTAATTGAACCAATTTATATCTGAAATCCCATGACACAGAGTCTACTGTATAGTTTAGACGAGACTATTTTGTTACAACTGCTGCATTAGTATAGCTGCGTAACACACATCCTTTCAGAGCACTGCTTTTTATAGATAATGTGAAAGTTTCAAAGTGCATAACATGAGTTTAGGTATTTGTGGAATGTTCTCCAAAGTTTTGGAAACAGTCCAGTGTGGTAATATTTTCTATAAAGCCCATGTTCATAAATCATTGTGCTTCTAATGCTTTGTAATATTGTAATAATGCTTTGTAAGCATTTTTATAAACTCTACTGATGTCTCATAAAACTTCAATAAAATACTGAAATTAATTCTGTGATGAACATAAGTGTCACACTTCATCAAAAGTGTCACTATTCATTATAAAATGTCTTTTTTTTTTTTTGTATATGCAGGTTGCCAAAAAGTGAACAGGAATGTGTGCACATAACACTTCAATATTGTATCTTTGTCTTGTAGACAGGTGCTACAAAAATATCCTTGTAATTTTTGGACATTTTTCCTTATTGAACTTCTTTGCTAAATGAAATACTGTTTTTAAAATGTATCTGTATTTCTACATTACACTTTAGTACACTGGCTATAATACTAACTTATTTTAATACTAACTTATTTAATAATTTGCTCTATCAAATACTGTATCTAAATCACTATATAATGACATCTAAATATAATCTTACTTATACGTTTATGGCATTCAGCAGATGCCCTTACCAGAGCGACTGGTCTCCATTAAAAAACATCCTCATGCTATACACCAGGGGCAAACCATGAGTTTTTTTTTTTTGTGTGTGTGTGTATGTGTGCTACAAGCTTAATGATGAAGTTAGCTTTTAGTTGTATAGACAGCTAAGGGAGGTTTATTCCACCACGTGGGTGCCAGTACAGAGAAGAGTCATGATACATGTTGTCCTTGCATCCTGAGGGATGTTGGGTCAAGTGTGCTAGTGGCTCAAAAGGAGTTTGCTGCAGAGCAAGGTGTGATAATTGCCTTCAAGTAGGTAGGGACTGGTCCATTTTTGACTCTGTAGGCAAGCATCAGTGTTTTAAATCTGATGCAGGCAGCTACAGGAACCTGGTGGAGGAAATGCAGCAATGAGGTGTTATGGGAGAACTTGGGCTTCAGCTGAGGGGCCTCTGTGGAGAGAAATGGCCAGATCCTCCTGTTGTTGTAATGTAGAAACCTAAGCAATGTGAGGAGAGAAGGTTAGTGAGTTATCCAGAAGTACAACAAACTTGTGTGGTTTGTCAGACATTGTGGTCCAAGAGTCACACCATTTAACATATGATTTTTTACCTGTTTTATGATAGATGTTATAACACATATTAAAAATATAAAGCATGGAATAGTGTTACAGGAATAGTGTTACATCTGCTTTAATATGAAATGTTACTTCACACATAATTTCCTCATAAAAGACTAGGAGCACTATTATGACATTTCATTGGTAATTCTATGGCAGAATCATGATGGGGGTTAACATACTCTGTTCTTGTCACTTTTAATGAAAAAAAAATTATTGTAATTAATTCCTTTTCTTATTTCTGTTTAGCAGCAATGACAGGGTGGTGTGATGTGGCCTGGACAACACATCTCAAAGTGTTTTATTTCTCTTGTACTACAGCAATTTGCCAATGATTACAACTTTTACTTATTAAAGAATGACACACCACATTTTGTATCTGTGTATAGTTACATCTAATGTGGAATGTCCACAAAACAAGTTACTTACTGTTATCTTTTATGGTACACAAGCTATAAACTGTTTTTCCATCAGCAACTTCTTTTTTCCCCCTCTCATTTTAATAAGACAAAAGGCAGTTTGTCTTATTACTGTGAAACTATAAAGTACAAGGTCCTCTCTCCTGTAGACTTTCCTGTGGCAGAAAACTTAAAAGAACAGTTTTACCTGTGACTGCTACAAATTGCTGGCATTGGAGACTCCTTCTATAAATGTTAAATTAATGTCTCCTCACAGAAAACTTCAGCACACTATGATTATATGTTTTTCTTTGTTAAATAATACTAATAATATTAGTATGTGTATATTATAGAAGTAATTACTAAACGACCTTCTGGACAATCAGAATTACATTTACATTTACATTTATGGCATTTGGCAGACGCCCTTATCCAGAGAGACTTACAATAGTGCTTTGAAGTCTATCAAAAATACATTCTGATATTGGCTCGGTAGGTCACAAACTAGGAATACCATCAGTCCAAAACTCTGTTGGGGAGGTTTTTTTTTTTGTTTGTTTGTTTTGTTTTGTTTTTGTGAAAGTGCTAATTTAAGTATTTTATGAAGAGGTAAGTCTTTAGCCGTCGTTTGAAGACTGCCAGTGACTCAGCTGTTCGGACATCTAGGGGAAGTTCATTCCACCACCTTGGTGCCAGAACAGAGAAGAGTCTCGATGCATGCCTTCCTTGTACCCTGAGAGATGGAGGGACCAGTCGAGCAGTGCTAGAGGATCGGAGGGAGCGTGGTGGCGCTCGAGGTGTGATAAGTGCTTTGAGATAAGTGGGTGCTGGTCTGTTTTTGGCTTTGTAGGCGAGCATCAGTGTTTTAAATCTGATGCGGGCAGCTACAGGAAGCCAGTGGAGGGAGCGCAGCAATGGGGTGGTGTGGGAAAATTTAGGAAGGTTGAAAACCAGTCGTGCAGCTGCATTCTGGATCAGTTGCAGAGGACGAATGGCGCTCAGAGGCAGACCTGCCAGGAGTGAGTTGCAGTAGTCCAGTCTTGAAATGACAAGGGACTGAACAAGCACCTGTGTGGCCTGTGAGGAAAGAAATGGACGAATTCTTCTGATGTTATAAAGGAGAAATCGACATGAGCGTGTTAGATTAGCAATGTGAGAGGAGAAGGACAGTTGATTGTCCATGGTTACCCCAAGGTTGCGTGCGGTAACCGAAGGCGAGATTGCAAGATCCTGAGATGGGGATGAATCACATGGGATGAACAGCAGTTCAGTTTTGGTGGGATTAAGTTTCAGCTGGTGAGTTGTCATCCATGATGAGATGTCAGCCAGACAAGCTGATATCCGAGCAGAAACATGAGAGTCTGAGGGAGGGAAGGAGAGGATGAGTTGAGTTGAGTTGAGAATTGAGAATTCGAAAGCACCGAGGTAACACACTAGCCAATCTACTAGCCTGTAAGAAATACGTATTTTTTGGTGGCTATGATATAAAATATTATGTTATCACAGTTTTCATGAAGTGTATCCCATGTACTAGAGCAAATGCAAAAATTAGCACGGGGCATAGGCTGCCATGGCATTAAACATTATGGCAACTCTCATGCCACTTACCACTATATGTAATCTGTCACAGCAACACATGAGAGAATGTGGTTATGCCTAGGATATGGCCAAAAGTACCAGTAAATTGTTACCAAATTGATTCTAGGTTTACAGGGCACTATTAGAGATAAAATGTACAATATTCATTTAACAAATTACAAAGTCATAAAGCTTATAAATATAGGCTTCATAGAAAGCGTTATTTCCTGTACTTCTGATGTGCATGTAAGGTTTCTGTGGTGCAATGTAAAATAGACAAAGCCATGTGTTGTGAGCATCTGGTATAGAGATGTATCATATTCTGGGAGTCCACTGTAAAATTCCTCAACAAAGCTAATTGGTTGCACACACACACAGAAGCATTCTCATTAACGAAGCAGGATCCAGATTGGCTGCTGAACCCTGTTAAGGAAAACTTTGGCATTCTGAACTGCATATTTTTGACTGTAATGGCATGCTACTGATAACCCAAGAGATTTATTTTGATGGCTGAAGCCATATATAGAGATTTTGTAAAACAAAACAAACAAACAAACCAAAAAAAACAAAACAAAAAAAAACAGGATGTCATCCCAGGTGGCTAGAAAGGAGAAAATCAAGGAGTGTGTAGACACACAAACAAAGGCTTAAAATCTTAAGTGGCTTTCCTGACCATCTGTATCAAAGCTACCAAAGCTCAATTTACATCTTAAAATAGCAAACATACTAAATTTACCTATTGTGTTTATGATTGTACAATTCATTTTGTCAGACTCTAGCATTAATCAAAGAACTTCTGTTTTCCTCATCATGTTCAACTACATTTGTTTTTCACTTTCCATTCTGGTTTATTCATTTTGTTTTCACATCCTGGGAGTACATATCTCTGTATCAGTTTTCATGTGATGACAAACTAGATAGCTACCAATTTAACATCGTCCACACTTTATTTTATTCTGACAGACTCTATTGTTTGCACACAGCTTGTATTGCTGTTGACATAAAAACTCATTTGCCAGAACAAAAACCAAAATCCTTTCCTGATAAACAAGTATTTCAAGCAAAACTGTTTTTTTTTTCCTCTTGTCATAAATTCATTTAAAAAGCCAAGATAACACCTCTTGTACAACTGATACCTTGGAAGGTTGAAGATGGACATATTTAGAATACACTATATGGCCAAAAGTATGTGGACATCTGACATCACACCCATATGTGGGTCTTCCTTAAATTGTTGCCACAAAGTTGGAAGCACACAATTGTCTAGAATGTCTTTGTACGCTGTAGCTTTAAGATTTCCCTTCACTGGAACTAAGGGGCCCAAACCTGCTCCAGCATAACACTGCCCCTGTGCACAAAATCCATAAAGACATGGTTTGCGAATGTGGCGAGGGGGGGGGGGGGGGGGGGGCTAGTTCAGAAGAAACTAGTTAAGATGTAGCTGACTACGCCACCCTGTTAAACAGGGAAATCATGGTAATTATAGATTAGATCACCAACAAAAGATCACACAGGTACGTGGTTTCAGAAAAGAAGGGTAGAGGCGTAAATACTAAATACTAAATACAAAACAGAAACAAGCTAACACTATTTAAAAGTCATTAAAAGACTGTAGGACCCAACTAATAACATATGAGACACTGACACATGAAAGGAGACCAAGGCTTACCAATAGCAGGTAAGCTAGTTAATGAGCACTAAGCTCCTATCTCACTCACCCGGTGCACAGGTCACAACACACCCACACACAAGATCACGCGTGAACACACACTGCACCCCATGCTGGAGTCCCACCACCACACACTAGGATTGACTAGCGGCCTGCCTGGAAGCCTCAGCTCCTACAACAAAAGGCAATATTAACAGAGAATCTCCAAATGCACACACACACACACACGCACAAAACCAAATACAACAAAATAAATACCAAACACTAAAACAAAAAGACACAACAAATGAATACAAGCATCAAACAGCAAATATAAACAAACAAACGAATGTACATGAAATGTACATACTAAAACAAGTTTAAACAGAACAAAATACACACCAAACAAACTGAACAGTATAAAGAAAAACAAAAACTAAACCTAAAGAAAAGACAAGTACAACAACCAAAATAACAAAAAGAAAACAAACATGCGCTGAAAGACAGGTCCGAAAACCCTGTATCCAACGCGTCAAGAAGCAAATGCAGAAAAAGGAAACTATGCAGACAAAGCAGCAGTGCCAACAAATGTTGCCCCACAAGCTTCATTAAACACAATTGGCCCCAAATTCAACGATTCTTCCTAAAAAAAAAGATTTTATACAGTGAATGATTAGAAGAATACACAAGAATACACAACGGTCATTTCACGTACCTTTGTGTTGCCATGTATCTCATGCATACTTGCGAATGCAAAAAGACATCCAAGAGCACTTACACGCAGGGCCAACGAAGGAGAACGCTGAGCAAAAGGGAGATGGAGGAGGGCAACCACCAACCAATGCAACAATTTCCATAAAACTAAAATCCAAGAAAACCAAATTACCCAAAACACGCATCTCAATGCTAACTAATTAGCCAAACACACGTACCTGGAGAGCGAAAAGGGGAAAAACCGGAAGGGGTGGATCTCAGGCAGCGACGCACAAGCGGTGCTCCAACACACAACGGGGCCTTAAAAGTCCCCTTTATACCCTCACAAAATTCTGTGATTGGGCAACTCGTGCATTCGGGCATATTAAAATGCAGGAAAAGAAACAGCACCTTCTGTCCCACTACAGTCTACCCCCCACTTTCAGATCGCCGCCCCGACGATCCCACGACCAGGTCACCATTACCTAATCCCACGGCCTAAAAATTCCTGCTACCATGCCATGCGTTTGTTGAGAAGCTGTAGCCACCTCCCCCACCGAACGGGGAAGATGATGTGGATTTGAATGCTGGCCCGCAGTTACACGTCTTGTCCTACGCAATGCACCCTCATTGGCCCTAACCAGGCCTTCAGGCTGAGACTCCTGATAACTAACTATATCCCTAACCTGTAGTCCTGGCCCAATAGCACTCGCCCACCCCTGTGGGCCCAGTTCCGTTCCAGAGGCCAACCCACCATGTTCTGAGTCCAAAACGCCTGGGTTCCACTCTTTCACTAACGCAAGCAGATCTACCTCTTCGTCCTCCTCAGGATGCAGGAAAAGAAGCAGCACCGTCTGTCCCACTACACTAAGGTTGATGTGGAAGAACTCAAGTTATATGCACAGAGACCTGACCTCAAGCCCACTGAACACCTTCAGGATTAATTGGAACGCCAACTGTAGACCAAGCCTCCTCATTCAATACCTGAGCTCACTAATGATTTGTGGCTGAATGGGCACATCCCCACAGCCACACTCCAAAATCTAGTGGAAAGCCTTCCCAGAAGAGTGGAATGCTGTTAGAATAGCAAAAGGGGGACCAACTTTGTATTGATTCCCATGGGTTTGGAATGGGCTCATATGGGTGTGATGTTCAGGTGTCCAGATAATTTTGGCCTTACAGTGTATTTAGACTATATTAATGTTAACTACACATGTAGTGTAAAAATTTATTACAGCCACCCAGTAAAACCTGTTGCTTGAGAAAATGACTCAACACTGTTCAATCATCAAAAAATGTGGACAGCATCAATGGTATGAAGAACAATGCCCATTTAGTTCTTTCAAAATGCATATTTTTATTATCTGAATTGCTAGATGATAGTGATGTCTTCATATGTTGATAAAAAAAATATCTTCATGTCTTAATAAAATACAGGTTATTAAAAAACAAACATAAAAAAAAATCCCACTCAATTCCAGTGGCAGATCAAAAATCACTACTCGGCACTGAGTAGTTTATTCATGTACTACATACAAATAACACACTTAGAGCTCTTGGAGGATGTATGGAGGTTGCATGTTCTGAAATTTCTCTCAGCATTGATTTCTTTATAACTGGACACTGTTCTTGGCAATTCCATTCTTTGATGAGATATTCCATCAGTATTTTATTGAAGGTGGTCAAGTGCTCTTTCTCCTGTCTGTCTTGTGTTACTATCTGCTGGCTTTTGTATTCAGATTGGCAAAAAAACCTACAAATCCTTTAGTGACCACTTGTACCCTGTGGATGGCAACAGTTCCCTTTCGATACTACACTCGTACTGCGTCGCTAGACGCTATGGGGGAAAACTCCTTTTTCTCCGATGACCGAAGCCTTTAGAATCACGCAGTGAAACTGCACGACCATTGGTTTGTGCAGTGCAATAAAGCGAACCAATGGCTCAGCAGCGGAACTGCACGCGCCTATGGTGAGGAAGCCTGCCAGGATGGGCATCTGGCTATATAAACGGGCATAGTGCCATAGGATCTCAGATCAATTCTCCATCAGGGCCGAAGATTTTCTCTCCACTGAGCTACGAGACTTGAAGTCACTTGCCGTCGACACGCCTCTCAGCGGACAAGAGCTACTCGCCTGAGCCATCCCGCTGTTCCTGCGGAGCATCATTCGCCGCCAGCAGACGGCGCAGATACCGACTCATCCCCTGTCGCCATCTGGCGAGTTAAAAGAGCATACAGCTAAAAGAGCATACCGCTAAAAGAGCAAACTGCAAAAGAGCATTTTTTTCCTCTAAAAGAGCAAGCGGCATTAAGATAATGCCGCGCCGTCGTTGCAGCTCATGCAGAGCCACTCTGCACGCTGCTGACAGCCACTCGGAGTGTGTTTCCTGCCTGGGCAGACCCCATGCAGAAGCCGCTCTGACGGAGATGGAATGTTCACATTGTGTGAACATGAGTCTATCCTCTCTGTGCGCTCGGATTGCTTTTTTTTCTGAAAGTGACTCCGCCCCTTGCGCCCCCCCGTTTTCTTCCTCCCAGGGACCTGCAAGGAAAAAACAGCGGGGCAGAGAGGCTCAGTGCCTTGCCGCGAGCGAGTTCACGCCGGCGCAGACCCTGCGTGCCTCGCTCTCGCTGTGCAGAGGGGATTCTCCCATCCTCTTTGAGCATGAGTGACATGGTTTTGTTTGGCGCGATCGAGGACGGGCTGCTAGATGACAGCATGTCTTTAGTGGCGTCAGACACGGAGGATATTTCGGGCTCTTCCCTCGACCCCGCCCCTCTGCCGTCTACGGATCCTAGCATTACAAAGATGGGGATAGACGCTGAGCTGTTCCGCATTCTCTCTAAAGCGGTGGAAGAGCTGGGTTTGGAGTGGTCCGCGCCTGGAAGAATGGTTCCTGCCGAGGCGCCGTCAGGCACCTCTGCCCGCCCACTGCCATCGGATGGAGAGCGAAGGTCGCACACCCCAATAAGCCGTGCAGGATGACGTCTGCCCTTGCTGGACGAGCGTACTCCTCCGCTGGGCAGGCGGCTTCAGCCCTACACTCCATGGCTGTGCTCCAGGTCTTTCAGGCCAAACTCCTCCAAATCATGGACGAGTCGGGGTCGCCATTGCCACACCACCCCCTCAAACGATCTCTGTTATGCCCCCAAGCACCCCGTTCAACACACAAACATTTTCAGACAGAGAGCGAAATTCCTCTTCCACTTAGAACGAGTGTCAGGTTCCCTCACGGTGATCTGCCACTTGAACCAATCCAACCCCTCGCCACACGGGCAGAGACCATCCCCTGAATGTCAGATTGGGTTTTGGGGATTATAAAGTGAGGTTACTCACTCCAGTTCACTCGATGACACCCACGATTCAGCGGTGTGGTTCCCACCTTAGTGCAGGACAAGGACGCTCATGTCCTATGCTCCGAGGTGATGGCCCTACTGGCAAAGGGTGCCATAGAAACGGTTCCGCCAGCACAGAGTGAGTCAGGATTTTACAGCCGCTACTTCCTCGTCCCCAAAAAGGATGGTGGCCTTCGGCCCATCCTCGATCTCAGGCACCTGAACCACGTGCTCATGAAGCGGCCGTTCAGGATGGTTAATTTGAATCAGATTCTCTCGCAAATACGCCCAGGGGACTGGCTTCTTGAGATTTGCCTTCAAGGGAGTGGCTTATCAATACACAGTCCTGCCCTTCGGACTGTCCCTGGCTCCTCGCACTTTTACGAAGTGCATAGATGCGGCTCTTTCTCCTCTGAGACAGAAGGAAATCCACATTCTGAATTACGCCCAGTCAGAGGCCGAGCTAGTGTCCCACAGATCCCTCCTCCTCAGTCACTTGGAGTGCCTAGGACTCAGGTCAGTTTTGCCAAGAGCTCACTGTCCCCCAACCAACGAACTTCATTCCTGGGGACAGTTTTCGACTCAGTCCACATGAGGGCTGCAGTCACACCAGAACGTGCGCTAGTCATACAGCAGCTAGCGGCCTCCTTCAAAATTGGAGCCCTTCGCCCCCTAAAGATGTTTCAAAGGGCCTCATGGCCTCATCACCGGTACTATGGTTGGGCCTGCTTCGAATGAGACCCCTTCAGTACTGGCTGAAACCACAAGTGCCGCCCAGCGCGTGGCGTCACGGTTACTTTCGTATCAGGGTGACCCAGGCCTGCGTAGCGGCTCTGGCCCCCTGGAAGGAACTCCAATGGTTCAAGCAGGGCTTAACCATGGGCATTGTTCACAGAAGGAAGGTTGTCTCGACAGATGCTTTCAACATGGGTTGGGGAGCTCTGTGCGAGGGCAAACCGGCCTTCGGCTCCTGGTCGGTCGCAGAAGGTCGGCTACTCATCAACTGCCTCGAGTTGGAGGCAGTATGTCGAGCCCTTCAGACCTTCTTGCCGGACCTGAAAGGGCACCACATGCTAGTCCACTCAGACAGCATGACATTGGTCGCCTCTATAAATCGCCAAGGCGGGCTCTCCTCGAAACGCCTTTTCGAAGATGGTAAAACGCCTCTAGGAGTGGGCACATCTCAATCTGCAGTCATTGAGGGCAGCACATGTCACTGGTGTGCTGAACCAAGGAGCAGACATGCTATCTCGGAGCAACATCCCCTCAGAGGAGTGGATGCTCAACCCGCAGACGATTCAGAAAATCTGGGAGGTCTTTGGCAAGGCAGAGGTCGACCTCTTCACCTCAAATGGCAACTCTCACTGCCCAATGTATTTTTCGAAGAGCGAGGATGCATTGGGCCACGATTGGCACAACCTCCTCCTGTATGCTTTCCCCCTGATCGCTCTGATCCCTCTGGTAGTCAGACGAGTCCTCCTAGTGGCCCCGCTCTGGAGAAACCAACTTTGGTTTTCGGAGCTATCTCAGCTACTTATAGCAGCCCAAGCTCTATGTGGCAGCTATAGCAGCTTCCCATGCTCCTATAGCAGGACAGTCTGCGGGCTGGAACAACCTAGTTGTTCGTTTCCTGAGGGATTCCAGGAGGCTTAATCCGCCCGGGCCCCTACCGTCCCTGCGTGGGACCTACCCACGGTCCTGAGAGCCCTCAAGGGGTCTCCTTTCGAGCCACTGCAGTCTGTGAACCTAAAAACCCTATCGTTGAAGACCGCCCTGCTACTGGCGTTAGCATCGGTCAAACGAGTAGGTGACTTACAGGCGCTCTCGGTGAGCCCTGCCTGCCTTGAGTTTGGGCCTAATGACTCCAAGGTCGTCCTAAAGCCGAGGCATGGTTACGTTCCTAAGGTGCTCTACACCCCGTTTAGAGCCCAAGTCTCTCTCTCTCTCTTGGCGCTTCCCTCATCAGAGGGAGACCCAGTGTTGAACCTTCTCTGCCCTGTCAGGGCGCTGTGAATTTACATCGAGCGTTCCGCTCCATTTAGGCAGTCGGAACAACTCTTTGTGTGCTTCGGCGGCCGCACCAAGGGGTCTCCGGTCACAAAGCAGAGGATTTCTCGATGGCTTGTTGATGCTATTGTGCTAGCATACTCCTCCCTGGGCCTCCAAAGCCCCATAGGAGTGAGAGCCCATTCCACTCGGGGCATGGCCTCGTCTTGGGCATGGTCTAGAGGGGTGTCCATGGCAGACATTTGTGCGGCGACCGGCTGGGCCTCACCGTCCACATTCGCCAGGTTCTGTAGCCTGGACGTTCCGGTCTTGCAGGCTCGGATCCTTTCTGCATGAAGGGCACGCGCCTGTTATGACAGGCATATTCCTTGTGCATTCTTGGCCCTTCTAAAAAGTGCTGAGACGACACAGGATTATTTTGGAACGGTTATTTTGTCTATGGTGAATTCAGCCCCCCTGCCTCCTGCGGGGTTCACCCTTCTTTACTGGTCCCTCTGAGCCTTATTGCTCAAGGCCTGTTCGTACCCATCATTCCACTATTGTGGCACGGCGTGATTGTATTGGTTCCCCGTAGCGTCTAGCGACGCAGTACGGGTGTAGTATCGAAAGGGAACGTACTCGGTTACTAACGTAACCTACTGCGTTGCAGGCCGTGCCATAACGTTGCACAACTCAGAGCCGTCAATTTGACCTGAGATCCTAAGTAATTAAATTAAATTGTAAATTAGCGAAGGAGATGTCCAGTGCAGCAGTATGCTCTGGCCCCATCCCAATATGGCATGGCAGTGTAGCTTACAGCAGGTTCTAGTTGCTGAACTGCTGGATGTCAAAGTGGTGCTCAGAAAACAATATGGGCTTTATAGATAGTTGGAGCAGTTTTGAGGGCAAGGCTGGCCTGTTAGAGCGGGACAGTGTCCATCCCACTTGGGAAGGTACTGCTCTCATTTCTTGCAGTATAGCACATAGTCTCAGAACAAGCCTAGTTAATCAGTGACAATCCAGAGCTAAGGCCAGGGAGGAGACAAGCAGGCTAAACTGACCATCTGCTAGCTGAGTCGTCACTCAGGTTCCACTATATTGAGACTGTGCCTGTTCCCCAAATGAAACAAAAATGTAGAAAATCTCAAGGTTTTTGTAGCAACCTAATTAACATAAAATTAAAACATACTGATGCACAGCCAGCACCTGTGATCAGAAGCTGGGAGTGTTAAATATTAGATCTCTTATCATGAATTTTTTAATGACAAAATTGAAATATCAGGCAAAAAAATTCAGACTATAAATTTAAAACCTGACAATTTGATAACTGACTCTGTAGATAATAACATAACCATAACAGATCAGAGATTAGAATGTTTTACTCCACTTTCACTTCACTAGACTGAACTAATTTCACTAATTTCCTCATCAAAATCATCAATTTGTATACTAGATCCCTTACCTACATGTTTCTTCAAACAGATTCAAATTCCAGAAGCAATCGAACCTCTTCTAAAAATAATCAATTCTTTTCTTAGCTTTGGCTATGTACCTAAATCTTTTAAACTAGCAGTTATCAAACCCCTGATTAAAAAAACCTGACCTTTGACCCCAATTTTACATTGATTATAAAATACTACTAATGACCTATAAAGCACTGAACGGTCTCACACCACAGTACACGAGAGAACTTTTGGTCTTTTATGACCCACCACCCCTACTTTGATCAAAAGGTTCAAGTGGTTCAAATGGTTCAAGTGGAGTTTATTGTCATTTCAGCCATATACAAGTACATAGTGAAATGAAACCAGTTTCTCCAGGACCAAGGTGCTACATAAGATGACACAGAACAACACAGAACTACAAAGGACTACATAAATTATACAATAAAGTGCACAAGTGCAAACAAGTGCAGACAGCACAAGACAGTACAAGACAGTACAATGACTACCGTTCCGACCAGTACACAGTTCTGTTTAAAAGTGAACCTAGTGACAAATAGTGCAAAGAGTACAAGAGTACAATATAAGTAGTTGAAATAGTGTAAACATAAGTGTAAACATAAGAGTAGCAGCCTATGAACAGTATAATATAATGAGTATTTATAGCAGCATAAACATGTGCAAAAACTTTCAAAAAAATTGCAGAGAGGATGGAGGATGTTCAGTTGTGTGTGTAGATATGTGTGTGTGTGTGCAGGCTACTTTTTGGTACCTCAAATAGTGAAGGCTACAGCAGAGAGCAGAGCTTTCTCTTACAAAGCCCCACAGTTCTAAAGCAGCCTTCCAAATAGTGTTCGGGACTCAGACACAGTCTCAGTGTTTAAATCTAGGCTGAAAATATATTTGTTTACTCAAGCCTTTTTTTTTGAATAGTTTTTCTTAGGTAAAGGAGCAGATCTGTTTGGATGCTGTTTTGCTGCAATGGCTTAGGACTACAATTGCTATGATAGCTCTAGGACTGCAATTCCCACGAACAGTTTTGCACTCAAATCTCCATCAGTGAACAGTCAATAACGTCAACAAAATAGACTTTATGTGTAAACTATAATGAACTTTCGTGGTTGCACAATTGCACTTTTTGACCATATATATAGTATAACAGTTATAGAAGGGAATTATTTATAATCACACTATTCTGTGTCACCCAGATGAGGATGGGTTCCCTTTTGAGTCTGGCTCCTCTCAAGGTTTCTTCCTCATATCATCTGAGGGAGTTTTTCCTTGCCGCTGTTGCCTCTGGCTTACCCATTAGGGATAAATTCATAAATTTAAAATATATCCTGAATTTATGTATTTCTGAAAAGCTGCTTTGTGACATCATCTATTGTTATAAGCACTATACAAATAAAATTGAATTGAACTAAATTTAGAGATCACTTCATGCCGCATGTGTGCCTTTTATAATAAAACAATAAAACATCGATTAAACACAAAAACGCTGAAATAAAAACCAAGAAGACTATTGCAACTAATGTAGCTGAAAATGGAAGTGACTGAACACAAACTACCATTGTCTAGGTAGACAGCAAAATAGATTAAACATACAAAACTAGGAATAACATTAAGTACATAGATCAAACAACTAGTGGAAAAAACAGGGAAATATCTTGTGACTGGCAAGAACATGAACATGGTAGTGGCAGAGGGAAAGCACATGGGGAAGTGAATGGATCTTTAAAAGAGACCTTGACGAGCTTAATGAGCTGGGAATAAGCTGCAGGTGTTAATACTCAAGCAAACTGAAATGCTGGGAGCATACTGCTGAGGACAGGGCTGTAACAATGGCATGTTGGAAGTTGGATTTCATTGTTAAAAAAAGTATTCAATTATACAAGACAAATTCAAAAAGACAAAAAGTTGGCAAATTAAGTTCAAAATATATGTCAATATTTATGCAAGGAAAGTTCTCTTGTTCTTAACACATTAACAAAGGGATTAATTAAGGTTATGTGTTATCTGTTATGTGAAAATGACTAATAATTGCATTAGTTGTGTTAATATTGATATGTTAATATTAGTTGTGACAATGTCTATTAAACCCTTTATTACAACATTTTTAAACAAACTATTGAGCGTGAAATAATAACCACATATATTAAACTGATATATTTTTATTCTGAATTCTCCATAAAGTTGAATTATAGTTGTCACTAATTAGGGACTAAAAACTGCCAAGAAGTTTTCTATAAGTCAATTTGTGTCCCATATTCTAAAGTCAAGATCAATTACTAAGCTGATCCTTAAACCACTGAGCATGAATTAATAATCTAACACTCTATACAGTGGTTATAATAAGTCTACACACCCCTGTTAAAATGGCAGGTTTTTGTGATGTAAAAAATGAAACTGTGGCCACTTATATTTAACTGACATGTGGTGACCCCGATGCTCTTGGACGTTTCCAGAGTTCTTTGTCATTGTTGTGGAAGACGAAATGACGGCCAATGCGGTTGCACTCAAGTTACCGGAGTTTTGGGAGCAGAAAGCCGCGGCATGGTTTGCACAGGCGGAGGCACAATTTGCTCTGTGCAACATAACTGCGGATGACATGAAGTATTACTACATCGTAGCTTCACTAAGCAGCTCCACGGCATCAGGAGCTGTAAGTCTCAGGTGAGCGTACTGCCGGCGACACCTTTCGATGTGCATTCTGAGCTTAAGAGCTCCTCACTGGAGGCTGCTAACGGCAGCAAAATCCCAACATATGGTAAGCGCCAGGTTAAGTTGTGTTTTACCGGACACCGTTTCACTTGGGACTTTGTTGTGGCTAAGATAGCTCGTCCTTTGCTGGGAGCTGATTTCCTGTGCGCAAACGATTTGTTGGTTGATGTGCAGAACCACCGTTTAGTCGATGCCAAAGATTTAAATTCTTTTCCATGTACACTCAGTGTTTTTTCAACAACAACCTTGTCAAACGCTTCAGAGCCTAGCTGCGAATTTTTGCACATGCTCACTGAGTTTTCCGACATAACTCAGCCAACTTTTTCTACGGTGACACCGAAACATGGTGTCGAGCATCACATATCTACTACAGGTCCACCCGTGTATGCTCGCATTCGCCGTCTCGACTCATCGAAATTAGCTGCCGCTAAAGCTGAGTTTGTGTACATGGAAGAGTTAGGCATTGTACACCATTCAAATAGTCCTTGGGCTTCTCTTTTGCACATGGTGCCTAAGTCAGATGGTAGTTACCGTCCGTGTGGTGATTATTGCAGACTCAATGATGTTACTATTCCCGATCGCTACCCTGTTCCGCATATTCAAGATTTTTCAGTTCAGCTAGCTGGAAAAGTGATTTTTTCCAAGGTAGACCTTGTGCGGGGGTACCACCAAATACCAGTCCACCCGGACGACATTCCGAAAACTGCCATTATCACCCCTTTTGGGTTGTTTGAGTTTTTGCGAATGCCATTCGGCCTGAGTTTGCCATTATTCCCAAAGCAGCTGAGCTTATGTGCCCCCTCTATAGGGCCCTTAAAAAGCGGTACCCCTCGTCTCATACTCAAGTGGTCCGATGAAATGATTGGAGCTTTTGACAGCACAAAACAGGCTTTAGCAGACGCTGCCATGTTGGCACATCCACTTCCGGACAGTCCAATCGCTATTACTACAGATGCATCTGATTTCGAGGTTGGGGCTGTCCTGGAACAGTTGGTGCATGGGCATTGGCGGCCACTTGCATTCTTTAGCTGCCAACTTCTTCCAAATGAACAAAAATACAGTGCGTTCGATCGGGAGTTGCTCGGCCTTTACCTTGCCATTCGACATTTTCGTTTTTCACTCGAAGGCCAGGCCGGCACTTCACTGCTTTTGTCGATCACAAGCCATTGACTTTCGCTATGTCAAAGGTTTCAGAGCCATGGTCTGCCCGCCAGCAAGGGCACCTGGCTTACATTTCAGAATTTACAACAGATCTTCAACATGTTGCAGGGAAGTCCAATGAAGTGAAGTGAAGTGACTTGTGGCCAAGTATGGTGACCCATACTCGGAATTTGTGCTCTGCATTTAACCCATCCAAGTGCGCACGCACACACACCGTGAACACACACCCGGAGCAGTGGGCAGCCTTTTTTGCTGCGGCGCCCGGGGAGCAGTTGGGGGTTCGGTGCCTTGCTCAAGGGTCTCACCTCAGTTGTGGTACTGAGGGTGGGAGAGAGCGCTGGTCATTCACTCCCCCCACCTACAATCCCTGCTGGACCTGAGACTTGAACCCACGACCTTCAGGTTCACCTTCGGGCTGTAAGTCCGACTCTCTATCCATTAGGCCACGACTGCCCCCAAAGAAAGGGCTTGATCCCAGCTGCCGAAACCCGGGAGTGGGACACATTTGGTACACTTGATACACAATTACTCTGGTATGGCCGCGGACCAGTGTTCCGATCCGGAAGTCCAGTCCTTGAAGACAGGTGCCACAAGCCTTAAATTGGCTGACGTCATGTTTGACAAGGCTGGTGTTTCGCTTCTTTGTGATGTTTCATTGGGATGTCCTCGACCCGTTGTACCCAAGAACTGGAGACGGCATGTTTTTGACGTCATCCACGGTTTGTCGCATCCAGGTACGAAAGATTCCCAAAAGTTGATGGCTTCCAAATTTGTCTGGCGCGGCCTAAAGAAAGATGTGAGAACATCTTCCGCTTCATGCATGGCCTGTCAAAGAACAAAAGTGCAGCGTCATGTTATAGCACCGTTAGCACGTTTCGAGGTGCCGGAGCGTCGTTTCGATCATGTGAAAATCAACCTTGTTGGTCCTCTTCCGCTGTCTCGGGGGTACGCTCACCTGCTCACGATGGTGGATCGGGCTACTAGGTGGCCAGAGGTGGTGCCCTTGGTGTCAACGTCAACTGCAGACATTGCTTGAGCTCAACAAGTGGAGAAAATGGAGCACCACAGTGACATCACCAAGAACAGGACATCCCTCCAAAATTTATAAAAGGACAAGACAAAAACTTAACAGGGAGGCTGCCAAGAGATCTATGGCAACATTAAAGGAGCTGCAGGAATATCTGACAAGTACTGATTACTCTCTGCATGTGACAACAATCTCTCATATTCTTCACACATCTGGGCTATGGTGTAGGGAAGCCCTTTCTCACAAAAAAAACATCCAAGCTCAACTAAATCACCCCAAACTATGTGGCAAAAAGTGTTATGGTCTGATGAGACCAATTCCGAAAGGTATAATAATTCCATAATTCCAAAAAGGTATGTTTGGTGCAAAATAAAAGCACATCATCCAAAGAACACCATACCCTAGGTGAAGCATGATGGTGGCAGCATCATGCTTTAGGGCTGCTTTTCTGCAGCCAGAACTGGGGCTTTTATCAAGGTGGAGGGAATCATGAATAGCCACAAATACCAGACAATTTTAGTGCAAAACCTTCAGGTGTCTGCTAGTAAGCTGAAGATGAAAAGGAATTTCCCCTTTTAGCACGACAATGACCCAAAACATACATCCAAATCAACAAAGGAATGGCTTAACCAAAAGAAGATCAATGTTTTTGAATGACCTAGCCAGAGCCCAGACCTGAATCCAACTGAAAATCTGTGACCTGATGCAGGCTGTACACAGGAGATGCCCTTACAATTTGATGGCTCTAGAATGTTTTTGCAAGAAAACAAGAAAATATTGCCAAGTCAAGAAGTGCCACGCTGATAGACTCTTAACCAAAAAGACTGAGTGGTGTAATAAAATCAAAAGGCGCTTCAACAGCGTATTAGTTTAAGGGTGTGCACACTTATACAACCAGGTTACTGATGTAAGTTTTTTATTTTTCCTATTTTTTCCTTAAAATGTTTCTGATTGTTTTTCATTTAATCTTTATGTTGTAATTTCACACTGAGGGTGGAAGAATTTTGACATCATTTATCTTGCTGTCATTTTTTTTTCATCACAAAAACCTGCAATTTTAACAGGAGGTTGTAGACTTTTTATATCCACTGTAGCTACAGTAAAAATAATGAAGTCTGAATACTAATGTAGGCAATTTCAGTATCAAATCCTTACTATGTACACACATCTCAACTCTGAACATGGTCCTGGAGCTATACTTAAATTTTTTGTGGACTGGACAAATAATCACTTGATTATTTGACTGCATGACCATTTAAATTATGTGCAAGAAATGTTATTTTTGCTATCTGCCCTCACAATTCCACTAATAAAACTCACAGAACTTGACTTAAAAACCCAGGCATGGAAAGACAGATTAGTTGAATTGCATGTGTAGGTTGCTATAACCTCTGCTCCTTGACTTTTACTGTAATTAAAGAGAAGCTGCTGGGTATCTGACTTCCCTACAAACAGCACCGGAGCAACACTAATCAGTGCATATTCACAGAAGGGAAAGGAGCAGAAAAGATTTGGCAAAAAAGTGAAAGCATGTCAAACTCCAAATTTAGATTTGCCAAAACTGGGTAAATGAACAGATTTTTCATTTAAAAAGTATAAATTGTAGAAATATGTCAAAAAAATATTAAGATTTGTTTTATAAATCGTGTCGTTTTTGCTGTTAAAAATTCCCGATTCATAAGAAAATGCCAAACTTTTCAGAATGAAAAAGCATTACATTTTAATGTGTGTGTGTGTGTGTGGACATGTGTGGATTTTTTTTTTCTTCTCCAGATTCAATGATGTGGAATTTATTTCTGATTCACCCCTCTGATCTGCAAATAATTTCAAATCCACAAACAAATCCAATACCACAAATGGAAAACACACGTTTCCATCTGCAAACAGGGTAACGAATAAAAAAACAACAGAGAGAAAAACAAAAACTTCAGAATTATCTACATCAATATGAATGGTAATATAATATTAGTGGCTTATAAATCTCTGGTTCTACTTTGGTTTAAATCTGTACAATCTCTTCCTGTTCAGCTATTCTATTCAAACTGAATCCGCAGGATGTTATGTGACATGATCCGGACTATGTGTGTGTGTGTGTGTGTGAAAATGCCCAATAGACCTGAGCTGCCATTTTATCACCATATAGACAGAGGCTGAGACAGTTACTATGTAAATATGCAAACTTGTTTTAGTGCAGGTGTGTGTATGTTTGTGTGAACAAAACAAGCAAACACTAACCAGGTCATGTGTGCTCTGCAAGGGCTGTGGTCCTCTTACTGTTCTCTTTTGCTCTCTCAGTGTTTTCTTTCCCCCTCTCTCACCCTGGCTTTGAAGTCGCCTGAGGCTGGAACACACATCTCGTCCACTGGTCTGCCATTTCACTTATTTATGTATTGTGTGGATTGAAGCGAGACTCTTCTGATGCCTTTTGACCTCAAAGGCATACTGCACTTTGTACTGAGTAGAGGTGCTTAAAATGTCCTAAATCTCTGACACTTCTCTTCCATCAAAGAGAAAAACTCACACCTCCCTCTCTCTCTCTCTCTCTCTCCCTTTCGGCTCTTCTCTATTTCCCTCCCCCTATTTCTTTACATCTCTTCCATTCCCATTAGGCCTTTGATATAGATAGCTTGTGTTAGGCTAGAGCTATTATTCAGGCTAAACCTTCAGCATGAATTATTAAGTAAAGCAGACCAGCTACTAAAAACATAGGACCGGAGAAGTCTTTCCTTTTGGTGTCTTCAATACTCTGGACCTAGTTCATTTTGTGGATAATGGCAGTTAGTCAGTGAACTGCCACTCATTGTTAGCATACAGATCATTATTTTCCCATTACTGCACAGAGTTCACCAAGAATAATTTCAATTTCCACTTTAAATCGTTTTGCCAAATATAGTTCTAGTGATTTAACCATTAGTCATAACCCTATTAACTACCAAACCATTGTAAGATATTGGCTAATACATTTTTAACAGAGTGCAAGTACCACTCACCTTAGAGTGAATAGAAAACTACTTGGCACAGGCAAAGCTTGTACAGATGAATGTGCACAACAGAGAGAGGCAGAGTGCACATACCAAGCTGCTTGGTCTAAACATCTTCTTAGTTGCAAACATCTAGACCCGGCAGTAACCGACAAGTACAAGAAGAAGCCTAGAATTACTCTCTAGATCAGTGGTCTTCAGTCTTACCCACAAAGGACCAGTGTGGCTGCAGGCTTTTATTGTAGCCAAATAGGAGGCACACTTGGTTGGAGACCAAGATGAACTGATTAAACAAGTGGAATCAGGTGTAGCTCCTGTTTGGTTGGCCTGAAAAACCGCTTATGGCCTCCTTATGGCTCAATGGCCATTCATCCTTTTTGCCCCTTATCAGTGGTGTGAGGATGCTACTTTTAAAGCCACTTCTGGGAGGTTCTTCCACCATTTTCTAGACAGTGTCTGGGGAAGTGTCCAGTTCAGCCCCTGCAAGGTCATAAGTTCCTTGGACAGGCTCTAAACTCTAAAGCTGTGGCAGTGCAATCCACAAGGTTTGCTATGTCATAGGTGAAGGACTTTACTGTACACACAGCTTTCTGCTGAACAGGTCTGCTTTGGCCTGCTGTTAATAATTGTGCTATTACGCAGGTGGAAGTAAGCCCATATGTGCACTGCTCAAGTTCTAAGTGCAGGAGAACATATGACTCCCTGGTGAGGACTTACAATATTTTACGCACTGGCAGTACATTAAATATTTTGTTGGTAGCATTTTTGCAGTCCCTCTAATCTGCAGTTGCTGACCACTGATGTTGTTAGGGACGTGATTGACACCTCACACCCACTGGTGGGACATCTGAGCCAGGATATGGGGTGACTCTATGCTAACTTGAAATGCATTTAAAAAGTAGACTCCACTAAACAAATTAAGAGGTCGTATCCAACTTACTTTCATGTTCAGACAATGGTTGTCATCCAATGTATCTTAGAGGATTGAACAAGTTCCTGAAGAGCTTCCCAAGGAGCTGGCCATCCACAATACATCCACCCTTCTCACGACCATCTCAGCACAGGGTTACTATGGCACGTGTCCTCCAGATGCAAGAACAGAATGCATTAACCAAGTGGAATTAAGGGTGGCCCATCTTGCCCTGAAGCTCTTCTTTCTGGTTCTCAGATTTCGTCGTGTGCTAGTTCACTCTGAGAATTTTGTGATGGTCAGCCAAACCAACCATCAGGACAGCACAAGTTCAAATGGTTTTTGCTGCTTTGCAATCTCTTGCATGACTGGCCTCACTGAGAGTAGCTCATTTGCTGAGGCTGTTCAGCAATGGTGCTGCGGAAACAATGTCAAAATGGCACATACATACAGGGTAGTGCCATCTGCACCCAGATGTGTAGCCCAGATCTGGGAGAGGTTTGTCAAGGTACAGGTGGACCTCTTCGCCAGTGCCATATCAATGCACTGGTTGTGATCATCCCTGGAAAAGTTGGACAGGCCACTGGAACAAGATGTCTTGGCCCATGAAAGCCATTGCCTCTTGTTATATTTTCTTTCTTTTCTCCTTTAATGCTGATTCCTGTGCTGTACAGGATTCAGTAACTAGTATACAGAGTCCTGGTTGTGGCCCCAAGATGTCTGGCAAGACATTGATTTCCACTACTGCTTTCACAAATTTTAGGAAAACCCTGGTGGCTTCCTTCCCAAGCAGATCTGTTGTCCCAGTGAGGGTGAGCCTGTGTAGCAAATCATGCATACAAACCAGAGTAACTAGCAAGGTTTCTTGTCATGGCTCAGCTAGAGTTCTATGGTATGATACCGTGGTATTTATTGCGTGTCTACACGACTTTGTTGGAAGATCTCATCATGCATGTGCACACTCACAAGGAGGTATTTAGGTGTTAAACACTGCTCCTGGTGATTATACAATGTAGAACCACAGTTACATTCATAATTAGGGCTTTCCATTCTTTTCTCAGTACTGGGAAATGTGTCAAAGGTCTTGTTTGTGGTAATGATACATGTATACACTGATACAGTAAATAGAGGAAAATGCATTAGACATTACAATATAAAGACACATTCTGATTAAAATATAAAAAAGTAGAATAATATGCTTTGGTGCATGTAATACCCCTCATATAGAGTGAAAACAGGTGTACACACTTGCTTAACAAAATGAGCCAGAAGCCATTGCCTTAAAGCTTACATGATTTTATGAAAGTGATTATATCACATTCAGTAATTAAATATACATACACCTCTATATTACTTAGGGAAATGTAAGCTTATTCTAAGATTTCACGCTTCTCCTTGTAAGGCTGGGTGATAAATTTTATGTTATAATTTGCTTTTCTGTGATATCACAGGTATTGTATCATTTTCAAACTTTTTAAAAATAAAAATTACTCTACTTGAAAGCAGATAATTAAAAAAAATTACATTTTTTTCTTCCTTATTCATCTTAAATAAGTGCTTTATTCTGATCAAGGTTGCAGTGGAGCCAGAGCATATCCTGGAAATACTAGGTATGAGGCAGGAATACATACAAGCGCATACACATTCGCAACTAGGGGCAATTTAATGTTGCCAGTCCACTTACTGCATGTTTTTGGGAAGTGGGAGAAATTAAAAAAAAAAAAAAAAAAAAAAGGAAACTCCCCTTACGAACACAAGAAGAATATGTGAAACTCCACACCTGAACTCAGGATTGAACCGGGGACCTTGGAACTGGAATTGTGAGGCAGCAACCACCATGTTGCCCTTCTCCTTTTCAGTTTTAAGTAATATATTTTTGTAAAAATTAAATAAATAAAGTAAAAAATAAATAAATAAATAAATTTGTAAATATCAATGATTAACTTTCACAAATCTTTGCTGGTAGATTGTTATCAAATCTAAATATCATGATGCATATTGTGTATCTCCTTTTGCACTTTCTTATTTAATGTGATATTCAATACTTGACCATTATTTCTATTTATATGCCAGTCAAAATGATATAATTCATACAAAGTAACATCTTACATACTTAAATATTAAACAATGCATTTGGTATAATGGTATGCTTTCAACCATATGTCTGGTTTTCATATTTTCATTGTGCAGAGAGCTAGTGTGAAGAAGAGAAAAGCGGGTTAATAAGAAAGGCGGGCCGGGCTGATATAAGAAATATGGCTACCTAGAGAGAGCACTGGTCGTTCTGAAAAAGTATATCCCTTTTACCATTTCGCCAAATGATAACCACCTGTGACATCCATAAGAAACACTTCAAAACAAAAATGGAAATTAAGTTCGTCCTTCAAAATAAAAATGAAAGTTGAACTGGCGCAGTCGAAAAGCAGCTCTCAATAAGTCCTAAGCGATATTGGTGGAGATTTTGTGACTGACTGACTTTATGCCTGAAGGAGAAAGTATAATGCATTTGTGTCTGGATTTCCTTTCACTTTCCCAATGTTTGATCTATTTTGACTTGTACTTCCACTCCAGTGTGTAAGAGCCAAACTTTTTCACTGTTTAATGGTTGCAGAAGGAACTCCTCTGTGAGTGTCAAGTGATGAAGGAGCCAAATAATTTTACTGTGGAGTTTGTTGAAAAAGAGGCCTCCAAATGAAGAGATGAGTCAGAAAGAGCACAGCTGAGTAGGGTAGGTACTGCCCTGTCTTGTGTGTATGTGTGGTTTGCAGCTTGGCTTGCTTGGCAAGAATGTTTAGTAGGGTTAAGGAGTCAGACTGTGCTTGGTAGCTCACTGCGGTGTCAGCGTTAACACGCATGCTGTTGCCTTTTTTTTCCCCACAGTGCCGCCTGCGAGTGACTGTCACTCTCTCTTTGTGCTGATCAAAGCTCCCAGCACTCCCCTCTCTCCCTCTGCCACCTCCCCAAACATTGCTGTACTTTTATCACAAGAGCAGCTTTCAGGCAGTCAGAAATGTGTGTGTGTTTATAAGGAGTCTGAAAGAGAGAAAGGGGTTATCACATCCCCAATGATAACCCCCAGAAGCAAAGGCTCAGGCACCAGTGCAAATGAATTCATGTGAAATCGCCCGACAGGGCTCACTTTTAACTTCTAATAGGGAGATCAAACGTCTGCTCATCTTTTCTCGTGCACTCCCTCCGTCTTCAGATAGCACATAAATTAAGATTAATGCCTGACTTTTTAATTAACCCACTCCGAATTCCACATTTCTGTGGTGAACTCACCCATTCCCAACTAATGTATCTACATAAGCCTGAAAAATTATTGGATGAATAATTTTCTCACTCACTCTTCGTTCTTTCTCTTGCCTGCATGGGCGAGTAACTGAGTATTCTAGGTGTGTGCTCATGGATAAAGTTTAATGACAGTTAAAAATGCTTGTTGATAGTAATGATAATGATATGGTCACACCAGCGTTGCCATTTATCAAGAGCCTAGTGGCTACAGAACCTTGTGGATGTATTATCTACTGAGACAGGCTTGTTTGGATCATGCCCTGTTGGTATCTGCCTCTATAGCCTTTTTAATTTTGAGTTGTTCCACAGACTGGGAGTATGGATGGCTGTTGCAGATACCCTTTCTCGCCTGGGGGGGAGTCAGCTGCAGGTTGGATGGCTCCCCAGCCTGAATGAAGCAGTGGGGATATGTGGCAGTGGGGGCATGGTTGAGTGACAGCTGTGAATGGGAGGAGTCACAGTGAATGAAAGCGGAAATGAAACCTTGTGTGAGAGCCTCTTAGATATCTTCGAGCTTCTTAGGTAAATTCGGTTCCAAGGAGGTGTTATGCCCTCACATGGCTCTATAGCACAGTCCAGGACAATGAGGGGGGATTGGGTTTGCTTTTACTAAATACATCTTTTAAGTCAGCGTAACACTTTGGAACATCTATCCCTCTGGAGGGATCACTTGTGGTCTGTAAACAGTTCTTCGTGAATTGTGGTGGCCATATTTCTACCATATTTATGTATAGACAAAAGAATGCAGGCTGTACACTGTGCACAAGGCAGCATATCTCTGCGGCACTCTCTACAGAAATAAACATTTAATTAAAATTGTAAAACTTGTATGTTGCATCTGTTTTTCCGTCATTCTTAAATGATTGTTCTTTATGAATACAAATTTTCTTACAAATGGGCATTATAATGAAATGCTGCTTAAATGATCCCATTAGGGAGAAGATAGAAAGGTCCACAGGAGTTAAATAAAGTTATATTAAAGAATGAAGTTATATTCTGCAAATTGATATTTGTTGTTAAAATTTGTGAATGAAAAATTACTTCTTTTTTCAGCAGCCCCATTTTCCAGTCTTCTCCAGTGTTTCTATGGCATAGTATTTCCATTACAGACCACTGAATCTGAATACAAAAATGGATACAAATATTTTGAGCACTGAACAGATACAGATAAAGACAATGCCATTATGTTACATCACTAATATATAATACTTCAGACAAATGTGTAAAACAAAGTGACGTGCTAGTGGTGAAACCAGTAGATATTGGAAAAAAAAAAAATATATATATATATATATATATATATATATATATATATATATATATATATATATATTATATCCACTATGTCTAGACAGTTTGTATTGTGACTGCATTTAGCAAGCTAAATAATTTTTATTATCAGAATGCTAACTAAAGTTTGAGAGATTGGACACATAGCTCTTTTTAGTTATCTTTAGTTATCTTTAACTAAAAAAACTTGGGGTATTTAAGTAATATCACTCGAGCAAGAGTGCTGTTGTACTGAATATCAGCACATGCTGATATGCAGTACATGTCATGATCATGACAACAACATGAATGCAACTGTAGTATTGTTTATATACAATAATTCTATAAACAAGAAATTATTATTGAGTCATTGACATTTCAGACACAATAATGGCCAAATATTTTGTTTTGTTTTTGCTCTGTTAGCAAAAATAGTTTCACAAAAAGAAGCCACTGCTGGATAGAGCGTTGCACCCCACTGTCTCAAGTGGACAGCGTTAAATTAACACAAAATACTTGTAGAGTGAATGCTAATGCATTCAGCTTAACAACATCAAAGGATCATGTAGTCAAGTGCATCATGGGTGGTTACTGGAGACATTCTAGACATACAAAATGCAAGGTGTAAATAGAACTGTCTTATCAACTCAGATCAGTTATGGTATTGAAGTTTTATGGTAATAAAAATTTTACAGTACATTATATATCAAAGTAGTTTAACATTATCAATCAATATCCGAAAAGCCCCAGAATTCACAACTACTGCTAGGCTAATAACAAAATAAAACTAATGTCAGTTAATAATATTTACTACATTGCATTGTAAAACTTGTTTCTAATACAGGAAAATATCAATTAAAACATTATCTTTACATGATAAACATGTAATTACGTAAGTACATAGGCAAATATTATCTAAAGATAACTAAAAAGAGCTATGTGTCCAATCTCTCAAACTTTAGTTAGCATGATGACTATTCTGATAATAAAAATTATTTAGCTTGCTAAATGCAATCACAATACAAACTGTCTAGACATAGTGGATATAAAAAGTCTATGCACTCCTGTTAAAATTGCATGAAAAAAAACAAAACCAAGATAAATCATAAGATAAGTCACATCGTTTTTCACCTTTAATGTATAGAAACCAACAAAATTCAAGTGAAAAGCAAATTAAAAACATTTAAAAAAAAAAAAAAAAGAAAGAAAGAAAGAAAAGGAAGAAACTTACAATAAACTAGCTGCATTAGTGTGGACAACTTTTTATAATAGGGCATGTGAGTGTGCTCAGAATTAACCAATCACATTTAAACTTATGTGATTCTGATTAATCCCAAATGAAGATCAGCTGTTTCTGAAGGATTTTCTTGACATCTTCTTGATTTCATTTGACTGCTTAAGCCATGGTCTGCAAAGAGCTTACAAAGCATTTACATGATCTCATTGTTGAAAGGTTATGATCAGGAAAGGGGTACAAAAGAATTTCCAAACAGGATGTTCTTACAAATGGAAAAGATGATCTTATCAGTGGGGATGTCAAGAGATCTAGAGCAACATTAATGGAGCTGCAGGAATATCTGGCAAGTGCTGCTTACTCCCTGCAAGTGACAACAATCTCTCTTCACATGTCTGGACTATGGGGTATTGTGTCTAGGTAGAAGCCCTTTCTCACATAAAACATCCAATCCCATCTAAATTTTGCCAAACCATGTGGCAAAATGTGTTAATCATATAATAAGACCAATGCAGAACTTTCTGGGCATAATTCTAAGAGATATATTTGGTGCAAAAACAAGACAGCTTACTGTCTTACCCACAGTGAAACATGGTGATGGCACTATCATGCTATGGAGCTGCTTCTCCTCAGCTGGGACTGGGGTTCTGCTCAAGATATAGGGAACCATGGATCTCACCAAATACCAATCTATTTTGGCAAAACATGCAGCCTCTGTTAGACAGCTTAAGATGAAGAAAACTTTCACCTGCTAGCACGACCCAAAGCACAAATCCAAGTCAACAAAAGAAATGGCTTCAGAAGAAGAAGATCAAAGTTTTGGAAAGGTCCAGTCAAATCTAAATCCTATCGAAAAACCTGTGGAATGACTTGAAGAGGGCTGTGCAGATACACTTACAATTGGATAGAGCTGGAGTATTTGGCCTACATTTGGACTACTATATGGCCAAATGTTTGTGGGATACTGACCATCACACTCATATGTGCTTTCTGAACATCCATAAATTCCAGATTTAGTCCCCTTTTCTGTTATAATAACCTCTACTCTTCTGGGAATGCTTTTCACTAGATATTGAAGCATAGCTGTGGGGATTTGTGCTTATTCAGCCACAGATATATTAGCAAGGTCAGGCATTGATGTCGGGTGATGAGGCCTAGGGCACAGTCAACTGTCCAATTCAGCCCAAAAGTGTAATCAGTGGGGTTGAGCTCAGGGCTCTGTGCAGGCCAATTGAGTTCTTTCACTCCAGCCTTGGCAAACTATGTCTTCATGAACCTCACTTTGTGCACAATGGCACTGTCATGCTGGAACAGGTATTTTGTGGCAATAGTTTGGGGAAGGCCCACATACTGTAGGTGTAATGGTCAGGTGTCCACATAACTTTGGCCATAAAGTGTAGATAGATAGATAGATAGATAGATAGATAGACAGATATGCCTGTGTGGCTTTAGGTTATCCATGAATTCCAATTGTATCTTTAGGAGTTTGGTTCCCTTGCTGTGCTAAAATCCTGAAATAATTCACTCCATGCGAGAGCAGCAGAACAGACCCCTTTTACTCTAATGGATTAAATAGGCTCATTGCACCATCTTGATAACAATGTGGCAAGGCATTTTGAACAGATAATGGAGACTTCTATCACAACAGAAATTAAATAGCATCAACTCCTCATTTGCCTTATTGACAGCCTGCCTGCCATGCTGACGCATCTTTCTAATACATGAATGAACACGCACGCACTCACACAGACACACACACACACACACACACACACACACACACACTTGCTTAAAAGACAATCCATCTCTCACCTTCTGTCTTTTTTTTTTTTTAAGTTGATTAAATTTTTCTTAAACCTGCTTGAAAAATGCTTTTGAATTAAAGCACAGCCTGGCACATATTTCTATCTGGAAGTTTTTTATCCATTAAATACCACATAACCTATACAAATGTGGTTTCCTTCACTCCTGTATTATTTGCTTCAAATCTCTTATATTACAATCCCCCACACTCTTTTATTGTGCTGCAACATCACTAAATAGAACACAAAGCTGCAGAAATTCTCAGTCATGGTCACCACCAAGGGTCAAAAAGCATCACGACTGAGATAAAGTCTGTAAAGTAATTACAGATAATATATATTATTATATTCTGTATATATATATATATATATATATATATATATATATATATATACAGAGCTGATCCCAATAAACATAGGAATAGATAATATTGTGTAACACAAAATGACCTTCAAATATTATTTTAGCATCTGCAGATGCAGTTGCAGTTAAAGGAATCTTGAAAGTTCCCCCACTTCCCACGTCCTGTCATATGTTGTCAAATATTACACACAAAACATTTTGAAAACAGTGTGTGTAGTATGTGTTTGCCTGATTACTCTGATTCACCTGTCTGGAAACTGGTGTCATGTCAGTCTCATGACAGTGTTTGTGGAGATTTCCTAAAGCCCTGGACAAAAATGCACAGACCTCAATCCCATAGAAAACTTGTGGGATTATTTGGAACAGCAGGTGAAAAACCAAGCAAACTCCAGCTGAACTGAGTCAGTGGAAGATGGCTAAAATCGACAGGACCTGTTTTAAGACACTGCTGGAGTCATTATCTGACAGGATTGGTGTCCAGGGAGCTTAATCGGGGATGATGGGGATGAGACTCACTACAAGTCAAATTTATTACTTTGTCATTTGGCTAGCATGCGATATACAGTCATTTTGATGGTTTCCGCAATATTTGTGTTTATGTGATTAGTATTTATTTAGTGTTGTTATATGGTATAATTGTATTTTAAGCATGCATAGTAAGTGTTGCAGTGTTTTAACCATTTGAGTATTTAAATGTTATTTTACACATGCATAGTACACCTGTTTTGCTGGATATAGGTACCAAATATTACATAGAATTTATGTAGACCTTACTTACAATGTTTTGCATAAAGATAATATCAAAATATACCTTGAAGAAATAAAATATATAAATACAATTTTGTAATTATTTTTGTTGTACAAAATTCACATGATTATTCAACATGAGATTTGTAGCAAACAAATTTTTGCAATAGCTATTCAAAATAAAAGTATGTCCTACAACAAAATATATTGTCACATTAGGTGTTGTTCATGTAAAAAAAGCACTTTTTTGTAGTTTAAAAAAAATTAACCCAGCATGCTGGGTTAAACCAAACTCATGCTGATAGGGAAATACTCTGTTGCAGGGTTCTACATAAAAATTCTGCAGGAATTACGTGATGCAATCATGTCAACATGGACCCAAATCTCAAAGAAATGTGTCCAACATCTTGTGGAATCCATGCCATGAAAAATTGAGGCTGTTTGAGAGCAAAGGAAGGCCCTACCCAGTATTAGTATAGTGTTCTTAATAAAGTGTTGGTGAGGGTAGATAGACAATATCGTAATAGATATTCTATCAGCTTTAGTGTTTACTTTCGCATTCCTAACCCAGAGGATCAGTTTGGTAGAATGTAGTTGAGAAACTGCCTGGCATGGAAAAAAGATTAAGCCCTGATTGGTTATAATAAACCATTAATGTCTTATGTGTCCATCTGTATGCGTGACAGCAATATCCCCACTCTGAGAGTAGCAGATGAATTACATTAATCAAATTTAATGAAAGCACACTCTAATTATAAGTTGAGTGTACATGAGAGAGAGAGAGAGAGAGAGAGAGAGAAAGAGAGAGAGAAATAGAGTGTGACCCTTCATGTGAGTGCATCAACATTTCTGTGTGTGTGTGCATATATGTGTGTGTCTATTTGTCAATGTACGTGTCTGCAGCTGTTGTCTCATTGCTATGCAGTTGGCATTGGTCTCGCAAAAATAGGAAGCAATTACACTGTGAACCTGCAGTTAAAGTTTGAGTGGCAGCTGATGTTTAATGCATGTGTGAGAACACCGGAAGGTACATGCTCTCTGCCTCACACGCTGCCTCCCTGAGGCTCGGCTACAGGGCAAGTGCCTGGACCAGGACACATATCTAGAATAAACAGTAGAGCTCTCAGCTCCGTCTTGGACCTGTAATAAAAATGTTAAACACGACTTATAGTGCAGTGGTTACCAAAGCCAGAATATTAAGATCCAGTGGAAATGTTTGCATCTTGAGCAGATTATCATTTATTCATTCAGTCTGAGCAACTGCTGTCCCATTTCAAGCATTTATGTTGCACAAGTATGAGAAAAGTCTCCAACGGTTTTTCATGTATGCTCATGAAGCGTTTATACTCAGGTAAATATAATCTCAAATAGTGAATATACAGTATATACATACCTAAATATTGAAATATAGAGTTGTTCCCATGATGAACCTGTTAAAGGAATCAATAACCACTATCGGATTTCAAATCCCTGTCAGTTTTGGAGGGAAAGACAACAGGGATGCTTTCAGCATAGAAGCCAGCAGGTGTTATACATGTATTAGCATTGAAGGAGGAATGTCATGGCTTTTACACTTTGTGATACATGATGCTGTCATACGATAGGGCAGAGGCCTGCTACACAGGGATTTGTCTAGAAACTGCAATAGACAATAGGAGAAAATAGGAAAAACATTTTCAAAAAAATTCAACCTTAAATAAATAAAAAAGTAAAGCAATACACCATTCTTTATTCCAGAGTCTTAAAACTGAAAAATAAACAGCAATGTCAGATTTCACCACTATGCTCCTCTCAGATACTGAAATACTCTGCCTATGTAGTAACTTTATATGGTGATACTAATTGGGTCATATACACAAGGTAATCAGAGAATGTTTGATGTTTAGATTTGAGCTCATGTACTCAGTCAGAGTTTTTCAGGAAGAATTCTGAAGGAAGTGTAGCTGAGAAGCACTGTGGGATACCGAAATCCAGGAACTGCTGATGCTCATCAGGAGGCTGATGATGATTGACAGGCATTATTATTATTTCAATTTGAGACACACGCTTCCATATTCTTCCTCTGACAGGCCATCATAACAGTGATGGACTATCTCTGGCCTTAAATGCAGGATACTCGGCTGAAACCATGGTTACCAGATGAGTGAGTGATTTGAGGTGCGGAATAAATGGGCCTCTCCCAAAACTCATGAAGCGTGGAAAAAAAGGAGGAGGTGCTGCAGGATGGCAGCAATGTAGGTACTTACTTTTACCCCTTTTTGAAAGCTTTTCAAACTTTTTTCCTTGGTCTCACTGTCACAAAAATGGAGATTATTGTCATTGGTTTTTAGGATTTTAAGGCTTTTGGAAACTCTTCCATTTTATGGAGTGAGACTAATCCATCACAACGTGGATTTAGGCAGCTCAAGTCATTTTCCTAAGTAAGAAAAGCTCATTTTTAGGAGTTTATGTTCACCTTGTGTGGGAATGTATGGCAGTATTGTAGGTAATGGGATGATAATTAGTGTTTGATATAATAATTAAACATGATCCATTCCCAGCAGTGCTGCATTACACAAGCTTGGTGTAATTATGAGACTGAGAGCCCGGGGCTGCTACTGCTTATTGAGACCTAAACGTCCCTGTTTGGGTGTGAAAATGGAGATTAGTTATTACTGAAGTTCCCTGCCAAACCTTTTCATCGCAACACATTTATTTTGTAACAATTAGTAGAGTAAGGATGAGTGGCCTATAAAACAAGAACTACAGATTTGTGCAAGGATTCGTGCCTGCATTAGCTAATTTGGTAGAATTCCATGCAGAGAATTTGTTGTGATGATGGCCATGTGATGTGTTAACACAGTCAGGAGGGAGAGTAGCGCAGCTCCAGCTTCTAGCTGAGGATTTTAAAGATGAAAGATGCAAAAACAGGACTTCATATTTTATTCAGTGACTCCTTGGGTTGAACGTATGTTCTTAAAGATACCACATGCTGAAAGCAAATCCATGTGAGGAATCTAGTTAAAAGGAACAAACCAGAGTATCAAAACTGTTGCAAAGTTCGAAACTATTTCTGATGAAACAGGATCTATCAGTAAGACTGCTGTTTATACTTTTCCTATTCCTCATGCTTTCCTACATTGAGAATGTAGCTAAGGTTTGTGTGTCTGGAATTACATTATGCATTTTATTATTGTTATTAATACACCATGCTTAGGCTAAAATTACACCTAGAAGTGAAGTTAGTATAGAAGCCTGTATATGGAATGTGGGTTGTCAGGAGCAGAATGAACATTTGCAGTCAGAGCATCTGCAATAATTTGGAGGCTATGCATTTGTTTGTGTGTGTGTGTGTCTTTTTCTCTCAGAGAAATGAAAGGAAGATAAACAAAGCCAGTCGCCTTTAAATCATGGACTGTTAATGGATCCTTAGATGTGAGATGGGCTGGAATGTGTGTGAGAAAGAAAGACAATGAAAACACTTGCAAAGACTGATGCAGAGCAAAAGCACTTACAGAGGCACTTGCAGAACCAATGCATGACTGGAGTGCAACTGGAGCCAAACACACACACAAACACACACATATTTGTAAAAGGGATGGACTTGAACTGCAGAGGTTACCAAATCAAAACAAACAGGTGGTCATTATGTTGTGACATCCACTACATTTGTCATATTCTCTTTCTGTCAAACCTTGGTGGTCATTCTCCATGCCTGTCTGTATCCACTTCTGTTGATAACAGTTGTAAAGTATTTCAGTCATATCTGTGAATTAAAGCTGTGATTCAGAAAATAACCTTTTGAGAAATTAGACACTCTGTCCTCTAAAGGTGTACAAAATTCTGATCCCATACAAAGCCTCCTCTCAGCCCTTTATAAAGCCTACCTGCTGCTTCAAAAGCGTATGTGTGGTCTTCTAAAAAACACACACTCACACTCTCACACACTCTCTTGTGTTACTTTCTTTGTAGGGGTATTTCCTATACATCAACATAACACAAAACACCACAAATGTAATTGTATCAATATAAACTGTGATATGCCGCTGAAAAAAAAGGAAAAAAAAAACAATGTTCTGTATTTTCTAAAGGCGATTAAAGCACTTTGTTTGCACAGCTGATGAAGGACGTTCGTCTGACCTGTGTCTTTGGAAACTTTGAATACTACGCTTAAATATTACTACATCCACTATCTATACTGATGTAAATATACTGCAGTGATTTACTGGATTCTAACAATTAAACAAACAAACAAATATAGAAATACACAAAAAGTATGTTTTACACAAAGCCTTGTAAATCAAAAATTACAAAACTGAAATACCACATTTACACAAGTATTTTGACTTTTACTCAATGCTAGTTGAAACATAGCAGAGACTACAGCCTTAAATTTAATAAAAAGAAAGAAACAAAAGAAAAAGAAAACTTAAGGGTGTAATTCCCTTGATTCTGCCTCCTAGTCACTGTTGCTGTGAAACATCCCCACATCATGATCCTACCACCACCGCGCTTCACCATACAAGATGGAATTAACCAGCAGTGCCTTAGATATGGGATTTATATAAAAAGTTAATATATACAGTGTACATACACTATTATTTAATATACAATATACACAGTGTATACATTTCTGAACAAAAGCCTTAGCATATGTAAAAAAAAAAAATTGCTGTTAATGCAATTAAATATTAGTAGTAGTTGAATAGATAAGTAGATGAACAGTAGTAAACAGCACTAAACTAAACAAAGTCAATACAACATGACAAGTCTTTAATGCATCAGTAGTCCAAAGTCCATTTTGTTTAGTTTTATGAGAAAATTGGCTGGTATGTTTTTCTAAGCATCTTGGAGAACCTGACACAGTTTTTCTGGAGACTTTGACTGTCACACTTGCTTCTATTTCAGCGGGTAATCCCTGACAGCCATTTTTTGTCTGAAAAGTGTTACCTTCTTTAGGGACATACAAAAAATGTCTGTAAAATTTATTTTTGGTTGGAAAAATAATGTTTGGAAATCTCTTTTTTTTTTCTTTTTTTCTTTTTTTTACTGAGCCAAAAATGCAGAAACCATAAAATAACCATCTAAGACAAAATTAGTATTAAAATAATTAGGGTGGCTAAGATTTTTTGCACAGTACTGTACATACATGTAAGCTTGTATATAACTGTAAGTCTTGTATACTGTGTCAGAATTGCAATAATCATTAACTCTGGCAATGATGAGTAAAGGAAACTGTAATGCATTTTCCTCAGGTCCCTTAGAAACAGTCTTTCCTTCCTTCCTTCCTTTCTTCTTCTTCTTCTTCTTCTTCTTCTCTCTCCCTGCCTCTCTCTCTCTCTCTCTCTCTCTCTCTCTCTCTAGAATGAAGGCTGAATTTAAAACAGTATCAAACCAACACATTATTTTGTGATTACATGTGCTAGCATAAAGGCCAAACTTTTCTTTTCATCTCTTGCATTTTTTCCCCCTCTTCTTCCTATTATGGCCTGTCAAACTACTGGGACTTTTCACATTGTTGTTGGAAAGAGTTGCCATGGTAACCCCTAACAGAGGAAGAACCAGGTGTGGGAGATCCTGGGAGATTTCTCAGGATGGCTCCTGCTTTTATTGGCTTCAGACACTGATGTGAACTGAGTTCCAGATCATTATTTTACCAGACCTTGTCAGCTTTGCCATCCTTATTTCACATTATTACTCTGGTCACTTCTGTGGTCATATGCCCTCCCCACTCCTTTTTTTTTTTTTTTGCTGTTCTCTTCCCCCTCAATCTCTGTTTATTGTTTTCCCCCAATAAAATATGCACACACAAACACCAAAACAACAATTCCTTCCATGGTGGAAAAATATAGACCAGACAACACAACACAGAAATAACACTGATAAGACAATGTGTAAATACCAGTACACCTCATTTACTGTGCACTGTTTGAACTTTTTTCACAACACTCCTCAGACAGTAAATATCCTGTAGCCCACTAAACATTCTAGTGCCATGCAGAATTTTAAATAGTATGATGTGGAATACATAAAATGATACAGTGCTGAATCATATGTAATGTATAGAATAAAAATAGTACAAAATAAATATAGAAGATAGATAATGTATATTCATGCTGTTTTCCCACTACTTTAAGAAATGGAGCCCACATTTTATTAAACCTTTTAGTTGAACCTTTAATTGCAAGTCTGATTTTCTCAAGTTTCATATGACTGAGAACATGAAAATTGTGGAAGGAGGTCTTGAAGCTTTCCACTTTAACAGAATTAGACATCTGGCCAACAGAGTGACAAATGCAATTATGTCAAACTCTGAAGATGATATTGATAGTGTGGGAGGGGTAGCATTGAACAAAGCCACCGCAAGATATGGTACAATTCATTTCCTAGATACTGTATCTCTGACAACATTAGAAAGTGTTCTGTCCAAAAGAGGTATAAACATGGACAGGACCAAAAATGTGTGTCCATGTGTGTAGCCAATGCTTGCTGACATCTGTCACAAACTGGGTCCACATCTCTGCATATCTTGTAGAGTCTGACCTTATCTATGTGCATCTGATGAATAGTTTTGCACTAATGTAATTGAAGATCTTCCTCTCCATGGTCACTATGCCAGAGAACCCCCACAGAGTCTAGGGAAATTAGGCCTAGTGCACACAACATGATTTTAGCCCCGATTTCCCTCTCACTGACTAATTTTGGGGCTCTGCGACTACTTGTCACGGGCTGCATGGGCCCATGGCAACTGCTTGTGTACTGTGCATGATTCAGTGATGTGATTTTCTCAGTCTGCAAGCAATCACAGAGGGTCCAATATTTTCAAGCATGTGTGATATTCTTGGTGATGAATTGTGTAGCGTGAACCTCTCTGGAACTGGAAGCAAGAACAGCACTGAGAAACACCCAGTCCAAGAGGAAATCAAATCGCTAACAAATTACTGGAAAGCAAAATCCAGTAGATCCCTGAATCCAGTTTATCTGCCATTCAATTGTGTGGGAAGGCACAGGAATACTGCTTCTTTGTGTAGTGTTTGTGTAGTGTGTGAGCATCATCTGTGATTGCTTGTGTACTTTGCATAGTCTTTGCGAGACTCAGATTTTGAAAATCTTGTAACATGTGCTCATCTCTAATCATAGAGAATGCATTTGAGCATAAATGGTTGACTCTTGCTGTCTTCTTTGCCTATTGGTCTCTGAAGGATACCATTCCTTCATTCCCTCAAGTGTGAGTGTGCCAGACCCATAATGGCGAAGGCTGAGCTTTTGTGTGTACCTTAAGCCTGACATATTAATTAAGTCTTACTGAAATGATGAATAGAGCTGCTCCCACTCCTCATCCTTCTCTTGTTATGGATTAACTACCTGAGTTCATATTTCTCAGATACTTGCCATGCCTTCTGAGCTACATGAAGGACAGCTGCTATACTATGTGGATGCTTTGTGTAGAAAATGGTTAATGGTCAACAATTTTAGTATTTTTTCAGCATTAATTTTGTCTTCACAAACAAAATCCATGAATGACTAAAGTCTTCATAATTCAAGTTAATAAGTAAGTTATTAGCGCTTTTATATAGTCCAGTATGGTGGTACACTATATGGCCGAAGGTTTGTGATCACCTGACCATCGCACTCATATGTGGGTCTTCCCCAAACTGTTGCCAAAATGTTGAAAACATACAATTGTATAGGATGTCTTTGTATGCTGAGGCATTACAATTTCCCTTCACTGGAGCTATGGGCCCAAAGCTGTTCCAGCATGACAGTGGCCCTGTGCACAAAGCGAGTACCATGAAGACATGGTTTGCTAAGGTTGGAGTTGAAGAACTCGAGCGGCCTGCACAGAGCCCTGACCTCAACCCCACTGGGATGAATTGGAATGCCGACTGTGCACCAGGCCTCCTCACCCAACATCAGTGCCCATCTTTACTAATGCTCTTGTGGCTGAATGGGCCACAAGAAATACTCCAGCAATACTCCAAAATCTAGTGGAAAGCCTTATAACAGCAAACGGAGACTAAATCTAGAATGGGATGTTCAAAAAGCACAAAGCGTATCTGAATGTAGCTCTGCAGACAAACACCTGAGGTTAGGTGGAAAAACTTCTGTTTGACTCGACAAAGCAAATGCATGAGTGGAGAAGTTGCTTTTTCAAAAAAAAACAAAAAAAAAAAACAATGTGAAATTAACCTAACATTAGTTAGATAACACACACCAAAATGACTGAAAACCTTTTTGGGTTCTGAAGCCTACACTAAGAGAAAAAAGGGATCTTCAAATATTCTTTGGATGTTTTATACTTCTAGGTTTTTGAATGAGTTCTACCTGGAACATCTAGTGAAATGAAAACTCCAAAGTTGACAGAGAGTGTAATTATATAACAAAAGCATCTATTCAATGAAATTATGTTACAGCATCATCCCTTCTGTGGCATTTTAACTAAGTAAAATTCTACTCAACTTAATATTAGTTAGCTTACCAAAGTTTAGCATTGCTAGCTAACTGTAGCTAGTTCACCAGTGAGGGTTCAGGAAAGCCTTTACCATGTGGGCCAGACATTCATCAACAAAAGTTTCAGTGTCTGCTGGAAAAGTCTGTTTTGATTTTGGTGTGATCTGAATCCAAACACCTTAGGTTACTCTCTCCCATACCATGAGACGATAAGCCATTAAGCAAATGTTCCAAATCATAGTCACAAAGAAAGATTCCCAGGTCTGGTATCATCTTTATATTCAGGCCAAGAAATCATACTTTGAGAATGGGAGTAGAATAAAAAGAACCATATCAATCAAAAGGATGCCTAATGCTTTGCAGATGCACACACTGTAAAAAGTTTTAGATGCTTTTTGATGTGCTTCTCTGTTACTGCTGCTATTGGAACAGACTTTCACTTTTTACCAAGTATGTAGAGGTCCTTTTTTTTTATTTACAACTACATGATCTGAAAATGATGATTACAGAGTTTCAGCTCATTAATGGACCTTCATTCATTCATTCATTCATTCATTCATCTTCACTTACCACTTGTTCCTGGTCAGAGTCATGGTAGAACACTGGGCACAAGTCAGAAACACACTCTGAATGGAATGCCACTCCACTGCAGGGCATCATGTACACACGCATTTATACATTCATTCACGTGTAGGGCCAATTTAGCATAGCCAATACACATACTGCCATTTTTTGGGAGATGAGAGGAACATGAGAACCTAGTGGAAACACATGCAGACACCAGGAGAACAAGTAAAACTCCACATAGACAGTAACCCTAGCTCAGGGTCAAACCGGGGACCCCTGGAGCTGTGAGATGGAAATGCTATCCACTTCACATCTGTGCCATGAAGGGAAGCCCTAAAGAAAAGCAAGACATGGAACTAGGCCTTGGCTGGAAACGTTGGTTATGCAGTTTATATATTTCAGGATTGGGATAGAGAAACTTTTAAATGCTTCTGAATTTCTTCTGAATAGTACCCTTAGAGGTAGATTTGTGGACCAGGGTGCAATCTTCTAGTAAACCACTTCTCAGTGTTAAAGCAGCCAAGGAGGTCTTATAACAATGGGATTATTTGGAGAATTGTTGACAAATAAGGATGTTGTTTATGTATCATGAGGCCCTACATGGAGCTAAAAGGATTATATCTACTCCTGGACCTCACTAAGCCAGAAGGGCATCCACCCAGAGCACTACTGTAAAGTGTTTGTAGAAATATTTACAGCATAAAGTGCTTTTTCTTTCACACGTACTGTCCTCTTAACTTTTACAAGAATGGGTAGAAAAGGGGGAAAGGGAGGCAAGTGAGTATGAAAACGGAGAATGAGTTCCATAAAGACAAATCAAATGGCTGGCCCCAAGTCCAGGTAAAGGGTTATAGTCATGTTGTTTAGTTCACTGTTCTCTTTGAATGGGGCCTCTGAAGCATTTTTCCTCAGGGGTTTTTATTGTTTGTTTTCTTTTGGGAGAGATTGGGTTGTCAGGCACTTGATGAGTGCTCGGTAGGAACATAATGTAATGCCACAGAGCGGAGGAGAGAAATGCCGCAGACTAACCTGACAGGTAATCTGGGGAAACAAACTCAATATTTCTCCCTCATACAGTTTGTCTGAGTCCTACACCGCACCCCATCCCACAGCGCTCAACTGGTCAATATTTCTTATTTGGGGGCAGTTTGCTTCAGTGGGTATTAGGGCTCAGGTTTAACTGTGCCACTGGGCTGCAGAGCTTGTTGTTTTCATATTTGCTATTAGTATATATCACCTGTGGGAAATAGCTACTAAACACAGACTAGCTTCATAGGACCCCTTCCAACTGCTCATGCCAGACAGGCATTGTTTGGCTTTGTCAGCCATCATAAACCTAAGCCTAAATCACTGACACTGGGTGTGAACAATTCTTTACAGATGGGTCCACTAGTCCACTAGTAAAATTCCGCTATTTCATTTACAAACATTCATTAGCATACATTTTTTATGCAAATTGACTTATACTTGATAGTATTTCATTCTTATTTCTATTATTAGCAACATACTAATGAATACAAGGAATCCATATACACACTATTACAGTATATGCCCTCAAATGAAATTCCTTGGTTTCAGACTTGTTTACTTGTCCACAAAAATCAAACATATGTACAAAATATACATGTTTACAAGGGAAGTAAAAGGTACTGATATGCATGTTCTCCAATGCAGGTAAAAGGGAAAACTGATTAAGCCTCTTTATAAAGGTTCTTCCCAAGAATATTTTTTGTTATTGTACTTCCCTTGCCAAAGAAAAATAAACACAAACAAGCTAGGAGGGGGTGTATGTGGTAAATTATTGCTGTGCTCGATGGAAATGCATTAGATTCAAGTGCTGAGGGGAGCAGGGATGATGGCAATAAAGCACATTTTGAGTATTTTTCATTTCCAGGGGAGAGACTGTCTCCCTAGGGGTATGAGCGCGCACACACACACACACACACACACACACACACACATTGTGGTTATAGGACCAAGGCACTCTTTTATGCCTGCTTATTATTAGATAAGCCGGGATGCAGCAAGGGTACATGAGCAATGCAGCAAAGGTACATGAGCCAAAATTCATAAAAAATTACCTGAAGTTGTCATACCCCTTTGGCCTGCTGCATTTCCACTGGTGCAGTGTATATGATAATTGATGAGGCTATGCGAAAAGGAACTCCTTCTAAACATATGACGAGCAAAAAAGGCAAGGAATAAGAGAAAAAGAGAGAAACCTTAATGCATCACCTTGCCATTTCTTAAAAAGAAACTCTCATAAACCACTGCATGCCCTCGAATACACCCAAAGCAGCTTATAGCAAGCATCAGTCCAGTCATTCAACATGTAATTTAGTAACATCTCATTCCTCATCATCTACAGAACATAATGCACTTCCAATATGTCATACATTCTGAAAATTTTCTTAGAATTTCTCTGAGTCATACCCAACATGTTAACATTGCATCTAGACTGCTAAGGCAAATAGATGAGTTGGTCTGATAGTTGTGCCAAAATATTAAATTGTATACCTAAGAGAGGTCCAAGTATAAGTACAACCATGCCTCATTCCTTAACAAAGTGTGTTATGCGTTTATTTGGTGGTAAGATGGTTGTTAGTGTTGTGTGTATGTTGAGGTGCAGGATGGGATTAGGATCTGTATTAATCCTAACCGAATTTAAAGGAGTGGTTTGAAGTGTTTATAGCCCTCTGCTGCCTGCAAAGTGAATTGCAATGAAATGTAATGAAAACATTGACAAGCTACTTATTTCACCAAACTGGCCCCATCTCATGCCCCCACTGAAATTACATATGCCTTATGAGTTGTGTTTTAGGGAAACGTCACATAGCAGCAGAGCTGAGCAGCTCTGTTCTGCCAAAGGGAAGCGCTAATTTCTGGGCCAGAAAAATGTAAACAGAGGCCTGAGATGAAGAAATGGCTATATTGCTAATGACAGTTCTTAGCATTATTTTTGAAATCATAAATCATTGTAGGTTTAGAAACACTATCCAAAATATCCCAATTACACCTAAAACTTCTAGATCTTAAACACTCTTTCATCCACACATCTAGATCTTACTAGAATATACAGTGGAGTCACAGTTTATATACAGATCCACACAAATGTACACAGACATAATTGTACTCTTTCACTTTCTTTTTCTCTCTTCCACATGCTCTCCCCCTCCCTATCTCCTTCCCTTCTTCCAACTCTCTTAGAAACAATATTGTTAAGAATTGAAAACAGCTGTAATAATAAGGAGTAAACCTCTGCTATAACCCACCAAAGACAGCACTTTCTGTGCACACAAGCAGCCCCAATTCTTTCTCCTTTGAATCAGTGTTTATGAGTCCAACCTTTTATCTTTATTCTGCCCATTTTGTGGCATTAAAAAGAAGCATAACCCTCCACTTTCTGCAGATTCCTTTCATGTGCACAAGGATAAAGATATGGATTTTAAAGAGCCAGAGAAGTTTAGAGGGAAAAAATGTAAAACAATGTTTGGCACTGGTTTTCTGTGACAGCAGACAAGGACAAGCAGCACTTTCGTCATGTCTTACAGATGCAGCAATCCTTCTGCAGCCTCTCATTTATCCTGTATACTGAGTGGCCTCAGACATGAAAAATAGGAGTGGCTGTATACTTCTGTTCGTATACTAATGAGCTTTAGTCTCCGTTTTGCCTCAATGCTTCACATGATTGTGTTAAGGCTGAGATGGATAACAAGATCGTAATGCCGTTGACATTCTCAGTGTCTGTAAAGGCCTCAGACGCCAGGTTGTCTTCCTCTTTTACATCAGGTTTCCATAAGACCACTTTAGGAGCACGGACAATTATTTATGAGAAATGGTTATTACACAACATATCTTAAGACATATTTTAAATACAGCTCCAGTGATAGAATGAATCGTCAGTCAGAGAGCACTCTGTACAAACAGTGGATCTGCCTTATATGCTTTAAAGTCATTTTATCATTTGTTGTTGAGGAAGATTAGTCACTTTCTAACTGGTTTAAATATTTTTCCTTGATTTTAAGGTCCTAAATTACCCTTTTTCTGTATGGATTGATGTTCTTATTTGTTTGAACAAACAAAATGCTTTAGTTAGCTAACATTGTATATTTCTTGCCTGAATGGTTCTTGTGCACTGTTAGAAAAGAGCATGCTAATGGTTGGACTATTTTTTCTATTATTTCATGACAGCCTGTGCTAATGGGACCAGGGCAGCCTAGCAGTACAGGCTAATGAAACAGCCTGCACATATTCATAAACCCAATTCAATCACACAAAGACTGGCAGCGTATGTTATGTTTCTACCTATTACAGCACTACAGAATATGGTAATGAAACACTGATTAAATGTCTGAGGCAGCAGTGGTTAAATGAATAACTGTGAGTCAGGTAGCATGAAGGCTTATCTGGTTGTGACCACTATACAGCAGATGCTCATGACACACAGTTCATGGGAGGAAATACACAGACTGTCTTATCTGTCTTTCCTCTGCTAACTGTTTATACACACACAGTAGGATACTGACAGGCTGCACACACATTTGAAAGTATATGCAGCATGTAGGATGTCATCTTTCAATTTTTTATGTTCAGTAAATGCACAAGGTCAGATGTCAACCATTGCTGTGCTGGAGTGTCTGATGGCTAAATGCAAGCCGCAATGCGAAAACATACACACTGACGAAAAACGCTTTAGAACCAGCAGACACTTGTCTTTCTGATTACATAGTAAAGGGTTCCCCCAAAGTCCCCATATATAGGGGGAATTAACACTTTTTAGTAAAATGTAACTTTATTTACAAAACATCCTCTACATGATTGCCATTTCTTTGTAAACACACACAGAGTTGTCTCTCCCACTCATGATGAACTTGTGTTAACACATCTGGTCTTATTCATGTAAAACTAAGTAGGAAAAATTTTAGAAGACATTTTGCTAAAAAGTGTTAATTCCCCCTAAGTATGGAGATTTTTGGGACACCCTATAGTACGATAGTGAATAACTGTCTGTATACTGTATATAATGATGTAAGATGGTGCTGACTTATATAGGGCATGCATTTGACACAGGACAAAACGGCAGCAAAAAAAGGAGTGGCGTAAGGGAGGCACGCACTGCATTTGAGGCTTATGTTTTAACTCGTGTAAATCTGTATTTCAGTTAGGCAATGTTTTGTGCTTATCTGTCAACTCTGGTGCACATCTGTTCCATCCTCCAAGCTCTCTGTGTCAAACTGCCAGACAAGCTTTTCTTTAAACAAATTCCTTCTAGCTGCATAGTGTGTTAGGTGTATTATAAATATGGTCTGAACCATTATTTAAGGGCTCAAAAAGAAGACATGTCTGGAAAAAAGATATTTGTAGAGGAGATGGATGCAAGTGCATATTTTTTATTATACAAAGTGCAAACAATAGAACAAAACAGTGAAAACAAGAAGCATAAACCTGGACAGGAGATACTGGGCAAAACATGCAGACTAAGCGTGAGACTGTGGTACATACAGCAATACATGAACATGATAACAACTAAAGCTTGACAATAAGACATAGAAAAAGAGTAAATTATATAGTGGTGCTAATTATGGTGAAACGACACACAGATGAGGGTGATTGAGACATGTGACGTGCTGGGACTGATGGAAAATGTAGTTCTGCACCTCTTTGACGCTACCATCAGAGAATTCCCCCCTTAAGGCACCCTGGACAGTAATGTGAGATGTATTTATGGTGATAAAGGCCCTTAGGCTGACAAGGATCCAAGGCAAAGTGAAGTCCAAGGCAGAACCAGAGGGCGGAGCGACGTCCTCCATGAAGCGACATCATCAGTGGAGCAAGGAGGCGGAGTGATGTGCTCAGCAGAGTAGGAAGGTGGCACAATGTCCGAAGTGGAGCCAGGTGGAGTAGAGATGTTCGAGTCAGAGCAAGGAGACAGAGTGATGCCCATGTTGAGGCCATGAGCCGTAATGGCATCCTCTGCGGGGCAGAGGGGTAGAGGGATGTCTTAAGCAGAAAAAGAAGGCAGAGCGACATCCTCAGCGGAGCGAGGAGGTGGAGCGATGTCCTCAGCGGAGCATTCATGTTCAGTCATGCTTTCTATCAGAAAATTGTAGAGGAGGTGGATGCAAGTGCAGATTTTTATTATAAAAAATGCTAAACAAACAACAAGAATATTGAAAACAAGAACCATAAAAGTAAATAATGGATACAAGGCTAAAGCATGTACACTATGAGCGAGGCTGTGGCACACAGGACAACACGTGAACACGACAACAACAAAAGCTTGACAATAAGACATAGAAAAACAGGAACTTATATAGTGGTGCTAATTACAGTGAAATGAGACGCAGGGGAGGGTGACTGATATATATATATATATATATATATATATATATATATATATATATATATATATATATATATATATATATATATACACACATAGACAACTCTGACACAACATTGAAAATCTGGGATTTTTTTATTTAAAACTGGAACTAAACAGAAAAGTATTAGAATTTTGAAAATTCTAAAACAAAAAAAAGGAAATTTCTATGTCACTATTTTACTGTGTCAGCTTGAGTGCATGCTACCATTAAAGCAAAAAGGGAACATGCCAAATACTAAAAAACTGAAATTCGTGTAAATATTTCTAAGATTCTACTTTTCACTCATGTTATTGCTGATAGTATAGTTTGTAATGAAAACCTTTGTGTTAAATTGGAAAAGTATGCCAAACTGAAGCATTTTCACTAGTGGTCTCAGACTTTTGTATCCCACTGTACACATAGACTAGACAAAATTCAAACTCTTGAAACCAGGGAACAATGTCAGAAACCAGAACAGCAAGAACAGTAACAAAAGGCATGGTAATCCAGGCAATGATACACTGAGCATTACTTTGATCCAGCACTGACATGACAGTCCCATTTTCTGTGTGATTGTTAACATTATTTAGCCATGTATGTCTGTTCATATTTCCTAGTGTTCTGAATTTTGTTTTTCTGCCAGGTTGGCCAGCTACTTATTCAAGGTCATGCTTTTGCCTCAGACATTTCAGTCTTCCTGTGTTTTCACTTGTTCTGCCTCTTTTCTGTATGATTCTTGAAAAGCCCTTTATTAACAGAACAAGCATGTACATACAGAGCCTCTTGTGTGATACCAAAGTGAAAGATGAAAGGGCTTTGTATGGTCTTACAGAAAAGAAATCGGCCTGTAATGGCTGAATAAAGATTAATCTCTTGACCTGTATTTACAAGTAGAATATTGAGACCAAATTGCATTCTGCTGCATGTTCCGTTCGAGTTAAAAAACATGTCCACTGCATTTCTTTAATTGTTCCCTGAGGAATGCAGTTATGGCCAGCATGGCTCCACCAGTGTGGCTGCAATAGTATCTCATTAAGCTTCGTTAGGCTGTTATTAGACTGCCATTAGGCTGCTATTAGGCTGTCATTAAAACACACACACATGCACATGAAGAGAGAGAGTGAGAGAGAGAGAGTTATCTTTGCTTTTGCCAAACTCTCTCTTTCTCTCTTTATTTCTTTCACGCACACACACACACACACACACACACATACACACACACATACCCACACACACACACACAGTAATGTTATTACCATCATGTTAAATATGTTTACTCACAGAAGACTTGTTATCGAGTCAATCATATTTCATCACTTTCTCATTAAACCTGGGGAAGCACATTGTTTCTCAGCCCCTAAGTCTCTCCTGATGAGTTTTTGCTAGATGTATCATTTCGACATCCTTACAACCAAAGCTCTATATTGATTTGGAGGTGAAAGAAGAATATTGCAAACACTGAGGCCCAATTTAGTGGTTGCTGATCTACAGTTTGTCCAGCAGACCTCACTGAGTCTATAATAAATATCTAACATGTATCGTTAATTTTGAAAGTAATTATACAGCTCATTTATGGCTGTAGTTAAAGTGTCAGGAGAATGATGTATCTGGTGATGTGGGCGGGTGGGTGGGTGAAGTAGATATATTTGTTTATGATCTATAAATGCGCCGAATTTGGTGATGATAAATTATAGTGTACTAGCAACGACAGATTAAAGGGGGGCTGCTGTGGCAGATAATCTGTCCAGTGACTGGATGAAGGCTGGATTACAAATTCAGAGCTCAGAGAACCTTGTGGATTACATATACATGCTCATACAATAGGGGTGTAATGCAGTGCCATTATCTGTATGTGTGTCTGTTCAGGGCTCCAAATTCAGATATCTGTCATGCGACAGAGTTGGAGATGGATGCAGTTGCAGAGTGATGTAGGCAAATCCAAAATCCAAAAACTTAGCAACAAGGCAAGATCAAAAACCAGAACAACCAGACACCATATGCAAGGCTTTGTAAGTCAGGTAATTGTACACTGAGCATTACTTCGCAAAGAGTCTTAGTGAGTGTCTGTGTATATATAGGGTGTGTATGTGATTGAGAACAGGTGTGCATGGTTAGAACTCAGGTGACTGTGAATGTGCTTGTGAAGAGTTCGCCGGGGATTGTAGTCCGTGGTGGACATGTTTGTAGGCCGCAGAGTGTTCTGGGAAGTGGAGCTTTTGGTGGATTCTGGCCCTGGAATGACAAGATCTATGTATATTCAGGTTTAAACTGGATGTAGGCATGGTGTAGATGGGACTTATTTTTTTCTGAACCATACCACGATGCCCCAGAAACACTGAAAAAAAAAACATAGGAAAAGAGGTAATTCTTCATTCACAAATTATAACAACAAATAGTAATTTGCAGAACATAACTTTATTTAACTCATCAACACAGTTTCTCAGCCTCAGTTAATTCAATTGAGTTCATGATCAATCTCAAACGGAATCCCTGTGGACCTATCTTTCAAACCTTGATGTCTTGACCAAGTTAGGGAACTATTGTATACAATAGTCAACAGCTGGCAACAAGGGCCATCTAATAATAGTTGATCAGATTAACTTTATTTCTGGATTTGTTACATTCCAGAAAGATCACTATAAGTTCACTATAAGAATGTACCACAAAGCTGCAATGCAGTGCTGCTGCTAGTCTAAATGGATATTTTCATTATAATGCCTGTTAGATTTTCCAGGAAGATTTTCATTTATTAATGATGGAGAACATTCATTTAAGAATGATAAAAACATGCACTATGAATGTATAAGTCAATACTCTTTACAATTAATTAAATGATTATATTTGGAGACCCCCAGCAGAGATATGCAGCCCTGTGCACAGAACATTATCTGAGTGGGCTATATGGAGCGGCAGCTCTATAAATAAAAGCCTATTTTGTTTGTGTCTTTTGTGATAGTTTGTACAGAATAGTGCGTCTCCTATTCAAATCATGTTAATGAATTTGGCTCGAGCCTGCATCACATGAAAATAAAAAGCTCTCACTTGTGCAAGCTTTCTAAAATAAATCAGTAGTCCTATTTGTATCTGTTAAGACCACATTATCTATTCAGTCTGAATGTATTTGCTACGTATTAGGGTTACATCCCTAAGAGGTAGAAATGGCAGCACTGTCAGCATGGTGTGTGAATTCTGCCTCTGACATTTTTACATTAATTGGTCTCAACTAGAGATGTAATCGCAGTTATTATTCTTGTTCATACCTACCACCGATATTTTCTATGGAATTTAGTTGGTTTTATTTCCCAAAATATAAACATATATATAAACTAGTGGCCTAAATTAACTCACTGTGACCCTGACCAGGCAGTTATTAATAACCATGATCTTTATTTGTCCCGTGAGCTTCATGCTTGAGAACACTTTGCAAGAAAGTAAAAATCTCCCGCTCTACTTGTCTAACTTTTTTGTTGCTTCCCACAGGATCTAGTCTCAAATAGATGGTCTTTCTGGCAAGCTTTCTAAAAAAATAAAACATTAAATATAAACATCAAATATTATGAAATAAATATTCGTATTTGATCTATTTCTCTATATTGAAAACAGGGCGGAAAACCTGCTTACTTACAGTATTCGCAGTAGTTTCATTATTTTCCAGAGGCATAACATACACTATGTGGACTCCTGACCATCACACCTACTGTATACAGTATGTGCTTTAGCAACATCCCTTTCCAGATTTAATCCTCCTTTGCTGTTATAATATGGGGATTTGATCATTAAGCCACAAGAGCATTATTGAGGTCGCTTTGTGCACAGAGGCATTGTCATGCTGGAACATATTTGGGCCTCTTAGTTCCAGTGAAGGGAAATTTTAATGCTACAGCATACAAAGACATCTTATACAATTATGTGCTTCCAACTTTGTGGCAACAGTTTGGAGAAGGCCCATATATGGGTGTGATGGTCAGGTGTCCACATACTTTTGGCGATTGTAGAACTGTGGTGTGTGAGAGGGTGAAGGAAGAGTCAGGGAGGCAGGTGGAACCTTAGCCGAGCTCCAGGCTTGTGTTTATTTAGACCACTCTTTTCAGCGCAAACTCAACAAAAAAACGGCAAATCAAATGAAGATGGTCCATCGCGGACTGACGGCTTTCGCGCCGCCAAGTTCACAGTTCAAGTTCATGTTCCGCGGCTTGTGTGTGGATGTGTGTGGATGTGTGTAGCAGGCTTCGCCAGCTATGCCACTCTCTTTCTCTCTCTAGTTACAGCAGACACTGAAAGCACACAGAGACACCAATAAGTTGAATACTGGTAATGGGACACACGTGAGAATCATCACGTGTTACCTGCTGGTTCAACCTGCCTCCTCTCCGTCCACAGCTGATGCTCGACCATGCCCCCGCCACCACAGCCCTATAGTGTATATAGGATGTGAATCTTGACTTAATTCTAGCACTGAAATTCTGATTGCTGAGAGTATAATGGAAGCCTAAGGGCAGTTGTTAAATTCTGTCAATGAATGTTTAACATATGTACTCATATAATGTAAATTTGAACCTACAATCATTACACTGAGGAAGTCTTACCAAAGCTGTTTTTATGGATTTTTATCCCACTTTCCAGAGGGCTAATACAGTAAAAAGCAGTTCAAATTACTTCTGTTTTCCTAACAAGCAGAAAACATGATACAAAAATTACAAAATTATACAAATTTTGAGCTTACGTTACAAACACTTTTGATTAAACAATTCTAGAAAGTGTTCTAGAAAAACATTTTTTGTGTAAATGTTTATTGACTGCCCTAAAACTGTGTCTAAGTTTGAAATAACCACTTTTTCTTTTAAAGGAAAATGTTTTAAAATTCTTATCTGTAATAACAAATGCTTTAAAATGATGGCATACTCCTTATACTTATACTATGTTGATTATACCAGATATGCAATAATACCAGATATGCAATAATAACATTCTTTAGACTTTCAGTTATGCTTCATAAAAACCTACAGAGCACACTGTGGCTTTGGTTATAGGGAGTAAAAAGGCTACCTTAGATGAAGAATGACACTATTTTGAATGAGCATGTCCATATTCAGTATTATCCTAATCTGTAACACTGAAGTTAACATGGGAATAATGGCCAGTGGTAGGGCAGTGGTAGCTTCATGGTTAAGGCATTGGATTACTGTTGGGCCCTTGAGCAAGACACTTAACCCTCAGCTGCTCAGCTGTATACTGTCTCAATTGTAAGTCACTTTGGATAAAAGCATCAGCCAAATGAGGTAAATATAAATGTAAGCCATGTGTTCCTGACATGCACATACACAGAGAAAATGTTCTATATAATAACCTCTATATCCACTAAAACTGGATAGAAACTTCTTAATTTAGCTTTATACTGGATAAAGATGCATAGATAGCCATTTTGAAATTCTTTAGCCTGTCCCTTTTGATCAAACATGTTTCATTAAAGGGTCTTATACACTTGTATACACAAGTGCATTGCCAGAAGAACAATGTTAGTGGTATAATATCACAATATTTCATGTTTTTGTAGAATGCAGAGATTTGAATCTATGATGTTGGAAAAATTATGCACTTGACCACCTGAGCTCAAGTCATAATTTTAAAAATATAAGTCAGGAGTACTGTTTTTCTGTTACACAGGGAGCTGTTGCAGAGGTAGGAAGCATTTTTTGAAAGTTATAACACCACAAGCCATAAGTGGTTAGTAGCATAGGTGGCTAGATAGAGATACTGTAGATTGTAGGATTAAATCCAAGAATGAGATTGAAAATGGGCCTAAATTAACTTATAAATAAATGTAACTACAACATATACTTTAAAATATTCCTTCAAATTATAGGTAGAAAATAGTTTGAGAGAGAGAGAAAGAGAGAGAACTATAGAAGTCATGATTCAGAGAAACCATGCTGTGCAAAACAACAAATATATTGAACAGAGCTGAATCACCATGGATATGATTTCATAATTTGAAAACCACATTGTCTGTCTTGCTTAACGTGTAATCATTTGATGCCTTGTTTCAGACCATCAGCCTTAAAAGATATCTGATATTAGTCCATGACCCTTATGATGTCTTTGAGGCTGACATTATCAGTAATGTATGACTAAGTAAGGCAAGCCAATAGACTGTCAATTGCTGCTACAAGGTAAGAACATCTGCTGGATGCAACAACACTTTCTGTAGACTGCATGCATAAACTGATCTACAGACTCTGTGCAAAAAATGAGTAGAATCCTAATACTAGAGATCACTTCTGAGAATATCAATCACAGACTGAACCCAGTTTTGCTTTCTGGCCAAGCCCTTGAAAAAAAGCCAAGAGAGCAAAAAAAAGAGGGACAAAGAGAGGGACAAGGCCCATTGGCATAGCTGCCCTTTCAACACTACCATTCACTGCTTTTGCTATTTCCCTACTTTCACAACCCTTCCTAAGCCATATTAGTGCAGCCACCCAATACCCTAAACCTCCACAGCTTTCTGTCTACCTATTACTCCCACATATTTACATTCTCTCTCTCCTTATCTCTCTCTGTCTGCTCCTGTTAGATTCCTTTTAGCTTCCAGGAGTGGCCTTCAGTAGTATTTCTCTCTCTTTCTTCTCTGCACACACACACACACACACACACACACACTCTAGTCTCTCTCTCGCTCTCTCTCTCTCCTGAATCTTGCCTTATCACTTCCTGAGACACAGCCTTAGAGAAGATAATGCAGAAAAGGCTATAATATCTGTGCAGGTTACTTTTGCTCTCTGCTTGTGTGAACACGGGTTCAGCCCATGAAAGAAAGCACCCGGGGCTTCAGACGCTAGATTTAAACTAGATACATTGCTGAAATCCTCAATCATCCAGAAACAAGAACAAAGACCTTGCATCCCGAGGGTTGGAGTGCTTTACTATGAGGGGGAGAAGGACTAAGAAGGATAGACAGACAGAAAGAGAATGAGTATGTATTTGTACAACTTGGAGATAAAATGAAGATTATCTGTGTGTGTACATCAGAGTACAGTGGAGTGACAGCTTAACTCTGACATTTAAATGTATAACTTACCATGTTGTATTTTGTATAAAGGCTGGAAGTATGTATGTACTGTGTGTGTGTGTGTGGGAGTAAGTATGTCTGGAACAGTATCTCCTCGCTGCCAGACATTTTCTCCTCATGTAAATTACATTACATCAGCCATTCTAGAGCTGTCAAACCCCCGTTCAGATGTTAATACTTTGCTTTCCAAACTGAGTGTGTAAATGCCACAGGGAGAATAGTGAGTGTGTGTGTGTGTGTGTGTGTGTGTGTTTGTGTGTGTGTCTTTTCACAGCTGGAGGGTGTAGTGCGCTTGGATCTGCATTTAGCAGGCCGTAGCTCCATCTTTGAGAGGCATTAGCCAGCCCTTCTCCAGCCTTGTTCATTAAACTGCGCAGGTAGAGCCACTTCCGCCTTGCTGTCAGACAGCACATAGCTGTGTTGCAAATTAGCAACAAAACACAGCTACACTCATGTAAAATGGATATGCTTCCAACAGAGCTGTGCGCTTTAACTCAGGAGTGCCTCCGACACAGCTCTCCAGCACTACTAATTTCCTGCATTAAGACAAGTGCCACCATACTTCACCTTCAATAACAGATGTTATTAAATGGATGAATAGACAGATCATTTCCTCTTGCCTTCTCTCCTGTGAGCCCAAAACAGGCAGCAAGGACTCAAGGCATGCTGCAGTCCTCTCTCTCTCTCTCTGTCTCTCTGTTTTCTACCTACTCTCACTCACTTGCTTTTCAAGCTGAGATAAAGATTTTCTTAAGACCGGCAAGATGGTGGCTTGCTTTGTTCACATCAGAGCGACTCCTGGTTTAATCCTGACCCAGATGCGAGGCATGAAATCAGAAGGAATTATCTGTAATAATAATTTTCTGCTTTACAGACATTGATGGATTTGATCAGACTGATGTAACCGAGTTTGGCTTCACAGCTGTTAAGTGAAAGAATTAAGAATGCTTCCTAATGAAAGAAGAGGTAGCCTTGCTGTGCTACTAAAACCTGTTTCCTTGGTGAAGTGCAGGCAAATTAGACAAACGATGCAGCTCAGCAATTAGAACATTTCAAAGGGAGGCTGACATTCAGAAATGAGACTGTTAAAAGCAGCATCACTGTTATATCGCACACAATGGCATAGTCTACTCTAAGCCATAATCATCTATACAGCACTTATTGATGTTATGAAAGTGGAATCACTGTTACTATGACTATGACTATACACAGTAGTGGATTTACTAACATTAGAGCTGTAAGTATAGTTAAGCACTGGTAATAAGCAGGTTGGGACTATGTGTAATTCTGTTACTGGGTAATGTTTTTAAAGCATATCCAACTTAAGTCCACTAGTCAAGTTTAAAAAAAAATCTGACTTCAGACTTGGACTACATGGGTGCTAGCTTGTTTTCAGATTTTTGAAATTACTTGGGTGCAGTTCATATCTCCAGGTTTGCCAGATTTTCGTTGAGCAGAGCTCTTACCATGAATGTGTTCAGTTGTAATGGAGACTGATATATCAGAGCATACTTTATAGGTCAAATATGCTGTCAATTGCAATATTATGCAGTATAAAATCAAGAGATAATTAGTCCAATATTATAATGTACAAATGAAAAGTAGACATGTTAGAAATAAAAATTTAATATCAGCAAAATATACTGTGAATATATGGATGTTGATTATCATGAATAATCATGTTAATTTGCCATCTCTGCAAATTTTGTCTTAATTTAGCCATCTGGAATCCACCCACAATAATTGGCTTCCAGCCTGTAAAATAGCATTTTGAATAGCATCTGAATAATCATGCCTGATGAACTGAAAGTGCTTACCATCAAGATCTCCAGTAAGCATGCTGGACTGTTTGGTACTGACAATGGCAGAATGTGGGAAGCTTAGCGAGGGGTAAAATGCAGTGACTGCTATTGGGAGCTGCAACAGAAGGTGTGGATGTTTTATCAATAATTTATCTCATAATGGCATATTTATAAATGATATTTAATATAGCCATGATATGCCATTCCATATATTATAGGGTAAAATATTTTAGTTTATCAAATTGCCAGACATTGGCGCTGGACTTAAATACAGCTCCAGGCCAAGGGAGATATCATGCAACAAAAGCACTTGTGAATAGTAGATACATAAGACATGCCCTTGTGTTGGGTAAATACCACTATGCATGCACCATTGTCCAAGCACCAAATCCATGATGTTTGCTGTGCACAATTTCAGTTCAATTATGAATATATCCCTCACAGTTCATTGTGGCTTCTGGTGACCCATTCACAGTACAATCACAGGTTAGCCTGGAATCTCGTGAGAACAAAACAGTGCCTCACATTGATTCCTGACTACTTACTATTGGGATGTCCATTACACAGCTGACCAATAACATGCCGCTGCAGCATAACCAGGTGAGCACAAATGCAATTGGAAACCATTTCATGTTTTGGCAGGGTGTAAAAATAGAGCAAAGAAAAAAAAAAGAGAGAGAGAATTGTGCGCACAGATGAGTGTGAGATGAGTGTACCCCAGGAAATTACAACAGAGAGGGAAGTAAAGTCAACAGGAGGTTGATAGAGATGAAAAAAGCAGATGGAGGAGGAGCAAGAAGCAAGAACAACTGATGTAGTCACTGGCCATTCTCTCTCTCTCTCTCTCTCTCTCTCTCTCTCTCTCTCTGTGTGTGTGTGTGTGTGTGTGAGAGAGAGAGAGAGAGAGAGAGAGAGTGTGTGTGTGTTAGTGCCTCGCGATCCCTGCTGAGGATGATTACACTTAAGGACACTAATGACGTGCACTTTCTTTCCAGCCAGACAATGCAATTAGTAAGACATCCATTTGTGTCGAACCCTGAGGCATTTCTCCACTTCCTCTTCCTCCTGTCTCTGGTGATGCTTTCTTTATGATTCATGAGTGGTCTTCTGTCAGTTTGTATGTAATGGCACATTTGCAAACCACAAACTGTCAGTGCATCATGAAAAAAAAATTACACTGGATATAAAAAGTCTACACAACCCTGGAGAAATTACATTTTTTTTGTGATGTAAAGAAAAAAATAATTAAACCATGGAAAGGGTCTTTTTCTCCAACCCAAACAGTCATAACTGTTTTGTGATGTTACTTAAATTCAAAAATAATGGTTCTTCATATCAGGTAATGACTTTGGTGGCTTAGGCATATACCACATTTTTAATGAATAGATACAGTGGATATAAAGTCGACACAACCTAGTTAAAATTGAATAACTGGATAAGAAGCTGCACTAATGATATGTACTACATTACGGAATTTATCGAACATTATATTTTGCACATCTACTGGTGAGAGCTTAACATAGTATAAGTTCATGGCAACATTATCTGACAGCATTCAGTTTACTAGCTAACAAGATATGATGAAAAATACATAGTGATCATGTGAAATCTTTAGTATCTAGAAACAATTATGATGGTCCTTGTTCTTGCAAAATGCATGATAAAAGCAAATCTGTTAACACCATTTCTACTGCTGAATCAATCGGCCAATTAGCTACATTTATGGCATCTGGCAGATGCCCTTATCCAGAGGAGCTTACAATTATCTCATTTATACAACTGAGCAGTTAAGGGTTAAGGGCCTTGCTCAAGGGCCCAGCAGTGGCAGCTTGATAGTGCTGGGATTTGAACTCTCAACCTTTCAATCAGAAGTCCAACGTTTTAACGTTGCATAGCTACTGCACTGTTGATGAACTATTTTTAAAAAAAGGTGTTAGTGTTTATGTCTTTGATGCTGATGAGAATTTCTGACCATAGAGTGTCTGATATAGCAGAATCCCATGGACAAGTATTTTCTGTATTTTGAAAATACAGAACATAATGTACATAAAACATAACATATACAGTATATACAGATTATTAAAGATATTTCTAGGCCCATCAAAAGGTTTATTTAAAATACTTCACAGTCCTTTACAGAGATTCCATCTGGTTGTGTCACCTGACGTGATGATCAAACATGTGCTTTTCACTATATATCCAAAAACCAAGCAAAGGTATTTCTTATCTGACAAGTTTCCAGTCACATGGAACTTTAGATCACAGGTTTTCATGTTCACTCAAAACTTGGAACTTGAAGGATAAAACCTCTGTGATCCCTAAAAGAGTATATAGGTTAATTTATTTGTTCCAGCTATTTTGTGCTATTCCTGCCACATTATTTCCCAGCACCAATGGACCATTAGGTCACATACAGTATGTGCTTGATGGATAATGCAAACTACAGCTTGAAGGGGACACAGAGGAAAAAAAGAGTGATGGGGAGAGGGGAAGAGAGACAGATGGGGCCCTACTCATTATTCCTTACACTGGAGACTCAACAACCTTAGGTAGCACACTAGCAGAATTTTCAATTCAAGTAAACAATTACATAACTAAATGTTTTGTTTGCCTATCATTGTATGATGGTATATTTACATTTATTCATTACATAGGTCTTGACACCATCATTATGCTATTGTGAACAGGCCTATGGTCCTATTCCATACCCTATTTAATGTATACAGTGCCGTGTATCTCCTTTTTGCAAAATTATTTGCAAATTTAAAAAATTGCATTGAATGTCACTGACTTTTTGTGGAGTAGGCCATCCACAAAAAGGCAGTGAGTGGGAAAAGAGGGGTTTATTCAGAGAAACAACAACAAAGAGGCAAAGCATAATGTGCAGCATGATGCTACTACCACTATGCTTCAACTGTGGGGATGCGATTCTCATTGTGATGAGCAGTATTTGGATTCCGCCAAATGTAGCACCTTGTGCCAAGGCCTAAAAGTAAAATTTTGGTCTCATCAGTCCAGAGAACATTTTTGCACATGTTTGCTGAGTCTCCAAACTCTAAACAGAATTTCATATGGCTCACCACTCTTCCCTACAGCACAGCTTTGTAGAGCTTTGAGCTGTCGATCTCTCAGGCTCCTTCAGAGTTATCTTTGGCCTCTTGTTTGCTTCTCTGACTAAAACCCTCCTTGCATGGTCACTGACTTTTGGTGGAGGGCCTCCTTTAGACAGAGGTGTTGTTGTGCCATATTCTTTCCACTTTTTATTCATGGATTTACAACAACAATTAAGCATGTCAAGACCAGGGGTCTCATGTACTAACCACGTATGCACATTACATTTCCAAAAAAGGCAATGGAAAAGACAACAATAATGAGAGAGTTTTCTAAAAGTAATTGGAGCAATTGTCACGGCGAAAAAAGGAGGCGGATTCAGTCGCGAGTAAACTGAGGCTTTTAATGAGGTTGCAGATACTGAACAGGCTGAACGGACAGTCCCAGGAAGCCAGCTGGAAACAGTAATCCTCCCGAGTTCAAGGCACGCAGCGCAACCGTGGAACTGAAAAAGCACAAACATGAAGACAACGAACTGACAAAAGACAGGACAAACGCTGAGGTATAAATAGAGCCGGTAATGAGTGGCAGCTGAAAGCAATGACTAATCAACCGTAGTACATGAAACAGCCAGAAGGGGCCGGTGAACCCATGAACCGTGACAGTACCCCTCCTCCTAGGAGCGCCTCTCGGGGCTACCAGGAGAACCTACCCGTCGATTGTAATCATCGATTAGGGAGTGATCGAATATGTCCCTGGCCGGGACACAACTTCTCTCCTCCGGACCGTAACCTTCCCAGTCCACCAGTTACTGGAATCCGCGTCCCCTCCGTCTAGAGCGGAATATCTTTACTAGAAAGCCACACTTTTTGACCGACAACGTAGACGGGAGGCTTCGACCGGTGGCGATCAGCCTGAGCCTTGGAGAAGTGTCTGATGAACAGTTCTCCAGGTGCGACGGCACTTCTGGACGAAGGCATGGGCAGAGGGGACCGCGACTTCGGATTCCAGGCTGGGAAAAATAGGTGGCTGGTACCCTAAGCTACACTCAAACGGAGTAAGGCCCGTGGACGACACTGGCAATGAATTATGTGCGTACTCCACCCAAGAGAGCTGTTGGCTCCAAGAGGACGGGTTCTGTGAAACCAAACATCGTAACACCCGCTCGAGATCTTGGTTGGCTCGCTCGGAATGCCCATTGCTCTAAGGATGGAAACCAGATGAAAGGCTAACACTCGCCCCCAGTAACCGACAAAACTCTCTCCAAAATTTGGAAACGAACTGGGGACCCCTGTCAGAAACCACATCAGTCGGGAGGCCATGAATGCAAAAGACGTGATCAACGACAGTAACTGCCATCTCCCTGGCAGAAGGCAATTTGGGCATGGGAATAAAATGGGCCGCCTTCGAGAACCGGTCCACCACGGTCAAAACCACCGTGTTACCCTGGGACGGAGGGAGGGCAGAAACAAAATCTAACGCTATGTGGGACCAGGGTCTAGAAGGGACGGACAGCGGTTGAAGGAGACCCTCTGGGGGACGATTGGAAGTCTTACAACTGGCACAGACCAAGCAAGCCAAAACAAACTCCCGAATGTCACGAGCCATCAATGGCCACCAGAACCGTTGTTTGACCAAAAAGGCAGTACGACAAATCCCCGGATGACAAGCGACCTTAGAGCAGTGGCACCAGCGGATAACGTCAGACCTTAACGTCTCCGGCACAAATAACCGACCCGGTGGGCACCCGGACGGAGGCGTACCCCTTGTAAGGCCGTGCGGACCTTAGACTCAATCTCCCAAGTGATGGTGGAGACCACAAGTCTCTCAGGTAAAATAAGCTCGGGAGTAGTCTGCCGATCGGAACCATCAAAAACGCGGGACAGGGCGTCGGGCTTGACATTCTTAGAGCCTGGACGATACGAGATGGAAAAAACAAAACGACTTGAAAAAAAGAGCCCACCGAGCCTGCCTGGAGTTAAGACGTTTGGCCGATCTGATATATTCAAGGTTCTTATGATCAGTCCAGATGATAAAAGGCACCCCCGAGCCTTCCAACCAATGACGCCACTCCTCTAAGGCCAACTTAATCGCCAACGGCTCTCTATTACCAATGTCATAATTCTGTTCGGCGAGAGACAGGCGTTAAAAAAAAAAGGCGCACGGATGCATCTTGCCATCCGCGGAGGAGCGCTTGGACAGAACCGCGCCCACCCCCTCCTCCGAAGCGTCGACCTCCACCACAAACTGACGCGACGGATCAGGGGCAATAAGAATAGGGGCCGAAGCGAAGCGGCTCTTGAGGTTGGTAAAAGCAGCGTGGGCTGCGCTCGACCAGCTAAACGCCGTCTTAGTGGAGGTCAAGGCGGTCAGAGGGGCGGCGAGTTGGCTGAAGTTGCGAATGAAACGCCGGTAAAAATTGGCGAACCCCAGAAACCTCTGCAGGGCCTTGCAAGAGCCAGGGGCTGGCCAATCCACCACAGCCTTGATCTTATCGGGATCCATGCGCACCCCCCTAGATGACACGATGAACCCCAGGAACGGAACGGACTGTGCATGAAAAACGCATTTCTCCGCCTTAACAAAAAGCCCATTCTCGAGCAGCCAAAGGAGCACTCGCCTGACGTGCTGAACATGTTCCTGGAGAGAGTTTGGCCATTGAGCACACTGATGGAGATGGGCTGATTAAGCATAGACACAGGCAGGTGAAGTTGGAGAGCGAACTGAATGTCCATAAAATTACCTTCCGCTCCAGAGTCCAAAAGAGCTTGACTGGGGTGAAGTGTGCTTCCCTGCTGCAGCCGTACCGGAAGGAGCGTTGTGGAAGAGGCTTTACCCGCCGCTATTCCACCCGACAGTAACCTCTGATCTACTGTCGGGCGGTGGCTTTTACCGGACAGCCCGAGGCAATGTGTCCCGCCCCTCCGCAATAGAGGCACAATCCTCTTGTCCGACGGCGATCCCTCTCCTCCCGGGACAGTCGGGCTCTGCCCACCTGCATGGGCTCCGGATCGTGCGCAGGGCTGACCGCATCGCTGGAGAGGGAAACCGGGAGATCCACGGCAACCGGAACTGCGTGTCGTAGCCCCCTCTGTTCCTGCTGCTGTAGGTGTGCGTCCACCTTAATGGCCAGGGCGATAAGCCCGTCCAGGGACGTTGGGAGCTCTAGCATGAACATCTCCCTCTGGATGCGGTCTGCCAGCCCATGCAGGAACATCCCACTGCGCCTCCTCGTTCCAATTACACTCCGTCGCCAGGGTGCGGAACTCGATAGAGTAATCCAAAACCGGAAGATCGCCCTGACGTAAGTCGGCCAGCTTCCGAGCTGCCTCGCGTCCCGTCACGGCCCGATCAAAAACCCTCCTCATCTCCTCGGCAAGTGTCTGGAACGAGGCACAGCACGGGTGTTGGTTTTCCCATACCGCTGTCCCCACAACGCCGCCTTCCCTGACAGTAACATCAGCACCAGCGCCACCTTGGATTGCTTGGTGGAGAAGGTCTGGGGCTGGAGAGAAAAAAAAAGCAAGCATTTGGTGAGAAAGGCACGGCAGAGCTGCGGCTCACCAGAGTATGAGGCGGGAGGTGGTAGGCGTGGCTCGGGTTGAGTAGTAAGCGGCGATTGAGGGGTTAAATCTTGAGGAGCTGGCGCAGTGGGTGATGTCACCGGTCCGGTTCTCAGTAGTTGCACTTGAGCAGTGAGCTCGGACACCTGCGCCACCAAAGCCTGTACCGCACGACCCGTGGCGACCATCTGTTCCTCTTGCCTGTCGAGATGCGCGGCCGTGTCCAAGAGAAAACTATTGACACCGGCGGCACTCGCTGAATCCATAATAATGGTCAGTTCATTTTGTCACGGCGAAAAAAGGAGGCGGATTCAGTCGCGAGTAAACTGCGGCTTTTAATGAGGTTGCAGATACTGAACAGGCTGAACGGACAGTCCCAGGAAGCCAGCTGGAAACAGTAATCCTCCCGAGTTCAAGGCACGAGTTCGCGGAACTGAAAAAGCACAAACATGAAGACAACGAACTGACAAAAGACAGGACAAACGCTGAGGTATAAATAGAGCCAGTAATGAGTGGCAGCTGAAAGCAATGACTAATCAACCGTAGTACATGAAACGGCCAGAAGGGGCCGGTGAACCCATGAACCGTGACAGCAATAGAAGGAACATGTTGTCATTAAAGTTAAACTCAAATTTAAAAAAAAATATTTATTTCTTAGACCAACCACTATAAAATATCAACCAATATAAAATGTGTGGGATTTATCAACGTCCAGTGTGTACAACTGTGTGTACGGACGTGTGATGGGATGAAGGAATCTCTTCTCCCTGTTTATTATTACCTGCACATGTTTTTTGTTTTTCGCTCATTAGAAATCATGTCTCTTTTGTTCACCTCCAAAATTTGCGATTGTGTATTGGCCCAGTCTGATGGCTCTGCTGAGTGCACCAACAGCAATATCTGAAAAAGATAAAGCTACATTTGTAGTTTGAAAACAAATAAACCTATATTTGTAGTTAGGCTTGAGCCAAATTTATGATGGTATCGGCAGTTAGCAATATATTCCATCATTATGGCTATTTAATTCCGCTATTAAATGCTAGAAAACATTGCTAGTTGCCAATAGCTTTAAGGGCTTTAGACAGGGCAGGCGACAAATCATTCTACATTTTGCCTGTGTCACTTTTCTTTGCATATGAAACATCAGCTTAGGGCAAGTTTTTTTTATAGGTGAAAAAAAGCACTCACTGCCTACATATAAAACAATCATTAGACCATAAGTAACACCATGAACGTGTGACCACCATTTGATGTATTATATCAAATATAAATATCTATTGGGCAAATGAAGTTCAGACCTTTTCAACTCAGATGCAGGTGCTGTATGTAGGTCTCAAGCATGTGTGCGGTGGTTTCTTGAAGTTGACCCTGTCACTCTCCAACATTGTTGCTTTGCTGCCCATAGTATTTGTTTAAATGATATTGTTTCTCTGTTATCACATGACTGGATAACACTACTGTGTACTGCTTCCAATGAGAACTGTCCTGCTTATTTTGTACAACGTGAAAAGGCTGCCGCCATTGCTAGAATTTTTAAGCCATGGTTAAATTATTATTATTATTATTATTATTATTATTATACTGCCGTAATGATCCGTGATTATATCCGTGATTAGAGATTGTGATTGGATTGATGGCATATTTCACACAATGTCACAAGTAGCAAATGCCTTACAGAAACATAATTTGAAGTTTTAATTTAAAAAAAAAAAAAAAGATTTAATTAATCATTCTGGTTACAGGATGTGGATGGGCCAAAAATTCTTTCAAGCATGGTTGCCATGACTACTTTCCTCTTCTTTTAACATGTCCATGGAAGGCAAAAAAGTGTGAATATATTCTGAAACAGGCACTAATTCCAGTGCTGAGCAAATATTACACACACACACACACATACACACAAGCATAAAGGCTATAATTATTACAGTGAGTCTCTTCACTCTCACAACTCATCAAAATCATCCCTGGAGCAATAGGGACCAAAGGAAGGAACATTGCATTTACTAATATTAAAAGAGGAAAAAACATGTTTCTTCAGCACTTTTCTTGTTGTCTGACGTCTCCACCATAACAAATAGGGCTACTGGAATTTGCTGAATGTCCTGGATCAGAAAAATAGTCTTTGCTGTATACATATATATATATATATATATATATATATATATATATATATATATATATATATATATATATATATGCACTCAAACCTCCAGACATTGCTTCATTGCTTTGATACTGAATATTTTATAGGAAAAAAACTCTCTAGTTAGCTTCTTAACTACCTTGCTACATGATGGTGAATATAAATAAAAATCTTTTTTTATAATATCTGGCTAATACAGGAAATAAAGTACATGTGATAAAATGGAGAAGATCAGGCATGGATAAAACAGGATGAAGAATAAATTCTCAGTTTCATGTCTGCGTGTCGCAGGAAGCCTACCAGTGGCAGAACAGTTGTTCTGTTAAGGGCCTGCGGTTCAGCATGGGTAATACCTTTCACATATCACTGTGGGCACCTCTGGGTAAGCATGCCATCATACTGATAATCTTTTATGTGCTGGTTCCTTTCTTCCCATAGCAAAATACTACTGTTTTAGCTATTAGAATATTTTCCATTTTCTCTTCTCCCATCCATTGTCAGATGACTGGATTATGGCTAGTCAACACCCAAGCTTTGATCAGGAACTGCTAGAGCCCTCCTAAGAGATAATTGGGAGGAAATTAAGAGTTTATTATAACACATCAATAAAATACATCATCACAAAACATCTTGCATGACTGTAATGGTAGTTTTCTGTTCTGTGTTCCACCTTACTGCTAATGTAGTTTCCTAGGCTTGTCTAAGGTGTGGGTTGGTATAGAGCTGGTCTGTCAGAATTTCTCCTTTTGTTCATCATTTTAGTCTCCTGACACCTCTGTGTTTGTGTATGTGTCTCTCTCTCATTTATCAATCTATTCTTCTAAGCAGCCTCTGCAGTTCCATATGACTGGTCTTTTCTACTGTCACTCTGAAGCTAAAATAAAGGTATAATATTGTATCTATCAATCAACTGAGTAACAATGAGAAAGAAATGTCAAAATTTTCATAGAGATACACAAGTTGACAGCTAGAACCAAAGATATAAGAAAGATAAAGGATGCCACAAAACAAGACTGAAACAGGGCTTGTGAGAGATAAAGAGGAGTACACTTTGCTAAACCCATGGCCAGTAAATGCTGCACTATGCTCCTGATTAATTTATCTTTTGTGGTGAGTGACAGATTAAAATGAAAGTAAAAGAAACCAGGCATAAAATGTTGAAAACTTTGTTTATAATATCAGCTTCACTTACTCATCAGATTGAAATAGTTGAAAGTTACAATCTGGGTCTATCTTGGTTCTCTCATTTGATACACACTTATCATCCTTTCATTCACTCATTCAGTTATCTTCAGTAATTGCTTTATTCTGGTCAGGATCACAGTGGGAACACTGGGTACAAGGCAGGATGCCATATACACATTTATACACTCATTCATAATTTGAATGATTTAAAGTAGCCAGCCCACCTACTGGCATATTTTTGGGAGATGGGGGGAAACTAGAGAACCCAGAGGAAACCCATGAGAACATGCACAAAAACTCCACAAAGGCAATAACTCAAGCTCATGATTGAACTATGGACCCTGGAGCTGTGATGTAGCAATACTACCTGTCCTACACATGCTTATGCAAAAACAAACAAAGAAAGAAAATAAATAAATAAAATTCATACAATGTATATTTTAAATTGATTTATAAAATAAAAGACAAGGACTTATTCAAGCTTAATCAAGTGCAAATCTAAAGTAGAGTTGAAAAACAGCTCCCTAGTAAATGACTAGAATTGTAATTAAACATTCAAAAGTGAATTTTGTAAGATACAATTGCATATGCCGTAGATGCTCATATACTCATGATAAATTTGGATGCATTCAAAACACTAGTTACTGTATGTATGTAACTGTGGTTCTATAAACCATGGATAATTGCCAGAGGTGGTCAGAATCACCTGAATATTGTATGAGAGCACACGCATGTCAGTGAAAGGGATGTCTGAACCAGACATTTCATCTTTAAGATGGTCAATGCTGAGACAGTAGCACATGCCCATCTTTGGCTTTCAGGGGATTCAGACACAGGTTGCATGAGCATGAGTCTTACAGAATGGGTCCTTATTTATGGGATTACTTATTTACTGTATATCATAAGGGAATGAGGGGTTCATTATTAGAAGGGAAACCAACTATCCAAATCTTCATTACTACTACTACTACTACTACTACTACTACTACTACTAATAATAATAATAATAATAGGGAGGCATACTGGTGCAGTGGATAGTACAGTATAGTGGAAATTTTCCTGAACATTTCTGTACATTTTAGGGGCGAAGTAAGAAGCATCATTTAGTTTTAGCTTTTTTTTTTTTTTTGGTTATGCCGAGTTCACACTGCACGATTTTCAAAGTCGTCGGATCATCGTGGTTTGGATCATCCAGACACAGCAGGATTTTGAATCGCCGACAGGTCCAGGTATTTAGCATGCCAAATATTTCACGAGCGTCAGCGACGCATCGATTCTCTCAGATCGCGTCTTTGATAATTCACACTGCGTGATTGTCACTCGCGTGAACGAGCACCAATTTGCCTCCGATTTCAGGCATTTGTCGGCGATTTCGCAAAACCTGTCGGCGAGTGAAAAATCGGGCTAAAATCGTGCAGTGTGAACTCGGCATTAAGTCTTCTTCAATGATAATAAGCTGAGAGAAGAGATATTACTTAAATGGGAAGCAAATGATAAGCCAACATCTAGTGTTACATAAAATTCCTTATGCCGAGTTCACCGATGCGTCGCCGACGCTTGTGAAATATTTGGCATGCTCAATATCTGGACCTGTCAGCGATTCAACATCCTGCTGTGTGAAATGAGTTCTGACTGAAACAAACATCGGCGATGACCTCCAGCCAATGAGAGAGCAAGATACAGGGCAGCGGGAAGCTCGGGGAGGAGTTAGAGAATATGGATCGCGAACTTCTTGCGTGGTTCCGTTTCCAGTCTCGCGCGAGAACTCTGATCTCACGTGTGATCTTGCGTTATTTCCTGATCACTTCTCGCGTGCGTTTGGTTGTGAAACGTAGTTTGCGAGCCAGACAGAGTTGTCGGCGATTGTTTCTATTGTAAAGTCATGCAGTGTGTAACCTCCTGTCGCCGATCCATAGTGCAGTGTGAACACAGCAGCGACTGAATGCTACCCCAGATAGTCGTGCAGTGTGAAACCCACGATGATCCGACCACTTTGAAAATCATGCAGTGTGAACTCGGCATTAACCGTAGTGAAATCAACACTTGTAATGCGGGAAGACTTAATAACTAAAGTCAGTATTTCTGTTTTATCACGATTTAGGAGAAAGAAGGTACTGTTTATCCAAACTTTTACATCTTTTTATACAGTCATCCATTTTGTGAATCTGGTTTAACTGATTATTAATCCTTAAGCTTAGGAGTTGATCAGCTGCTCATGCAAGAGATCCAGTTCCTCCACAATACAGGCCTATATTGAAGGTGTAGCTATATGTACTTTAACCAATTACGGCTGAAGTGAAGCCATCACCATAGAAACAAGGTAACAAGTAGAGCAGCTAGTAGGGCTAATCATGTAAAAAAAAAAAAAAAATCTCTCTCCCACAGTTTGGCTGTGTTTGTGTGTAGGCTGTGTGAGGTCCTCTGTCTGTTCTTTTCACCAATAACACACATAAATTTTTGCACAAATGTCTGTCTTGCATTTTTTTCCCCTGTCTTTTGTGTGTGATTTGGAAATGCTGTTTGATGAGAATATGATAGTAAAACAAATAGTGCCCCTGGAGATAGGGAACTATTCCCAACACAGCAGGACGCCTGATTTGACTGCTACATGTACACACATGTTCGCTCCATTATTCCATCTCTCTTTTTATCTGCCCCCATGTCTTCCTACTGTACTTTTTCCCTTTATTATATATCCTAATACAGCTGGGGTCATAAGTTTACATACGCCTTGCAGAATCTGCAAAATGTTAATAATTAAAAAAAAAAAAAAAAAAGAGAGATCATAAAAAATTGCATTTTGTTTTTTATTTAGTACCACCCTGAATAAGCTATTTCACATAGCAGATGTTTACGTATGTTCCACAAGACACAATAATAACTGAATTTACACAAACGGACCCGTTCAAAAGTTTACATACGCTTGATTCTTAATACTGTGTGTTGTTACCTGGATGATCAACGACTGGTTTTATATTTTGTAATAGTTGTTCATGAGTCCCTTGTTTGTCCTAAGCAGTTAAACTGCCCACTGTTCTTAAGAAAAATCCTCCAGGTCCTGTACATTCTTTGGTTTTCCAGCATCTTCTACATATTTGACCCCTATCCAACAGTGGCTATATGATTTTGAGATCCATCTTTTCACACCAAGGACAACTGATACATTAAGAGCCAGTGGGTGTAAAATTTTAAACAGGATGATCGTGTAAATCGTTATTATTTTGTCGTCTGGGAAACATGTAAATATCTTATGTAGCTTCTGAAGGGTAGCACTAAATGAAAAAAAAAAAAAACTTTAAACATAATAATAATAATTTACAACAGAATTTATAACAAAAAACACTGAACATTTTCATTTAGTATTTAACTACAGTCAACAAATTAACAAGAATTCATGGATGTTCATTGTCTAAAAATAGTCATAAACTGACTAATGTATGGCGAGAGACTGATGAACACACACTGTGCATGGAAGATGGGCTATTGTTTCTAAATGTGTGGCTGCAAGGTGCACCAAAATGGTCGATATGTCTAATAAAGTAGCCAGTAAGAATTCAGAGTTAGTGTTTAAAAACCCAGCAATGCACATACCAGCATCACAATACTATATCAGCATCACTTTATTGCTGAAAATGATCCACTTGTCACCAATAATATCTAGTCAGCAGTGATCTTATAGTGGTCATTTTCCATTGGTCCATGAAGTAAAGGATGCGGATAAACTATGCATAGCAACAAATAGACTACAGTCAGTAATTTTCTACCTGCAAAGTGCAACTATTTGATAGGTTGGAACAACTCCAATGACAAGGGTGCCAGTTTAGTATAGGGCTGCTCAATGAATCGTGTTTTAATCACAATAATGAATTTTGGCTTCCTCAGTTAATTAAAAATGATTGACTGTGATATTTGTAAGCTTAGTGAAAGCCTATTGCCTGACATTAGATATTGGTTTATCTTGACTTTGGTATTTTAAATTATGAGCTCTCAATTGACACACGCTTTGAGTGTCTGCTTGATTGCATACTGTGATGTTATATACTGTAATTTATGCATTTATAATCCTAGAGTATGCACACACAGCACAGGGTACAAATATCACCCTCCACTCCCTTCAAGTCGCAACCTTTTTTTTTTAAGTAGGTATGTAGATAGATAGATAGATAGATAGATAGATAGGACAAATTAACAAAAAATATATGTTATTTTATTCAGAACAATCTACATGGACCATTCAATTAGTCAGTGCTACATGGCTGCTGCTTCTGATTTGCATAAAGATGAATTCAGTTAAACTTTTCACCATGCTGCATTTTTCCTGCCACATTGCATAATTTTATCCCTTGCATATTTTTGTGACTTCCCATTGAAAATGAATTGGTGCAAAATATTGGATACCGAGTTCACAAACAATGTGTATGTTTGTTTTTGTTATATTTATGCACACTTACAATGTAAAAGAAGAATGTATTTATACTAATTGAAAATGCTAAACTGATAAAATAGTGATAAAATATAGGTGTCTAATTGTAATAAATAATCATGATTTCAATATTGCCTAAAATAATTGTAACTTTTTGTTCCTAAATTGGTTGGGTAATTGTAGTAAATAACCATGAACTCAGTACAATGATTCCTTATTATAATAATGAATTCTACTATGCACTGAACATCTTGTGTTCAAACAAAGACATACGTTACCGAAAGCCTTCTTGGAAAATGCTAAAGGGACTGAGGGACTGACAGTACACTGGTGGTGACCTACAGTTACCCAGAATAGAGTACATGATATGACCCAATATGAGCCAAGTCATCGTTGTAGTGGAAACATGTGCAGTTAGTGATGTACAGGCGAGTGTGAAGTAGAAGCACAGTGGCAGCTGCAATGAGGATGTCGTCGCAGAGAGAGCCCCCTCAGGCTGTTCTCCAGGCACAGTGGCACTCCCCTGTGCAGACTCATTTATCCCTGCTGATCACTAATATCTTTGAGTACCAGCCATTACTCAAGACACATCATTCCAAAGGGGAGCTACTACATTTAACAGCACGAGTAAGCCTTATGTGCGTGAGTGTATAAATGTATTCAAATGTTCCTGCAAACCACATGTTTCATGCTTTGCCTTTCCTCTTGCCTTCTGCTTTCTTTTTTTTAAGCTTGTTTATTTGTAGCCCTTGCTTTTATACCACCAATTATTTACCTTTATCCTTGGTCTTTTTCTCTTTCTCTCCTCCATTTTCTTTCTCTATCTTTCCTGTATCCCTAACCCCACCCGAACATTGCAGTGTCATTCATCTTGTTCTTATCTTGATTGTACAGATATGACCCTATATTAGTAGAGTAAGAGAATTATTCTACTCTCTCTCTCTCTCTCTCTCTCTCTCTCTCTTTCTCTCTGCCACAGACACACAAGTAAAGATAATCTAGGTATAAATCCCAGATGCTTAATTAGTGTGCAGACTTGCTTTCTCTAGATAAGATAAGTTGTACTGTGGCAGTACAACCACAGTAAGGAAAGCAAGTGTTATACAGCTAGGTTAAGAAAGAATCTAAACGAAATTCCAGTAATGAGTAAAGGAGTTCAATTAAAGTGTTACGTAATGGTAGGTAAGGTTATATTAGGCTAGGATATGTTAGAAGGTGACCTGTTAGGTAGTGAAATGACCTGTTAGGGTAGTTAAGCTGAGGTTAGGTTAGGTCAGACTAGATATACCTACTATACTTACAGCAGATTAGGTTAGGGTAGGTTAAATTAAGTTAAGTGAAAATGTGTTAGATTACATAAGGTAGGGCAAAGTGAGGTCAGGGTGGGATATATTAGATTAGGTTAGGTTAAAAATAAAAGTGGATGGATTTTAATTTAATTATTATGTTAGTTTAGGTAAGGTAATATACACATATATGCACACACACACTCACTGCCCACTTTAATATGAACACATGTACACCTGCTCATTTATGCAGCTATCCAATCATTCAGTCATGTGGCAGCAGCACAGTGCATAAAATCATGCAGATACAGGTTAAGAGCTTCAGTTAATGTTCACAACAAACATCAGAATGCAGAAAAATGTGATCTCAGACCACACAACACATCAAAACTTGAGGTGGATGGGATACAACAGCAGAAGACCACATCAGGTTCCACTCCTGTCAGCCAAGAACAAGAATCTGAGACTATCATGGGCACAGACTCCCTGAAACTGGAGAGCAAGCTAGCCGACGGGCTATAAAGTGAGTGTGGCTTTTTCAGGATCTATTTCTGCTAGCGGAGCAAAAGTAAACAGAACATTTGGACACATCATGTCTGCAATATCTGTAGTGTTGTGAGTTTTGTATGGCTATTCCAGCAAACTTTAGTTGTATTTCATTTTGTAAGGGTTCGCTGGAATTAATTTTGTAACGTATATATATATATATATATCATGCTGATTCTTTATTTTCTTTACAGAAGAAAAAAATATATGTAATTTAAGTTTGACCTTTGTGTGACGTCATTCGCCTAGTCGCCCAGTTGCATCAGGCTCTCTCAGTTCGGCATGTGGCTAGAGAGAGTCAGGTATGTTTTTTTTGCATCTCTCCGTGATATAGAGTAAAAATGTGTTACACTGAGTGAAAATATGACTCAGTATTGATTACAGAAGTGTTATAAAGCTGGGATGAGTTCAAGTATGTACTTTTCAGTTAATAGCAAAGCGGATATTTAGAGTTTTATTAGTGAACAGTGTGTGTTTGATGTTGCCCCCTGCGCGCCAATTTAGAGCGCGGGTTTTCCCGGTTAATAAAAGTTTTATACATATAATTTTGGTGGATTGACTCTGTGAGAGTGTTAGTCTGTGTAACAAACGTACATCAAATGTGTGTAGTTTTTATTTTGATCATAAATTATATGTATTTAGCCATATTTGAGACCCAGATATTTGCAGTTATTGGTTAATGGGGACAGGGATTAATTTTTCTCTCATGAATCCCTTAGCAGACAGACTGTTGATCTGAGGGTGTGTGTGAGCGTTTCTTGTCCTGTGTTTTAATAAACTGCAGGTATGTTAACAAAAACCACTATACGATCACATAACTGAGACATATTGGCTGGATTGTATTATTTTATTTCTGTTAAGTTTAATGTTGATGTGTATAAATGCGTCTTTATGAGATATGTTACGTGAGACACAAAAAGCAGTTCAGCATGTGACTAGAGAGAGTCAGCTGACAGACCGTTGAGCTGAGGGTGTGTCCTGTGTTTTAATATACTGCAGACATAGTCCACCAAAGAGCCTGAAGTCGGTGGTTCATTTGAGTGAAATCCACTACATATCGCTTACTCTATATTAATTTCTTGTTTATAGAACTGTTGTTTAAAAGCAGTGTCACACTCACAATTTTGCAGTTATACAAATATCAGCACGGCTGTGATTACCTACGGCCAAATCACAGGCGTGCCTATATTCAGTATAACCCCACTCTTGCTTGTGTGATTTTGATTTTGCTTAAATATCGATAAAGTGGGTTTAATGTCAGATTACAGTTTGTACAGTTGGATTAGTTTAGATTTGATTAGATTAGGTGATAGTAGGTTAGATACGGCTGGATTAGGTTAATTAGGTTATTTTAGGTAAAACACCAAAGGAAATTAAGGTGAGCAGTGAATGTCAGGGTAGGTAAGGTTGGTGAGGATAGATTAGTTTAGGTAAAGTTAGTTTAGGTAAGGTTGAGCATGGTTAGGTCAGGTCAGGGTAGATTAATTAAAACATTAAATAAGAATCAGCTGAGCTGTAGCATTGTTTTAATAAAATTGTTTAATTTTAGTTAGTTTAGGTTAGAGACTAAAGGAGACCTAAGTAAGCAGTGGATAATTTAATGAAACATTATGTTACATTTGGTTCAAAAAGAGATTAAAGGAAATTAAGCTTTTAAACTAATTGTTAATTTTGGTTAGGTTAGGTTATGTTAAGGTAGGTAAGGTTAGGTATTATAAAAAATTTCCACTGAATTTCATTTCTGAATTCATACATATGTACATTTCCACTTACACATATCTTATAAACAACATGTTATATCACCTATATATGTAAGCAAATTGCTTAGTATGTTCTTGAAAAGCACCGCAGCAGAACATTTGGCTTCAAGGTTTGTGGACATGTCATTCCTTCTCTTCAAATGACACCGTCTCATTTTTCAAGACTGATGACATAGAGACTGATTAAGTTAAGCTGCAGAGACAGGACGCAGAGACAAGGTGATCACCCAGAGCTTCTCACCTCATATCTGGACAGCTAAAGGTTGTCCCTCATTAGCTTCTGGATTATTACATTAATATACCCGAGCCATAATGGATGCTGTGTGTCGAGGCAATATGGCTTTCTGGCTTCCATCACACATTCACTTGCAAAGTAAGCTCCAGCATTCTCCTTCATCAACTGCAAAAAAACCTATCTATCTATCTATCTATCTATCTATCTATCAGTTCCAAACTCTATCTACAGTATCTCCAGAGAGTTTTATTTGAGAAATTCCCTGTCAGCCGTGTCATAATTTCTCTCTATCTGGGGTCTACAGGCAATGTGTGTACCTATCTGCGCGTATACATATGTGCATATCCATATGTATGTGTGTGTGTGTGTGTGTGTGTGTGTCCAACAAGCCACACTGGGAAGGCTCATGATTTTCTTTCTGACACCAATTTATATCTCATTGTTCTTCTGAGGTAGAACTAGTCATGACATGCTTAAAGGAAAGTGATGAGAAAATACACCATTTGGTGTATCTCAAATGGCTTCTTTGGACCCCATACAGGCCTCAGAGGAATAGTTCTGAAGCTAATGATGAAATGAACACATTTTTTTTTTATTCTTTAAAAGCTCCGGTGTCCATCATATATATTTAGAAGTATTTACCTTCACTAACATGGCCATACATATCCAACTCTAGTCAAAAACCAGACTACTATCCATTTCTGCCTTTATCACTGTCCTCTCTCTTTCTCTTTTCTCAAACTCCATCACCTCTTGAGAGATTATTTTGAGCAGTTCCTTGACAGAAATACTTTCAGCCCGTGGTCTGCGGTCAGTGTGGGCCGTGCTGGTGTTAATGAGATGGAAGGAGCTGCTAGAGGTATGTAGTAACACAGAGAAAGAGATTGTGCAGAAGAATTATAAGAGTGTGTTTAATTTCAGCAGAGGGACTGCACCCATGAGGTCACACCTTTATCAAATCCATAAACACATTACTTTTTCTCAGTGAAGTTGAGTGAAAGTGAGATAGAAAGAGCAAGAGAGAGAGAGAGAAGAAGAAGAAGAAGAAGCCAGGGGTCTAGGTCCCTCATTATTAATAAGAAAAACTTACTTTCTCTCATTCACACACACACACACACACACACACACACAGGCACAGTCTTGCTGTTCATGGTGCTAATGTGACCTACAGTAACATGAATGAAGTCAGCCATACAGAAATGGGGAATTAATTACTCAGATGGATTAAATTAGTCATAAGAACATTGAACTCCTTACAGAGTGTTCATTAGAGAAGTGAAAGTAAAGGATTGAGAAATCTTTCTCTGCAAGGCCTTAGTAACCGGACTATTATAATACCAGCAGCATTCTGCTCTTGCCCAAACATTGTTGAACTTTTACACCTGACACTGTAACTGCCAGAATGTAGATCATAACTTTTGTTATAGCAGATCCACTGGTGCTTAATGTAGTAGGGCTAGGAGTTGATTCCAAAAAGAGTCTCTGATTCTTTGATTTCAGGCATTGAGAAATGAGTGTCAACTGTGATTTGGCCCAAATTTGCACACAGATGACGTAGAGTAAGAAAGGTAGGTAGATTCTTGAAAAATGGCTCCCTCCACTCCACAAACATCAATAAACAGTCAGCAGATTAAAATGCAAAATTTGTATAAGAAAACTTATTGCCATCTAAATGAAGGAGTTGATAGAGGAGAGTCAGGTACAGTTTTAACCCAGATGACATACAGTGTGTATACTGTCTGCTGCTTAATCTATGCATACCGGTATAGGTTATTGTTTCCCGTTTTGGACACCATATTGGTAACACCATGAAGAAATATATTGTATAATAGACAACTGCACAAGTGCACTCTCTCTGTATTTTAACTTGACTCTTACTGGTTAGGTGAGGATCATGTGAAGTGGTTTTAGTGGAGACCTGTGAACAGAGACGAGACATTTGTAGCAGGCCTGAGTTAATTCTGATTTGTTGTTGTTGTTGCTGTTACCATAGTATTGGTGGTCTTAGTCTGCACTTCACTAACTTGAATCGATTTCTAAACCCATCAGCATCTAATTTCTGAGAACATAGAGAGAGGTGTGTGTGTGATAAAGAGACCAAGAGCAAGGAAAGTGTCCTACACATCACATTCAGTTCAGACAGAGACATCTCTTACCCATTAGAAAGAGTTCAATATTGCAAGTGTAAACATCATCAGATGGGTAAGATGGGGACAGGCTGGCATGTTGGGTAATTAAAGTGTCAAGGACAGGTCTCACATCAGATCAGCAGAAGAGCCTAGTGATGGAAGAAGTGAGAGTTGGCTTCAAGTTTTTGTATTGGCTGTGAGATGAATTTACCTAGAAGGAGTGCAGAATTTCATTTCTGTTTCTGTTGTAGCTAAAGGATCACAAACACAGGGCTTCTCTCTGTTTATTATGTCGGATCCAGAATCTGATACAGAGAGGAAGTATGGCTGAAGGGCTTTAATGTGAGATTTTTATCTGCAATGGCACTGTGAGCACTATCTTTTGGTTTCTTGTTAAGAGCTTGTTAACACTTATACATCCTTCTCTATTCTGTTTTTCATTGCCCACCCCCCCCAAAATCATTCTCATGTTTGTCTTTGCTGGTTGTGGGAGTGTACTCATGTCCCAGAAAGTTTTAGAATGATAAGGGAATGAGGAGTGGAAGGAGGACTTGGGCTTATGAGTGTGCAGCCGTGTTTCACAAAGGCCACTAAATGAGAAAACATCGTAGGAGGCTAATCAATTATAAACACAAGCTCGCCCGAGTGGCCAAGCATAACAGCCAAATCAGCCACCATGCTAATAATTTATCTCCCTGAGACTTTTCATTTTACCCAGAAGGCCATGGGGTGCCCAGCCATCTAAGTCCATCCAGAGAAAAGGGCATAAATCTCACAGAGCCACAGGTAACAATGTGTCTGTGTGTGTGTGTAGCTGAGCATGACTATTTCATTACAACAATGTCGCCATTCTTTTTTTATTGTTAATGGAGGCAATTTTACTCCAACTGATAAAAATTTTCCACCCTAAGAGATACGTATTTTACAACTGAGGGCAGAAGAACGGGGAGAGGAGGTGGAGAGAGTGAGTGTAAGAGAGAGAGAGAGAGAGATGTGATGTGATGTGATACATGGAAACTGTAAACTGAATGTGTTTGTGTGGGAATGCATGATTCATCATTCAATATGACTGACATTGATAGCTTTCCCTCTCCACCCTGCTTAGGCAGCAGTAATCCTCCACTCATACCCTGCAGTGTTGAAGCATGGCTGCAATGACAAATGGACATTTACACCCAGCACATGACTGAATAAAAAAGAGGAGAAATAATAACACCTGTGCAGAATTGCCTGGAAGTAAACAGACAAAAGAGCAATGCTGACAACATCAATTTCACTCTGACATATGTGTGCATTTACTGTTTGTATGTGTGTGTATAGAAGGACATACAGACAGTTTTAGACACACCATCTCTTAGATGTATGGAAGTATGTATAGCTACATATCTGTGTTTGTGCATGAGCACAGGAGATACTATACACCGATCAGCCATAACATTATGACCACCTGCCTAATATTGTGTTGGTCCCCCTTTTGCTGCCAAAACAGCCCTGACCTGTTGAGGCGTGGACTCCACTAGATCCCTGAAGGTGTGCTGGCACAAAGACGTTAACAGCAGATCCTTTAAGTCCTGTAAGTTGCGAGGTGGGGCCTCCATGGATCGGACTTGATGGCCAGCACACCCCACACATGTTTGATTGGATTGAGATCTGGGGAATTTGGAGGCCAAGTCAACACCTTGAACTCGTTGTCATGTTCCTCGAACCATTCCTGAACAATTTTTACAGTGTGGCAGGGCGCATTATCCTGCCGAAAGAAGTCACTTCCATTAGGGAACACTGTTGCCATGAAGGGGTGTACCTGGTCTGCAACAACGTTTAGGTAGGTGGTATGTGTCAAAATAACATCCACATGAATGCCAGGACCCAAAGTTTCCAGGAGAACATTGCCCAGAGCATCACACTGCCTCCGCCAGCTTGCGTTCTTCCCATAGTGCATGCTGGTGCCATCTCTTCCCCAGGTAAATGATGCACATGCACCCGGCCTTAGACATGATGTAAAAGAAAATGTGATTTATCGGACCAGGCCACCTTCTTCCATTGCTCTGTGGTCCAGTTCTGATGCTCACTTGTCCATTGTAGGCACTTTTGGCAGTGGACAGAGGTCAGCATGGGCACTCTGACAGGTCTGTGGCTACACAGCCCCATACGCAGCAAACTGTGATGCACTGTGTATTCTACAATAGCTCTTCTGTGGGATCGGACCAGACGGACTGGCCTTCACTCCACACGCACATCAGTGAGCCTCGGGCGCCCATGACCCTGTCGCTAGTTCACCGGTTGTCCTTCCTTGGACCACTTTTGGTAGGTACTAACCACTTCATACCAGGAACACCCCACAAGGGGTTCTAAATATGTTTTAAATATGCTCTGACCCAGTCATCTAGCCATCACAATTTGGCCATTGTCAAAGTCTCTCTAATCCTTACACTTGCCCATTTTTCCTGTTTCCAACACATCAACATTGAGAACCGACTGGTCACTTGCTGCCTAATATATCCCAACCCTTGACAGGTGCTATTGTAACGAGATAATCAGTATTATTCACTTCACCTGTCAGTGATCATAATGTTATGGCTGATCAGTGTACATCAGGTACCCATGGAAAAAACTAATAAATGAACTAATTTCCTTTGGTTTACTGAGGTTAGGGCTATGGGTAGGTGCAGGCACTGCACAGGCATTATTTATCTGTAGACAATTGTACCAGAGCTGCTTTATGGTGAAAAATTCTTTTCAGCATTAAAGACTTATAAAAGGCATGTATTGTTTGTGAAAAGCCCACGAACAGTTCAGCAGCTTCTAAAATCCTGACCAATATGACAAGAAAGGAAAGTTTTTTAAAAAACATTTCACATGATTAAACTGTCATCAAGAAATGTGACTATCTCTATACAAGCAGAACTTTTGGCAGTTTGGTGTTCTGGAGTGTGTATCTACATTATGCCAAGAAGAAAGGACATCAGCTGTGACCTCAGAGAAGCAGAGAAGCAATGGTTGCTGCTCATCAATCTGGGAACGGTTATAAGGCCATCTCCAAACAATTTGTAATTCACCATTTTACAATGAAAAGGGTTGTTTACAAATGGAGAGCCATCAAGACAGTTGCCAATCTTCCCAGGAGTGGGCATCCCGGCAAATTCAGTCCAAGGTCAGACCGTTTAATGGTCAGAGATATAAAGAAAACCCCAAAAACTACATCATGTGACCTACAGGCCTCTATTAAATGTTTATATTTATGACAGCACAATCAGAAAAAGACTGAATAAGTATAGCTTTCATGGAAGGGTGGCTAGGAAAAAGCCCCTTCTCTCCAAAAAGAATATGAAGAATAGTGACTTAAGTTTGCAAAATTGCATCTGAACAAACCACAAAAGTTCTGGAGCAAAAGATTGATGAGATGTTTGTTCGGCATGGACAGCATCATATTTGGCGAAAACCAAACACAGCGTATCACCACAAACACCTCATACCAACTGTCAAGCATGGTGGTGGAGGGGCAGTGGTAGCTCAGTGGTTACGGTGAACTACTGAGCAGAAGGTCATGAGTTCAAATCCCAGCACTGCCATTGATGGGCCCTTGAGCAAGGCCCTTAACCCTCAACTGCTCCGTTGTATAAATGACATAAATGTAAGTCACCCTGGGTAAGGGCATGTGCCATATTTTGGCTTGTTTTCAGCCACAGGACCTGGGAAACTTGCAGTCATAAGATAATGATGAACTCCACTTTATACCAGAATATTCTTGAAACATATCTCAGGCCATCTGTCTAGCAGATTAAGCTGGGTCGAAATTAGGTCATGGGACAATGATCCAAACCACACAAGCAAATTGACATCTGAATGGATAAAGAAGAAAACAATCAAGGTGTTGGAATGACCAAGTCAAAGTCCAGACCTCAACCCCATTGAGATGCTATCATGGGATCTTAAGAGAGCTGTGCATAAACAAATGCCCTCAAACATCAATGTACTGAAACAATTTTGTAAAGAAGAGTGAGCCAAAATTTTTTGAAGATTTCTCCAAAACAATATGAAAGACTGACAAACTCCAACAGAAAATGTTTACTTCAAGTTATGTTATAATTTCAATTCAGTATAATATCATTAAATATCATTTCAATTCATTTCTTCATATTTTTCATACAGACTGTACATGACATTATATATATATCTATATATATATATATAAAATATGTGTGTGTGTGTGTGCGTGTGCGCGCATTACCATTAGCCATGTGGGTGTGTGGAGAGTTTCAAATATGATTCTGTTGACAATTCTGTATGCTCATATGGTCTGGACTTTTGGACTTTTCTCAGAATGAGTAAGAACACAGAAAACCTATTCCAGAGAAAGTGCTTAATATTCAGCCACTCCATTAAATCATATGGTTTGAGAGACAGAGAAGGAAAGGAGGAGAGAGAGAAGGTGAGAAAAGCCATGAAAATTAGAAGAACTGCTTAAATGAGGTTAAGACACCATCAGGCCCTATTTACACGACATTATGCAGACCTACGGATGTCTGTCAATGAGCCTATTCACTAAACAAGCCCTGCAATTAGCCGTCAACACAACCCCTGCACACACAGTCTGTCACATTTCATTACCGCCCTCATCTGGAACAAAAGCATTAGCTGACACACTCATCATGCTGTGTGTGTGTGTGTATTGTATTGGTGCATATGCCTCATATTAAATGTGAATATAAAATTTGACAGACTCATTCAGGAGCCAAAATGGTTGCTCAACATAGAAACATACTTTGCTAAAAAATTTAAGTAAATTCACTTCAAACAATTCCCATTTCAAACTCATTAATGAAACATATACTAATAAACAGAGAAATGGGAAGCATTATATCAGGACACGCTTCAATTTCTCAGTAGAGTTTTGAAAAAGAAGTAGGAAATATGATACTTTTAACATGTGATAGCAGCCCACTATCATTGTTAAGTGCTATTGTTAACATTGACTAAGATTTCAAATTCATATGGATTTCAGTTAATGTGAGCTATTTCATAGGAAGTAAGTAGTAAAAAACATTAGTCACTAACCTCATGCCTTAACGTAATTTCAATTATTTCATACTTTTCAAATGTTCATATGAAATTGAATTTTGCAACAACGAAGCCATGTTGGCTAAAATTGTATCTTTTTTACTTAGATTTTAATCTTCTTTTTTAATAGTTAGTATTTTCATCACTTTTCTAATTGGTTTCATTTTGAAGTTGCATTCTGTTTTTAGTTTTTGCTAAAGGAATACGCGACATCAGTGACCAGCTATATCAGCAAGACCATCACCACACGCTCCAACCAGAAGCCGTGGATGACTGCAGAGGTGCATGCCCTACTGAGGACCCGAGACTCCGCCTTCAGAGCAGGCGACAAGGCAGCCCTAAGAACAGCGAGGGCCAAACCGCCCCGGGCTATCAGACAGGCAATGCACACACACGCTCAGAGAATCCACAACCATTTCAAGGCCAGCAGAGACATGCATGTGGCAGGGCATCCAGGCCATCACCAACTACAGGACAACATCACCTGCCTGTGACAGTGATGCCTCCCTCCCAGATGCACTGAACAACTTCTACGCTCGGTTCGAGGCACAAAATGGCATGACGTCGAGGAAGACCACCCCTCCTCCCAATGACCAGGTGCTGTGCCTAACCACGGCCGATGTGAGGGAGACTCTACACAGAGTCAACCCGTGGAAGGCTGCTGGACCAGACAACATTCCTGGCAGGGTGCGCAGAGGATGTGCAGACCAGCTGGCAGATGTTTTCACGGACATCTTCAACACCTCCCTGAGCAGCACTGTTGTTCCGACGTGCTTCAAGGCCTCCACCATCATCCCCGTGCCAAAAAAGTCTTCAATGTCCTGCCTCAATGACTACCATCCCATTGCACTTACACCCATCATCATGAAGTGCCTCGAGAGCCTCGTCATGAGGCACATCAAGACCCTGCTGCCCCCCTCACTGGACCCCCCTGCAATTCGCTTACCACCCCAACCGCTCAACAGATGACACCATCACCACCACCCTCCATCTGGCCCTCACCCACCTGGACAATAAAGACACATATGTTCGAAGACTTCAGTTCAGCATTCAACACAATCATTCCTCCTGATTGGAAAGCTGAACCTGCTGGGCCTGAACACCTCCCTCTGTAACTGGATCCTGGACTTCCTGACTGGGAGACCTCAGTCAGTCCAGATCGGGAACAGCATCTCCAACACCACCACACTGAGCACTGGGGCCCCACAGGGCTGTGTGCTCAGTCCACTGCTGTTCACTCTGCTGACTCACGACTGTGCAGCAATGCACAGCTCGAATTACATCATCAAGTTCGCTGATGACACGACCGTGGTGGGTCTCATCAGCAAGAACGACGAGTCAGCATACATAGAGGAGGTGCAGCGGCTAACAGACTGGTGCAGAGCCAACAACCTGTCTCTAAATGTGGACAAAACTAAGGAGATGGTTGTTGACTTCAGAAGAGCACAGAATGACCATTCTCCACTGAACACTGGTGGCTCCTCCGTGGAGATCGTCAAGAGCACCAAATTTCTTGGTGTTGACCTGGCGGAGAACCTCACCTGGTCACTCAACACCAGTTCTATAACTAAGAAAGTCCAGCAGTGCCTGTACTTTCTGAGAAGGCTGAGGAAAGCACATCTCCCACCCCCCATCCTCACCATGTTCTACAGCGGGACTATCAAGAGCATCCTGTGCAGCTGCATCACTGCCTGGTTTGGGAATTGCACCGTCTCCGAACGCAAAACCCTTCAGTGGATAGTGAGGACAGCTGAGAAGATCATCAGGGTCTCTCTTCCCTCCATCACGGACATTTACACCTCACGCTGCATCCGCAAAGCCACCAGCATTGTGGATGACCCCACACACTCTTCACCCTTCTGCCGTCTGGTAAAAGGTACCGAAGCATTTGGGCCCTCACGACCAGACTGTGCAATAGTTTTTTTCCCCCATGCCATCAGACTCCTCAATACTCAGAAACTGGACTGAAGGAACACACACACATACATATATATACACAACAGAGCATCCTCCATCCTCTTTGCAATTTTTTTTTGCAAGTTTATGCACATTACATTATGCTGCTACAATACTTATTATACTGTACATAGGCTGCTACTCTTATGTTTACACTATTTCAGCTACTTGTATTGTACTCTTGTACTCTTTGCACTATTGTCACTAGATTCACTTTCAAACAGAACTGTGTACTGGTCGGCGCTGCACTGGGACTTACTATGCCCATTGTCTGTCCCAGTAGTCATTGTACTGTCTTGTGCTGTCTGCACATGTTTGCACTTGTGCACTTTATAAATTATGTAGTCCCTTGTAGTTCTATGTTCTGTGTTATTGTTCTATGTTCTGGAGAAACTATGTACTTGTATATGAGTGAATTTCTTTGTTAATAAAAATAAGTAGTCCTGGCTTGTTTTTGGATAGGCCCTAGCAAATGAAATGTAATTATCATCTCAAGGCAGCCAGTAATTGTAGCTAACTTTTAATCTGTATGCATTGGCCTCAGATGAATGTGTCATGCAAGTGGGGCTCATAATCCTTGTCACTTGTGGGTGTGAAGCCAACACCTCACAATAGTGATAGCTTCCCTGCTACTATCTGGGGGCAGTGCCCTGTTGAAATCTGTTCTGACTGAGCAACTGTCAGAGCATTTCACATTATGCAGTGGTTTCAGTTGTAACAACATGAAACTAATCAGTGTCTTCTTAAAGGGGCATTGCACTCAAACTCCATGACTGAATATACTGTAGAATTCCTTACCATTAAGTTAGTTTAGAAAAAAGAAAAACGGATGACATTCAGTATACCCCATGTACCCCACAGACAAATGGTGTACAATGATTTACTGAAGATGAATGAATAAATGAATGAATGATGTTTTGAAAATTTCTATTGTATGTTGATGCATTGCACAGTGGGGCAGGAAAAGCCATGAAATACTTCAGTGATGTATTAAAATAATTTCTCAAACTCAAGAACACTTCAACTGTGATTTAGTAATAAGCTGGTATTACTAAAGTATCCTGTAGCAATAACGCAATCAGTAGGAGGTGACCCCATTATTCCAACTCAAAGTAGCAGAACGATTCTAAGCAGGTCTTTAAAAAGTACTATCTGAAAACATTTTTACACAACATTTTTAAATTTTCACACTATTACACCTATTGTTGACAATTTATTTTCATCTCTCAAACAGGAACAAGTTATTTTTCTGTTAAGCTGCTTTGTGACAGTGTCCATTGTCAAAAGTGCTATACAAATAAAATTTAATTGAATTGAGTTTCACTAGATCTCTATTATCAACAGATCAAAGTAACAGGACAAATGCCCTACTTTTCTAAACAGAGATTGATGTAAGAGAATGCTAGAAATAAACATTAAAGAAAGTGGGTTTTCAATATCCACAGATTACTTTAGCCCCCTTAAATTCCCAGGAGCTCTTGGCAGGTCCAGGCTTATATTCCTCTTATAACTGCGTACCTTCCCTTTAGTTTCCTTGAAGTTACTGAATAATTCATAGAAGATAATGAATAAAATGCTTTAAAACGAATACCTGAATAATAAGCCAGACTTTAAGGGGATAAACACTTCTTACACAGTAAGGACATTTTAGCCAGGCAACATGTTGGAATGTGAGAAATATATGATAATTTAAATTTGCACTTGCACATGCTCTTATACTTGGCAATTTGCACAGTAAGAGCAGAAGTAATTCCATCTTAGTGGAACACGCTGAGATGAATTGGAGTTGTTGTTCTGTTGATAGCCAAGCAACTTTGCAACAACACACTTTAAAAAGTTAGATATTGTTGCAATATATAGCAATGAATAGCAATGCACATAGAGATGTTAATGTTATGTCCACTGTTTTAGAGGTTTCTCACCACTGGAAAGGAGAAATCCTTCTTTTTAATGGTATGAAGGTCTCCTCTTGTTTTCTTCAATGCATGGCACAAAAAAACCCTACAGTTACGCACGAGGAGTGATGGGTGGACCAGCAAAACTTGGGTGAGTGGAACAAAAATGGTACTCTCAAACAAAGAGAACTGTTTTTGCCTTATACCCTACTATTTATGTTCCCAATAATGTGAGCCTCAATGGGGTTTTGTCATTTAAAAGTTGACATTTTTCAGTGCCATTTATAAATGATTAAACACCATAAAGACCTAAAAATACAGAACCTTAACATGACAGTCCCTAAACACCAAACAACAAAAAGTACACAACTGAAGCACAATCTGTGTACACCAAGGCTCTGAACTCCGAACCCTCAAGAAATTGTCAAACACAAGTCCTTTATCTTTATCCGTAGCCAATTTTTTTTAAAAACGGCACTTTTGAATGCTGTCTGCATTTTTCCACTCACATGCCCATGTAAAGCTGTGTATCTACAGACAGAGGCAGTGTCTGAAAACAAACAGTATCACTCCTGAGTGATACATACAGGTGTGATCACCCTTTCAAGCTCTGTCTAGCTTCAGAAAAAAAGACACATACTAAATAAAACTCATTTTAAAGAGTCAGTTAGGAATAAGAAGAGTGATTGGTAAAGGGGAAGAAGGAGTGAGGACAGGGAAGAGACATAAAAAATTCAGGGCAAGTCCATTTATTCTGAAGCTGAATAATGCATCTGCTGTCTGATAAAAGTGTGCTGTGACATGGGCTGGTTGTTGGTTATGAAACTCCTTTTCTTTGTTTTGTCACTGATATGCCTGTGTTTTAAAGACAGTGGTCCTGACTCTGGCGCTGCGTGTGCAATGTATTATGGATGAAAGACACCCTGAATGTTGTCTGAAAAAGCATCACTAGCACAACAAAGGAAGGTCAAACAGTCTCTTGTGCCTAGCATGCATATAACAATACAAAAAGGAGCACAGTGAACGTATAAAAAGTAACATGACATTTCACTTTCCGCTAAACTCTTTGTCAAGCCCCATGAGCCTTTTCAACCCAACAAATGTATCTAATCATTGATACTTTTTGGTAGTAATAATGAATCATTAGCCAAGAGTCTTCAAGCTATTTTTAATAATAAAGGAGCCACATTAGTCTTTATAAACATGTTTTATACCACTTCGTTTTGTATTCATTTATAAGATTTTTTTTTAGAACCACCATTTTGAGGGACAAATAGCAGTGGAATGTAAGTTGCTTTATAGCTAGTTTTAAAGAAAGAAAGAAAGAATGTGTAATGCTTTTCAAGTTGCTAATGACAAGTTGCTGCCCCATTGCTAGCACATTTGAGTGATAGTTTTCCTTCACAAAACACACTCCTTGTGGTTAGCCACAAAGTTAGCTGGTATCTACAATAAACAGCTTCAGCTTTAGAGCGACTCGAGCAGCCAACATCTAAGCTCCCTGAAAGCCAAGGATGAACATCAGCTATACAGTATGTCTTCTGACTTGGTTTTGATGTCCTCCTAATTGCCTGAGAACCACAATGTCCAGCTCCAGCGTAAGAAGCATCTGGACATGAGCCTGAATTAGCTTCCACCAGCTTGCATGCACTGGCAGGCTCCCAATAGTTAGCAATAGCCACCCTCAAAATGACACTGACCAGTATCGGATTATTGTCTATGTGCAGCTCATGGCATCAAATGTGCTCTTTCACATGGCACCACAATGTAAAGACTATTGAGAGCATTAAAGGAACTTTGCTATACTGTGCCCAAGTTCCATGTTGGATGCCTTAACTAATAGCATGGATTACAAGCAGGTTGGCCTAGGCCACATACCTGCAGTTGACACTTGTATTGAGTCACTAGTGTTCTTACTGGATGAAGCAAATATATGCTGCCTGAGCACAGTGTGTACAGGGAATTCAAAAGCATTTTGCTGCTTGCATTGGAATAATCATGCCAAACTCCAGGTACATCGCTCTGTGATGAAGGTGATTGAAACCTCGCTTCTGACAATGGGACACCTAGTTCAGGATGGAGGGCACCACATGCACACCACTCTACAGGCCTTGTGTTCATGCAGACAATAAATCTCTTGGGAAAATACTACAGAGCTTGTGTGGCGCCAGTGGGGAGAAGAAAGAACACAGATGTAGATGAGGTAGTTCTATTACCAAACTAACCTCTAATTAGAATCAATATAATTAAAAGATGAAAAACCTTAAATTTCCGACTACGCCACTTGGGCACCGCCCAAGAAAATAAGCTGAGCCCAACAAGGCTCGCACAGGTTCACTTGTCACACAGGGTCAGAAACAGTGGGTTCCCATATAAAAATCTTTTATTTCAACTGAAGAATTACAATGTTAAAAGGCAACACTATGTTCATTCACTCATTCACACTATGCACCCAAACATCTGAGATTGCATCTCTTAACAATGACAGTTAGACACGGACAGGCTCTTATTCTCGAATGGAACAATTCACTTTCTGCAATTAATACACACACCCAGTGCACTCACACAACCACCTCCCAAGGAGCACGACACCCGTGAAGGAAGCACTGCACCAAGAAAGAGCCTCGGTTCCTGCCAACACAAGAGACATGAGTTAAAATAAAATAAATCAGAAAATCAAAAACAATTCTAGAAAAAAAAAGAAAATAGAAACTTAAACAGGATATAACTAAAAAGAAAAATAATTAAGCAATCTTGACAATAAAAATAACAAAAAAAAAAGAAAGAAAACAATAATGTAGAACAGTCAACACTAGTACTGGAAATTAGGGCACATTAAAAAGAACATTAAGACTCAGCTACTGGTTATTAAGGTTTTACACAGACAGAGCGAGTTCACTTTTCAAAACCAATGTGCCAATTCACGTTTATTCATCAAGCACATTAAACTTGGAGATCACACTCTATCCGCGGGTCAATTAGGTAGCAAAACATGCACTAAAGCAGCATGTCAGCCGGAAGGTAATGCACTCCCATGCGAAACACTCTTAAAGAACACTCAAAAACACTGGTGTAGAACCCGCATGGAGAACACGCATGGAGAATGCAGATGTAGAAAGTAGAACGTAGAACGCGGAGCACCCAGGCATGCGTAACACTCGGCCTTTGCGCCCCTTTTAATAAAACAAATTAATAAAGGGTTAATTTTGCTAAAGTGCTATAACATTTTAAGAATATCAGCAAAGTGTACATACATACCGTTGTGCACTTCCGGGATGGACACTAAGGGACAGACAGCAGGCTTCTAACGCGAGATAGAATGCAATCTATTGCCTGAACATGCAAGCCCCCTAAAATAAACTAAAAGGAGCATGCAGTAAGCATCTAACTGCCTTAATTAAAAAAAAAGAAACCACAGCACAGTGCCATACCGTCTCTCTTATCCACCAGCAATTTCCAACACAACAATAGCGTGTCGATGACGTCACAGTCCACCAATGATGACGCATACAAAACCACATACCCTTGCAGTTTTTATACTCTCCAGTGCGTCTTCCGATTGGCTAAAATTTAACAAGGAGAGTAATCACCTCTCCTGCCACACTTGCACTTATGCAGACAATATCTGAATCTCTTTGAAAATGATGGGGGACATCAGCTATGTGCCCAATGCCTTGGCACTGACCATCTTAAGGATATTGAGCATATTGAAACAGAAATCTATGTTGACAGCATAGTTGGGATTATGGCTCTTAAGACCACCACTGTCAAGTCCAAGACAAGCCCAAGACCAGGACAACTTGAGATCTAGTCAGAATCTCTTAAGGGGGCCAAATGAAAGCAAGACTCAAGAATCAAGATTGAGACCGAAAACCAGTTGACTTAGGGTGATGAGGGCCTCTGGACTATTGTTGGAGCATACACATGACACAAATTTACAGCTGCTCCAAGAAGAAAGAAAGGCTGCTATAAAACAACACAGTTGCTACTATAACCATAAAAAAAAAAATCAGCAAGTATTCTCTGAGCAACGGTAGACAAATAGAGGCAAAGTCAGCCCTTGTGGACAGTAATTAAGTATAGAAACTGAATGACAGATTAAAAATAGAGTGAGACAATTCAATGAAAAAGCTTACAGTTATAATTAATAGCCATAACAAGACAAGAATACCAAGGTAGGCAAATTATTTATCAGAATTTCGTTTGTGTGTGCGCGTGTGTGTTCAATAGAAAGAAAAAGAACAGAGAGATTACCATGGTAAGCAAAAATGAAAAGACCAGTTTTATGACAGCTATTTTGACAAAGTAACCAAAACACAACAGACATTAAAAAAAAATGAAAATATCCAAAGGTGCACAGAGGTGTAGTATGATCTAGACCAGTGGTTCTCAACTGGTTTTGCTTCAGGACCCAAATTTTATGTTGGATATCAAATCGACCCAACACTAAACTAAAACTATTTATCATATGCAAATGAAGAAATTAATATTAATTTTAATTTCGCATATTAATGTTATTAATACTACTAATAATTATCCATTGCATAGGCCTAATAAAGTTGGATATTAATCATTTACTACCTGAGATAACAGGCTATAAATCAGCTTACATATAGCGTTGTTAAGGTTGTACCTCATAAGTAATTACAGTTTTTTAAATGCAATGCATATGCTTAATCAAGTGCACAATTAATTATTCATATGACATTAATATGAAAATGGGCTGCTATATAAATGCATAAACATCCTGAGTAAGTGCAAGTAAGTATCTAGCCTAACAAAGAAAACAAACACTGACCCAAATATTGAATTATAAATTGTATACTCAACATTAAAAATGCAACTTTAAATGCATAACAATGACATTTAACAAGAACAGAGCTGAAATCATAGTCTGTGCAAATCATTGGGAAGTCTAAGGGTGTGATTTTATTTTTGTAAGTGTCTCAAATCCAGGATGGCAAGATCAGATACATCTGTTGATTTGTCTAGTTGGAGTGCATAATAGTAATTTGCCCTAATTACTGTCTCCTGTTTTATGTCCTCAGACATATCTTGTATTCTCTCTACGTGTCACTGGAGATCAGGATTTTTTTCAACAGATTTGCGCTGAGTTCTCTGGTCATGTTGACTGCAGTGGTTAATACAAGATCATCTGTAACTGTGTGGGCTTGATTAAACAGGTGTAGTTGGTTCTCCTGTTGATGTCACATTCAAAGCATGTAGTCTTACAAGAATTTGGCATTCATTTGTGACAATCATGTACTATTGACCAGAAATACCTGCATGTCTGAATATGAAACTAACTGCCACAATAAAAGAGACACAATGGCACCACCACTGCCAAATCAAGCCTCTATGTAGCTCACACAAATCACTCTAATGTAAGTGTTAACATATAGCAGTGTGGCCTGTCAAACAAAAACTATGCTAGTTAGTCCACATGAAATCCATAAAATAAAATACAAAGGTAGGCCTTTACCTTTTAGAAATTATGTTGTCAGAATTTATTTGCAGCAGTCATTGAAAAATCTAGGAACCTCCGGAAAATCTAGGTCCAATCCACCCTTAAAGCTTTTTTTTGCGCTCTATTATATTTTCTGTTTTCCCACATTATGACAAGTAGCTAATATCAAAAGGCCATGCGACTGCGCCTGTTTTCCCTCTCATTTTCAAGCTACAAACCAATAAACACAAGCCAAATATGACCGAAGTATAACTAAGCAAAGCTAAGCACTTATTTCAATGAAGTATTGAAAATCAATGAGCCAGCAACAGTATTTCTTTGAAAATATTCAGATATTTGGATAGAAAATGTAAATATTTATTCATAAGTTTTAAATAGTTTGGGCCCCCCTTTCACCCAAGGCCCTGGGCTACAAGACTATACATTTTTTTATTAGTCAAACAGTGATTCAAAAAAGTAGATGCCTAGTCATCTTTTTCTATAGTTAAAGCAAAATCTGATTTAGGTCTTGCTGTTATCAGTGCATCAAAGAATGCATCAAACCTCACTTCAATTAACAGTGATACACAGGGTAGGAATTACATTTCCACGATGCTTCAAAGCTTTTTTAGATAAATCAGTGTAATACCATAGGTGACAAATAACCAGCCTCAAAATATAAGTGAATTGAAAACAATTTTATTAAACACACTGCTTGAAACTCTGCATGAACCATTGTGCAAAGAAAATTAAAAAAAAAACAAAAAAACCTACATGGAACATATATCAAGTTTTGATTTTGGAAGAAAAAAAACTGAAGAGATGAAATTAAAATAGGATCATCTCTTCATATCTTTTCAGTCTTTATCAAATGGTGCAAAGAAAATGTATCAGAATCAGGTTCATAAATACAGTCAAAATTATTAATTTTTTTGTTTGTTTGTTGATCACAAAGTACAAAGTAGATGAGGAAAACTAGGATGCCGGGTGTATTCAAAGCGCCGCCATTATTGTTTACAATGCGTGGAATGGTGCGCTGTGATTGGTTGAGCGGATGTATCGCATTCTGCAGAGAAGGGAGACTGGCGTTTATCGCAGTTTGGAAAGATAGGGAGAAAATGGCGTTTATTGCGTTCGAACAAAACTCTTCATTTATACCTCTCTCTCTCTGTCTCTCTCTCTCACTCACTCACTCAGCTGCTTCCCTTTAGAGGTCGTCACAGCAGTAATATGCCCTTCATCACTATTACTAATACTAAAAATAATATTAATGATCTCTTTAAAATAAAAGTCTAAATTAAATCAGTTGAAAGAGACACTCGCCTGTCGATCTTTTAACTCCTTGAACAAATGAGGATGAGCGAGTGACAGATGTTTGCTAAGATTTGATGTGTTGCCTCCCGTGGCAGCACATGACTTATAGCAGCGCTTGCAGACTGGTGAATTAAGGTCGGTTGGTACACCTTTTTCATCACTTTATTTCACTTCTACCGCTTTCTTTATTTATTAATTTCGGATGTATAGAGTGAGTTTCACCTGTTTGATCCATTGTCGTTTTCACGCTTGCCGGTTTCGCGTCAGTTTGGGTAACACTGCATAGTGGTGAACTTCGGAACAGCAGCGAATGAAATACCGAACTGAGCAAAATTATGATATCGTACCGTTTGAAATATAATATATACCGGTATTAACGTAAGTAGTAATCCCCAGTAGTAACGCAAGCTCAACTGGCAGATTCGAATTCTGGAGTTAATCTGGCCAAGCATCAACAATGAACATTTTAACCAGACCTTGAATAACCTATTGTACACCCTACCTGCCTCTTAGAAAAAGGACTGGGCCTCTTGATGCTTGTGTTTTCTTCAGATAAAGCACTGCTTCAAAAGTATGCAGCCCAAGCAGTGAGTACAAATGTATTGACAATTACAACTGCAAATTGCAAAATGCATATGACAATGTAAACAAAAACACAAGGAGGATAAAAATCTTGAGGGGTGTGTGCCATGCTGGGGCATGCACCACACACGGACAGGTGGGAGTCCCCCATCGCAATGTTCTCTGCAAAACCAGGAGACAGGACCACCTATTACTGGGGGCAATTGTGGCCTAATGGATAGAGAGTCGGACTTGCAACCTGAAGGTGAACCTGAAGGTCGTGGGTTCGAGTCTCAGGTCCGGCAGGGATTGTAAGTGGGGGGAGTGAATGACCAGCGCTCTCTTCCACCCTCAATATCACGACTGAGGTGAGCAAGGCACCGAACCCCCAACTGCTCCCCGGGCACCGCAGCAAAAAAGGCTGCCCACTGCTCCGGGTGTGTGTTCACGGTGTGTGTTTGTGTTCACTACTGTGTGTGTGCACTTGGATGGGTTAAATGCAGAGCACAAATTCTGTGCAACAAGTCACTTCACTTCACTATTAGAAAGACTTGTGTAACCGGCATACTGGCTGGTCAGTATGGGAGGTGATGGAATAACATTAACATCAAAGTCATCAGGAGGCAGGACAACAACGTTATCTAAGCAGGCAGAGCCACAGCATTAGGAAAGTATTAGGAAACAGACTGGACAGGAGACCTTGGGGCAATCCTCAGTCAGGAGAGGCCCTGGTGCAGGCCTCAGGCTTGGCTGAAGAGACTACTTCCTTAGCCTTGGGCTTAGCTGGAGAGGCTGCTTCATCACACTGGGCTTGGCTGGAGAGGTCATTTCATCAGCCTTGGGTTTGGCTGGAGAGGCTGCTTCATTGGTCTCTGGCTTGTGTGGCATGATGGGAATGTTACAACAATATATTATAATCAGTTTTGTCAGGGGAAGAGGTAAGGTGATTGAATCAGTAACTGTGATTGTGTAACTGACTAGGGTTTCCACCAAAACTAAAAAAACTAAAAAGGAAATAAGAAATGATCCTCCTCCTGGGGCAATGCTCCATCTTTGGATGAGCTAATAGGTGGAACAGAATCCGGTGATACCTCTCTGATCTGGCTCTTCGACATAGCGTAATGGACATGTTGTACCTGGCTCTGGTCCTGCACTGGGGCGATGGTGTATGCAACCTCTTCACCCAAAGTGAAGTGCCAAAATTGCTGCCTGAGTTACTGGGGCATCCCTACAAACACCCAGGTGCTGAGATAGAGGTAACCTGACTATACAGTATGTGATCTAATGAACCATCAGTAGGCAAATACTGCCAAGGAAGAGCATATGCATTCTTATTACTTCTGCCAGGCCAGTACTTGATCTTGAAATCAAAGGCTGCAAGCTCTGCAGCCCATCGCTGCTCAGTGGCCCCCATCTTGACTGAAGAAAACTGACTGAGTGGATTATTTCAGTATACACCACATACTTATGCCCTAAAAGGTACTCCTGAAATTTTTGTGTCATAACCCATGTGAGTGCAAAGAACTGGAGCTATAATTGGACATATTGCATATATGTAGACTCTGGCTGGCATAAGCTATGGGCCAGACCTGGCCATCTTGGGCCTGAGAGAAGATAGCCCTTAACCCACTATGGCTAGCATCTACCTCCAGAATGAAAGGCAGAGAGAAGTTTGCATAAGGCAGAACAGGGGCAGCCATGAGTTTAGCCTTCAGTTTTTCAAAGCTTTTTTCATACTTACTCATCCAGGCTGCACAAAAGGTCCACCCAGAACCTTCCTTGTCTTAGTACCTGTGATTTCTGCTACTACTATATGCAACAGAGCAGCCAACTTGGCAAAGCCCTCAACAAAGTGCTGGTAGTAGCTAGCAAAACTCAAGAAAGAGTGTACTTCAGAGACATGAGTGGGCCTTTGCCAACTGGCAACTGTTTCAGTTTTACCAGTTGACATACCCTTACTAGAGATAACACGACCAAGATATTTCACTTCCTGTTGGAAAAAGGCACACTTCTCCAGTTTTTATTTTAGGACTTCTCCTTGCAACAGACCCAGCTCCATGTCCAAACATTGCAAAAATTGTCCCACATAAAATAAGAACACCACAATGCCATCAAGATAAAGAAGTAGGAATTGACACTGCTGGTCCCCAAAAAGCCTCTTCATCAATTCCTGGAAGGTGCTTGGTGTATTATAGAGCCCAAAAGGCATCTGGTTTCACTCAAATAAGCAAAAACGGGGAACAAAAATAGTCTTTGCCTTGTCCCTCTCAGGCACTGGAACTGGATTACATCCACTGGTTAAGTCCATAGTGGAAAACCATTGAGCCCCTGATAATACAACCAGGGACTCCTCAATATAGAGAAGAGGGAAAGCATCTTTCTGGGTTTTGCTATTCAGTTGGTTGTAATCTACACAAGTGTATAGCCTATCCTCTTTTTTTCTTTGCTAGAACAATGGATAGGGCATAAGGGCTGCTGCTCTCCCTGAAGATCTGGGTCTATAGAAGTTGATTTATATGAGTTGAATATATGAGCTTTCACCACCTTATAATCAGAAATCCATCATTAGCAGAAAATATGGAACCATACTTTTGCAGAAGAGACTGGACTTGATGCTGGTCCTGATCAGAAAGGGCAGATAAATCAATAGCCTCGATAGAGTCTTGCATAGGGGTGGTGAGTAAAATGCAAGTTGTGTGTTTTAATAGAAAAATACTTTACTGTTTAAAGTAGACAATTAATATGTCTACACCAATCATAAAATCATTCAAGACAACAATATATTGTAATCAGTTTAGTGAGGGGAACAGGTAAGGTGATTGAATACAGTTAGCCTTGTGTAACTGACGAGAGTTGCAGCCCAAACTAAAAAGGAATTTAAGAAATTAAACAGAAATGGGAGAAAATAAATGAAACAATCAAGTAAATGAAATATACAGCTGCAGATTTACAAACAACTACCAAAAAGAAAATCAAATACAAACAAAAACACACACAAAGAAATGAAACAAATAAACTCACCCAACCCAATGCAGGAGAGAGCTCAGGCCTACTGGACTATGTAGGGGTCTGTCCCTAAGAATGCACCAAAAACGCACATGCAGTCCCAGCAAACCAAATCAGAAGTGATTCAGTACGCAAGACAACCGAAAGTTCTATAAGGGTAACTAGATGCAACATTAGGGGCACTCAGCTCAACTGCAAGTTAGAGATAACCTCCAAGAGAAAAAAGGGAAGCAGGCCGCAACATTACTGCTCCATGATGCTTTCAGCAGGATAAACAAAACTAAAAAAAAGAGATTGCCTCAGATAAGCATGGTGCAATACCAAGAGCTCCTCGCAGGGTTCACAGATGGTGGGGTGGTTTTAAGTGTGGTGAGATGTGCTTTTTTGTCACCCTACTTGAAAAGCCAAAACTTGCTGTTCTGCTACGGCCTGCACTGAGTCACTGCTTCCTTTGGCAGTGAAGTGTTTTGTAATGTGTAGTGTGTTGAGGCAGGAAACAGGTTTGTAAAATCAGCATGTCATTTATTAGGGGCAATCCAATAATCATTATCCAAGTTGGTAGTTGGGGTCAGAGACCAGGCAGGCAACAACAAACATTAATAATCCATAATAAAACTGAGAAAACAGAGGGGCTATAGAAAAATAGACAGAGTTCAAAAGAAGAGTTTAAAAGACATTTTCTGTCCAAATTTTGATTTCAGAAGGTTGAAGGACATTGCCAGTTGTGGTTCTTATTGGCAGGGTTGGACAGCTTTCTGGGACAGGATGCTCTGGCCCCACCACCATGACTTCCTACCTTTATTGTTGTTTCTTCCCACTCTGTGCCAGATTCATCAACTAGACCACAAAGCTGTACTTCTGGCCTCAAGATGCTAAGCAAGACCCTGGTGTCCAATGTGCTTTCACTGGTTATCGGAAAATCTTGCCAGCTGCCTCCCTGATTTGCTGTCTCAAACCTCACCTCACGTCTCAGGTCACCTGTGTCTTCAGGTCTGGCCCCACCTGAACATCATGATCTAGCAACCCAGGAAACAAGAACTCCTAGCACATAGCCATGTATGTCCTTAGGGGAAAAACTGTTTCTTAAAATGGTGTCCACTGTATAGGCTGGATTGTATACATTCTGCATTTCCTAGGCACTTGATGTTCTTTAGGGATTGCTGAACAGTGGCAAGTCTACCCTATCTACCCAGAAGGTGTATGGGGCAGTTATTATAAGTGCACCACAGGATAATGAATAGCATCTCTTTGGAGTTGCATATGCTTATTAGTGGAAACCAAAGGCCCCTCATTATAATCCACAGTGTTGGGTTCCAATATTGTAAAAACACTGAACAGCAGTTTAATTTCTTTCCTACTCTTCTCAACCTTCACAATACAATATGAAGGGCCATGTCATTGGCTGAGGAGGTAAACTGGGTGTAGTACAAAGAGAAAACACTAACCTAAGAAGACTGGATTATAAAAACCACTGCTCTAATATAGCAGTTCTTGGACTTCCATAAAAATATGAGACCTAGCAGTTTTGAATGTTTTATAAATGAGTTGTGGTGAAAGTATTTAAACTGCCACAGTGGCAATATTGTACAGACATTTTACTAGGATAGTAATCTTGAATGAATGGAATATGTCTCTAATAATTTTGCAGGACTGCAGTATTGCATATATTAGTGAAGTTTCACTGCGCCTGTGCAAAATGTGTGGTATACTGTTTTGCATTAAATAATATGAGTAATTTACTCCAACACTAGGCTTTCTGTCCACTCAAAATAGACTCCTGAGGACGTCAGTAAAATGATTTGCATCATTTGCACATAGGATTTAATATCTCAGAATGTCTGTAACACTTAACAATGTCAGTAGTAATTACAGAGCTCCCTAGTCATTTTAATGTTGTGTGAGTAGTGATTATTATCAGCAATGCCTCCATGACCTCATAAAAGACACTACAATGTATGAAATTGAGGGGCAATGCAGAGCTGTGCGGTATTCTTTCAGTATCAACTACCTAAATCCATAGTAGTTTGACTGTATCACATTCCTGACAGTTAGCAAAGCTACAATGCAATGCTTTATAGGCATCTGAACCAGGTGTAAGAAGATTTCCCTCTTTCCTGTTGATCAGAAGGACTTAGGTCTGAGTAGAAATAGTAGAATTTAAAATTAGCTGAAAATCAGATCCAGTGGTTATGAAGAAGATAAGTCAGTTCTTAAGTAAATTGTCAGGCCTGGTCAGTGTTTCTTGATTCCAGCCCCAGGAGCACTGCACATGTATATTTGCTCTAACTTGCTTGATTCAACCCCATTTAACCTGATTTAATAAATAATTATCAAACCTTACATGAGCTAATAGAATCTGTTTAGAAAAATATGCAAGATTTGAGACTTCTTCTTGAGATGTCTCAAACTGTTAATAAACACTGAGTTAAGTAGGTTGGCAAACCTGAGCTCATGTCAAACTCACAGTCTAATAAGTGAAAGCAATTTTATTAGATTTCATAAATAACAAGTAAAAAGAAAAGCATGTGAGAGCCCTGTCCTTATCCTGTTTTTAACCATTTGTAAAATTTCATGAGTGAACCCATACGATTTCTAGTGAATTTGCAATTGTGAATCCATGAACATCTGGCAAAGGAATGGCACATTTCTTATAAACAATGCCCTCGCATTATTATCACAAACACCAAAAACAGACTCAAGTTAACGCAGTTATTCATATTCACAAAGCCCCATGGCCCTTTATAGACGAGATCGAACCCTTTTGAAATTATTATGCTGAATAATAAGTTATTATAATCCAAAGCGTGCGCACACACACACAGAGTTAAATATTTCATGGTACCTGCCAAAGTGGAAGGCATTCATGAATAATTTAGATTAATTTAAGTTCTAAATAGTCCATAATATCGCAGACAGAACTTACCCCTGGAAACATTTTGAGCATATTATTTCGGCTGCCATTACTGTTATATGTTAATGCAGAATCAGTTCAAAATTTTTGTTATTTGTGCTCTTTGAAAAACAATTGAGGTGTGTATGTTAGCATGTGTGCTTTGGTGCCTGTTAGGGCTGATGAGCTCAGTATCTCGTCCTGTTTGGATTTATATTGCCTATGTGAAGGGATCACTACTCATTTAAAAGGGGGGTAGCTTTAGAAGACTTGATGTGAGTGCATGTGTGTGTAACACTCTGGAAACACCTGGACCAGATAAAACACATATGCATGTATAAAACTTTGTCTATAAGCCTGTTTTGTAAGTGCACAGAGTGTGCTCAGCAATTATAGGATTTCTTTTGATGCTATCTCTGAGGAAAGTTGTGCATCAAACAATATGATAACTTCATGATAAATTCTCTTTCAGCCATGTCTACATCAGTGTTCTAATTGAAGGACCAGCTACTTGAATTATAACTCATCAACAATGTATAAAGACCTCATAAGGCAAATCAGTTTTAGGACAGGAAAAGGATACACCCATACACCCACACACACATTCATACATCCACACACAAATAGACCAACTTCAAAATGATCTATTATGCCAGTAAATGTCACCATTCAAAGGAGACTCAAAAGGAGTCCATCTGTCTGTGGAAAGACACAGCAACAGACACTATCATCTGTCCAACTGGTGACCTCTCTCTGTCTGTTTCTGCTTGTGTCTGTCCATCTCTTTCTATTCAACTATTTCATACCCTTCATACTTTGACTGCCTTTGCTATTGTTGTTTCTTTGACAGACCCAGATAAAAGATTTCTTCAGCAAAGCCCCCTGTCATGAAGTAAACCTGAAGTAGGCAATTGGTCAAACAGGTATAATCTAGTCAAGCATCTAGACACATCTAGACAATCTATCAATACATGTGAAGTAGATTACAGTCAAACCGCTACACCAAACAGGCAGAAAACAGGCTTGGATCATCTGAGGTAACCCTGAGCGTCAGGGTTATTTAAAAGGAGTAGTGTGATTGCAAACAGGTGTGTGTCATTTGCAATCAGGTGATTGTGAATGGGATAAGATTGTGAATGGAGATGATGTTATGAGGTGGAAAGATGAGGATCATGGGAGTTGTAGTCAGCGTGACACCCCCAAAGTGGCCTCATCATTTCATCATGCTAGAGCAGCTGGTAAAACCTAAACATCAAAATTTACAATCAAAGTTAAAACAGTTACAAAACTAAAACAGGTATATGTTATATATTATTGATATTGCATCATTCAAACTCAGGTATCTGTTATCCAAGGACATCCACACCTGCTTTATGATTCTGTTTGGAGCTTCTCACTGGATGCACTAAATGATGACACATTTTGACCAGGGATAGTGCTTTATCCTGGCTTCTTGTCTCACTTCTCACATCTCTCTGTGAGCTCTGGTTCCAGAGAAGGGGTAGTTGCAAAGACCAGACTCTGGAAATTAGTAACTCTGGAGTGCTCTCCTGTACGCAAAGATAGAGATCACTCCTGTAAAACAATTTTTTTTCAAGTTAGCTTTAAAGTTTTAGTTTGAAATTTCAGGTTACAGGATGACAGAAGAGAGCAGGACTGTTCATAGTTCACACTACTCAGACAGGGGAGGTGATATTTTTCACCACAAATGCCGCTGAACAAAGGCGAGGCAATGTATTCCTTGTTTCCCTTCCCCTGGCTGAAAATGTTAAACAAATAACTTCATCCTGCCACAGCTTCCTAGAGAGATGAAAAGAACTGTGGGACATCTGGAGGGCAGACACTGCCAGGTGAAGGGAATAAGATACCCAGAGACAGCATGAGAGAGTTAGCTTTCACTGGAGGCTACCTAGGATCAAATGAGACACTTATTAAAACCACCTTACACAGTTTTCTGGTATTTTGGCCTATGAACATACACTCCTTCAGCCAGAATAACAGCTCGCAGAACTGCCCAGACTGAGCTGGTCAAAAGTGCACTATAGGAGCACTCTAAAAACAGATCCAAGGCTTTGTAAAACACACATTCCTGACCACCGATTGGCTCCAGGTGCTGGCAAACTCCTCTTTTTTTTTTTTTTTAACCATCTTCGATCATCACTGATCCACCTAAACCACTCTCATGTCTCATGTTCAGAAAAACACTTCACCATTCTTAACTTTCCCATATGTAGGTAGGTAAGTTTATTATTCTGCACAACTAGATGTACTTATATTGAAGCTACAGCACCCTTAAATACTTCCTAACATAAATACACCTACACTCAGTCACACCCTAAAAACAGTAAATATATTTGCTGAGGACTCTATGCGAATAGTAGTTAAACGAAAGCCATATCCTCTAAATGCTTGTAAAAGCCTGTCTAATTCAGACCTTAGTAGCTAAAGTTACCAACTCGTCACCATACTCTTACAGACACTTAAACGCTTTTATCTTTAATGCAGGCAGAAATTGAGGATGCCATATAGCTTGATTAACATTGTTTTCATATGAGTAAACCGTGCAATGGCAAGAAGTTTTCACAACATATTTTCAGTCCAAAGAGTTTGGTGTTTTACTGATACACTGATCCTCATATGATGCCTTCTTATTTCTAAGGAGGTTTCTTCACACAGTGCTGGAATGGAAGGCTGTCTGATCGACCCAACTACAGAGCTCTTTGTTTCCATATTAAATTCTCATTGCATTTCCTTTAATTCTCATCACATAATACTAAGTTCTTACAATTGTGACATTAATCCCTAACCTGTAAGAATGATAACATAGAATATTGATTCTGCCATTTTATTTCTCACATTGTTGAGTTGGAAGCTACATGTTTCCCTAAACTTTATATTGGTAAAATGTGACTGCACTCTCTGTTCTCTTATTTAAATACTGAATGCTAGTATACATCCTGCTCTGTGATGTTAACTTAAGCACATACTGTATTGTACTGTCATTTTGTTTGGTCATCATGATTTGAATACCATTAGTTATTTATCAATAAATTGTTAGAGATATTACTATAATGATGTTTATTTTATAGAAAATACACTTAAGCACAGATAATTTAATTTATTTATTCAGGTAGAGCGTTGCTCATCAGCACATTGTGGAAAAATGTAAACAGCACAATCTCTTATTATAATCACTGCCTTTCAGGAAGTATGCATCTCACTGTTTGCAATTATAAACATTCTTCTCCTGCACAGTAGACAAGGTAATGGCTAAAACAAGGCTATGTTTTGTGTAATTGTAATCATTCACTTGAGAAGTTTGATGCATTTTGTTCCATATACTAGAATAAGAATAAACTGTGTGAAACTTGTTAAGATGTATTTTGTCAAGTATACTTTGATGGAATGTAGGGTTGACCTTATGAGGTTCTCGAGTTTGACAAGGAATGAGGAGGGATAAGGGATAAGAACAAGAAAAAATAGAAAGACTCCAAAGTCTTTCAGGGTGATGATACATTCACAGTAACTTTATATGCCTTTTCTTGTCTATGTGTGTATTTTCTACGTATAATAGGACATGGCTTCTCTGACTAAAGGAACAGTTAAGCCAAAATTACATTTACACAATTTTCCTCTTATGCCAAATATATTGTCTGCACAATTTGCAAAACAAATTAGAACTGTATTATAAATGAGAAAGTAACTGCTTTTTCAAAAATTTAAATCTGAAATCCATGCCTGAGTCTGGTACTTGCATAGAGTAACACAAAACTATTTTATAACAATTAAAATGATTCAGCTTTAATGTGCATTAATGGCTTACTATTATATATAAAAATTGACAAAAGTGCTACTGTTTTTAATTTCGTAAAGTACTTTCGTCTATTTTTTTTTTTATAACAGTATTTGCCATACAGTGTCAGAGACCACATAACCTTATTTTTATTACATAATTTTTATTACATAATTTTGTAGTCCATCCAGCTAAAGGTGTGGAATGCTGTGCTTTCTGAGATGCTTTTCTGCTCACTCCGTTTGCAAAGAGTGATTATTTCAGTTGCTGTAGCTTTCCTGTCAGCTCAAACCAGTCTGGCAATTCTCCTCTGACCGCTCTCATCAACAAGGCGTTTCTGGCCACAGAACTGACGCTCACTGGATGTTTTTTTGGTTTCTGCACTATACTGTGTAAACTATAGAGAATATTGTGCGTGAGATCCCAGGAGATCAGATCCCAATTAAATGTGATCTTATGAGTGGTCTCTTGCAGATGTTCGAAATTAATTCAATTCAATTCAGTTTTTTTTGTATAGCGCTTTTAACAATGGACATTGTCACAAAGCAGCTTTACAGAAATAAATGGATTCACAAAAAATATACTGTAAATATGTGAATTTATCCCTAATGAGCAAGCCAGAGGCGACGGTGGCAAGGAAAAACTCCCTGAGACAATATGAGGAAGAAACCTTGAGAGGAACCAGGCTCGAAAGGGAACCCATCCTCATCTGGGTGCAATGGATAGTGCAATTATAAATAAATCCCTTCTATTATTGTGTACTATATGGACAAATAGTGCAATTGTGCAACCAGTAAATTCATCACAGTTTTTGCAAGAAGTCCGGTTGGTTAAAATCTATCCACTGTCCACTGATGGAGTCCTGAGTACGAAGCTGCTCACAAACATACAATTTCTTCAAATAGAAAAGAAAAGTCCATTTGCAATTGCATTTCCCATGACTTATGAGTTATGATGCTGTCATATTGAAATAGCAATTACACTGTTTGCTATTTCACTTCCTCTGCATCGTGTATGGAGCCTCCAAAATTCAAATGCAATCACAATACCCTTTGCATTTGCATTTCCATTTCCAATGCCTTGCACAGAAACCTGTCAATCATTGTTGGGGGTGGGAGTATACTATGGGGCGTGTTTGTATTTGGAAGTGACGTCAGTCACAATCGACGGCCAAATAGGAAAACGTGCAGATGATTGTGTTGATGCTTCATGCCTGCATGTGGCCGAGCAGTGTGGTGAAAAGATCATCCTGAATTTTGGGCCAGAAAACAAGATGATTGACAGTCGCAAACAAAGTAGCATTTGGATGCATTTTAATAGCATAGACAACCTAAAGGCAGAATGTAGAATTTGTAAGGTAAAAATATCATATCGAACAGGGTCTACTAACAACCTTAACAGGCATGTTAGAATTGTACATCCAAATCTGCACACTGTATTTTATTTTTTACTTGTTATATGGCACGCCGTGTTCTGTTTTGAGTGTGATTTGTTTGGAATGGTTTGTGTTTTGGATAGTTAAATATAAATAAACGTATGTGTCTACACTATACACATGTGTAATAGTGTTTAATGTTTTTATATTATTTAATGTTTTTATACCAAACATAAATTAAAATGTAAAATTATGGTATTCTGGAAATTATAAGGTTTAGTATAATTGCATTGAATACTTTAAGTGATATATATGCATGCATACCAATCAAAACATTGCTAAATTTGGCTGAATTATAAAAGTCAGAAGTGGTACTAAATGAAGAGCCGTTTGGGAGCCGTTTGAACATTATACACTTTCGTTCATTTGCAATTATTAAACATTATACAATTAAGTGTGCCACCTCTTATTGCTGAGCTAAGCCAAATGATCTGGTTCAATAAAAAGACTTCTTGGCCGTCGATTGTGACTAACATCACTTCCAAATACAAACATGTATACTCCCACTACTAGCACTGATTGACAGGTTTCTGTGCAAGGCATCGGAAATGCAAATGCAAAGGGAATTGCGATTGCATTTGAATTTTGGCAGGCTCCATACGCGACGCCAAGGAAGTGAAATAACAAATGGGGTAATTGCCATTGCTATTTCAATATGACAGCCTCATAACTCGTAAGTCATGGGAAACGCAATTGCAAATGTACTTTGCTTTAACATTTGAAATTTGGCAGACATTGTATGTTCATGTAAATGAAAATACATATGGTAATACACAATTTGCATTTGAATTATGTCTCAATTTATGTGTGCACAAATAAGAAATTGCATTTGCAATTGCTTTTGAAATTTGTCTGGAAAATACTTCCATATACTTGAATAAACTATCAGGAAATGTTGATTTCTTAATTGGCTTACTGTTGTATTTTTTTTTTATTACAAATAACTTTTCTATGATGTAGTATTAGGCAGCAGTTACCAGCTGGCAAAGATGCCAGACCAGCTTGGCCTGTGTTTTGGTAACACTGAAAATCCAGGGCTCCTGGAAAAAAATTGTCATTTTCATTCATAATTTATAACAATAAATAGCAATTTTTCAGAACAACTTTATTCAACTCCTCAACCAGATGCCCTGTGGCGCTTTCTGACAAGCTTCTATCCAATGTGACTGAATAAGCAAGCTAACTATATTTAAAAACAACAATGACTTTACTAAATCAAGAAACTTATTTACAGTTGATAACAATAGCCATCCAAAAATATTTTATGGAATTCATTTCAGTTTTAGTGTTTGTTAGACAGTTCAGAAAAGTTTGCTGGAGATGCTATCAGAATCTGCTATAAAGCTGGGACCCAGTGCTTCTGCGAGTCAGAATGTGGTCCTTTAAGCAGCAATTAATGTCAACATGTTTTTTTTTCTGAGATTTTCTTAATACAATGGAGAATGATCATTTAAGAACAGCGAAAACAAGTGCAATGAACATACAGGGTCGTTTTTTTCTATATATATTTCTTAAATGATTATTTATTGGAGACACAGCAGAGTTATGCTGCCCTGTGTTCAATATGTGGTATGTGTGAGCTGTATGGTAGCTCAGTAAATTAAGGCTGACCATGTGCATCCCCTCATGGCCACAATTTACCCTTCTCCTAAAGGCTACTTCCAGCATGATCATGCACCATGTAACAAAGCAAAAGTCGTCTCAAACTGGTTTCATGAACATGACAATGAGTTCAGTGTTCTTCAGTGGCCTTCCCAGTCACCGGATCTGAATCCAATAGAACACCTTTGGGATGTGGTAGAATGCGAGATTCACAGCATGAAAATGCACCTGAAAAATCTGCAGGAATTATGTGATGCAATCATGTCAACATGGACCAGAATCTCAAAGGAATGTTTCCAACATCTTGTGGAATCCATGCCACAAAGAATTGAGGTTGTTTTGAGAGCAAAGGAAGGCCTTTCCCAGTATTAGTACAGTGTTAAGCACCTAATAAAGTGCTTGGTGAGTATATGTTTTGTAGTTACAAATTCGCTCAATCATAGCAATCACTAAGATAAAACAAGAGAGTCTTTACTTTTTTGCAGATGTGGCACCCAATATTTCCATCCCAAACAAATGGACTGCTTGCTTTCAGTGCTTTGGTGCATTACCATTTTGAAAGAGTACAGCAACATTATTTACATTCATCAGTACATTGAGACTCTCTAATTATTATACCAGTGTTTATAGGTGTTTATATGGGTTGTATATAACATAGATTTCTTACCTTCATAGCTGTGTATGTATGAAAAAGCATACAGTTTGAAACGTTTCTCCAGTTTGCAAGAAGGAGCTCAGTCATTGCTAGCACTCATATTGCTAGCTTCTGGTTGCTGTTTCACATTTTTAGTAAATCCAAAATTCATTAATAAAGATGCTTGTGGCACATGCTTCTGATTTTTTTTTTAATGTCCCATGATAGTAGCTACAATTATGTACATGAAAATTATACTTTAAAATGACCATACTTTACCAGACCATAAAAAAAATAGCAAAGTGTCCTCAAGCTTTTGATAGGCAGTGTAGGTAAGTAATGTATACTTTCTATTAATTTATTATATTTCATATTCTGGTAGTGCTGTAGGGGGTTTTCTGATATAAAATCTCTCTTATCCTTTAAATTGTAGTGGCATTGCCTTTGTATCATTGTAGAGAGCCTAGTGAGGTTGCATGTAGGCTCCAGAGCTCAGAGGTGCCACACAGTGCTAGTGTGAAAAGTAATCAATTGCAACCTTTCTCCCCTTGCAATTAATTTCTCCCTCTTGCTTCCCATCGGTCTTCTTTCTTTGCTTTTATACCACATTCATGCTGGTGTTCAATCCAACCAGAGAGGACCTTGAAAAAAAAAACAATATAGCCTCAGTCACTTTAATTAGATTCAAAATGATGTCAGATATCCTGTCAGAGACTGTCAATATTAGTACCACCCTACAGACCTATAGTAGAGAATGAAAACTCATACATGTAGACATAATAATACAAGAAGATGTAGGTGTTTGTGATGTCAGATCAAGCAGGAAAAAGAGGGACCTAATGACTGCAGAAAAGGAGGGAATTGAGAGAAGATGTATGTTAAATTTAACCAGGTTAATGAAATAGAAAAACCAAAGGACAAAGTGAAGTGAAAGTGTTTATTGTTCTCACTACCCTTGCCTCGTCCTTCCAGGCCATTTATTTTGATCTGGTTAATTCATCCTTTCAGTGCTCACTTTTGGGAGTCTATAGAAAATGGACCTCAGTTAATCTTGAAAGCAAAGACAAATTATAATTCTGTTCTGTGGCCAATTTGGCGCCTCTCTTTCGGCTTCTTCCAGCCACAGGCTGCTGACAAGAATGAGTCCCGTAGAGCATGGGAAGTAAGAAGTATACGCTAATGAATAAAACATCTGTCTCTTTTTCTCCACACCTAAAGATGATGGACGTCATGTGGCCGTGCAGGCATAAAGGGAGTCACTGTAGTTAATCATAGCAGCTCATGCACTCATCCAAGCACAAGGGAGCTCATAAATGCCACTACACCTTATAGCCTCTGTACCCAATTTGATCCAGCTCCTATACTGTTTTACATGAACAGACAAACACACACAAACTCCACTTGCACTGGCACTGGCACGTACAGTGCAGGTTCAGCTGTATTGTTATATCAGTGTGCATTAATGGCATGGTGCTTCATGCTCCTGTTCTTCACTAATGCTCCAGTCACTCAACTGAAGAAAATGCATCTTATAAATCATACTGTATTTGATGTAATTAAATTTAAATGTGCAGGATTATGGATGTATATATCTTGCCTTAAAAATGAGGTTACAAATACAATTTGTTCACATTCTACTTATCGGTAATAAGCCTTTTTTTAGACTTATGTCAGGGCAGTGTCTGCTGTTAAGGTCTGTTCTGAACTGCGCGCTAATTGCCCCAAAATGGACCAGAGGCAGCCTAAGCTCTGGTTTCCTTGGATACATCTAATGTGGAGGTCTTGCAGTGAAAAGGAACTAGAATGAAGCTTAATTCTCAGCTGTTAATACCGTAATGATTACATAGATAGCAATTAGTGTGTAACTAGCAGGTTATGTATAATTATACAATGACTCAAATATGCAAATGTGGATTTGTGTGCCTTTAGCATGTGGCTGCATCAAATATGCCTTATGAATTCGATCAATCAGATAAAGTGCTATGAACAGATGTCATAAAATCAAATTTATACCATATCATTATTCATAATTATGATAACTTGCATTCGTGCCAACATCAGCCTGTCGAATAGGCGCCAAAGTGGATAATCCTCAGTGAAAATTGATTGAATGACAGGATGATGAAGGACCCACTCAAACTGGACTTTTGGAGTGATATTGAATATAATAACAGCAATTTCATTTCCTAAAAAAAACAATATCTTGAACAGAAAGAAAAGGCTTTTTTTTTTGCTATTAGAAGCACCAGTGATCCAAATAATCAACGATTGCATTGTCTAAACTAATACAAGGTTTTACTTGAGATAAACAAAACCTTTCCATCTCACTGAGGGGAACCTGCATTTCACTACTGTGTAAAATACCCCACCATGACCCTTTGTTACTACTATGGAGAGTTGCCATAGTGATTGAACATCTCACACACTTTCATATGAATTCACAACAAACTCAAATACAGATCCTTTCATTTTTCTTTGGCTTGGCTCTCAAGAGAAGCTCTTAAAGGTTCCATGTAGAACCCTGCAATAGAACCCTTCTTTCCATATCAAGAAGGGTCCAAACTATAACTCCTTGAAGAATTAACAACAAAAAAAAAAAACCTCAGGGAACCTTTTATTTATTTATTTATTTTTTAAGATTCTAAGTGTGTAATGAGTTATGCACATTTCCAAAGACATTCAAGTCCATATTCCTCAAGTAGTCATCGATTCACTGCCCCTGTTAATTTGAACAGATGTTAAAAAAGGTTAAGAAGGGGAACAGTTAAGTTATAAATGCATTATACGAGCAGATAATTTATAAAGAACACATTACACAAAGCAACACAGAACAGCAATGGGAGACTTGGCTTGTTTTACATGTGGGGGAAAATGAATCTATCTAATCAGCTGAAGCCCATCTGCATTGGTGGGAATTTGCTGAAAGTGGAAAGGTAAATGTGACTGTTGGATTAGTTTTGAGCTCTGGGCTAGCAGAATGGGTAGAGGAAATGGAGAGTAAAATTGAATCCTATAATGGAAATAATTGCAAAATGTTTAGATGCCAACCATTATTGGAGCACTGGTATGGCCAAATTAAAATCCCCACAAGGTTTATATTACTAAATGAATAAGTCTATTTTCAACCTGATTCCTCAGTTTAATGCCTCCAGTTTCTGTCTATGAAAATTTACAGATGCTTAATTCCATACATATTGTTCTCCTCCAATAAATGTAGTCTTTGAATTGTTAATGATTCATAGGTGTCATTACACGCATTGACATTTTGCACTTTTGTGCATTTATTCACGATATATTAATTGGTGACTACATGGTTATGAGTCATGTTGAGTAATGTTTAATTGTGCCTGAATAAATGTGCTTACATTATGCATTATGTGGTTATAATTCAGAGAACTGAATTATAGAAAAATGAAAGAAAAAGTCCTAATAAAGCAAGCCCTTAATCATGAGAATCCATCCATCCATCCTTTTAGCATTTACGTTTTTATGTTTAACTCTGTCTTATGAGAATCAGAGAAAGAAAAAAAAAAGCAATGGCAGACCTCTGAAGTATCTGACCTAAAACAAAAGGATGCCTCAGCATCACAGACCACTCCACCCTTTCCATTTTCCACTCTGAGTGGTAAAAATGATACCCCCTATTGGTGAGAACTGCAGCCAGCATCTGTTTCATGCTAAGCTAAATCAACCAGGCCAGTGGATGAATGCTGGGAGACCTGCCAATGCCATCTCTTTTCAGGAGTATTTTTAGAGTGCCATTGCCTTCTCTCCTCCTCTGCTCTGTCTTAAACATAATCACTCTGACAGAATGACACAGGAAGAGCCAGTTCTTCTCAGTCTAATTGATACTGAAACCGTTTCAAAAAAGCTCTATGCACTAACTCAACATGCACGTCTATTTTCATCCAGGAGTCTTGGTTGAGGATGAATAATGTCCTCATTTCCTCACCGAAAATTGAAGAGTTCTGACAGTCATGTCAAGAAACAGTGTTAAGAAACAGTGGCACTTGCATTAGCAAACAAATTGAGGGTACAAACATACAGATGAAAGACATTACTTCACATTGTATTCCCACAGTCAACCACCTCATCTTCAAATTGAAACTCCTCAAACTAGGCTCTGACTGGCTATCTTCATACATGATAAGGCATCACCATCGCCGGTCTGTTTCTCATGAAATTTTAATCATATCTTCAATTGGTTCATCAGACCACAGATGCACCAACACAACAGGACATGTTGTAAAAGCTGAAGTGAATAAGAGAAATGTAGTGGCATTCAGGTGAACGCAGGCAGAAATATTATAACGCAGTCAAGACTGATGGATGGACTCATTAGAGTCCAGTGGCGGTATGGCCTCTCGAATTGCAGATATAGCACTGAGCATTGTGTTTGTAGTGTAAAACTCAGATATGGGTTATTGACTGAACAGTCTCTCCATTATCACGCAAGATTTCTGTGATGATTAAACTCCTCAGGAACCAGGAGAATATATTTTCAGTGTGAACACCAGAGCAAGAGAACTCAACAATTTAAACACTCTGGTAACAGTTCAAACAAGCAAAGAAAGAGAAATTGCAACAGACATGAAGTCAGGAAAGTGAAAGAATTACAAAAAGAAGGTGGGAAGCATGAAATAATAGGGGAGCTATTAAAATACAAGCAATTGGAAAAATAGACTGCTACTTATTACAATCAGAAGACATGTGGAACAAATTAACAAGGGTGTACGTTTATGCCTTGCAAACAGAAAAACTCACACACACAAACATGCACACACATACAATGTGTTCTGGTGGCTCAGTGGTTAAGGATTTGAGTTACAGATCAGAAGGTCATGTGTTCAAATACCAGCACTGCAAAACTGCCATGGTTAGGTCCTTGAACAAGAATCTTAGCCTTCAGCTCAGTTGCATCCCCAATCAGCCAAATGAGCAAATGTCCTGGATTATGTGTTATTTTATACTATGTAAGATATCACAGCATTGTACTGTAAATATGTTTTACTCTAAATTTTACAGTATTTTACTGGCAACTGATAAATTACTGTAAAATTGACAACAATGTTTTACAGTGTAGTTATTAGGCATATGTGTTGACAGTGTCTCATTGTCTGAAGCGAAATGGCTTCAGATGAGGCTTCTAGTGGTACTGAATAAGTCAGCCAAATTCCTCTCTCTCTCTCTCTCTCTCTCTCTCTCTCACACACACACACACACACACACACACACACACACACACACACATACACAGACCATTCTCCCACACAAGAATTCATATTTGCCTGTAAAACATAACACACCCACTGAAAAAAACTATATAAATATATCTCTCTTTCTCTTCTTCCTATAGTCACAGGTATACAAATAAAGTTCCCTTATCACACTCATACTTCTGATATCTCACACTCAGTCAGATCCAAAATTTACACATTCATTTACATGACACTCACATTTATCCTCTGATTCTTGTTAGTTCACAAGGTCTGAAAGGCATGGTTGATATCTAAGCTGTTTTATATGCTCACAGATCAGATCAGATCAATCAGGGGGGGGTGTTCGGGTTAGCTTTAGGTGTAGCATTAATTAGCTTCATTAATACTTATGTCAATAATTATCAACCTCCTGTTCTACATTTTCAGCATAACACCACATATATTGTAACTGTCTTGTCCTTTACACTGACTCCAGCTCTTCAATAAAATACAATTAAGTATTTCTTTAGCTCATCTATGCACACTGCAGCTGTATTCCAACAAGTGCATGCAGTCCAAGGCTTCTTGCTGTGTCTCCGTCCCTAAGATTCTGCACAAAAGCTCTCAAAATAAGAGAGAGAGAAAGAGAGAGAGAGTTTAGATAAATACTTCTGACGGTAATGGCTGTTGCTCAGACGACCCTCTCCCGCTGACATCCTTGATTGTAGACCTCTTGGTCCTCCAGTTTAAGGGGCTCAGAGCAGAGAGGGATTGTTTACATTTTAACCTCATTAATGGCTCAGCTTGATCCGAGCGAGACAGTGGGTTGTTGGCTCCTGCGATTACCAGGCTAAGTACACATGGTAGGTCAAACTGTTTGGTGGTCAGCAGTGCCTTTCTCTCTTACTGAGAGGAACCAGAATACCACTATTGTGCAAAATACAGTATCATGGCATCCTACCTTGACCCTTTGTTACTACTATGGAGAGTTGCCATAGTGATTGAATTGCACAGAACAGCGCTACTTAAAAATGAATTCATTGCCTTGCTCATGTTGCAAATGCTCATTTTTTTTAAGACATTTATGATATGTCGCATATCTTGTAGGAAGGTGTGTGGTAATTACAAGTAATTTCTGGTAACTACTTTGCATATATAATTTTAGTGTACATATTGAATTAGGTGAAAATTATATAGCAGTGCTTCTTACCACATTGGAAACATCTAAGAATATAATAATGTAGTGATTGTACTTTGCCTACATAATGTGGAAAATATTGCAAAGTATGTTGGAAAAAATACCAAATATCGCTGTTTACAGTGTTTACACTGTTGACAATATTTGTACTGCACTGCCACTTTAATTCCACTCAAGTCCGCTGCTTATATCTACAATGTTTACACCTTACTGCACTCTTACACAGTATTCTTTTTTTTATATTTATTCTTGTTTTTTTTCATTTATAATGTTAAATTACTTTAGTATACTTATAACTCTTTCTGCTGCTGCAATAGGTGAATTTCCCTCTGTGATGGATAAAGTGATCGATCTATCTGTCTATCTATCTATCTATCTATCTATCTATCTATCTATCTGTCTATCTGACACAAATTTAGGTCTGCCTTTAACACATGTTCTTAACATGTACAAAATAGGTACCAGATATTACTTTGAGACCTATAAACATGTTATAAATGTTATTTGCATGCCACCAACTTGACGTGAAAGGGCTTTCTTGAAAATATTACTTAAAAGTACATATACAAGTCTACTTTGTGATTTAATTTCTCTTTGCTTACTTAATTGCCTAATAAATATGAGAGAATTAATGTCCTGTAAAAGTGCTACCAGATGATGCATTTTTCAAAATATATAATAAAGGAATAATAAAGTTTCAACAACAGACCAAAAACAAATTCAAGATAGTTGTAGGAAGAACAGACAGAAACCTGCCAAATACATTAATAGTGATACTATACTCTATACTAGGAGATATTGTCATATTGGACCACAACATAGCCAGACACATAAACAATACTTGTGTTAACGTTGACACCATGTCAATTCTGTACAGCACTTACTAATGACCCCACAGTGTGTTCATCTGAAGCAAGTCATGTTGATGTTCTGCAGAGTTAAGAATAGGCTCAGTATTTTTGAACCGAATCCTATTTTATATGATGCAATTTTCCGCAACACCAATCCCCCTCATGAGAGCAGAACTTGGTTTTGCATGTGAAAACTTGCCCCGTTATATTCACTTGAGAGTTGGCATAAATTCACAACATGGGCCCAATTACCAAAATGATTGTCCATGGTGAATGACAGCCAGCCACAAATGCAATTAAAAGACATTTGGATCAAAAGTTATGGAACCAACAGTATTCTTTAATTGGGACTAGCCTCTGTTTGTCTGTTTAGGAGTGTGTGTGTGTAAAATTGTCTCAGTGCTACAGCTGATATCATGGGACTGACATCTTGGGCTGAGGATGATTTAAAGGTCAGATCACAGTTGCTTGAGTAAACAGTGTACATCCTTCCCAGGAGTTTAACCTCACTGTAAAATTGACTACGCTGGTGGGCTGCAATAACTTACACTGTCACCTAAAGGTTCAGCATTGCCAGAGGACATCTTTCAGCCTGTGGTAATGTATAAGGCTCTCACATCACCTCCACACTGATAAACTACCTTTACAAATGCTCAATAAAGAAGTGTAACTCTGCTCAGGAGTGCTAAGTCAGGGGACATTGCACAAATGCATCTTTCAAAAAAGCAAAATAAAACAGCTGAATCAATAAGAACTTGAAGTATGGAGCGTGGTAAAATAACAAGATCCTCACAAGGTCAGAGAGAACTCAATATTTAAGAGATGTTAGAGAGATAAATGTGAGATTTAAAAAATGAGATTTAAATAAAATGAACCTCAAAGGAATGTTGAAGAAATGCTCCTTCTAAATGGGTCTTTGGTGTTCGTGATAATTAGTGATTTCAGAGGCACTTAGAAGTGACTTCTTGTTCTGTTTTCTTTTTCTTCGTCATGTCTTTCTTTTAGCATGGTATTTCTGTAAACAACCCTCAGCAAAGGAGACAAGGCCTTGAGAAGCCCTCTTCAAAAAGACGTTTGCTTTTCAAAGCCTAATAAAAGGACTAAAGATGTAATAAGTACTTTATTATCCCTGAAGGCACATATTTAATGCCAAAACATGTCTTAAAATTGGTATGGGCTTTAAAGGAATATTTTAACGGAATGTCTGTGGCACAGTAAACCGTGAGCTATAGCTATCTCGCCTCAGTGTCTTGACCAAGTGCAAGTCACAACCATTACACATGTTCGGCTTATGTATCTAATCATCTGAAATGAGAAACATATTCGATTCCTCCCTGCTTTAAAAGATTGGGTTTATGGACAGTGGGTATCAAGTGCAACCATATATTTGCCAATTTTGAAAAAAAAAAAAAAAGAAAATTTCCACAGAATCATATGTAAACATAATACACTCACTGAGCGGTGTATTAGGAACATAATACTAACATAAATCATAATACTGATCCTGTAAACTGTGGCCATGAAGGGATGCACATGGTCAGCAACAATACTCAAGTAGGCTGTGGCATTCAAGCGATGATCAATTGGTATTAACGGGCGAAAGTGTGCCAAGACAACATTCCCCACACCATTACACTACCTCCACCACCCTGGACTGTTGACAAAAGGCAGGTTGGATCCATGCATTCATGCTGTTGGCACCAAATTCTTACCCTACCATCTGTGTGCCCAGTTTTGCTGAGTCTACGTCCACTTTGATGTGTTGTGCATTCTGAGAGATGCTTTTCTGCTCACAACAATTGTACAGAGTGGTTATCTGAGTTACTGTAGCTTTTCTGTCAGCTCGGACCTGTCGGGGCATTCATGACCTTTCTCATCAACAAGGCATTTCCATCCACAGAACTGCTGCTGGATGTTTTTACTTTATTGCACCATTCCGAGTAGAGACTGTTGTGCGTAAAAAGCCCAGGAGATCAGCAGTTATAGAAATACTCAAACCAGCCCGTCTGGCACCAACAATCATGCCACAGTCGAAATCACTGAGATCTCATTTTTTCCCTGTTCTGATGGTTGATGTGAACATTACCCACATGATTAGTTGATAAGATAATTGCATGAATGAGTAGGTGTACTGGTGTTCCTAATAAACTGGTCAGTGAGTGTATCTTTATACGCATCTAATCTAATCATCCATTCTGATAATCAGAATTCCGTGCAGAATTATCCCTCTGTCATACTGACAACTACTACAATTTAGCAACAATACAAGTAGTTCTGATGGCTTCGTTTAAAGTCAGTTATATACTTATATTTTAATCTGCTCTAACTCTCAGTAGGAGTCATCCTCTCAAAGCCTGACATTTAAAAATACATATCTTTTTCTGGCCCCTCCATGTTGTGCAGAAGTTATGAATAATTATATGGAATTAATTACATTTTATTTCATCTTCTTGGAGCATTGATATAAATGCCCCCATTGTTATACAGGATTTTAAAAAATATGATAGATTTTCTTACCCCTTTTTTTGTCCACACTTAAATAGTCTAAGCACAATGCTTTCTCAGAATCTAATGGCCTTTATTTGTCTTCAACATAATATATAAATGCTGTAATATAAATCAAAAACATGTATACATGTATATGACATATCCTCAGGCATGACAACAGGCCCACAAAAAGCAATATAAACATACTATAAATGAGGTGTAATTGGGCTTAGGCAATGAGTGAGAACATGTGAAAAGCCGCAAATCCTTTTATATCAAATCTAATCTAATCATTTCCCACACTAAATCTAATATGTGCAACAATACTCACACCACTATTCTACAATAAATGCACACCACTCATGTTAGCCTCAGCACCTCTAGTTGCCCTTAGATAAACTTACTTTAAACCCCTCCCATCAAGAACAGCCAGTTTAAATGCAGTCAAGTATGGTGGCCCAAATTTGGCATAACTCCCAACAATTTTATTACATTCATTTCAAGTATTCCCACCCTGGTGCTCGTATCTTTCTCCAATATTACTCCAATATTACTCCAGTATATCTTTCTCCAATATTACTCACTTCTTCTCACCTCTACTCCCCTATAATGAAATCCATCACTTCATAACATACAGTGGAATTATAAGCCCATTAGCAGCTTGCAGGGTTAACAAAGAGATGTACTTTACTTCCTCTGGTGCCCAAGCCCCATTATGTTTATGAAACAAAGATTCACCAAGGAATGGCATTTGTTACCCTGTGTCTATAATGCATGGACTATACACGATCAGCCATAACATTATGACCACCTGCCTAATATTGTGTTGGTCCCCTTTTGCTGCCAAAACAGCCGTGACCTGTTGAGGCATGGACTCCACTAGATCCCTGAAGGTGTGCTGTGGTATCTAGCACAAAGACGTTAACAGCAGATCCTTTAAGTCCTGTAAGTTGCGAGGTGGGGCCACCATGGATCAGACTTGATGGCCAGCACACCCCACAGATGTTTGATTGGATTGAGATCTGGGGAATTTGGAGGCCAAGTCAACACCTTGAACTCTATGTCATGTTCCTCGAACCATTCCTGAACAATTTTTACAGTGTGGCAGGGCGCATTATCCTGCCGAAAGAGGTCACTTCCAGTAGGGAACACCGTTGCCATGAAGGGGTGTACCTGGTCTGCAACAATGTTTAGGTAGGTGGTATGTGTCAAAATAGCATCCACATGAATGCCAGAACCCAAAGTTTCCCAGCAGAACATTGCCCAGAGCATCACACTGCCTCCACCAGCTTGCGTTCTTCCCATAGTGCATGCTGGTGCTATCTCTTCCCCAGGTAAACGATGCACACGCACCCGGCCTTCCACATGATGTAAAAGAAAATGTGATTTATCGAACCAGGCCACCTTCTTCCATTGCTCCGTGGTCCAGTTCTTATGCTCACCTGTCCATTGTAGGCACTTTTGGCAGTGGACAGAGGTCAGCATGGGCACTCTGACAGGTCTGTGGCTACACAGCCCCATACACAGCAAGCTGCCATGCACTGTGTGTTCTGACACCTTTCTCTCATAGCCAGCTTTAACTTTTCAGCAATTTGTGCTACAATAGCTCTTCTGTGGGATCAGACCAGACGGACTGGCCTTCACTCCCCACGCACATCAGTGAGCCTTGGGCGCCCATGACCCTGTCACTAGTTCACCGGTCGTCCTTCCTTGGACCACTTTTGGTAGGTACTAACCACTGCATACCGGGAACACCCAACAAGGCCTGCCGTTTTAAAGATGCTCTGACACAGTCATCTAGCCATCACAATTTGGCCGTTGTCAAAGTCTCTCTAATCCTTACGCTTGCCCATTTTTCCTGTTTCCAACACATCAACTTTGAGAACCGACTGGTCATTTGCTGCCTAATATATCCCAACCCTTGACAGGTGCTATTGTAACCAGATAATCAATATTATTCACTTCACCTGTCAGTGATCATAATGTTATGGCTGATTGGTGTATTTTCCCCCATAGTCACTTCATTTTAGGGCACTAAAACATGCAACTAAAATATATTTTAAAAAGAAAGAAAGAAAGAAAGAAAGTTAACGACTTGTGGGAACAATCTCAGTCCGTGTACATTTGCTTGCACTACAATCCATGAATGAAAAATGATTGTTGTCTATGGGAGCCACTGTAATGCTCCACAAGCCCTTGTTGCTTAGTTCAGTCTATCCAACTAGGAATTCTACACACTGTCCAGCACTAGAAATAAGTTCAGATCAGAAGGGGAACCATCACGCAAAATACACAATAATTTATAAAGAAACTCTTTCATCCCTTAAACATTAGGGTTGAGTGCATGGCATGTTTATCTGTTCATCTAGTATAGATGCTGTGGTCAACATTGCCCTATATTGTGGTTCAATTCATGGAAGGACTGCTACTCATCTTCTGCTTGTGTCAAGAGGCTATCACACTTGAATTATGCAATAGGCTACTATCTAGTGAAGTTTTAAAGTACCACGTAATAGTCAGTGGAGAGTCGACAACATACAGTTATCCAGCATACAGTCTAGTAGTTCTTTTTGAGTGGTTTAAGATGTATCTTTTTTAACTTTTCAATATAGCAGGTCCTGTCATTCCTGTTGCTAGCAAGGTGCACACAGAAGAGCTACAGTCATGGAAAAAAGAAAGTACACCCTCCTTCAGATCTCCGTTTTTATTTATCAGGCCATAAATAACAATTGTGTGGCCCTCACCAACTTCTATAAACAAACAAATAAACTCAGGTGACAACAAAAAACATTTTAGTATGTAGTCATTTTATCCTAAAAAGTAAACCAACATTCAGAAATCAGCTGGGAAAAAATAAGTACACCCTCCCTACTTCACAATCATTAAGCTAGGTGTTACTAAAGAAATGCACAAGACTACTTAATCATCAAGAAGTTTGACTACCTCTATAAAAGCAGAACTGTTTATCTACATCATGCCAAGAAGAAAGGACATCAGCCATGACCTCAGAGAGCAATTGTTGCTGCTCATCAATCTGGGAAGAATTATAAGGCCATCACCAAACAATTTGAAATTCACCATTCTACAGTGAGAAGGATTGGTTACAAATGGAGAGCCATCAAGACAGTTGCCAGTCTTTCCTGGAGTGGGCATCCCAGCAAATTCATTCCAAGGTTGGACTGTTTAATGCTCAGAAATATAAAGAACCAAGAGGTACATCATGTGACCTACAGGCCTCTGTAAGTACATTAAATGTTTATGTTCATTACAGCACAATCAGAAAAAGACTGAACAAGTATAGCTTACATGGAAGAGTGGCTAGGAAAAAGCCCCTTCTCTCCAAAAAGAATATGGAACGTGACTTTAGTTTGCAAAATTGCATCTGAACAAACCACAAAAGTTCTGGAACAATATCCATTCAACCAAGGTGGAGATGTTTGGTCATCATGTACAGACCCATGTTGATGTTTGGTCATCATGCACTTACACTGTGTTTGGTTTTCCAAACATGGCTATCTCCACAAAAACCTCATACCAGATGTAAAGCATGGTGGTGGATGGGTGATAGTTTGGGCTTATTTTGCAGCCACAGGACCTGAGACACTTGCAGTCATTGAGACACCGATGAACCCCACTTTATACCAGAATATTCTTGAGACAAATGTGATGCCATCTGTGTAGCAGATTAAGCTGGGCCGAAATTAGGTCATGCAACAGGACAATTATCCAAAGCACACCAGCAAATTGACATCTGAATGGCTAAAGAAGAAAACAATCAAGGTGTTGAAAGTCGGTAACTCAACCACACTGAGATGCTGTGACGGGCTCTTAAGAGAGCTGTGCATAAATGAATGTCCTCAAACATCAGTGAACCGAAGCAATGTTGTAAAGAAGAGAATTTCCCAAAAATGATATAAGAGACTGATAAACTCCTACAGAAAAAGTTTACTTCAAGTTATTGTTGCTAAAGGTGGCTCTACATGTTACTGTATTATAGGGTGTACTTATTTTTTCCCACCTGGTTTCTAAAGGTTGGTTTACTTTTCGGGGGGAAAAAAATGACTACATATTGAAATCCGGGTTTTTTTTTTTTTTTTTTTTTTTTTTTTTGGTCACCTATGGTTACTTGTTTGTTTATAGAAGTTGGTGAGCCTGACAGAACTTCCATATTGTTATTTAGATAAATAAAACACAGAATTGAAGCAGAGTGTACTTTCTTTTTCCCATGACTGTAATATAATTAACCATGGTTGCCAGGTTTCCAACCCAACTACATCTTAAAAATCACACAACAGACCTGAAACTTTCCCAAAAATGCAGGCATTAGAAAAGTGAGACACAGTTTTCTTCTTTTTTTCAGTATTTGTGTAGGAAACAAGCTCAATGTGGTGCATTCGTTTCAGAGCTTAGAGCATAATCCCCCTTTCCTCTTCCAAACTTTGCAATATATCTTAAAATAGAAATGGTTCTGTACATCATAGACACATTGTCTGCACTTACAGTTTGCCTTTGTGGAAATTTATGGTGACACTTTATATTATGAATTAATATATATATTGTTAATTAATGTTTAAGTACTTACTAACTTAGCAGTAAATTATCAAGTGTTACCATTGTAGTTCTTCAGTAATGACTAATCACTATAATAAACTTCTATGTTGACTAAAGTGTAATGATTACTCCTGAATGTAATAAACAGCAATGCTAATGGAAGTATAATAATTTAGTAACTAATCTTAAACAATTGTGGTAACTAAATAAGGTAAGGGAATCTACTAGGAAAGCTACCAAATCAGTGGAACATCAGCTTATATCTCTCAGATTTTTTTTAATCAGTGGTCAATCAAAAGTGGTAGTGGAACAGTAGGAAGTACTCACGGACAATCATTCTAAACCTGGGACAAAGTGTTATAAATATCTGTATGTGAGCCCATCCTGATTAGTTTTAGTAATGAGAGAAAATTTTAAAAAAGTTTGCCGTCAATATTACAATATTATGGCCAAACAAATATTACTGCTGTATGTGTCAGGGACATAAAACAGATGGAATGAAAAGTTTTGCATAATCTCATATATTTCAGCATCCCAGGTTAACATAGATAATTCAGTCTCATGCACAATCACAAATTTCAAGAAGCACAAGCAATATTTTTGTACCAGTATTTCATATAAATGGAATTGTAAAAAAAAATCTACAAGCACTAAATCAGCTCCAACACTCTTAAAACAATTTACTGGAAGAAATTTCTCCACTATATAGAAGTTCCATATATATTAATAATAATATATATTGTTTATAGGGTTTCCTAAAAGGGACAAAGAACCTTTCTCAGGAACACTATGAATCCTAATGGATTCTTAAGTTTTCTGGCAGCCTACGTGTGCAAATTATTACGAAAGCTGAACTTTTATATCAGCACACCAGTAACAGTTCTATGTCAGCCGAGTGTCATCTTCAGGTCACCCTCAGCCTTGAGGGACATGATGAGCACAGGCTGCCTCAGAGAGCAGAGCCTTGCTTGCATTTCTGTCTGAATTTTGCAGAAGCTGAAACCTGCACAGCGTGATTGATTGCATTGTGCCTGCTGTTCAGGGAGCTGTTGGTAAACAGGGAGATGGAGCTTCTAGATGAGACACTGTCTCACTCTGCTATTTATGAGTGAAGTGAAGATGAAAAAATCAATAACAAAGCTGCTCTCTGGATTCATAATCATTTCTGATGTGTGTTTTTCCTCCCTCACTATAGTTTTTTTGCTCCTTCATATCTCATCTCTCAGGGGTTGCTTTCCTGACTGCTCGGCCGTTGGTGAGAGGCCGTCCTGAGGCTGTTTTATCTCAGCTCAGCGATGATTAAATCAAGCCATTATTTCTGTATGGAGTTATCTTACCCACAAACCACAGCAGATGGACAGATACTAGTGTTGCACTAAATATTGAGCCTAGGACATATTTTGATCTCCTTAGAAGCACTATGTTTTTTTCTAAATTAAACATTTCTGTGCTTCCTAAATCATATCCAACTTTAAAGTATTGCATAAATATTATAGTTTACAATTCAGGCACTGTAGTTTCTAGTTTCATGTGCCAAGTGTTGTTTGAAAGAGTGAAGTTGATTGAAGTGTGATCAGCCAGGAGTGGTACTGTGAATTGTAGTTCTCTAAGTAGGAGGCTAAAATTTTGTGTACTTGTATTCATTCAGTGCCAATTTGAAATCCACTTAGTTCTTAAGCTTATTTGAAGCCAACGTAAGACTGGAGAAAAGAAAAGTGTGTTGATTTTCATAAAAGTTGCTGGCTTTATGTTTTCGAGTCTAATGGTGGTACTGGAATACAGTAATTCTCAAGAGGACAAAATTACCACTTATGTTAATGAACTATTCTCATGTCAGCAACTCCTTTGCTAAATTAATTACACCAGAGTGAAATGTTTGTGGCTAATCACTCTAATTAATGGGCTCAGAGTGTTGGTGTAGGTGCCATAAAGTATGATCAGTATTATCGCTTACATTCTTATTGGCGATGGATACACTGCCTGGTTCAAATGTACTTCAGTCTAGTGTATCAGCTCAGACAAAGCCAATTAATGAGGGGTGTCATTGTTACTCTTTCCTCTCATGATATGATAATAAGAGCATTTAATAGTCTTCAAATTGAACTGATGAAATTCACTGTGATGTCTCAGTGATCCCACCCCAGTTTGAATTACAACATCTGCAAAATGTAACACTACAGAAATACAGGATAGTCAGTTTTATGGTCACAGAGTTACAAGTAAGTTGGGGTAAAAAATTCAAAAAAGAAAGGCCAGACATTGGCTGTCAAAACGAAAAACTGAAAAGCAGTATTATATTGATTAAAAAAAAAAAAAAAAGTGGGCAGGGGAACTGAAGCATGAAGTAACTGAAGCATGAATTAAGTACAAAAATAGTATGTGAATAACATCAATTCTGACTGTAAGCTTAGTTTTTTTTTTTTTAGTTTTAAACCTGAGATTCCTGTTTTTGGGAATGTTAGTAGTAGGGCTACGGGGAATAGAGATAAGAATGTAAATGAAAAGTAGTATGTTCAATCTAAAAGAAAATATACATTAAAAAAGAAATAAACTTAAAAATAGTTTAAACTGTCTAATAAATAACAACAAAAATGGCAACTTTAGTGCTCTACAAGGACTAACTGTTTAAAGTGGTTGCAGTGATGATATGTGATTAAGGACAGTATGTTGGCTTTGTCAAAGCAAATTTAATGAAAATGTGACTCTTGGGTGCTATATTCCCCTAAGTAGTTAAGGCAGAAGCTACTGTCAAACTGCTGACTCAAAACAGCAATAACTTGTTTAGACATGTTTCACTATGAAGAACTCTCCAGGGAAACAAGCTGAAAAGATATGAGAGTATTTAGCCAAGGAAAAGAAGACCTTACCAGGAGCAGCACTGGCCACTTGCCACGTGCTCATTCTGAAGAACAAAATGGGAGCTGAATGCGGTCCAACAGCCGCTGTGACGAATTGCAAGATATCTGCCAAAGAACAAACCATTCAATCAAGATGCTGATAGAAGCAGCTGTGGGATAGGAGAGTGATACATTAGCAGCTGATATGTATATTGGTCAATCAATGTTGTTTAATCAAAAAGTAGTCACATTCTAGATAAACATGGATGAACAGCGATGCTGCTTTCATGTTACCACAAAGGTGTGAAAGCTGAATGAATCTGATTGAATACAGCTGCAGTTGGGTGATTCTGTGTGTGTGTGTGTGTGTGTGTGTGTGTTGCAGAGTGATGCTGTGTTGTTAACTGCAGCTCAGCTGTCTGTATGTTTAAGTGTTCCAACTGTGAAAAATACTGACCCATTTCCTCTTATCAGCGTACAAACAGGAGCACTCAGGCACAAACTTTATGTCTCTCACATCTCACACACACAGACTCACACACACACACCGTACTCTTATAAGCTTTTTGAAGTATTACACTAAATGGAATGGCTCCACCTTCTTATTAGTTCACTTTCATGCTGATTTCACATCTGATTAAAACGGGATCTCCGCAGGCCTAAAATGGAAGCTATTTTGTGTTATTTTTTTAGATAAAGAGATGAATAGATATCAACATAATAACAGAATTGTCATATCTGATTATGTTAAATTCAGTATGAAAGTATGATACCCAATTAATCATCATAGAATGACAGTGTCACTTGATGTAATTCTCTTTAAACAATAAGAATCATATTATTTGTTGACATAGCACTAGGCCTGAATGTGAGATACCACGAATGCTGAATGCTAAACTGTATCCGACCAGCATTCATGCACAGCACTGCAAACTCCAGAGGGACTCTCTTCCACGAGTCACAGCACAAGAGCCTCCTCTGTTCCTTACAGTTTAATCACTGCTGCTGTGTGGTGTGCTACTGTGGAGTGAGAATCAATTTCCTGCTTTACTTCAAATTAAATCCCAGATATTAGTATGGTGAGGAAACGCTAGGCTCTACTCCGCCTTTCCCCTCTCTCTTACCAGTCAGAGTTATATTACAAAGTACAGCCACACCAAGCCATTACTTTAGGAGCTGTACAGAATCCATCTCTGCCATCTTCAGTGTGGGTAGGCTTTTTAGTTGGAGCCTTGGAGTCTTTAGTCTTTGTCTGACCAGGTATCACTAACATTTCATCTTTATATGACAGTAGGATTTTTTGAAAGCATTTACAAGCAAAACAAGCAATAAACTTTTCCTACCCTTTCGGGAACTACGAATACAAAAGCAATGGGTTTCCACAGATTAAATGCAAAATGAACATTTTCATCAACATTAAGTTTGTCTTGCGACAATGGGCATTGTGCACTGTGTGGCCTGTATTTTGGATTGCTATTGTGGATTCTCTCTTAACATCACTGAATGTCAATGCATATACATGATCACAATAAAATGCTAATATTTTGCTTACTTATAGAGAAATATTTGCATCACTTGAAACAAGCAGTTTAGCTTGATCGTGAAAATGGCACAAATAAATGGCCTCTGCTTATTCTGATCATATATGATGGAGATTAAATATCCATCACGGGTTAGCAGGGTTGTAATATCAATAACATGTAGAAAGAGATGAGTCGAGAGCGAAGTCTGCTGATTGAAGTCAGCATTTAATAGTAATTTCTAAGGCTGTATATAAGGCTATTGAACAACTCTTACTTTACAGTGAATCTACAGCTGCTTGTTGAGGCTGGCAATCATGCATCAATGCCACAGGAATAAATGAGGGTCTGCATGTGTCCTTAAACCAATGGCAATATAAAATATTCAATAAAGCGTGAGTTCAGGTGTGTTAATATGTATCAGTATGTGTTATTTATGTACCATTACGTATTAAGTGATTTACACACAAGAGGATTGGATGAACTGAAAATGTTAAGAGCTTTCACATCAATGTCACTATATTTTAATGACATTCTTGTTATGGTATTATATTTACACTCTCAGAATCTGATTATCTTACACTCTCAGTATCTGATTATCTTACACTCTCAGAATCTGATAATTCATTTTCATGTTAAAATGTTACTTTGTCGACATATGCAAATGTGTTTTAGAAGTTTTTGGGAAAATTATGACCAGAGCAAAAACTGCATAGGAATTCATAAGTTTATTGTCTGAGGGAAGTTTTATTGTTTTTCATACCAGTCATAAGAGACTTGTAAATTTGGTCATAAAAGACGCTTACAAAAAGGGGGAAAAGAAAAAGTGCTAACTTCAAGATTTACAATAACCCATTAAATTTTATTGACTGGCTTCTAAGTTCTAAAATTTCTTTTACCGTGCTAGTGTGTATATACACTAGTGTATATACGTTTGCTAGTGTATAAGATTCAGATTAATTTAAATTACTTGCGTGTAGTTTATCCCTCTGAGCTTACGAGATTTTTCTAGTAGATTTTTAAGGTAGAATTGTCAGAGACGGGGTTATTCAATGGTGTATAGACCACCACCTTCAGACTCAAGCACTTGCCTTTGTGTCTGAATTATTTTTTCTTTTATACACTATATGGCCAAAGGTTTGTGGACACCTGACCATCACACTCATATATGACCGTTCCTCAAACTGTTGCCACAAAGTTTGAAGCACACAATTGTGTAGGATGTCTTTGTATGCTGTAGTTTTACAGTTTCCCTTCAATGGAATTATTTGGACTAATATAAAGTGTATATGAATGTAAATATAGAGAGAAGAAAAGAAGATAGCAAGCAATTAAGAGGAGTCTAGTATTCCAGCTATATATTGTTGTGTGAGTAGTTCCATCTTATTTTAACAATACGCAGCAGCACGTGATCCAGCACAGCCTAATTTTTTTGCTTAATGAATTAGAAGTACAGCACCATGGAATCTTAATGTGTGCTTGGGTTATAAGCTATTTTATCAAGGTTTAATTTGCTATTGTTCATCCATTCACCTACTATCTACTATGTTTTGGGAGATGGAATGGAGTAAGAGAACCTGGAGGAAACCTACACAGGGCAAACTTGAAATGCCACACAAACTGTAAGCTGAGCTGGGGATCAAACCAGTGACCCTTGAGCTGTGAGGCAGCAATGACACCTGCTGCACATTCTTGCCACATATTTATTTTTAATTGTTGAATAATTGTAAATTTGTTGTGATCTCATAGTTTAAAAGATGAGCTAACCAAGCATTTATCTGCTACAGTTACAGCATAGTTAGTTCATGTAATTTTATCCACATACAATTCAGTCCTTGAGATAAATAGTGTCTTGATTCAGTCCACTCAGACTTTGACAAACTTCCCCTGGAATTTACAGTGAGGATACTATTCATTAATAAATAATATTAATAATTAAGTATTTAATAGGGATACATTCACATATTTACAATTTATTTTGGTTTAATTTGAAGCTATTTATTTCTGTAAAGCTGCTTTGTGACAATGTCCACTGTTAAGAGCGCTACACAAATAAAATTGAAATGAATTGAATTGAATTAGTATTGGCCTCAAATGTCCATAGTTTTTTTGAGAATATTTACATGATCAAAACATGAATTTCAGCATGACATATTACATCGACCTGTCAGACCATGGTGCTGGACTTAATACTGCTCCATGCTTATGCTGATATCTCGCCAGAAAATTGCCTCGAATTCAAGGTCAGAATTATGTGTTAGTGAGACATGCTTTATTGGCTTCATCCTACAAGCACAACTCCAACACAAATATCTAAGGAGTATGTAAGTCTATAGTTTGAATACTGATGTGCAAAGCTTCGGTACTAACTCGTCACTACGCATGTGTTAATGAACTCTGAATACAGCACAATGATGAAAAATTGTGGAACAAAATCCCACTTCACATTAGAGAAACAGACATTGCTTGTATCTTTCCAAAGCTCTTGTTTTGCGCTTGACTTTAATTAGTTGAAGACTGGAAAAAGACCAGGTGATTTTTCTTTCTTCAACTGTTCAGTTTGGGTGAGCCTGTGCCCATGACAGCCTCAGATTTCTGTTCTTGGCTGACAGGAGTGGAACCTGATGTGGTCTTCTGCTTTTGTAGCCTATCCACCTCAAGATTTGATGTTTTGTGCATGCTGAGATGCTTTTCTGCTCACTACAGAGTAGTGAAAAAGAGTGATTATATGAGTTACTTTATCCCTCCTGGCAGCTGAAACCCTTTTGACCATTTTCCTCTAACATCTCTTATCAACAAAGTGTTCCCACCCACAGAACTGTCGCTCACTCAATGTTTTTTGTTTTTTGAACCATTCTGTATAAACTCTAGAGACTGTTGTGCGTGAAAATCCCAAGAGATCAGCAGTTTATGAAATACTCAAACCAAGCCATCTGGTACCAACATCCACGCCACGATCAAAGTCACAGAGATCACACTTTTTCTTCATTCTGATCTTTGATGTGAATGTTGACTGAAGCTCTTAACCTGTTTTTGACATGATTTTTGCATTGTCCTGCTGCCATATGATTGGCTGATTAGATAACTGCAACAATGTGCAGGTGTACAGGCATTCCTAATAAAGTGGACAATGAGTGTATATTCAACACAAAATGGACATCAGTCCTTGCCCTCTTAACCAGAGAAAAGGAGATAACTACACTATATGGCCAAAGGTATGTGGACACCTGACCATATGTGCTTGTTGAATATCCCGTTCCCAAACCATGGTCATTAATATGGATTTGGTCCTTCTTTGCTGCTATAACAGCCTCCTATAGGTGGTTACTTTAAACTTAAAGATGTATTACCAGGTGGGGGTTTGCTCAGTATTCAAACGGGAAAGACTAGGATTTTTTTTTTTTATGTGTGTGTGAAAATGTAATCTAATCAGATAGGTTGATTTAACGACTGTTCAGCATTTAATTGTTGCTGCTAAACCTGACAACTAATTCATCATCATCAAGGGCACAGTGTGGTAAGACACCTTGGATGGGATGTCAATCCATCATAGAGCACCATACACATACATTCATACGCTCATTCACATCTAAGGGCAATTTAGCATATCCAGTCCACATACCAACATACCAGAGGAAACTGAAACTACACACAGACAGTACAAACAGACAGTAACCCTGGAGCTGTAAGATAGCAATGGTACTCACGACACCACCAGGCCACTCACAAGAACTACTTGATTAAGTTATTTAAATTATAGGGTAAAAACAACTCAGAATGCACAGCACTTTGAATCTTAAGGCAGATGGCTAAAACAGCAGGAGATCACATCAGGTTCTATTTCAGTCAGCTAAGAACAGGAACCTGAGGCTACAGTGGGCACAATCTCACCGAAACTGGACATATGAAGAATGGAAAATCATTGCCTGTTCCATTCTCACATTCTTTTCTCCGATTTGGATATTTGATGTTAACATTAAAGCTCTTGACCTGTTTCTGCATGATTCAATTGTTAATAAAGTGGTCAGTGAGTGTATGTTACGATGTTGTTTTTTTGTTCGTTTTGTTTTGGTGTCCTTTAAAAGTGAAGGCATAATGTAGTGTATTTCAACTGACACCCATGTTTTTATTCTAATCTAGTAGTGTTTATTGATCATTTGGTGATTTTGTTGTTTGTAAAAGCAATGCCCGTTGCTTTTGGGCCTTGCTTGCCAGCATCATAAATGACAGAAACAGGATTCTAAAACCTTCTCTCAGCTTGACAACTGAATGATCTACCTTTGATGTCCCTATTTATTAATTAGGCAATGCCAATCATGATCATGCTGATTGTGCTTCATTTAATAATGTAGGACGCACATTATTATTCATGTGATAATTTTCTTTCCCCCAAAGGAAGGATGCACTGAATATCAGCATGTGCACCGACTCTCCATGCCAGACTTTGATCTGTTCCCAGTTTCTTAGTTTCTTCAGCGTAAACTTGTGTGGCAGAGCCTCAGATCTTTCTGGCCTACAGACTTTATTGATTAGACAGCACAATTAGACCAGATAAGCACTTCTCAGCTGAACACATCGACACAGGCTACCATTTGATCATTAAGTCTTTGAACCTCCATCCCCATTCATGTTTACATTACCATTATAAGTTGCCACAATGCCACACTGAATACTCTTTGATTTTATTTCGAAAATTTCAGACATTGAAATGACAAAAATTGAATTTAACTTTTCAGTACGCACACAGACCCAAACATTTAGTGTGTCAAGATGCACAATTCTGAAGCCCTTTACCTCACAGCCGTAGGCTTTACTTCCATTGTGTGAATGTCTAAAAAGCTACATTGACTCAACAAATCCAGGCCCTTTGCAAGTGCTGCGCTGTTGTTCATAGTCTTTTGTGCTCTTCGATTTGTCTTCCACAATCAGCCTTGTTCAAGGAGATCTGGGAAAGAGCATTGATTTATACCAGAGAAACAACCAACAATGGCCTTTTGTAGATGATGATCATTTGCACACTTTGGAGGAGCCACGCCTGAGTGGATTTCCCACATCTTTTGTAATGCTTTTGTCTGCGCACAGTTTGATGGCCTCACCAGACATTTAAATCTCTCGCCAGCTGAAGTATAGTATTTGTGGGAAAGTTACTTGTACTGTACTAGTATGAATCAAGTTTTGTCACAAACTCAGTCATTGGCATAGTAGAACCATCTAGGTAAATGAACAAAAATGCAAAACAAAATAATAACACAAGGAATTGTTAAAGCAGACTACGGCATTATTATACTCAAAATCTTAATAAAGACAGTTGCTTGAAAGGATATAATTGCAGAGAAGGATGTCTGTGAGCAAAGAGTGGAGGAAAACTTATGAAAGATTAGCATATTTGAAATTCTCTCTGAATTTTAAAGCGAATATGTACACTGAATGTGCACTGCTATTATATCTTATTATCATACAGACCAGTATACAGATGAAGATGTGCAAGAGATTCTAAAATCCTTTTGTATTATCAAACCATTTTCGTGTCCATAATAAAGGACAATAAAATAAGGAAAAAAATAGCTGAAAATGCTTGCAGCTGTTTGCACATGCATAAGATAACGTCGGTTGCTGTGTAGATTTAGCTTTATGCTGTTATATAAAGACTGGTAAATTAAGTTTAATACATGGTTATTAAAGAACAACATCAGAGTTAATCCTTGCCATAAACACAACACCAACACTTATCTAACTCATTACCTGAGTCACACACACACACACACACACACACACACACACATACACACACAATATAAGCATGCACATTCCTGAGTTTTATATTGGCACAGTAGAGGCAGTAAATACTTTTTAACACCACAAGTCATTTGATGCCAGTGACATGGATGGATCGGCTTTAGGACTCCACATATGCATGCTGAGTCTACAAGCTGCTCCCAGGAGAGCATGAGCGATTCCTTAAACAGCATGATCACAGCATTAAGGCAAGGATGTTAGATCCAGCTGCCACACCAGCTACAGCTGTTCATGATATTCAGCTGGATTCATGAGAAGTGTGTTTTATATAAAGAATGTACTATCTGTTCTACAATAATATTGTAATAAGTAAGAAATAAAACATGATTGGGCATGCTGTTATAGGAAATTAATTAATGATGAATTGGAAGCGGAGGAGTGTTATGACCCTAAAGTTGATCATTTTCCTATAGCAGCACTTCCTGAAGTGTTTTATTCCTCTTATACTACAGCCATGATAACAATTACAAATACAAGTTATTTCCTGTTATTTACATTATAGCAGCTGTACGCTTACACAAAACATCAACATATCAACAATTATACATTTTTCTTTGTTAAATAACAGCAGGTTTTTTAATCTGTTTTTCCACCATACAAGTCCCTGTGAATTAGCTATTCTTATAGACATGATAACAAATCCAGCCAGCACTACTGTCAGATCTGTGCTGTTATAGAACACCTTTTGACCAATCAGAATAGAGAATTCTACACAGCTGTTGTGTAAATACTGTATAATTCATAAAATTTTACTTAATTTTAAAATAGATAGAAATACAAGTATACAAAATGATTTAATTTGTGAATTGAATTTATGGAAATGCCTAATAGGTGGAGTAATCTTTCCTGCTGAAAAAATTCAGATATACAGTATATATTGATGTGCACAAGTCGCAGGTACATATAATGTAATTATGTAAAGCAAAGATGCCATCAAAAATAATGACACAAAATGCTTCTACATATAAAAGATTGAATGTAAAGTGCAGCAAACAGTAATAAACTAAGCCAACCTTATCAGTTTTATAAAGAAAACAACTGCTTTCCAGGCATCTTGGAGAACCTGCCAGAGTTTTACTGGAGACTTTGGCAGTCGCACTTGCTTCAGTTTCTGCAGGTAAAAATGAAAAAAGATAGCCTCCATGTTTTATCTGAAAAGTGGTCTATTCTTTAATATTTTACTTTCATTAATGGCATACAAATATTTCCCTGTGAAATTGTCTGTGGGGAGTTTTCCATGTTCTGCCACTGTTCAGACTGGTTTTGTCCAGACTCCCAAAACCATGCCAATATGTGGACTGGCTATACTAATGTATCACTAATGTGCACGGTGTGATAACCTGTGATGGATTGGCATCCTATCCAGTGTGTGTCCGTGCCTCATGCCCAGGGTTCGCAGGGTAGGTTCTGGATCCACCATAACCCTGACCAGGGTAAAGCCATTACTGAATATTCTGAAGAATGAATGAAAAATTTACATTTAAAAAATTAGTGTGCCTAAGACCTTTGCACAGAACTGTATGTCAGTGGATTTCAGTGTGAATATAACACTAATGGACTGCAGAACTGTAAAACCTTGGCTTATTCTGAGGTTGTTTCAAGTGGTGAGTCAAGCAGGTCTGGAGAAATTACTTTGCTTTTTGGGTAGGCCAAAACATGTCACTGTTAAACATAAAATCTAATTTAGGACACCAGGTGTAGTGGACAATTCTATTCTAGTAAAATTAAAAAGTATTACATGCTTATATGGTTCAAGGCCAGTATTTCAGCACAGACAAAGGGAGAGCCTTTCCTTTTTAAGCCATTATTGGCCACAGTACCAATTCTAAGTATCAGACTGGTACATTCTTTCTCCACAAGGTGTTAATGAAAGCAAAAGGACATAAAATGAAAGGTAAGAATTGCCCGGAGGCAGGGATATTTTGACCTGGATGACTGGTCTGCGGTGCCATTTAAACCTAGCTGTACCACAGCATTTATTGCATTTTACAGCATCTTAAAAAGTGAACAGGGCTGATTTCATTTCCATTCCTGAGTGACAAAGAGAACCTTTAAAATCCATGAGGTCTATTTTTAAATCAAATAATGTGCAGCAAGTCCTTTTCCTCACAAATCCAAACATGGCTCATTAAATCTCATTATTTCCCTTGAGCACATCTCTGGATAATGAGAAGAAAGAACCAAATATATCATTCATTTTATTATATTCTTTTTTCTTTCATAATCTTAATATTTGAGGTGACATTGTAGCACTTCACATAAAGAGGAATGCATATGAATGTGCATGTGTAAGATTATATGTCTATAGATCCTTATTCAATCACAAACATCCCAATAAAAAAAGGACACTATATGAAAATGCAAAACCAAAAAAGAGTAAGAATAAGATTCCCTCAGTTCACAGCTATAGCCTCAATGATGCAAAAATGTCTTACTACTGACATTGTTTTTACTGTGATTTGTAAAACTTGAGAAAATGATAAAACATCATAATAAAGGATGTTCATTTGCCTATTACTTATTAAATAAAGAGCTAAGTACAAAATATTCACAGCTTTTCTATGAATATTTGTAAATGATAAAGAAGGTGGATCTAATGGACAGCCAATCACTCCAGCATTAAGGAGAGCATACTTTCAGTTGTACACTATCTCCTTTGTCTGTTATTCCGTTTGGTGGCTTTTTTGTCACTGATATTTGTTTTATACTCTTGCAGTTGAAACAGAAGTTTTATAAAGTCCTTCTGTCTGCCTGCAAAGATAGCTTCAGACTCGATGGACGTCTGAACAAAGCTGCAGAGAACTGGGTCAGATTCCACATGTCTGATTGAGAAAGAGGGTGCAACAGAGAGAAAGGGAAAGGCGAAATGAAAAATGAAGAAAGATTTAACCATTGCTAATACTGAGTACAGACTGTGGTTTAAACCAATGATTTCTATAATTCTATAAGACTATAAATATTCTAAGAGTAATAAACTAATCTATAAATCTATAGTATTTTTTTGCATATACTGTACATACATGTCTCAGATGTGTTCCCTTTAAACATTTCAATCATTCATTAATTGATTATCCTTCAGTAACCACTTTTTGTGTCCCAGTCAAGGTCACAGTAATTCACTGATCAGGGTCGTGGTAGATCTGGAGCCTATCCTGAGGAGCCTAGGTCGCCTGTGGTCAATCATATAGTAATGTGAAGTGACTGAATATTGGAATGGCTGAGAAGAATTCCTGACTACAAACATATATGGATTTGTGAGATTGCTGATGTGAGTCCATGCCCATTTTCTCTCTTACAATGATGCACACAAACAAAGAATACTTGTGCTAGTAGACTGTTAATAGCTCCTTCTTACAGAGAATCTTCAGTCCAGTAAATGTGAGGAGGTTATTATGTAATGAGTTATAAATTCAGGCCCATGAGGTGCTTTACATCTAAAAATGAGATATGTGTGTGTGTGTGTGTGTATTTATATATATATATATATATATATATATATATATATATATATATATATATATAGAGAGAGAGAGAGAGAGAGAGAGAGAATTGTAAATTAGTATATAAAACAGTAAACTGAGATGATTCATTATAATAAGCAGAAACAAAAGATACAACAAGAAGGTTGATGGTGTGTATAAGGATCACTGTGTGAAACTTATCAAAATAATATTAAGGCTCATTAAAAGCAAAAAAAAAATGTTTTGAACCACTTTGTAAAGATACAGTATCAAAAAAGTCTGCTTTTCTAGCACAGAGTGGAATCTTGTTGCATTATTAAAAAGGAAAAGACACACATTTCCAATCTCGTGTAAAAAATGCATCACTGTGTCAGTGAGTTGCATTTTCAGTATATTGTACTTTCATGTCAAATGTAGTGTTGTATAGTTTTTATGTTCTTGTGTGTGTTATGTGTCTTCAGTTGTTTTAGAATGGACAGAATATGTAATTAAAAGGACAAACATAGCCAAAGTGTTTTTTATTTGCGTTAGCCACTATGTGGCTAAAGGTATGTGGACATCCAATTCCAAAATGTGAATTAATATTGAGTTGTTATAAAAAGCTGTATAAGCTGTATAAGTTGTATAATTGAGCTGTTCTAATAAACTCCACTTCTCTGGGAAGGCTTTGCACTAGGTTTTGGAGTGTGGCTGTGGGGATTTCTCCCTTCAGCCACAAGAGCACACGAGGTTGGGCAGTGATGTTGAGTGAGGAGGTCTGGGGTGCAGTCAGTGTTCAATTTCATCCCAAAGGTGTTCAGTGGGGTTGAGGTCAGGGCTCTGTGCAGCACACTCGAGTTCTTCCACTCCAACCTTAACACACCATGTCTTCATGGAGCTCACTTTGTGCACAGGGGCATTGTCATGCTGAAACAGGTTTGGGCCTCTTAGTTACTCTTACTGAAAGGAAATCTTAATATTACAGCATACACAGACATCCTATACAATTGTGTGCTTCCAACTGTGTGGCAACAGTTTAGGGAAGGCCCACACATGGCTGTGAGGGTCAGGTGTCCACATATGTTTGGCCATGTATTGTATGTCAGAATACAAACAGTGATTTGTGGACTGGGCAAACACTGAAATATCTCAATTTCCCCAAAGACATTTCAGTGTGTAGTGTAACTATATGAGGCAGGTATGAATGATAGCTGCTGTGCAGCACTAGCTAATTCACATTAACTAACACCTAGCCAGGTAGCTACTTAGCCTCCTCTGGTCAACAAAAACACCACACAACCCATTAAAACAGAGCCAAGAATCTGTCCCTCAGATATACTGCACTGCACTACACAGCTGATCTGAAGTGATTTTCTCCCATGTGTACACTCTTGTCCTCAGCCCTAATCAAGCACATTACATCTGAGAGAGTGAAAGACACCGAAACATGAAGTGATTACCGTTTCCATGGTTACAAGCGTGATGTTTTTTTCAGTGGTTGTGGTTAATGTAGAACTTGATGGTAAATCAGTTTTAACAAGTTTTCATATTATCACTAATAATTAAATTCTGGGATGCCCTTGAACATATACATTTGTGCGTCAAACACAGGCACACACTCATGATTAGAACATGATTTTTCAGCTATTCATTTTCATGTATTTACAGTAACAGAAGAAAATATGTATTTTGTGCTTTTTAACCCACCAATGGTGTCTCCTAAATACTACACTCACTGAGCACTTTATTAGGAACACCTGTACATCTACTCATTCATGCAATTATGTAATCAGCCAATCGTGTGGTAGCAGTGCAGTGCATAAAATCATGCAGATACGGGCCAGCAGCAGTTCAGGTAATGTTCACATCAACCATCAGAATGGGCAAAAAATATGTGATTATCAGTGATTTTGACTGCGGCGTGATTGTTGGTGCCAAACAGGCTGGTTTGAGTATTTCTGTAAGTGCTGTTCTCCTGGGATTTCACACACAACAGGCTCTAGAGTTTACTCAGAATGGTGGAATACAGAAAAAACATCCAGTGAGCGGCAGCTCTGCAGACAGAAACCCCTTGTTGATGAGAGAGGTCATCTTAGAATTGGCAGACTGGTTCGAGCTAACAGGAAGGCTACAGTACTCAGATAACTACTCCGTACAATTGTGGTGAGCAGAAAAGCATCTCAGAATGCAGAACACATTGAATCTTGAGGCGGATGGGCTACAACAGCAGAAGACAACAGAGAATGTTTTCTTGGTACACTTTGGGCCTGTTAATACCAATCAATCATCTCTTGAATGCCACAGCCTATTTGAGTATTGTTGCTGACCATGTGCATCCCTTCATGGCCACAATTTACTCATCTTCTAATGGCTACTTCCAACATGATAATGCACCATGTCACAAAGTAAAAGTCATCTCACACTGGTTTCAGGAACATGACAAAGAGTTCAATGCTCTTTGGTGGCCTTCCCAGTCACCGGATCTGAATCCAATAGAACACCTTTGGGATGTTTTTTGGGAGTGAGTGTATATTAAAAGAAAAATCCACCCTGATCGACTTGCATATTAATCTTTATAATTAACATTATCTTCAATGAGATACAAGATTTATTTTGTAAGGAGATTATGAGTTAAACTTAGCATACTTAGATTATGTTAGACCTTTTAGTTTAAACTTCTTTCATCAACATGTTGGTCTGTTTTCATTTTGGTTACAGGTAACTTTCACGCTAATACCAGCTTGTCTAGTTAGTGATCTACGAGATGACAGGCATCATCATGCTTGTCATCTCGTAGATCACTAACTAGACAAGCTGAATCTCTGCTGTAACTCTGAGCAACTGCTTCATATAGCTGTATTACATTCTGGAACTTTGAGTCCAACTTTTGTCTCCATTACTTCTATATTGAATTTCTCTTTAATATGACATTAATATGAACACTCCTGGAAGATAGTGAATGAGAATAGAAGCATTTGCTCTTTTGTTTTTAGGAGTGTATAGTAAAACCTGTTTATCACTTCTATTTGAGATTGTTGAATTTTTCTCCTATTAAATGGATTGAATGTCCACCTGTGATGGCAGAGTGAAAGACAACTTCTCACAGCAACAATGAAAATACAACATCAACCCACAAATTAACACCAGAATTGCTAAGATAATCACAAATATTTCAATCTAAACATATTTATTCTTAAATAAATCATGAAATAATGTAAGTTTTTAGTCTCTTAAAACCTTAGATGTTATTGTTTGCACCACATAATCTCCAATACGGTCTTAACTGGCATGAGAAGGAAAATGAGAATTAAGTCAGTCAAAAGAAAGGGCAATCCCACAGGCTAATTTGCATTTATTACAGCCTAAGGACAACAAGATTTAGCCTATAAAGTAACTTTATATTTGCAAATGCCATTACACTGTATCATGATAATAATCTTCAGTGGCCACATTATCCTGGTCAGGGTTCTGGTGGATCTGGAGCCTATCCAGGGAAAACGGGATGTGAGGCATGAATACACAGTGAACAGGACGCTAGTTCACCCCTAGTGCCAATTAATCTACCAGCATGTTTCTGGGAGGTGGGAGGAAACTAGAGAACATGGAGGAAACCGACACAGACATGGGGAGAACATGCACATAAACCCCACACAGACAGTACCCGAGCTCAGGATAGAGCCAGCGACCCTTGAGCTGTGAGGCAGCAATGCTACCCACTGTGCCATCCTATAAATAAATTTGTGAGTCAGTATTGTTGTCTTATTGCCGTGACACAAACATCCGGTTGAAAGCAGAGAAATTCACGCATCCTATGTTCATTCATGACTGTGTGAATGTAAGAGGTCTCCCATGGGGGAGACATTTTATTATAGGTGCCTTAAGTAAATAATAGCCTACTCATTTAGAAAAACCTCAGGAATGAATCTGTAAAGATTTGTGTACAGTTTTTCCTTTGGTAATAACAAAAAAATTAAATATTCCAGAAAACACCCCAGAAACATGTGATACCATGAACATACTCTGTGCTATGAAAAAGCAGTAATGATTAGTAGCAGAGACTCCTACACATACTACATTGGCAGGGAATCTGATATTTTACAAGAACCGTAAGTCTTTGTATGAATTATAAAACGTGTTGATTAAATACAATTTTAGTGGCAGTTATCAAATATATGTTATTAAATATAGACATATCCCAGTGTGTGTTTTGCAAAAAAGCCTTTTTGTGTGTTAGGTATCATTCTCCAGCAAGACTTTACAATAACAGTAAAATGAGTAATCATGCACTAATACCTGAATTAATACTTACTTAATTACTTACTTAAATATGATCTAATGATTTGTTAAGGCATGCACTAATCACAAACTAATGAAGAGCTAACCTTAACTACAATGTGAGTCTTATGAATTCATGCGTGAGTAACGACCACCTTAACTATATGTTAGTACATGTTTGTTAGTTAATGTATTAATTACATTCTTAGGGGTAAACTAAATCAAACATGCTCTATAAGAATATGAATTAAACATGCATAATTTCAAATTATTTATATAATTTGTAATATGCAGCTGCATACACAAACATCATTGGATGGTGCTGGATTACGTTCATAATTTAAATTGATCCTCCTTATCAAATGTAGAAAGACGCACTAATAATAAACACCAATAATTTCATCTCAACCCGTTTTGAAGTAATCCACCGCCATCCAATGATGTTTGTGTACACAGCTGCATATGGCAAATTATATAAACAATTTGAACAATTTGAAATTATGTACCTTTAATTCATATTCTTTCTTATAGAACATGTTTGATATAGTTTACCCCTATGTGTTAATACATTAACTAACAATCATGTACTAACAAGTACTTAAGGTGGTCATTAATCTTCATCAGTTCATGATTGGTACATGCCTTAACTCATCATTAGATCATATTTAAGTAAGTATTAATTTAGGTATCATGTACTGTTATTATAAAGTGTTACCCATTCTCCTCAATCTCCTTCAGTTTTCTTTCTTCAAAGTCTTTCTTTCTTCCTGTCTTTCTTTCTTTTCTCAGGTTTTAAGAATACTCAGTTAAAAGCCTGCTATAGATGAATTAGTATGAATTAGTACAGACAAGTCAATGTGGATTTTTTTAGTGCTCATTTAAGTGCTTGGTGAAGAGGTAGGTCTTCAGTCTTTGTTCAAAGATTGCCTTGTTCAGATAGCCAGGGGGAAGTTCATTCCACCACCTGGTTGCCAGTACAGAGAAGAGTCTTGAGAGATGGTGGGTTTAGTAGGTAGGTCAATTTAAGCTGAGGAAGACCTACCAAGATCGAGTTGCAGTTTTCCAGTGTCAAGATGACAAGAGAATGAACAAGCATCTGAGTGGCCAAGGAGGATGGTTGGATGGTCAGAGCTACTCTAAAGGTTGTGTTTTTTGTCATATGGTGTGATCTGAGAGCTCTTCAGGGAAATTGCAGGCCCTTGACATGGGAGTGCATCTCCAGGGATATACAGCAGCTTAGTCCTGCTAGGAATTAGTTTCAAATGATGATCTGCCATCCATGAAGAGATGTCTACCAAACATGCGGAATGGAAAGGATAAGTTGAGTGTCATCAGCATAGCGGTGGTAAGAAAAACCATGTGAGGTTATTACCTCACTGAAAGAGCATAGAGGGACACCAGTGGAGAGCCACGACACAGATGTGGATCCCTGCCATGTCCGTTCTTCTAAGTAAATCACTGTCATACTGGGCCACTAAGTCCAAGGCTCATGAGGATGGACAGGAGAGCCTTGCAATTGACATTGCCTGATGAGAGGTCAAGGAGGTTGACGACCAATGATAGTTTGGTTGATCTAAGGGCATGAAGTCTTTCAGTAAGAGCCACAAGGATGGTTTCTGTGGAGCGTGCTACTCTGAAGCCAGGCTGGTTAGGATCTTGGAAGTCGCTCTGAGTAAGAAAAAGAAACAGCTGATTATACAAGCATGTTCAAGAATTTTAGAAGTATGTACTGTGGGCTTATTAAGAATAGGTACAACCCTTTTTTAAAAAAAATCTTTTTCTCCCTTCTGTCTCTCTTTCTGTCTTTTTAGACATCAGATTACCATTTGTTTCTGATTATGCCAATTATGATAAAATGTTCTGTCCTAATTAGAGGATAATGGGGTTTCTGTGCTAATTTTCCATCATGTCCAGATTTGAAGAAAGTACAAGAGCTTGAAAAACAAGGGCTTTTCAGTATTTACTTGACAATAGGGGAGTATATTTCATTTATGCTCTTTTGCTGAGGTATATCAAGTCATTAATCATTAAACATTTTAATCATTAAACGTTAATCATTAATCATTAAACATTTTTCATCACATTTTCTGGCTTTTCTCAGACTAAAACTAGAGCATTTTATATTTCATTTTTCACAAACCTTTCCTTAAGGCTGCTTGTTACCTTGGTTACCGGGTTGGAAAAATGTTTCTCATCCAAAAGGCCAGACAGCACTGTTTATTGATCACTGATCAGTCTGTCAAGGATAGTGGTTATTGAATTTCTGAGGCATGAGATAATCATGTCAGACAAAACATGTACGTTAGAGAGTAGACACTGATATTAGTCATGCCGCATTGAAACTATTTTTAACTAACTTAAGTTCACCATAACCACATGTATGGGTCGTCTTCTGACTTGGGATCAGAAGTGATCCTGACAGGCAAGTGAAGAATGGTGTTGTTTAGCTGTTAATCTTGATAGAATTGCAATCAGACTCATTGAGGAGGACAAGGAAGTGAGTCCCTGGCATGGGCTATGGGCTGTGAAGCAGAAAACATTTCACCTTTTCATTGTCAGAGAAGGAAGATGATTTGATTGTGTACTGAACAACCTGGATGACACAAAAACATTAGGTAAAAAAAAGGGCCCAATTCCAACATAGAGTTCAGAAGCCAAGTAGGTAAGCTAAAACTGTATGTTATTTTTACAAGTTAGTGGAGAACTGTCAATTTGAAGCAAGTAGAAAAAAAAGCATCAGGGAGAAACTCAACCTCTCCTTAGACATTACAGGGCAGGCAACAGAAAAAGACTACATGTAGTGTCCAGGAGCTTACACATTTCAGAGAGCAGACTCAAAGAAGGAGTTTCAGATCGGTCCACAACAGGGACAGCAAACCTGGAACAACAAAGAATACCCTTGATCATAAGTGTGGCTGGTGCGGCAAACCTACAAATACAAACCAAAGGTGACGGCACAGTGTCAGCTATTGAATCCATAACTAATGCAGGACTGTGGGTCAGAATTTTACCTTAAACCTGTGTGAGAACCTGTACTAGTGCATAAATGTGGACATATTTGTTTGAAGATCAGGACCACACCATTTGTATTCATGATAGATATGGGGATAGTGCTGATGCGATCAATGAAAAAACTTTCCAAAAGCTAAAACTAAAATAGGAATTAGAGAAATCCAGTACAGCACTAAACAGTCCAGGGGTTCGTTACATTGCATTGAACATTTTAGCACTAGTGTGACAAAGAAAATCAGACAATATGACCTTGTATACAGAGATAAAATCCAACAGTAAACAATCTTTTCAGCAGTATGGCTGCATCTGAAATGTTCAGATGAAACACTGAGCAGTTCAGTGTTTGGGCAGCACAAAACATTAAGGGCTGAAGATGCATGTCAAAAATGGAGCTGAGCCATATGTTGTAAACACAGCCTGTAGAGTTCCATTGCTAGTGCTCCCAAAAGTGAAGAAGGAATTGAGCAGAAGAGAGGCCATTTTTTTGAGAAAGTCAGTGGGCCAGAAAACTAGTATCTGCTGATGATTCTGGATATTATTTCAGTCAGCTTCAGTTTGAAATTAGTTTAGCCTTAAAGTGTGGAGGACAAGATCTAACAAATAACCAGCCAAAAAAACCAAAAAAATATTCAAAAATGTCAATATATAGTATATACAAGATATGCAAAAATTAATGAATAAATGAATACATTGAGTAAATAAATGCACTAATAAATCAATTCTAACATCAGTATTTCTGTATTTAGAAATAAGCTCCTTATTTATTTCTTTGCATCAGTAATTTATTTAAGCAATATTGCACAAGCAAGAGTGTGGTTATACTGAATATCGGTATGGCTGTGACTCGGCGTAGGCACAAGGGAGGGTGCCATAGCTAATCACAGCTGTGCTGATATTCAGTATAACAGCATGATTGTGAGTGCAATATTGCTTTTATACAACAGTTCTATAAACAAGAAATTAATATCTAGTAACTGATACAATATGACCAAATATTTTGTTTATTTTTGCTCCACAAATGGAAATAAATTCCGGAGAAGCCACATTCACTTTAAAGCACGTTGGCTAGCTAGCTCACATTGATTTGTACATTCCTGTTAATGGTGCTTCTGGTGATATTGGCATACTTTCTTCCTTTTCATCTTCACCTGACATCAGTGCCTGACCTCACTAATGCTCTAGTGGCTGAATGAGCACAAAGCCCCACAGCCACACTTCAAAATCTAGTGGAAAGCCTTCCCAGAAGAGTAGAGGATATTATAAGAGTAAAGGGGAAATAAATCTGGAATGGGATGTTTAACATGCACATATGGGTGTGATGGTCAGATGTCCACAAACTTTTGGATATATAATGTATCAAGGTGCCTCATTACTCCCACTGGCTGCTCAGTATCAGACTCTGTATCAACTGTACATGATTTGTTCCAAGGATGGTGCACTTAACTAATACCTGCATTTGAAACAGCTACCATAAAAGTTTAGTGTAAACTGTTTAATATTTTGGGTCAAGACTGAAGACTATACTGATACATTATAGAAAGATTGAACTATGTACTGCGTGTATTAATAAATATAGTACTTATTTTGTGTTTTATATGTTTATCACTGAGTTGAGTAAGTTCTCTCACCATTGAGGTAAGGTGCCTGGGATAGCAATAATTATAATTCCATGGTATGAGCTAAGGGTTGCATAAACACATTGTGCATTGGAGTGGAAGCAGACAACGAACTCCATCTTGAAAATATCTGCCTCATCATGTTCTTCATGTTCTTCTATCCACAAAAAACTCACTCATCACAGTCCTCCTCAGCATGGGATGCTCTACTCACATCAAAACCACTGTGGCCGAGCTAAAACAACAAATGGCACTATGGATTATTTATTAAAGTCAGAGATCAGTCATTAATGTGTGAAATAAAAAGAAGAAATAAATAAGGAATGAATGATGCAAAAATGATTCAAATAGCAAGCACACCAGGTATCTGCTTAATTTTCTAAGTTAAGTCAGAGTTCTACAGCTTAAGCTAGTTATGATATTATTAAATGATAAAACTCTAAAGAAACCAGAGGGTTAATGTTGTGATCTGTGGCAAGTTCATGGTTTAAATGAGCTTTACAGCTAATTTGTGTTGATTAAGGCTTGATTGAATTTTCCATTTATGTTTTGCTTCAATCTGGAGTTAAGAGCCTGTCTTCACATTTATGACATGATAACAGAAAATGTTAAACAGTTATAGTCCATGGAACAGGTGGGTGCTTGTGGTTTTGTGTATGTGTGTGTGAGAGAAAGTGATGTTCTATGAAGGAGAAATGTCTTTCATAAAATTGGTTTTAAAGCCTGCCATGGCACAGAGGGGAAATGAGAGATTTAGAAAGATGTAGCTGATCTGATAGAGGTCAACATAAATCCTGTACCTAGTGACACTGATACAGTTTCATCCAGGTATCTCATCATAAACACCCTATCCTCTGGCGGACAGGCCAATATTACTGTTTATTAGAAAGCTCTATTTCAGAGCACATGTAGAGATCTGTGCTCTCATAGGAAATGTAGAGGCACTTACTATATTACTGCATTTTATTTGAATGTTAGCAGGAGTCTATCAGATGAAATTTCTAATAACCAGTGAGAATTTTGCACAACCCAATTGGAGAACAAGATGTGACCAGCTAGTAATAATAATTCTTGAAAAATATATGGAAGAATGCTATGCATATGCATTTGCACAGTGTAAAAAATGCATTAAATGGGAATTAAGAACAACAATTAAGACAAATCCTTGAAAAATGTAAATAAAAATGGATATATACGCACAATTTTCCTATTTTCCTCACTCTTTCTCTCTCTCTCTCTCACACACACACACACACACACACACACACACACACACACACACACACACACACACACACCAAACCAAACATCCCAGTTCTCCCAGCCTAATTACGGGGCCATGTAAATGCACTCCTTAGGGAGATTATATTGCTTGATTTCTGACAGGTAGAAATTAGATGCCTAATGGAATGGAAGCTTTTTACTCAGGATGGAAAAAAAATGAAATGCACTTTTTAATTTAGCAGCCCCTTAAATTAGATTTTAATTTGGAGAGCAACACGGAGAAGCTAATAGACTGAATCTGCCTGGCTTTGGCTCAGTTCTAATGTGTGTGTGTGTGTGTGTGTGTGTGTAAAACTGTTGGGAGGTCTATTATTAAGCTGCTCAGAAGCCATTTCGTTTCATTATATATGCATAATTGCGCTTTGTTCAAAATCTTTATCGCTAACTTAATCATGTTATTCACATACCACTGAGGTCAAATAAGGACTCCAGAATAAACATTATAAATTTGTCACTTGGCTTGGCCAATGTCCCTAAGCTTTGCTTAGGCTCGTTTTCATATCCGGACTTTTATACCACTCTGGTCTTCCCAGTTTCTGTCCAATTTCTCGTACAGCTTTTGATTTTGAAGAAATTTATTGCTCGACAGATCTTTGAAGAAATTTATTGCTCGACAGATCTGTTCTAACACACATTATGTATTTTTGGTTTTCAGAAGTACCACAGTGCAAAGTAGTGTTGGACTACTGGCAGAATTTGTCACTATTGACCATTATATTTAATGGCAAGGTTAAAAAAAATGATTGGTTTAAACAGATACGTTCTTAAAAACATAAGTTTTTAGATCATTATCAGTTTGTTAGCATCAGGATCATTTTCAGAACTTAAAAGACAGCAACACGATATCTCACAAGGTTCAGTTCCAGACACCTTATTGTTCTTCCCTCAAGTATACTCCCTTGTACATGTAATTTGCAAACATTATGTTGGCATCAGTCGACATATGCTAATCTTACACATTGCTAATAAACTAGTGCATGTTTTTATAACCCCCAGCTGGGACCATTGCATTGTGTTGCTGGCTGGCTGCGCTGCTGTATCCTTATGTTCAATTCATTTTAACTAGTTAAGAATGCAGAAATCTGCCACCTTACCAGGAAAAGAAAGTTACATTAGCCCACATTACATTGGCTGCCCATTAAGCGTATGACATTGAAAGTGCCCGAATATCTTGCTGATGTCTTGAAGCTGTTTAGCCCATCCCAAGTATTTTGCTGAGGCAACTTTTAGTTTTTATATTAAAAACATACTTGATTAACCTGGCCTTGTAGTTTTGGGGTGTTTTATTTTATGTTACTGTTTTTCATGATAAGTAGTAATTTTTCTTAGATTTATTTTCTAGTTATTAATGCTTGTATATTGTTTTATTATTGTGATTTATCAGCAAATATACATCAAAAATATTTTCTTGTAATCATTTGTATGTAAAAGCATGTTGTTGTTGTTATAAAGGCCAGTCTACAGTTATATCCACTTGGCAATCAATAAAATGATTTTTTTTTTAAAGAAAAAAGTAAAACTCATTCTCTGAGATAAACATAAACCTGCCGAAGACGGGGTGGTTTTTTTTTTTCCAACTGGAGGAATGAGTAATGTTAGCAAATATATTTCAGAGGAAAAGGAAGTCGGCAGCACTTGGTATCTTGAGATCTGGAGGTGAAAGCAGAGAATTTCAAAACATGATGTGAGAGGAAGAGATAGGGGAGAAGAGGAGAGCTGTGTTATAATATCAAACAGTTTCTCAGCCTGCAGTGCAGCTCAGAGTATGGCACAGCTGGGAAGATAACTGCAAGAGAGCAGATCACAGATAGCCAATTCAATAAGGACTAGGCAAGTGCTTGATCATTCTGTGGGGACCGTCTCTTTCAGTTTGGGGGTCAAATATAGTCTTTTGTGCTATATTTTTTGTGCATTTACATGTTCAGTTTCCAGAAGAGTCTAGATGATGTGGCATAAATTTAAATATGGACAATAGCAGTCAGGTTTTAAAAAAACAATTCAATGAGTCACTGGGGCCCTTCAGTAGGGGAGAGTGGAGTCAGTTGTAACAAAGTTTTCTTCCCTTATAGACTTCTCCCTGTATTAACTGATAGTACATAGGAAGAATCAGGAAGAGAAGGTTGTTCACACAGAAAGGAAAGGGAAAACATGTTTTATTTTGTTTAGGGGTGTGTGTACCTAAGCGGGTACACACATATATTGACTCATGTGCATGAGCCCTAAACACATCACATATGGTACACACAATTTTTCAGCAAGGTTGATTAAGATTAATTCAGTGTATTAAATACAGTCTGCAATAAAAAACACACAGACACACACAAAATGGTACAAGGCTCAGATCTGTTTGCAGATCCATACCTCTAAATTTCCCCAAGCACTTCTGTGTCTCTGAACAAGAATTATCTTTCATTCTGACTTAACTTAGAACGTTATTGCTTAGAGATTGGCTGTCACTAACCAATGAAAAATGTGCACATATTAAAAGACAGCAGCATTTCTGCAAAATTCATCATGACTTTTGAATTTTAGCTGTAGAAGTGTGAAAGAGGAAAGCAGTAACTGTTTCTGTGGCTGTGCAAAATTTACAGAAACAGGAAAATTACCATGCTAAGGTTTACTTGGAAAACAAGCAGAGCAATTAATTCCAATAAATCAAACAGAGAAACTGTTCTATTTGTAGTGTTTTAATACAGTATACATTACTAACATGATGAGCTTTTGAAAAAAATCAGCAGGGGTAAAATGTCTAAGAGGTCCAACTGCAGATAATCTTCAGAATCTATTCCCTATGTAGTTGTTCCCAAATGAAATTTCTTAAGACATTCATTAGAATAAAGTATGTATTAAACAGTTACATGCAGCTTCCCTAATGAGAAAAGCAAATTGAATATGTGTAAAATGGTAATAATGTCTTATAAGTATAAAACCTTTTAGGCCACTGCTGGGAAATATATTAATGTGCCGAGTGGAGAAGAAAAGCAATCCTATTATACGCTACCTGTGAATAGGAGGTGAGGGTATAACATTTATCCCCCCAAAATCACAGTTGTTGATAAGTTCTTTGAATTGTTGTTAATAATAAGAATAAAATGATCTAATCTAGCTTTTAAAAAGTTATTTAGCAGTTTACAATATATACATTCCATAAAAAAAGAATGAAAATTTATAGGACATTTTTCACATTTAGAAATAACACTGATCATCATCAATACCTCTATAGCATGAAGTAAATAGAGTATTTCAGTATATCCTTATCACATTATGTAGTCATATCAGACTTCAAACCCTTAAATATAAAATATTAAAATGCCAGTAAGGTGAGAAATAAACAGGTCCTACCTTGCTAAAAGGAAGGTTGAATTTAAAGGCCTCAAGTCAATCGACTGAAGCCTGTTATGTGTCTTTCATATGCATATGAGCATGTGTAGCAGGGAGAACAGAAGAAAGAAAGTGGATAAAAAATAGTTAAATGAAAGGTTTCCAAAGACTTATGGGTATAGATTATAGGTTTCCTTAAAGCAAAAATCCACCCTGAATGACTTGCATATTAATCTTAATATTGAACATGTTATCTTCAATGGTGTTCAAGATTTATTATTAAAATCTGAGTTGACTTTTATTAGATTACATTTATTTCAACAATATTTTGGTCTGTTTTCAAGGTTTTCTTCATTACCTATGGCTACCTGCTGATAGGAATTAGCCCTGGCTACATCTCTACTTAAAGAGAGCGATGCAGCAGTGCTTTAGTCTTTTACTCTGTCCAGATGTCTCAGGTTCCCATCTGTACTGCTCAAACAGATCAGGTTTCAAAGCTTCAACTTTCATGTTAATATCGTTGTCAATGCCACTGTGCTTCTCATTTCATAGATCACTAACTAACAGAGCCAAGTCTCTGCTGTACCTCAGCACAACAGTGTTGTATAGCTGCTATTTACTCTCTCCACTAATTCTTGGATTTCTATAACATTAAACATCAGTGGAAAGTGGAAAGGGAAAAAAGAAACTCTTGATCTTTTGTTTTTAGGATCTGACAGTGAAAACTAACTGCTGTCCTTTATGTTTGAATTCAGTGAATTTTTTTTTAACACCCAGTCATTTCATTTTAAAGCTTCCAATCAGGTAGAGAAGACAATCAAGACTTGTGCCAATTAATCATGTGCCATGACCTTCTCATGCTACACAATGTAGTTAATGCTATAGCTATCGGTGTGTGTTTGAATATGGATAAGCCACCACACTACAATGTGGAAATTAAGGATGAGCACTCCTGGCCCTATATCTGTAAAATAGTTCAATATGCTGGAGTAAGCAAAGACTCATAAAATGAGGTGTCATATTTGCCTCCCTAGAAGACATGAACTCCATCTAATTTGTAAAAGCATGCTGAGGTAATTTGTGCTAATTTGCTAACATTAACTGGCTATATTTATCCAAGTTGGCCTATTTTCATTACTAATGCAAGGGCTAATCCAGTAGCTAACACAAATTAGCTACAAATGAACTTCTAGCTAATGGTAAAGAATGGTTATTTATATGATATTTTACTTCTGATTAATTCATTAGCCAACTACGTAGCGGTAGTCATGTGTATGACCAGCGAACTTAGAGATTGACTGAAAATCATCTAATGGCATTAGACAAAATTTGGGGTGTTTTTGTCACATGAAAACATGACATTAATTTTATTTATCTTTGTACTTAAGAAAGTAACTTTTAAAAGTTAAAAAAAAAACTTTCTCTTGAGTACATTTTTGGCTATATACTTTCACTTTTAATTGAGTAAGAGTTTGACACATTATCTATACTGTGACTTAGACTTTCACAGTATAATTTCTCAGTACTTTTTCCACTCCTGGTGATCGTTTTTTTCAAAACTGAAAAAAAATGATCCACTTCATTACAGAAAGATAGCATGGTGCAATAGACGCTAAAATACCCATCACATCAGCAAACACACTTTAACACGTTCACACTGTATCATTCCCATGCACTTCAGCATCACCACACACACCCCTTTGCCTCTCACTCTCTCCTTCATGCTCGCTCTTTCTTACATGCAACTTTTGACAGCACATTCATCACCTTCTCTATTTTTAGTGTTTTAATTAGCTCTGAACTTAACTCTGCTGTCACTGGGCCTTTGCTGCTCGCAGTGCTCATGTCAGGAGGCACTCATGCATGAGACCAGATCAGAGTGAGCATGTGCGTGTGTGTAAGATGGGGGCACTTTATCAGAGCCATGTGTATCTGAACAAAATGTACATACCTATATACTGTATGTATATATATATATATATATATATATATATATATATATATATATATATATATAAATATATATATATATAGCTAGGTAAATCCAATTAAATTAGTTATCCCTTCTGCCTATCTCTGTTCATCCCATGATATTCGTTTCTATCTCACTCCAGCGCCTCTTTTCTCATTATTATTTTTTTCCCTTTCCCTGTCATCACTCTCTCAAACCCATAAACTCTGACATGTTTTCTCACATGTGCGCCTCAGTGAATGCGAGCTGTGATCAGCAGATGCTGAAGATCATTTGCTCTCTGCGAGTAGGAGACATGAACTGAACTCAAGCATCCTGCTGTGCACATGGGCTAAAGAATGCCAGAAAGAAAGAAAGCAATGAAAGAATGAGCAGAGTTTGTTTATGCAGCTGGCATATGTCTTCTTTAAGTGACTGTGGCAACCAGGGAGAATTAGATGCAATATGTCAGTCCTGCTGACAGATCGCTGCTTCAGTATGAGGCACTGAAGTGAAGTTGGGTAATGTAGTTAATGGAGCTACTGTGCTCAGTGACATTTAGTCCTTTGAAGATCACCAAGTGAGTGGGAAGTGTACTTCTGTGAGCCAGACACACAGTATAATGTGGTTCAAGGGGCAGTTGTCTTTGCAGTGGCAACTTCAATTTAGACTACATTTTTAGTTTGCAATAAATCTGAACTGTATTTAAGATGTGGCTAGTGCTTTACTTCCTTTTAGAACCTCAACAGTAGTGATAGGCTCCAGACTCAGTGTGAGCAGGATAAAGCAGTTACTGAAGAGGAATGAATGAATGAATGAATGAATGAATGAAGTCCCAGGTCTGAACAGTTTTGGTCGACTATAAATGACACTTGCCATGAAGCATGTGGAGTAGCAGAGAAAAAGCCCAGCCGCAAATGGGTTAAACAGATACAACACAATGTTAATTGAGTGAGCTGCGAGCAGTTGAAAAGCCAGTATAATGAAGTTATATCACAGATATCTCTAGGCCAACCTTTCCACCACCAGGCCAATTGAGATTTTTTTTTTCTCTGAAATATGTGCACAAACATAGGAATGTGCCTGCTCAAACAGAAAAACAGAGAGGTTGAGCCTTCAGGCTGAATGCATGATTCACTCTGCTGGCATAATTAATCTCTACATTATGCATAATTGGTTGTAGAGTTAGTTAAGCATGAATTGAGGGGCAAGCCATTATCTGATAGCAAAGGAGCTAGAGTGTAAATAAGTCATCTTAGTCTAATTGTTCCAGCAATTGCTTGATTGTATTTCCTTTTGTCCTTTAGTGTTAAATCTTATGAATGCCATATTTGAAAGAGCAGCTACATCATGCTTAACATAAAGAAAAATCACATGGTTTATAATGTGAGTTCCTTGTTGTGAGTTCCATGGTTTATAGTGTGAGTCTCTCAATCATATAACTGAGATGCCTCAGTGATCAGAACAGCAATTACACAGCAACAAAATGTTCACATCTGGGCTCTTTATGTTAGGAACCATTAAACATCTCTGTACACTTCTTTTTATCCAGTCCAGTCAGTCATTTCTGGTCTAATCCAACCAACATGAATAATGGTTAAGCCATTTGCTGCCTAGCATCATTTGTTACTGTAACACTGATTTGCCAAATGGCTTAAAATATGTAGAATATTAGCTAGACATAAGGTAAATAATCAAATTATTTAGATATGTTTTGCAAAGTTTATATTTCACTTTGATGGTTGTGGTAACTGTTTTGTAAGACAAATTAAAAGATATTGGTGAGAGTTACTGGCTTTCTAAATAAAACTTTTTCATTAAAGTCTGGTTGGGGATAGTTTATACTCAGCATTTTCAAACAGACTGAATGTTACACTTGAGAAAATTGAGAACAAATTTAATATTATCATGAAGAAACTGTGGGCAATTTTCAACAAGAGACCCCAGAGATTTGTAACAATTCATATCATATCAACTCATATCAACAGCTCCAAATAGTTAAGAATTTGTCTAGAAGCAGGTTTAGCAGCCATAGTTCTTCCTATGACTGCATTCATATGAAATCTAAAACCTGTTACTGCAATTCCCATGATTTTTTCCACAAGATTGCACTATATTTTAATACATGTTCTATTTACATTCAAGTTGTATCATTCAGTAGAGACAGGAGCAGCTCTCAGCAATGAATGTGGAAAGAACTAATAATAGTGTGAAATTTAGGTTTGCCCATAGGCCAAACACACTCTGGGAAAGAGCTACAACAGGGTTCTAGATTAGTTAGTGGTCATAGTTTAGGGCTGCTTAAATCAATCAGACTTTGTTATAATAATCAACTATTTTTAGAAAGATCTGTGTAATAAGCTCAGTGTTTAAGGCTCTGGGCTCTGATTAGAAGTTTGTGAGTTCAAGCTGCCATTGTTGGGCCCTTGAGCAAGGTATTTAACCCTCTCTGCTCCAGAGATCATGCCTGGCCCTGCTGTCTGACCTGAACTTCCTAAAAAGCTGGGATATGTACAAAAAAAAAAAAAAAATTCATAGTACTGTATGTGTGTATGTGACAACAAAAGGCTTCCTTTCTTCTTAAGAGAACTGTAGAACTACAGAGGAGTCAGAAGCACTCCTGAAAACAGTATATCCTACAAGATAGCCTGCCAGGCTTTACATGCCATAAATCCTTACTTGGTTTTACACTATAATTGCGGTATACTTACAACAAAAACTATCACCTTCACCTGTTGTTTGTCTAAAAAATACATGTAGGTGGTGCATTTTACTCATTTATTTTAAAAACAGTGTTACATTACATTGATTTAGCTTCTGTGGGACCTTTTTCTGTACCATTTGTATCTGTCTTGGCTGAAATATTTCTCAAGGTGTTTAACTTTATGCATGTGGACCCCTCAACAGTGCTAAGATGATGGACCAGTAACAGAAAACCATTAACCTTGGGCACCATTTCACAGCACCAGTTCACAGGCCTGAATAAAAACAAATTAGTCCTAAAGTTAAAATGAATATCTACTAAAAAAAAAAGGTAGCAAGGAGGAAGAATTTAGTGATGTAGAGAAATTCCAAGAAAAAGAATCATTAAAAAATGTGTGGGGGGGGGAATCAGTGGCCTAAGTGAGAGGAATGGCAGAGAGAGAGAGAGAGAGAGAGAGAGAGAGAGGGTGAGGGTGATGACGAGGGCATAGCATCTTAAGAAATATAGAGGTGATATGAAGCAGAAGGTATAGTTTGGAATGCAACTAATGAAACACAAAAGCATCAGTCGAGAACTACACGCGACTACAAATAATCATTACATAAACATTGTTTACAATGTGTCATTTGTAAGTTTCTATTTCGCATACGCATGATGTGATATAGGAAAGGCTTTAACAAGAATATTACATATCAATGCTTTGCTGTTGTCTTAAAGTAATGTATATTTGTCTAACTGAGCAAGCAGCAGACAGAAAATGAAAAAAGAACAAAACAGCCAGTCAAGATTTAAACATGGTAAAGGTTGTTTTACTGTCATTTCAAAATATATAATATCTAAAATGTTATGTAGGATGTGTTATTTATTTTTTTTACTTTTTTTTTTTTTTTGGTAGGAGTGGTGTAGCAATTTGGAGAACAAATAGAAATTGCCTCCATTTACAGTAAATTTGGAAGAATTTCACTGTCAAACCTGTATATGCTCTCTAGAGGCAGTAGGCATGAATATGTATTTATAGAGAGTTTATTTTGGTAACTTAGGATTTATAAGTGGCAGAATGTATGTGTAGGGTACCTTTATTGTGTTTTCACCAAATAGCATTACAATAGTCATTGACTTAAGTCAAACCACAAGCAGAGGAGGTCCGCAAGGGCAAATACATATTGAAATTCAAAAATCACAGGCCACTGTCCAATCCAGAAAGCAACCATGAGAAGGGTGAAACAAAAAATTGCCAAAAGGAAACAAAAAAGTGCTTGGGGGAAAAGAGGTTAGGAGGCTCTGCGAAACTGAAAACTAAGGAAAACAGAACTAGAGATACAGAATTCTAGTTCTATTTTCCTTAGTTTTTCAGTTTTTCAGAGCCTCAACAACAAATTGATGGAACTAGATGAAGTATTTGAGTTAAAAAAGCAGCAGTGAGATAATTAATGCATAGGGAACTACGAACAAAGAACAAAGTGGTAAAAAGGGGAAGATTGGGTCCCCTGATTGGTTAGATGTTGGTGGTCCACATCATGTGTTTTTTTTCCTATTTACAGAAGCTGGAGCATCACAGAGATTGGAGGTTTTTTTTCTCTGGGCAGATATTTTATAGAAATCTGTCAGAATATAGACCCTCACCAAATATCATTGTGATAGTCCAGCAAAAATAGACTTGTGTGTATTGTATGCTATTCAGGGCCAGATGTTCATATGTTCATTTTATTAATGAATACACACCATGCAAACCTTGCCTGGAATAGCCTGCCACTGTGTGAGGTGTAAATTGTGGTTTAAAACTTGCTGTGAAGTGGTGAAAATGGTCATCTGTCAAAAGCTTGGAACTAACGAGGAAATGCATGTTCAAAAATGAAGACAATGTGTTAACAAATTAAGTTCTTATTAATTAAAGACTTTCATGTCAGAACAAGTAAGGGATATTGAGGGCTGATATGTCGTTTGATTACCAGTTGGTTTTAATGAAAAGACAGCTGTGTACAGAATAAGGTAATTATATTGTATAAAAGTGTGCAATTCATTTCTATTCCATTTTTATTGTGGACAACTGTAGCTTCTATAACATTTGGAAAATTGTCCAAAAGTCCTGTTTAATGTGTTGAATTTCTTTGTTAGATGTGGGAAAATTTATCTACAGTATATGTTTGTGACTGGATGGCCAGATCTACTTGCATGACAAAAGCAACTAAATTGACAAGCAATATTAAAATACATAATTTCCCAATTTCCCTCAATAGTTTTTCCAAGTAAAATCACATATTATTGCATATATATAAAATACATATTATTGTATAAAAACAATTACACTAGCAGTTTAAGCCAGTTTCGAGGGTACACCATGCACCTGGCAACACTCTACAAAGCTCAGAGCAAAACACATGGTGCTAATTTATACTTGATTTCAGGAGGTCAACAAATCCACACACAAAACTGAAAACAGAATATGTAATCAGCCACAGTTCCCATATCTCCACCATTTTTAACAGTACTTAATTTGCTTGTTTAGGCTTGTTTCATTACATGTATCAGCACAAATAATGGCCGCTTCATGTTATCCATTCGCAAATGTCTGAAAATGACTCCTCAGATGCTTACAAGGCAGGGCATGTTGAGTGACATCTAACGGAAGGAAGCAGTACTTGACCTGTGTTTGAGTATGCCTGCACAATCACTTCTTTTACCCAATAGGCCAGCCTGTCTTTAGATACCTGAACCCCTTTATGGTGCACACTAATAGTTGATCAGTGGCACACTAGCTGACGCTCACTTCCAAATAGCAATCAAGAGCCCTCACTGGACACAAAACTGGCTGATGCACATTCTCATCTGCAAGAGCAGATAGATTGATCAGTTTTATTAATATGCCGAAGTGCCAAAACCTTTGACGCGTCTGACCACAGCGTGGCATATTTGAACTCCTGTGTGCTGACTGATAATGCATGCAACTCATAGACTAATCTAGGTATATAGAAAGCCAGTTGCACATGACAAGTTGCACAGGCTTGCTTAGCATAAAATACAGTGCTGGACTGTTTTGCATTGAGGTCGGAGCCATTCCACAGCTTTGAGAAAAGGTTTAAAAGTTTATGCTCACGCCCAGTATTTCACACCACTGTGAAAAAAGCTTACACTTGCTTGCATACAATCAACACGTAGATGGAACATAGACTTTTATGATTGTATATCTTAACCCTTGTGGACGTGGGGCCCAGTGGCCAGACCCAAAACTTCAGGGTGTGTGGTCTGCTTTGCCACAGTGACTTGATCTGGGACAGCAGGTCTGATGGGTAGCAAGCATGGAGGGCCCATCAGAAACATTAACAACAGGTGAAACCATGGCTTGATTGGACAGAATGGGGCTCTCAACACCACTAGTTGCATAGTCTGTCAGAGATGCTGCAGTGTTATTGTGAGTCCTGGATTAAAGCCCCTGGCATATTATACAGAAAGTGGGCAGAAATGATCTATTTTTCTGATGAAATCTCAAAGCAATCCATTAGTTCTGTTTTACTTTTTTTCACTAAAAGTAGTTTTCCCATCAAATTTCAGACCTGGCCCAATAATAATCTGGTCAATAAATGGTTAAATTTTGGTCAATAAAGTTTTTTTAACTCTGTCCTTACATAACGCTCGTGCAGATTACATATTTCTCCTCTTGAATGATGCATATGTTATTTGAAGCAATCATTACTGCAGTGGACAGATTACAGAGTGGGCAAATTACTCACTTTCAGGTGTTGAGATCAAGGTCAAATAATCCCTAGCACATGCAATTTTCTACAATGGGGTCACTTTCAAATTATAATAAAAGTGGCTCTCACAACATAAACCTCACGAGCATTACTCCTCCATTGTGGACAGAATTAACATTCACTTTACAGTGAGGTTCCTTAAACCTGGATCAATTGATAATCCGAAATCTTTCCCAGATAACAACAAGGTGGTTATGAGTTAAATTTTAGTGTCAGTGAATCCATATTTTGATGAAAAGCGAGGGGTTTGCTACGATTACGCAGGTGAACAGACAAACATGTTACATTCACAACTGGGATAAAGCGGTGTTTTCGGTATTGTGGGATTGATTTCTGTCCACTTTTTAAGTATTTTCTAAATAAATTCATTCTAACTGAAAAATAACAAATCTAAAAAACTGTGATTGCTTATATAATTACTTTATTTTAGTTTCTATCATGCTGAACAATTAAAAAAAAACACCTTTATGACATTTTGTTTTTAGTTTGTTTACACCTGGTATTAACATGCATTCTGTGTGATCCAATCATAAGTGGACAGCACTACGTACAGGTGTGAACAGGGTCAAATGCATCTCCAAGACACTTTATGATCCAATCATTCAAACCACATTCATTGGTGGACTGGGATGCATATGGCCACATCACATTTGTAGTGTGAATGCGAATGCATCTCAATGCATGCCAGACAACGTAAGATACGTAATCATTGCCAGAGATTGTTATCAAAGAGTGTAAAATACATAATCATTACAAGATTGTGTGGAAATTGCACTGAACGGTAGAGATGTCTGCCACTAGGCTAATGGATAAAGACAATGCTATAACAGAGACGAAACCTTCTTTGGGCGTCTCATCTCCCGTTTATTTATAAGCTTCATTTGCAGATCACGTGATTAAAATTTTTGAAACAGCCCATAAAGGTAGATAAAATAGGATTCGCGGGATGTTTCTGCCTGAAAATAAAGCAGAAAGCTGATGTAATAAATGTGCGCAACACTCTGTCTTCTACGTAAATGATGTATGAAACCCGAATGCAACTGGTCACAGGAGATGCATTTCAATGCCAGGTGTGAACGGCTATGTGTCTCAGCCATCCACTTGTGATCCGATCACTCGATTCAGATGTTAATACCAAGTCTGAACGGGGTATAAGAGCATCTCAGAGAGATGTAGAAAGTCTGCATATGGGTGACGTGTGGCCACCCACAAATTCATGACTGTATCCATAATTGAGGCTCAGTCTTCCATTAGGAAGGCTCACATGGCACACGCCTCATGCCAACTGAACAGTCTCAGTGGAACTGTACAGTCTGAGAAGGAGTCAACTGACTCATTTCACAATTGACTTTTAGTCCTAGCCCTAGAAAGATCAGGTCATTTATCTGGCTCATCACCTGCTGTTGGGACTGGTCACCAGAAGCCAATTATCCACATAAAAGAGTATGCACAGACCTTGCAATTACAAGGGCTTTGTGCTGTATTCAGAGTTGACAACTGAAGTTTAACTGAAGAAAGAAAAGTCTACACACCTCTTTTAAATTTGCAGTTATTCCTCAAGCCCTGTAGGTGACAACAATTTCTTACCTTCTTCACATGTCTGGCCCCTGGAGAAGGGTGACTAGACAGAAGCCCTTTCTAATTAAAAAAAAAAAACAAAAAAAAAAAAACATGCAAGCCGGCCTAATTTTTGCCAAACCATGGGTCGAAGTGTGGTATTGTCTGATGGGACCAAGGTAGAACTTTTTGGCCATAATTCTAAAAGATATGTTTTGTGCAAAAACAAGACAGGTTATCACTCAAAGAACATCATGCCCACAGTTAAGCATGGTGTTAGCAGCATCATGTTATGGTTCTGCTCCTCTTCAGGTGAGATTGGGGCTCTATTCAGGTTAGAGAAAATCATGGATAGGTCCAAATACTGTAACAGGGAGGTCACCATGGATGGGTTAGGAATATAATATATTCATTTTTTTTATATTCAGACTTACACTGAGGGCTTAGGGAGCACAAGTGTTGGGTAGAGAAGACAGAGAAATTACCAAGATGTACCCAGCAGAATTACCAGCATTTGCCAGCTGAGAATTAAGCACCAGCACATAGCAAGGTTGCCTCAAGTGAGTGGAGAGTTCTCCTTAAATAGACCCAGGCACAGGTGGAGCTCATTGCCACTTATTATAAATAAGACAGTGATCTCTGGCTCCCACTAATGGCAGAAGATGGTCTTGCACTGTTTCTGATTGCTCTCCGTCTCCCTCTACTGTCGACAGAAGTCTGAGCCGCTTATTCCCTTACATATACCAAACTATTTTCACAGAAACCATGCAGGCCCTTGTAGACAGGTGAAGATGAAGAAAACATTCACCTTCCGGCACAATATCGACCCGAAGCACAAATCCAAGTCAACAAAGGAATGACTTTAGACAAACATCATTTTGGAATGGCCCAGTCAGAGCCCAAATCTACATTCTATCAAAAACCTGTGGAATGACTTGAAGAGGGCTGTGCACAGGAGATCCCCTCACAATTTGATAGAGCTGGAGTATTTTTGCAAAAAGAGTGGAATAAAATTGCCAAATCGATATGTGCTGACAGTATGTGCCAAACAAGATGTGTCAAATAAAGTTGGTAGACTCTTCTCAAAAGGCTCAGTGCTGTATTATAAGTAAAAGGGGCTTTAACAAAGTATTAGCTAGAGGGTGTGCACATTTAGGCAAACCCCTAAACTGTTTCTATTTGTTTTTCACTTGAATTTTGTTGGTTGCTATATCACATTAAAGGTGAGAAAAGATCTGACATGATGTATCATGGTTTAATTTTTTACATCACAAACACCTGCCATTTTAACAGGCGTGTGTAGACTTATAATATCCCCTTTATATGATCGGGAAGATGGTGAGCATTTAAATAAATCAAATAGGAGTCTAGTATATTGCTGCATGTATAGTGATTTAGTTGTAATCATCACATTAATCAATCACTGAAAATTTGGTTTAATTTACCAATATGGCTTTCAACCTCATTATTCAAAAGGTTGTAAAATATCACTTGATCCAGCACATCCTAATATTTTGAATTAAATTTTTTATACCATGCTCTGACAGATGCTCCTGTGCACAATTTGATGAAGCCATGACATACTAAATCTAGCTCATGAAGTGAGACATGCCTCTGTTTTATTCAAACGCCACCTTGCTATATACATATATTACTATATACACACATTACACATTATACATTTAACACATCTCTAGTAAGAGATAACTGATTGGCAGTTGCTCAAAGGTTCCAACATTTTAAGATGTCTGCCAATTATTACAAGGAGAAGCCGTGCATCCAGGTGGGACAATCAAAGAGCGCACTGTCCAGTAAACGTTGAGATGGTTTTTGTTTTTTTTTTTTCTGTGCAAAATGCACCCAACCACACTCCATTCACTCCCTGTGAAGCCTATGCATCTGGACATGGCTCACAATGACATGTTTAATGCCTGTTGTCCAATGAGCATTAATCTTTCCTCCCATTATATCACAGTGTACATGAACGTGCAAATATCAAGAGAAGCACTGATTCAGTGAATGGCCATCAGTTCTGTGTCAGGGGCTCCAAAGGGCATTTTCATGCAGGCTGCGCTGTTCACCAGAAACTGTTTGAGTTAAATGAACAAACAGTGGGATATTGCAGTGAGATATTTGCTCATTTGATTCTCTAAAATATTGATTTCCACCAAAATTGATGAATAATATAAGCACTTTGATAAACATTTCAGTGCCGCATTTTAATGAAATTTTAGGGGGAAGCCTGGCTTCCTGTGTAGTCCTTGCCTGTGCAATTGCCTGTGAAGCATAGTCATGCCCTGATCTGACACAAACATTTTTAGTTTCCTGAGTTTTGCACACCAGCACATATTCTGGTCGCAAACAATCTGGGCTTTGATCATTGCCTATCTTCCAGCTTCATCGAGGCCTGGCAGAACATACAGCTTGCCATCCTGCCCTTAAATACAAAAGGTTGGAAAAGTTCAACAATTCACAAGTTATGAATTTATAATATTATGACATTTGTTACTCTGCATCCATATCACCCACACTGCTGCACACCAACACAAACAATAGGCCATGAATCTGGTCTAAGTATATGCAGCGAGAATAGTAATAAGTCAAACACTAGACTTACTCAATTTATGGACAATTCAAGAATAGTAAAGAGGACTAGTATTACATAATGTGTATCCACATGGAGTCACAGTCATGGTCACAAAGTAAAAACGTTGCTACTGGTACTCAGCAAGGAAACACACAGGAACACTCCACCAGTTCTGAAAGAAATCTTTATTATGGAACAAAAGGGAGTAGCACTATTTCACTATACAATTTAGGATATAATTTAATGATATAGTTAATTTATTTACCTATTTACTGTTTTCCATTATTTCCTCTGTCAGTTAATCAACAGTTAAGTCATTTGGGTGCTCACTTATTCATTGTTATTTATTATTCATTTATACAGAAATAATCATTAACGTTGCAGCTTTTATCATATAGTAGTCTCGGTAATACATAATTACTCTCATATTAAATTGGACTGATATGAATCTGAATTCATCATGTGCCTATAAGCGTTTCTACACGCTTGTGACACACTTCGACTGGTGACACACTTTAAATCTTCACTACATATCACTAAAATCTCTAAACATTTTGACACTTTGGTTCCAAGTTGTCTGCCTGAGGTGTAGGTACTTCATGCTGTGAAAATCTCTGTGGAAAAGAAACTCCTCCACCATGTGCTTTTCATCTGTTCATCTATAGAAGTACATCCTAACAAGGACATTGTCCTTTCTACTTCCACACAATGATATACCTTTTAACTTTTGAATCACTCACTGTCACTGAATATATATGACAAAAACAGAACACTGCTTCTCTCTTTTTTACCTCTGTAGATATTACAGTGGCTACAGCATCAGATAATGACAGAATTAATCTACAGCATCCTGACTGCAGTGGTTAAGAAAATATGCCTTGCAGGCAAAATTAAAATTTTATAATGTTTTACTTACAACCATCCAAATTTCTTCAAGTAAAGAAGCATTGGTTGTAAAAAGAACGATAATTAGACTTTAGACTGGTAAACACTGCATGCATCGTTGTGACAACCATTACACTGGATGGATTACACACTTAGTATGTATTATTTAAATTTATGGGTGTTATATAGAACAGGGTTTATATCAGAAGCACCCTAGGCAGTATCTAATAAAGTGGCTAGTAAGTATACACAGTGTTACATCTACAACCACTGCTAAGAATGGTCAACCACCCATATAAAAATTGCTCAGCACTGGTTCTTTGGTAGTTATTTACCATTGATGGAAGGGTAAAGGGGGCTGACAAACTGTGCATAATGACAGATGGACTAAAAGTCAGCAACTGTACACCTGTATAATAAAACTATATCTTATGTGAACCTGATATAATGGCCAAGGAATGTAGCTACAATATAGTTGTACCTAATAAACTGACAACTGTGTGCATACGGTACATATAATATGTACATAGGTTAGCAATCAGCAATTAATCTAATGATTAGGAATAGATATGGACAATAAACAGGGGGGAAGTGTGGAGCTGTCAACAAGAGGAAAACAAGAAGCAGGAGAGTTCTGTGGAAAAAAAAAATCTTATGCAAACAGTTTCATTAAACTCGACTTGGGTGTTTTCAGATATATGCAAGTCAAATGTCAAGCAACTGAGGAAAAGAATGGCTTTTCCTTAAAACTGCGATTCTGAATACATGCAACCTAACTTCGCATAAAACTTTCATGTTTGATGCCAATTATATTTTATATCATCACATGTAAAACTATGTCCTTCTCAGCACCAATGCAAACAGATAAAAATCATTTCATGATTTATTCCAGTAATTTCCAGTAATTTGGTGTAAACATCTAAAACATCCCAGAATGCATCACATTATTACTGTTTTTTATTATAAATGCTTTACATGTATATCTTTACATGTACATCTGCTCACATTCTCACAGTGCAGGTGGATAATGACCCTAAACATACTGTGAAAACAACTCAAGACTTTTTGAAGGCAAAGAAATTGAATACTCTTCAATGGCAAAGTCAGTCGCCTGATCTCAACCCAATAGAGCATGCTTTTCACTTACTGAAGACAAGACTGAAGGCAGAAAGACCCACAAACAAGCAGCAACTGAAGGTGGCTGCAGTGAAGGCCTGGCAAAGCATCTCCAGGGAGGAAACTCAGTGGAAACTTGGTGATGTCCATGGGCTCCAGACTTCAGGCAGTCATTGACTGCAAAGGATTTTCATCCAAGTATTAAAATTATGGTTATATTTACGATTATGCCACTTTGTCCAAATACCTTTGAGCCCCTGAAAATGGAAGTACTTTGCTTAAAATGGCTGTAAATCCTAAATGGTAAGTGCCATATTTTTGTGGAAACTCTTAAAATAAAGCTGAAAGTCTACACTTCGATCACATCTTGATTGTTTTATTTCAAATCCATTGTGGTGTTGTATAAAGGCAAAATCACAAAAACTCTGTCATTGTCTAAATACTTCCAGACCTGACTATAGTTTAATATAGTTTATGAAGAAGTTAATGTAAACTTGTACTCTAAAAATTGTTTACAGTAAACATCAATAAACAAAACTGGAAACATTGTTTGGAAACTAGGTATTTTTTCCTGTTGACAACAGACACTGAAATGTGAACTGTGTGAAAGTGAAGTTGATGCTATGTATTAAAGACAAGTTTAAGGACTGTGTCTAACACCCAAATCTATCAACAACTAAAGTGCCAAGGAGATCAATTATCCGTGAATAATTGAAACCAGAACAGAGGAGTGAGAACATACTGTCAGAATGAGAGCAGCTCTGGCAGCGCTGACTGTGGTTGTAAAATTGCAGAGTAAATTAAACAGGAAGATATTCCAGTGAAGGCTTTTACCATAAATTTTCTCAGAGCATAAGCAAGCGGCTGGAAAACTATATGATGTGACCTCAGGTAAGGTGGGACACCTATAATTTGTTGAATTTTTTTCTTATTATAAAGAACAAATCAACATTGCTATTACTAAACATTAGTGTGCCATATGTGTTGTGAAGGCTACTCCCTTCACAGTGAGAACTCTGAAGCATCGCAGTATGCAATCAAAAGTAACTGATATTTAGAATGGGCTTGAATGTCATTTTCAATGTCACTTCAATGAAGCTGAAGCCAAAGAATTCTACTGTCATACACAGATACTTACTGTATGTAAACATGACCAAATAACCCCACTTTTACACATGAATGGATGGACTAAACAGCAAACACATACCCATGCCATTACTAGTTTCATTTACAGCTACAGTTCACTAGTTCCATTTCACTCTGAAAAAAAAAAAGACTAATTTACATATGCACAAAGTACGATAAGTGAGGTAGCGATTAAAAACACAGCATATACCATAGAGAAACAAAGCAGCTGAAAGCTCTTAGTTACAGTTTACTACATAAAACTTGTAGTTTTTATTAACAGACCAAAGAATTTTAAGGAGTGAAGTGTCCATCAGTTGTTCTCTTAAAAAGTCACACTTTAAAAATGTCCCTTTAAGTAAATCCTTTTTATTACTTCAGTTTGGAACAAGAGTGCTGTGAACAGCCCACCTCTGTGTAATGTAGTCTTCATCAGTTCTGAATGAACCACACCAGAGAAAGTGAAGTAGATTTTGCTACCTTGAATATATCAGAAATTCGAGTAAGTATTAAATACAACTTGTATTCAATATGGCAGAATGTGCTCTCTGGCATTCACATTAGTTTTGGAAAGAAAACCTCGACCTGCAAAATTTAAACAAATATAGAATCTCCTCATTCTAAAACATGAGTGTGCCAGATGACAAGATATCATCAAGACAGAGAAGGGTAAATGAAGGATGTGTTTGGAAACAATGTAGGGTAAACCAAATTACAGGTTATAGGTTCAGGCATTTTGAGAACATTTTTGTATTTTTGTACTCTTACAGGGGATATAGTACATATAAAATTAAATGAAATATGCAGTGAGGGAAAATAAATATTTAGACTTTTGTTCTTGTTATTTAATATATTTCCAAGGCATATATCCACTTCAAATTTACACGCATAATGTCTTTTGATGTTGTACCTATAAATATGAACAAAAAAAGTTATTATATTTTTAAAACAAATATTTTTTAAAACAAAACTGATTTGGACACTGTGTGTTATTAAGAACAATGTGGGGCACTGTCTAGCAAAGATGTATAATATTGTGGTAAATGAAGCACAGAGGTCAGCAATGGGGAAGGCCACACAGCAAATACTGAGGGAAGCATGTTTAATACTTGCTCAAATCTTGAATATAATAAGGAAAGTCTGGAAAGATGTGTAAGTGGAAATCTGCAGTGCTACAGTGGTATTCGACAGACAAAGGCTGACTTTATGCCAATAAGGGATAAAGAAATGGGTAAACTCTCTGAAATTTCTGAATTTTAGAAAAGGAAAATAGCTTGCATTAGCAAGGTAAATCAGTTTTACCCTAATTTCCATGCATGAACTTGCCAAGAGATCTTATTTTAACTACAAAGCAACATTGTCTTAGTCTGCGCATACAGTCAGCATATTACAATGAAAATGTCACTGATGTATGTATTTGTCTAAAACTAAATGTGCTTGTCTCTGCTTTCACAGTAGAGATAGTTATAGTATCCCAATGTAGCAGACAGATGAACTAAGGACTGGTTCATACCTTGAAGGAACATTTGCATGCTAGGACACACATTGTTCCAAAAAAAAAAAAAAAAAGAGGACAGGGGATCTAAGACAAACACAGAGAACAAAAGGTGTGTTGTTTAGAGCTTGGATTTCAGTTAGAGGCTCTACATTTCATACTGGTATGTTTCATGTTTAAATGGTCCTTTCCTACTCAAGGCCACAGTTCTCAGCTAAAGAACAGACAAAAACAAAAGCACTGTAAACAAAAAAAAAGCACACAAGAGAGAGGACAAAAACACTATTTAAAAAATATTTAAAACAGCCAAATAGAATAGACATTGTAGTACAAGAGGTTCTAAAAGACAGCTGGAGATCTAAAGATAATAACTGACTTTCCCCCGATCTCCTGATTATAGGCCTGCTGTGTTACTGTCATTTTCAGCTAAGTAGCACTGCATAATTTAAAGCTAAAATATTATATGTTAATTAAACTGAGTCAGCAGTGATACTGCCTACGGCTTGATGTTAAGGGTACTGATCATAGATTTTAAGTGTTATAACTGTAAACCAAACCTATAAACAGCTAAAGGGAACATTATTTAGAATGTTCAATAAGTTCAGTAACCTTCAAAGAAGGTTAACCTGTAATGGTTCAAGAAATAAAAATGCAGGAACATTGTACAACATTTACAAATATTATATAAAAATCTTCTCAGAACACTGCATTCTGCTAACCTAAAGTTATTAGCTGGGTAAACTTGTGTGTAATCTCTGACGTGTATTGTTTTCAGTTCCTTTTGGACCATAAGACATTAAAAATATAACGTACTGTATATATAGTATACAGGTTAGTATATTTAACCTGTATACTGTATACAGTTTATTACATATACAGATGTTTTATGCTGTTCAAATAAATTGCTGAGAAGAATGTATGTTATGTGTTTATTTCCCTGTGTTAGGGAGCACATAAGACAGTGGAACATAACAAGGTGGAAATACAGAATATGTTTATATGTGGACAGGTGTGTTAGGACTTAACCAGCTCAGCAAGTTAAAATATAATGTCTATTCATGAAAGTGATGTCAGAGTATCAGTTATTTTCCTACAGCAAATACTAGCAGGTTGGAAGGTAATATTGTGGACAGACAAAATGCCATAAATTACAGTAATAAAAATGCATAAAAATAATATTGCATATTAAGACTGTGTATTTCTTATTTTCTTATTTGTAGAGAAAACAAGAGAGAATCAGGGATAGAAAGGCACCACATATAAGGAATATAAGGAATGTCTTCTAATAGACTTTTTGCCTTGATATACTGTAGACTTAATGACAAGAGCCTTAGAAATGTTCTTTTTGTTTCTGCTGGGGCAGAAGGTTAGGTTATGTAATGTGCCATCTGCTTAGAGCTTTTACAGTAGATGCATCCAACCCAGATCAGGAAAGGCGAACTCATTCAATTCACCTAAAGGCCTTGCTAATGAAATGACCGAAGAATTATGTCGAGCCCTCCTAGACTGAGGTCTGACAACCCTGTGTTTGGCAACTCCACTTTTTGAAACTTATGAAAGTACATAGTCTTTATTTTATTATTTTTTTTATGTAGTTAATCATTTACTTAACTATAAAGTTCTAAAATTTAATTCTGCATCCTTTCCGTATCCAAAAGGAAAAAAAGAACTTTCACTGTGTCTTGCTCTCTGATTCACCCCCAGCTCCTTTTTTTAATGTGTATGTATGTGTAATTGTGTGCTGCATCTCTGGGGTGTGTCTTTAACACCCCCATGCATGGCACCACAACAGAGAGAGCTGTGTGACCCCATGATCCCTTATGCAAATCAGCGAGAGCAAGGGTTCCAGGATGCTCTGACAGACAACCTCATTGCTGACCTCATCGCTGAACTGGCCTTGAGCAGAACCTGAAGTTTCACACAGCACAAACTAACTTAGCCATTATATAACCACAGAACAACTCACTTGCTAAATCATGTGTGACTGTGCTCTTAAAGTTACGCTTTCTCAAGCCGCCCAAACAAATCAAGTTAAATCATTAGTAGACTGTAGTAAAATCATTCCCTGATTACAATATTTGTATTGAAATTTATCATGCAAAAAAAAAAAGATTTGAAAGGAATAAAAGTGCACAAAAACACTAAAGTGAAATTACTCCATTCTTCAGATAAAATGTTAAGTCTATTTGTATTGCAAAACAAAAAATATAATCTTTTGTTTTAAAAAAAAAAAAAAATCTTGTTTAGATTAATAATGGGGTGATTAACATATTTGGCCAGGTTGTATGGCCATTTCTTTCCGACCTACAGTTTTTCCCACTTTTGCTCTCAAAGCTGCTCTCTATGCTTATGTGTCAGATGAATTTTGTATTTGTTTTTGCATGTTGAGATTAATCTTCTTGGGCAGGATCTACAGTGAAGGATGAAAGACACACAAAGCTCAGAGTAGTGAGACAGATAAGGGCATAAAGAGTCTTTAGTCATAGCTTCCCTGTATGCACATTATTATAAGTTTTTTTTTTTTTTTTTGGTATGTAAATTACTTAAATCAATACATCTATTACTTATTTGTTCTTTATAAAAATATAGAACAAAGGAGTAATAGCTGTATTTGATATAAGGATAGAAACATGAAAGTACAAAGCACTGAAAATATGTACAAATACTAATTAATAAGTATGCTAGATAATTTTCTTTTTTTTAAAAAAAATTGTTGTACGCAAAATAAGTATGGATACTTTAAAAAATTTAAAAAACTAAAAAATAAGAATGCATACTAAAATTTTAAGTATGCATACTTATATTTCTAGTATGCATACTTGATTTTTAAGTATGCATGCCAAAATTTTAAGCCTGCACTCTTAAAAATAAGTTTGCATGGAAGATGACTATACTCGTAAAATCCATTGTGTTTTTCTTTCAAATGAACTGACCGATGGCTGTAAGTGTCTGTGGTTAAAATAAGGTTTAGGACATGGTCTAGATTTCCTTCGTTCATGGCTGCCAACAACATGGGGGACAGTACTGTTCACTGCATGGTTTAATAAATGCACATCTAAATGCTGATATCATGGAGATTTGATTGAAATGATATTTCAGTACACGTTTCCGTTCTAAGAGAGTCATCCAAAAACTAGTACTGGGCATTTCATTGGTCAAACTTTACATTTTTAGTATTCCTTCTATGTCCGTTTCAGCAGCAGAATCATCCTGAAATGCTTAATTTATTCAATCATCTTCAGCAATACATTTGTTTTGGTCAGAGTCACGGTAGTCTCACAAGTCAGACCATTAGTTAACCATTATGTGGCAGGTTTTCAAGGGGTGGAAGAATACTGGGGAACCTCTAGGAAACCCAATAGGAATCTCGAAACTCTAGGAAAGAAACCAGAGCTGAGGCTTGATCCAGTACCCCTTAGAAGGCACAGCAACAGCACTACTCGTGACACCAACTTATCACTGCAGCTGGCTCAACTTAAAGCTTTCTAACTCGCCCAATGGATTAATTAACTAGGTAGTATTTACTTGATCTACTAACACATAGATGTCTTTAAGCATAAAAACATGAAAATACAAAGCACTGAAAATATACGCAAATACTAATTAATAAGTATGCTAGATAATTTTCATTTTTTTAAAATTGTTGTACACAAAATAAGTATGGATGCTTTAAAAAATTTAAAAAACTAAAAAATAAGAATGCATACTAAAATTCTAAGTATGCATACTTAAAAATCAAGTATGCATACTAGAAATATAGGTATGCATACTTAAAATTCTAGTATGCATACTTGATTTTTAAGTATGCATGCCAAAATTTTAAGTCTGCACTCTTAAAAATAAGTTTGCACGAAAGTATGGAAAATAAATATACTCGTAAAATCCATTATGTTTTTCTTTCAAGTGACCTGACAGATGGCTGTAAGTGTCTGTGGTTAAATTAAGGTTTAGGACATGGTCTAGATTTCCTTCTTTCGTGGCTGCCAACAACATGGGGGACAGTACTGTTCACTGCATGGTTTAATAAATGCACATCTAAATGCTGATATCATGGAGATTTGATTAAAATAATATTTCAGTACACATGTTTCTGTTCTAAAAGAGTCATCCAAAAACTAGTACTGGGCATTTCATTGGTCAAACTTTACATTTTTAGCATTCCTTCTATGTCCGTTTGAGCAGCAGAATCATCCTGAAATGCTTAATTTATTCAATCATCTTCAGCAATACATTTGTTTTGGTCAGAGTCACGGTAGTCTCACAAGTCAGACCATTAGTTAACCATTATGTGGCAGGTTTTCAAGGGATGGAAGAAAACTGGGGAACCTCTAGGAAACCCAATAGGAATCTCGAAACTCTAGGAAAGAAACCAGAGCTGAGGCTTGATCCAGTACCCATTAGAAGGCACAGCAACAGCACTACTCGTGACACCAACTTATCACTGCAGCTGGCTCAACTTAAAGCTTTCTAACTCGCCCAATGGATTAAATAACTAGGTAGTATTCACTTGATCTACTAACACATAGATGTCTTTAAGCATAAAAACATGAAAATACAAAGCACTGAAAATATACGCAAATACTAATTAATAAGTATTCTAGATAATTTTAATTTTTTTA